>NC_135378.1:38308940-38933940 GCF_049243985.1 Paroedura picta
GATCCCAGGTTGGCAAGGGTACAGGGTCCGGATAGTTCAGGGCTGGCTTGGTGGCAAGGATCTCAGGTCCCTGCCAGCCTGTACCCATCACAACACCCTATAATTCCTGGACCTTTGGCCAGGAGGGATGTTGCCCCCTGGGGGCCTGTGGCCCAAGGTTCAGGACACAATACATTGGCATACCCCTCGGGTACAGTTGGGGCCCCAATGCCACCTCATTCAGGTGGTCTGATACCTGGGGGGCATGCTCAAGGTAACAGCTCCTATTGGTTACCTATGGCCTCTGCGAGTTCAGCAAGCCATCAAGGGGCACAGGTGGGACAAGGTTCTCACCGTTTGTCAGATTTTCAATCTTGGGGCAATATCCCGGGCTGGCAGATGCACCCTGCTGTGGGGACTGCTTATACCCTACCCCAGGGACCGGCAGGTTCCTTTGGTCAGGCGGCTACTATGGGAGACCAATGGCGGCACCAGGGTATGGCGGTGTCAAGGGAAAACATACATCTCGGAGCAGGGCAACAGTGGCAAATGCCACATTTCGGGGTACAACCCATTCCTCCAAGTCAGAGTCCAGCGAGGTGCACGTCAGTTCCGGTCACAGCTGCGACTCAACAGCTCGAGCAGGCTGCTAGTAGGGCAGTCAGCTCTACCTTTGCACAGCAACCCCAGGTTAGTGCAAGCAGTAGTTCTAGTACTGGTCAACAGGATCAGGCTACGGCGACTGCCACAAGTAATGTTGTCCCTCACCAGAGTTCGGCTGGTGCAGTTGCTACAGGCATTATTATGACCCAGCAGAGCACGAGTATTGCTGTCCCTCAGCAGGGCATGGATAGTGCAGTTGCTATAAGCAACATTCCCTCCCTGCAGAATCCGGTGGGTCAGGCTGGCACAGTTGCTATATGCACCATTCCCTCCCAGCAGGGCCAGACCGGTGTCAATATTGCGGGTACCTTGGCCGCTCCGGGGGAAGCGCAAGCGGCGGGTTCTGATCGGAATGATGCGGACGCGCATCAGAACAAAAAGAAGAAGGGGAAGAAACGCTCTAAGGCCCGGCATACGCCCAGTACTTCGGGTGAGTCTTCTTCTTCGGAAGATGAAACTTCTGAGGGCCAGAGGGAGGGTTCCTACTGGCTTCAGGGTTCGTTGGTCCCAGGTGTCCCTATTTGGTTAATGAGCAGGCGGGATTCAGCAGATACCTATTACGCTGAAAAACTTGGGACTGGTCCTTCACCAAAACCTCCTCTGGGTTACCCCACAGGCGAACACCCTCCGGGCACCCATTTGACCAGGAAGGTGCGGGAGCGCGCTCTGGATGGTTATTATGTCGATGTATTTGACATGGTACCTCCAGAGGGCGATTCCCCAAGAACGGGTCCAAAAAAGAAAAAAAGGGGTTCTGTCCAAATTGAGAGGTCCTTCACCAATTGGATGAGGGGCTATACTGAGTTCACGCGCCTGGTCGTTGGGGCTTACCCGGAGAGGGGTTGGCACCTGGTTAGCCATCTAGCACATGTTTTGGAGGCAAAGTCACTATCAGGTGACGACGCAGCCATAGCATATGACTTGTTGGCTCGGGAACGGGCGTCGGGTAACATTCAGGCACGATGGGACCTAAAAGACCATGATGCCTGGATTGTTAAGGTTGGCCCATATGTCCGCAGAGCTGAGTCCGATAGGCGCAGACAGGCGGGCAGACGCGAATTTAGAGGCACTTGTTGGGAATATAATAGGGGCAATTGTCAACGTCGCAGGTGTCGATTTGATCATTGCTGTGAGGCATGTGGCGGGTCACATGCAAAGAAAGATTGCGACAGGTCCACAGGTAGCAAGAACCCCTTTCGAGGGGGCCGGCCCTCTGCCAAAAAAGGGGGAGGGTCGGGATCAAAGCCTGATGATACCAACAACTGAAGTTCCTCCGGAGTTACGGTCCTTGGCGGCGACACCTATTCGACTTCCAGTATTGCTTGCTCTCCTGACGCTGTACCCGAATAGAGAGGCAGCGGACTATCTGGCCAGAGGATTCTCAGAAGGCTTTAGGATTCCCTTCACCGGTCAGAGGGTGGCTACAACTTGTAGGAATCTGAAGTCTGCAATCCAATTGCCGGGAGTCCTGGCTGCTAAGATAGGTAAGGAATGTGCTGCTGGGCGTATGGCTGGACTGTATTCTGCGCCACCACTGCCTAACTTGAGGGTGTCTCCTTTGGGGGTGGTGCCTAAAAAGGCACCGGGGCAATACCGGCTGATCCAACACTTGTCGTACCCCAAAGGGTCATCAGTGAACGATGCGATCGATCCAGATTTGTGTACGGTGAGATACGCATCTTTGGATCATGCAATTTCTATAGTTAGAGCATGTGGAAAAGGGGCACTGTTAGCGAAATGCGATATTCAATCTGCATTTCGATTGTTACCAGTTCATCCTGATGATTTCTGTTTGCTGGGATGTCGTGTGGAAGGTAGCTGGTATGTGGATAAGGCCATGCCTATGGGTTGCTCCATATCATGTGCAGCCTTTGAAACATTCAGTACCTTTATTGAATGGGTAACCAAGGATAGAATAGGTTCTCCCCACATCACGCATTACCTAGATGATTTTTTGCTGGTGGGCCCTCCTGATTCTTCTGCATGTGCAGAAAGGTTACGGGTTTTTAAGGAACTGGCAAAGGAACTGGGCGTTCCTTTGGCGGATGAAAAAACGGAAGGGCCAGTCGTCAGGTTAACGTACCTGGGCATTCTTTTGGACTCGGAGGCGGGCTTATCTCGCCTTCCATCAGACAAGCTATGCAAGTTGAAGCAGTTGCTGGGTGAAGCGCTTTGCAAGAAGAAATGTACACTGAAAGAGATGCAGACCTTGTTGGGTCATCTTAATTTCGCTTGCAAAGCAGTTTCACCCGGTAGAGCCTTCTGTGCACGCATGGCTAGATCCATGTCTGGAACGAGCCTACCCCATCACCATATTCGTTTGACCAAGGCTATAAAAGAAGACTTGAAGGTATGGGTTGAATTTTTGCATCAATTTAACGGCGTGTCAATATGGCAGACGCCCATTTCCCCTGAAAACTCCCTGCAGGTACATTCAGATGCTGCGGGTAGTCTTGGATTTGGTGTCTATTACGACAACAGGTGGTGTGCCAGGCGCTGGCCAAAAAACTGGATCGACACTGATATTGTAAGGGACCTCACTTTTTTAGAAATGTTTCCCATACTGGTAGCGGTTGTATTATGGAGTGATCTGTTTAAGGACCATAGAGTCCTTTTTTGGTGCGACAACCAAGCAGTTGTTCGCATCATTAACAGACAGTCCAGCCGCTCGGTTAGAGTCATGCGCCTAGTGAGAGCATTGGTGTGCACCTGCCTTAAGCACAACATAACCTTTGCTGCAAAACATGTTCCGGGGGTGAGCAACGATGTAGCAGACGCTTTGTCTCGGTTCCAGGAACAGCGGTTTCGTGCTCTGGCTCCATCAGCGAACATGGCGCCGGACCCGTTTCCGGAGGAACTGTGGACACTTGGCAGCGAACCCTACGGCAAGCAGTGACCGCATCATTGGCACCTGCTACTTGTCAGGCATATTCTAGGGCGGTGCAGGGATACATGCAATTTTCTGTGTCTTGGGGTTGCTTACACCCCCTACCGCCACTTGAGGAATTTATACTCCGGTATTTAGTTCATTTACAATCAATGGGAGCGGCACCAAAGTCTTTACAGGTTCAATTGGCAGCGTTGTCATTTTTCTGTAAAGCGCAGAACTGGTGGGATCCAGCTACATCATTCGCTGCCCGACGGGCTATTGCAGGCTGGAAACGTTCTGCCCCCCCTAGGGTTGATTATAGAAGACCAATTTCTCCGCAAGTCTTACGTGACTTGTTAGGGGAGCTTCCATCTATATGTGAGACCGAGTTTGAGTCATTGCTTTTTTCAGCGGCTTTCACTGTAACATTTTTCGGAGCCTTCCGGTGCAGTGAAGTGGTACCTGCTTCCAAGGCGGAGCAGGGAGACAGAGCTTTGGCTTTACAAGACATTAAAGTTACAGACCAAGGTCTTTATATTTGTCTGCGGCGTTCAAAAACGGACCAATTGGGAAAAGGGGCTGCAATATATTTGCCCGCTATGTCGGAAGGAGGTCCATGCCCTGTCGTATCCATGAAACGATACTTAGCCGTTCGCCCACCTGTGCAGGGACCTTTGTTTTTACACGTTGATGGCACATGCCTATCTCGCTACCAGTTGGTTGTCATCCTGCGTAGGGCCCTAGGTAAACTTGGGCTTCCGGCGGACCAATATGGAATACACTCATTCCGTATTGGGGCTGCTACGCAAGCCGAGATGGCGGGGGTTCCCAGCGCTGACATCAAAGCACTCGGGCGTTGGAAGTCGGCTGCTTATAAGCGGTATGTTAGGAGGGATCTCCTTCTCTAAATTTTGTTTTACAGATTTGCATCCTCCTAAGCCGGTTATATGGATAATCGGACACAGCATTGTATATTGGGCAGCACAGTACGCCTCTACATCAGGCTGGGATGACTGCTTGGGTCTTGGGAGTCTGGCTCGATTCGTATGGAAAGGCCGAGGAGGAATGCGATGGAGTTCGTTCAGGGACACACTGTGTAAGGCCGTGCAACGTGATGGAATTCCGGACCTGCTCGTGATACAGCTTGGAAAAACGACTTACCTGAAACATCGGGCCATATCCTGAAACAAATGATCATTCGTGATTTGGAAGATGTCCAGTCGCAATATCCCGGGATGACACTTTGTTGGTCATCATTGTTAGAGCGTCGCACTTGGCGAGCAGCGGTTCACCCAGACAAGGTGGATCTTGCCAGACGGCGTGTGAACAAAGCAATTGTGCAATTTATTTCAATTTCGAATGGCTTGGTTGTACAACACCATGACATATCATACAGGCAAGCCCCCCTTTACAAGAGTGATGGGGTGCATCTGTCTGAGTGGGGCATGGACATCTGGCTCCATGGAATTCGTCATGGTGTTTTGGGTTGGCTACGGAGATGAGCAATGGCGGAAGCCATTAAGGCATTGTGCCTTACTGGCTTAGTGGCGGAATTGGAGCAAGGGAAGGGTCAATTTGGGGCGGCCAAGCTTGCGCGCTGGCCTCCCCTAGTGTTGGGGGTCCCCTTAAGGGACCGTGTGCATGTGGAGCCTGATTGAAGACCCACATTTCCGGGGGGCCGGAGGACCCAACAGAGGCGGACGCCCAGTAGGGTTACTCTACAGGCCTCCTCCCATTTTTCCCCGCCTGCCTTTATGTCCGGGTTATGCGGGCTATACAGCCAGAAGGACCCGTTGAGGGGCAGGTGGCGAGCGAGCTAGCTTGTGGTCGGATGACCACAAGTCGGGCAGACCCTCTCCCTTGCTAGCCATGCTCAATTGTTGATTAAAGGCTGTGGCCAAAATTTATGCCAATCAGTTGTATGTGTTCTTATTAAGCGATGTTACTTACCTGCAAAGCAAGAAGCCCCGGAGACTCACCGGAGGGGCCATTGCTGCCGCGGTGAAGAGAGCGGCAAGAAGAAACATGCCGGGGCGGGACTACATGCCCCAGCATCCATCGGGGCCAGGCTGCGCGCAGGCGCAGTGAAGAGGAGCGGGACGAGCGGGCCCCCTTTTTAAGGAGCCGTTTTTGCCTTGCTCTGCCTCTTCCCGCTCAGACGGCCCCAGGAGCGCGTAACCCACCCTCCCTCCCTGTTGTTGGAGTTGAAAAAGGTTATTACTCTTATGTATTTAATTTGTCACAGCCTGCGGAATTGGAGCAAGGGAAGGGTCAATTTGGGGCGGCCAAGCTTGCGCGCTGGCCTCCCCTAGTGTTGGGGGTCCCCTTAAGGGACCGTGTGCATGTGGAGCCTGATTGAAGACCCACATTTCCGGGGGGCCGGAGGACCCAACAGAGGCGGATGCCCAGTAGGGTTACTCTACAGGCCTCCTCCCATTTTTCCCCGCCTGCCTTTATGTCCGGGTTATGCGGGCTATACAGCCAGAAGGACCCGTTGAGGGGCAGGTGGCGAGCGAGCTAGCTTGTGGTCGGATGACCACAAGTCGGGCAGACCCTCTCCCTTGCTAGCCATGCTCAATTGTTGATTAAAGGCTGTGGCCAAAATTTATGCCAATCAGTTGTATGTGTTCTTATTAAGCGATGTTACTTACCTGCAAAGCAAGTAATACCAGCCTTCTGATATAGCCACTAGCATGTGACAGCACTAACGAATCAGTTGCAAAGTTGCAAAACTGCCTGTCTTTAATTTTTAAATACTGAAAGCTAATCTAAATTACAGTACTTAAACAAGCAAACAAAGATTAAAAAACAAACAAACAAAAACAAAAAAGCAGGGACTTGTCCTTGATGCAAATTAAGAAATTGTATATATGAAAACATTTGTTTCTCTCTTTTTTTTAATGTGCCCTATTTTAAATTTATAGAGGATCTAGAAAGATATCTATTGCAGAACAGTGCTGTAATGGTATGAAGGTTGTGGAACAAAGACTGAGAGCTTGGCAGTTAAATCCAGCTTTTCCCGCTCGCTCTGAGGGAAAAAAAAAGGCGATCGCTTCGCCGGATGTTAGGAGGAGAGAGCCAGGAGGAGGGACTTTGTTGCAACTGCTACATTCAGAATGCACAGGTCTTTTTCACAAGTGTTGCAGGTTGTTGGCAGGAGTGTAGCGATTTTCTGAGGGTGAATCCACTTTTCTGGATTCCCCGGAAATCGCTACAACAAAGCGATTCTCGCGCTAGTGTTGCAGGAGTGTTGTAGATTGCTAACGACGTCATGCGGAATGTAGTTTTAGTGGCGAAAACAAAATGCAAGACTAGTGCTATATTAAAGTCGTGTGGAATGGACCGACTTCTTCAATAATCGAAAGTAAGCTGCAAGTGTAGAAAGGGCCTCTGTATCATCTTACAGGTCACTTTCTACTTGAATTAGAGTTAATTCCCATGTCAAACAGCATATAGAGAAATAAGAGCATATTGTCCTCTTTCTAAAGTGCATGAATTGGAATCTCTGCAGAGAGTTCTTGTTGAAAGGAAATCATCTAACAAATTTGACCTCTGAGCAAAAAAGAAGCAGTGACATACTCCGACCCTTCTACCATGCGAAGAGTATTGTTGGCTGGGTAAGAATGTGAACTATTCTCTGGAAACATGATAGTTCAAACAGAACTGAAATCCAAAACAGTTTTATCAGCTGGTGATAATATTCCCCAATTACTTGGGTTTGGGACCAGCATGCTCAGGTGTGCATGGCTGGGTTAAATTCAACTAGGATCTCAACCAAAAATTATGTCCTGGGTCAGTTCTGAAGTTGACATGCTTTTGAGATTGTGGTATTAGTTAACGGCTAGAACATAACAGAAAGCCAGTCATCATATGGGGGATGCTTTAATTTAGTTCTGCTCCAGGTAAAGACTGTATTTGGACCAGCTCAGTATGCGGGTCTCATGAGCCTTCAAATAAAGCAGCCCTTAAAATGTGGGGGAAATAGTTAAGCAATTGGATTAATATCTGGTACGAGCAGTTTTGAAACATCAGATTATCTGTGAAGTTGACACATTTCAATCACCATATCCAGCAGCTTTTACACGGCAAAGAATCGGTTGTGTTCCACTTTTCTATTCAGCTCCACCTCTCTGTCAACACAATATTTATTTATTTAATTTTTAAATACAAATAATAGCACACATAGCAGTACATAGAGGGGTCATTTGTCTCAGTGCAATTTACCTTATGCACTGCCTTTAGACAAGGTTAGTCCTGAAAGAGCTATGAGTTACACCTGAATGATCTAAGAACACAAAAATACATTTGTAAAGCTAGAAGGAGCAAAGGAAATTATGTCACTGTGTTCACATACCCATTCTGTTTCCTTCCGGAGTGCTTGAATGGTAGCTAAAAATGAAGATATCCCCATGTAAGTCTTATTTTTGCCATAAACTGACTAAGGCTTAAAGTAAATTACAATTACACCTTCCTTGCAGCGGATGGGGTATGATGCCCCCCCCCCAGCATATAGGGCTGTTGTACAGATTGAAACAAAATAATTTATGTCAAGTTCTTTGAAAACTCAGAAAGGCTCTTTAAATACTAAATATTTACCTTTATAGATATAGTTATGTCTATCCCCTCTCTATACAAAGAGGAGAAATAAAAATTCTACCCAGCAATGTGTCTCATTGTATACAGACTGCTAATAATCTACACACTGCTAAAATTGTAGTATGAAGTTTCTAGGTCACCAACTTCACTACCTAAATTACCAGATAAATCCTATTCTGTGGTTACTCTCTACTGTTTCAAATATGTGAGAAAGACCATTGGTTTTGACCTTTGCCAGTCCTATGCTAGTGCTATCGAATAAACTCAGAAAAAGTACTCCCCACAGAACTAATGTAGAAATCTCTGACTACTCTTTTTTTTAGAGGGGGGAGGTGAACAGGGAAGGATGATTGCAGTCACTAATGTTTTCTGGAAATTATTTGATCTTTTCATGATGTAAATTAAGATGGCCACACAAATACTTTTTATTTGGCAAAACATTATTTAACAATAAATTTTTCACGCTCCTCAAATTTGAGCAAATATTGTCCTATTATGTACATACAACTTACTTTCGATTTTCACTGAAGTTGAGTTGGTAGAGCTTTGCTTCTCACCTTCCCTCCCTCCTATTTTTCTCTTGGGAGTCATGGATAATATATTCTCCATACCAATTAAAGAAACTGGCATTTACAAGTTCCCCTATTGGTTACTCATGTAAAGTTTATTTTTTACAGACAGGATTAATCTAGTGATAGGAGTTTTTCTCTAATCTTGCATTACTGGGAAAATATTAGTGACTGTGTATTTGTGTGTGCAGTTAAAAGTTTTAAAAGATGTGTGTCAAAGATGGCAGAGAGTCAGCAGCAGATGTTCCAAAAAGGAAGGGAGAAAGCAAGTAGCTGTACATGAGTTGTACTGCTGCTTGGCCACCAGCACCGAGCAGGAAGCTGGCCCATTGTCAAGCAGCTACTCAGTCACTTGAGTCCTGCTGTGGGATAGCCAAAGGAAGTTGTTCACATTCTTCCTTCCTGGAGCAACCATTGCTGCCTCTCTGGCAACCTGTTTAGCACTTCCTCCTAACAGCATTGAACTTTAAAAACTTTTAATTACACACACACACACACACACACAAGTCACTAATTTTTTCCCTCTAGCTAAGAGCCTCTTGTGGCGCAGAGTGGTAAGGCAGCGATATGCTGTCTGAAGCTGTCTGCCCATGAGGTTGGGAGTTCAATCCCAGCAGCCGGCTCAAGGTTGACTCAGCCTTCCATCCTTCCGAGGTCGGTAAAATGAGTACCCAGCTTGCTGGGGGGTAAACGGTAATGACTGGGGAAGGCACTGGCAAACCACCCCGTATTGAGTCTGCCATGAAAACGCTGGAGGGCGTCACCCCAAGGGTCAGACATGACTCGGTGCTTGCACAGGGGATACCTTTACCTTTACCTAAACTCCTATTGCTATATTCATCTCATTAAAAAAAAACTTTAAGTGAGTAAGTAGTAGAGAAACTTATACACTGGTGAAGGGGGGAGGATGACAGAAGGTGTAGAATGGCAGTAATGACCTCAATGTAGGTAGTGGAGTGGTCTCAAAAGAGCAGAAAAGGGCCAGTAGCAGGGGATTCCGAGGGAATATGTATGCTTTTGAATTACCTTTATTTTGGAAGTGAAGCGAGGGGAAAAAGCACCACAAACTCACTCTTAGAAATCTGGTGAAACAGTGACTGAAATGTGAACTGAGTGCTGAAGGAAGGAAAATCAATGTCATACAAAAAAGCAAACTCAACAGTGAGTGATACATTTATTTGTATATAGCCATAGGCCTTTACAAAATATAAAATACAAATAAGATAAAAAATACAAATAAGATAAGACAAACAGAATAAAAAGAACTGTATAAAAATATAAAATTTAAGACTAAAGAACTGAAACAGCATACATTAACTACAGAGTGCAAGAGTATTAAGAGCCTGCCTTAATGGTAATAATGTTGGCCCTTATTTTCCTTGCAGCCAAAGTAAAAAGAGCAGTTTTATATGTTACTTTATCAACCTGGTCAGATAAAAGATATATTGTCTTTTCAGCAACAGAGGGGAGGTTAGAGCCCCTTAAGATTTCATTGAGGAATTTGGCCCTGGGTTGAGTGTAAAGTAAGCAGTCAAATATGTAATGGGGTAAATCCTCCAGAGCTTGTGCACCACAAATACAAAAACGCTGTTTTTTTGGAGTACAACTAAAATGGCCAGCCAATACCTCTGAGGGCATCGTTTCAAATTGGAGTGATGTAAAAGCTGCTCTGAGATTATGGTTAGTAATCTTAATTAGGTAAGAGGATCTACGGTTGTCATATTTAAACCACTTGAACCATGTTGCTGACTTCGTTTTCAAAATTTGCATTCTGTCTAGCTGGGCATCACTTTTGAAGATCCAGTCTCTAAGGTGAGAGTTATTAGCTGATGGATTTAGGAGGTCATCGGGGATGGAGTAGCATGCAAGAAGGCTATTAATAAAGCTATGCCATGCTGGATCCTTTGATAACATTATATTAAAGGACTGATGACTAAATTTGTTTATGTTGGCTAACCTAAGGTTTTTCCACAATTTTATAACTGCAAAATGTACTTGGGCACTAACAGAAGGCAGACCCATTTCTGCCCTCATCAAAACAACCGGAGTTCCCTTAGGTAGGGCTAGAATTCAATTTAAGTATGTATTTTGAACAGATTCTATGATGTTTTCCTTCCATCCCCAGACCTCTATATACAATAATGAAGATAACATTTGATAAAATGTAATAACTTTACTCACATTATATTCTACCTCAATTTCATTTATTTGGAATGACTATAAAGACTGCTGCGACTTAAATTAACATAAACATAATTTATGAATAACCGAATTTCTGAACCTTCCCATTTTCTATGCTCAGATCTTAGTGAGACTTTCTATTTTACAAAGATGGCATCCAAAGTAAGTGAAATAAAACAGAAAAAGAAGAGAATGTGATGTGATCTGGGTTCATAATTGACATATTAAATTTTGGTATTGGTCTTAACAAAGAGTGTACCTTTGCTAGGAAAGTTAAATTTTAGAAACACCAGGTATTCCATTCTGGATTTGTAACTGGAGAAATTATAATCTCAAGGGAAGAATTTCAACTTCTGAGGGGCTCCATTAGACTTCAGTGTGCAAAAATAGCCTCAGTGATTCTATCCAAGATGGAAAAGCTGGTATAATATGCATAGCCTTAGTAAACTAACATACTAAAAGGCTGTCTATAAGCCATGGGGATAATTATTGAAGGAGTAGGCAGAAGGGAAGGAAGATGATTTCTTGCTAACTTTCAGAAGATGAAGAGATTACCATTGAAGCTATCTCCTGAAGGCAATATAGGCAATATGTCATCATTCTTCTAACTCTCCTGGAAAACTGAAAACACAGTAAATACAGCATCAGACTGTGAGATCTAGTTTAATGAGGATACTGTTATGAACATAAGCAAAAAGCACAGTTTGGGGTTTGCCAAAGGAAAGGAATACACCAGAATTATTATAAAGCTCTGGTCCCTGAAACCATTAAAACCTAGTGGTTTGTATTCCATCACCATTGAATAAAGTGTTCTTCTATCACTGGAAGACTTTGGGATCAAACCTTACTAGTTCTACTTAGGAGTCACATTTTATTCAAGGTGGCTTACTCCCAGGAAAGTATACCTAGGGTAGCCCTGTTCGTCTTTCAAAAGAAGACATAGAATAAAGTGGTCACAAGATTCAAATTGGTGCCTGTATGTTGGTTTCCATTTGCAAGATGTTTCTGAAGAGATGAGTGGGCATGGAGAAAATAGAAGAGGTCAGAATTTTGATGCGTTGATAGGCTGAGTCTTTAATCCTTGAAATAAAGCTAATCATATTAATCCATATTATCCAACAGTAATTTCCATTGGTTTCAAGAGGAAATGCATTCCAAATTTAATTTATTCCAGATTAAACATATTCCAGGTTTAAATTAATCTCACAAAACTGGAATGAATTTTTCTGGGACTCCATGGCCCATTATGCACGGCCGCCGAAACGGCGATTTCGGGTCACATGGAAAACGCGGAGGGGGAAGACGCGACGCATACCGGTTATACACGGGGCGGGGCGCGACAGCGGCAAAACCCAGAGTAACCGATTATGCACGCGCCGATCCGGGCGCCGCTTCTGGTTGCGCCCCGCTCACCCGGAAGCTGCGCTTTCTTCCGCGTTTCACTGACGCGGCTTTTTTGGCGGCATGCACCGAAGCTGCAGCCGGTTGCAGCCGGCTCCGTGCGTTATCCGTGATTTTAGTCGCCGCCATTCCACCCCGAATGTGCGCTAAAACCCCCGTGCATAATGGGTCCATTTCTCACTGAAATGAGTGAGAAATAGCTAGGAGAACCTATTCTGTAGGAAACTAAACTTGCAGAGAAGGAAATATGCAGGTAAGGAAATGGTATGTGGTGGCAGTTTCCCCTCCTTTCCTGAGAGCCTATGATTTTTTTTTTTGTGTGTGTCTCTTTTGCTGGTTTAAAAAGATGAGGCATGCTGGCAAGTACAAACAATACCATGGTGCCACATTCTCTTTATTTTGCTGCACTCTCTGTCTTTCAGCAGACTGAGTTCCGTGGCTGTAAAAAGAAAGTGCATTCCAGCGGTAAAGCACAGGAATGAATGTTGGCTGGGCTAGGTTTAGCTCACCTAAACCACTTATTCTGATTTTGGTTTCAAATAGACTTCTTTAGTATATGAATGTATTTTTCTCACACTAGTTATGTTCATGACACCACAGACGTTCTGAGGAAAATACAATCTTTGAATAACCTTACAGAGAATACTATTTTAGACACCATGGATGTGAAATTCCTGTATACTAACATCCCACACAAAGATGTATTACAAGCCATTAGGAATGCAATTTCTAACGACACCACAGCTCACTCAGCAACCAAACTGTGACATTTTGCGCTAACCTATAACCACTTCAGATTTGGTAACAATGGTCATTATTGCACAGAGAGGTAAAACGTTGAGTAGCTTCTTCCTTGTAAATGTGGGATGGTAAATATCATATTTGCACCCCTCCTCACAGTGAGATCCATCCCCCATTTTTTCTCTGCACCTTTGTGATTATTTGCCTCTTGATGAGGCTGCAAGGGAAAGCAAAATGAACTTCTCCCCCCGCTCCTTGGCTTGTCAATCACAGCAAGCCATCAATCACAGCACAGCAGTTCTCTCATGGATAGAAGCTTTCTTCCCTCTCCAGCCCCAAATTAATTTTTTTTAGAAAAAGGCACTTCTGCATTGCTATGCAGTAATGCCACAACACAGACGAATTTTTAATAAAAATCAACACTGCCATGTTGCTACGGAGAAACACCAGAATAAGGTATCCCCCCTCCTATTTTTAGAATTCATATTATTTTGCAGTTTATTTCTGTCTGAGATGCTGAACATGGTCCCTGAAACCCAAAAAGTCATTTTGTGAATTGTTGGCTTAAAAACAAGGTGATTAGGCCCCTGTATGATCAAGAGAAGGATGCTTAATTATCCGCCCCCCCCCTTTCCCAGCTCATTCCTCACCTCCAGAAAACACAAACAGGGCTGTGTTTCGCCTGCCTGATCCCCAAAAGACCATGGACACGTTAAAGAAGATTTTATTTTAGCTTTGACAATGTAGGTTTGCAGTTGGGCTGCAACATGGACAACACCATTAAAAAAAATTACTTGGTGCAGGAAATGGAGAAGGGAGGGCAGGTGCAACGGTGGGACAAAGCTGCTGGGACTACTGCATGTTTCCCCCTCTTTTCCTTGGTTGCGCACTGATGGTACATGCGATTTAGGATGGTGAATCCAGTTTTGGCGATTCCTCTAATCGCGATTTTAAAATGACCAAATCTCGACCCGGCAACTGGACAGCCTTGGGATGCAGGCAATATCATGTGGACAGGGCTCTAAAAGCTGCCAACATTTGAAGGCTATCCAGGAACATATTCCTTGTGTGGAAATGGTCTTGTTCCTTCAGATCAATGGTACAGCCATGGGCACCCTCATGGCTCCACAATATACCAACAACTTCATGGCAGACTTGGAACAAACTTCCTAAATGCCCACTCATTCACTCCTCTCTTATACCTGCAATTCATTGATGCCATTTTTATCATCTGGACACATAGTAAAGACCTGTGTACTTTCCACCAGGTATATAATGACATTCACTGCACTATCAATGTGACAATTAACCATTCTATTCAAGAAATACATGTTCTGGATACTACTATAAAAATAAACAATGGATGCCTCACTTGAAGGATCTACAACAAACCTTCTTGGAACTAAAGTACTCACCCAGTGAGGTTAAGACATAGATTAACAAAGCCAGAAAGATACCAAGAAAAAAACCTTTTGGAAGACAAGCCCAAAAGAAATAATAACAGAATACCACTAGTGGTTACATAGATCTGTCAACACAAAACAGTTCAGTGGATAATCGGTGACTTACAACCACTACTGGATAATGACATTTCTCTTTCCTAATTACTGGGAGGGAAACCTTTTCTTGTGCACAAACAACCGTCCAGTCTCAAACAACTCTGGGCGTGATCCTGGATACTTCCCTTACAATGGAAACCCAGGTAACAAAGGTAGTGCAGCTGGCATTTTACCACCTCCGCCAAGCCAAGCTACTAGAGCTCTACCTGGCCCCAGAACACCTAGCCACAGTGATCCATGCAATGGTCACCTCTAGACTGGGATTCTGCAATGCACTCTCTGCAGGCCTACCCTTATCCTTGATCCGGAAACTACAGCTGATGCAGAATGCTGCGGCTAGTTCATATGCTATAGTGAATGCATGTACATCCGGCATACAAAAGAGCCAACATATAGCCACTATACAAATGAAATCAGGCATCAGCTCTAGGATAAAGTCAGCAATTAAGTCACACGTTCAACTATACATGCACTGAATATAATATGAAAACTGCTCAATGCATATCTACCAAAAAATCAAGGGTATAGAACATAGATCTATGTATATTCAGTATAACTTGTGAACTGGGCCTTTGTCCAAGGGGCATTAGGTAGCCTATTGGGGTGGGGGAAATACTAGACATCTGCTCCTCTTCCTTCAGTTCAGCCAGCTAGCAAAAGCAAAGCAGTTTCTTCTACATAGCATGCAGGCTAGCTGGCACTAGCAATTTATTGCATGGGGGCAATTTGTGAATTTATCGCCTGCAACTGCCTGCCTGTGGTTAGTGGATACTAGGGCTGCATTTCCTTCTATCCCCTGCAGAGCTGGTGTTGCCTACTGATCATTGACACAGAACCTCTAGCTTCAGTGTCTCTGTTCCACACGCCTGTCATCTGCTAGCAGATAAAAGCAAAACAGTTCCTTCTGTAATTTGATTAGGATTGCCTACCTATAACAAAGGGAGGGGAAAAGGCATTCTGTACCTCTATTACCCCTCTTACATCTGCCCTACATTACAGTGGATACAAGCAAAACATTTCCATTGCAATGGAATAAACCCAGGCTACCAGGATAAAATAAAGAAGGCTGAAATGGAGGGGAGAAGAACAATGAAATGCACTTTGTGTCCCCACTAGGAGGAAAGGTATGGTATAGATGAAGTAAATAAATATGAGATATAGTTTGGAAAATGTGCTATTCTTGTAAGTTTATTCCTGCCAGTCAGCAGCATTTGTGTGTGTAGCTATTTCCCCAAACTTTTGCCATATGGACATCCAGGTCTGAACAGTCTCCCGTATCATACTGTTGAACATACTCAGAAACAATCTTTGCATTATTATGAACTTGATGTTCTGTACTAGCATTTTTTTCACAAAACACTGACCCCAGGTTTGCCTTGGTGAATCACACATGTTAGCCCATTACAAAATGCCTCAATTGATGCAAATACCCATCTGAAAATAAATCATATATTGTGATTAACTTTTGAACAATCAAAAAGCCTCTTTGCATTAAAATATTACATCCTCTTAAGTGCAATTTGCAGAAATACAAAGAGGTCACATTTACTACATCTGTTCCCAAGGGGGAAAATATTTAGATATTCAGGGTTTAGGTACAGAGGCATGGTATGGAACAGAAGTTAATCAAGTCCCACCCATTCAAGAAACTCTTCCAGGGCCATCAAGAAACATCAGAAAGCCTGCATTATCTAAAATCTGCCTGCCCATGGAATGACACAACAGATACCGAATCAGGTATTATGGTTTTAAATAATAAAACTGACACCTGCAATTGTGGAACCAAGTGGAAGCGACTGAAGATGCTTTAGGATAGGTGCAATGTGTGTCCTTAAGGTTTTACCTGTAAACCCAATAAATGAAGCATTTTGGATCAGGTGAAGTTTCTAAGTGGCCATCATCCCATTACAATAATCTAAACTTGAATTGACCACAAGCTTGAATAACTGGGGTCAGATTTCTTTCCTGGAAGGATTGAAATTGGAAAGCTATCTCATGCTTGTAAAAGGCATTATGTCTCATACTTGCTCATCCACAACAAAGTTGCATACACCAAAATTCCTTGTCTGTGGCTGCTTTCCTATCCTATTTTCAATAAGCGCACAACCCCCAAGCAGGTTAAAAAAATTCCTACCAAACTGCCTCCATTTTATTTGGATTTATTTTCATCTTCTTAAGACTCACCAGGCTCGTTACTCTAAGGACAATGCCACTGATTTGATTTTGCCTTCCTCATCCTTTGCTTTTGTGCTTGCATGTTTGATGATGCTACTTTTTAAACTGAAGATACTTAAATTTTTAATTTCTTTTCTAGAAAAGTCTCCTCTTCTTTGGTCACAAGGAAGGGATGAAAATGCAAGTTCTTCCACTACACATAAATCATGTATAAAGAAATATCAAGGAAGATCTTTAAATACTGTTAAATGGCAAGAATAAAAGCTATTCCTCCTATTAGCCATTGTTGACTAAAATTGTGTTCCAAGTATCCAACAAGAAAGTCTTGGCTAACCTTGTAAAGCCTAATCCTCGAGCTTAGATGGACCATTGGTCTGATCCATATGAAAATTAATAACAATGCTAAGCCCCTTTCTCCTCTGTAAAGAGAATGATATTGGCATAGCTTCTTGAATAATATTTTGCTCTCTTGCATTTATAGGAAACGATTGTGACTATTTTTCTCCAAGTTGTTATGAATTTGCCAATCCTTATTATGACTATTTTCAGTAGTGTTTCATTATGAAATCAGTCAGATACACTTTAGCAGTGTTAATTAATCAATCAATCAATCAATTAATTCTGCCCCCCTCCTTGAACTTAAGGTGGATCACGTAATAGTGCCCCATAAAACCCCATTAAAACCCCCAAATTATAAAAATCACAATCACAAGATGGTATAAAGAAAAATTCTCCAGCCACCCCACAACTGTCCATGAAGGGGTTCATCAGATGGAATAGGGTAGCCTGAGGGGGCCCATTGATCTTAATAGACTCGAACTCAACTGAAGACCTGGCAGAAGAGCTCCATTTTACAGGCCCTGCAGAAGTTTAACACCTCTGTCCGGTCACTCAGTTCTCTTGGGAGCTCATTCCACCAGGCTGGGGCCAGGACCAAGAAGGCACTGGCCCAGGTCAACGCCCTGCATTGCCTTGCAAGGCTGGGGCCCAGGACCTGCAAGGAGCATAAGCCGACAAGTGGCCCCTCAGACAGGCAGCACCCAAACTTCAAATGGCCTTAATAAGATTTTCTGTCTCAGCTAGAAGATGCCTATGAGCTGACCCATGGCGATCTGAATGGGATGTTATCAGTTTATGATTCCTGTTCACGAATTATTTGACGGCTCGAATTAGCCAAGGCAGCCCACAGTAACTGCTGTGTTGTTGCTGGGTCATTTGTTATGCTGGAGCCAGTATAGCCGGGGCTTAGCTGCCCCTGATGACACATTGTCTGAAAGTCTAATTTATACAACACAGTTGGGCTTGAACAGTAAGTATATAGTCACAGCACAGACTACTACAATGTTTAAATATTTGCTGGTTTATAAGATTTTTAGTTCTTGATAAGTATAAATTAGTTCAGTCCAGTTGTATTAAAACTCAGTTACTAGTATTTTTTTTCTTCATTGCTATCTCTCTTTAGAGAAATCTGACTTTAGTTTTAGACACACTGGAAGTCAGAAGAAACATGAGCTTGTTAAGAACAGAGACTACAAAGAGAATAAATAAATCTATTTTTCCATCAAAGGGCTCTTAACATCTTTAATTGTCTATAAAGTTTCAGTTTGCTAATTTTCACTTCTATGGATATGCTGCAAATCAGGAGAGTCAAAAATCTGAATGTAATTTTAAACATATTTCATTTTATGTATATTTCATCAACACACAACAATGTGATACAGGAATTAGTAAATTCTAGAATGAAATGCAGCTGAATGATAGATTAGTTAGACCATGTTGTACCAAAATCCCTTTAAGATGTCCCATATGGCATTTTTAATCACTGAGAATATGTTAACATTCATTACAACATTGTTAAAGTTTTCTTACAATTATTATAGACAGTGTGGTTCAGGTGTATATATCTGTGACATGTGCTGTATTTTTAAAAGATTCTGCTTTCTTTTTCACGAAGATGGATGGCTCTTTTCTCTCCTGCAGCCTATGAAAAAAACTTGATGATGCAATGTTTAGAACTGGAAGACTGAAATCTACTTTGGGACCATTATGTTGCCAACTCTGGCTTGGGAAATTCCTGGGGATTTGGTGGTACAGCCTGAGGAAAGGAAGATTTGGGGATGGAATTTAGTGGGGTATAATGCCATAGAGTTTATCCTCAAAAGTGGCCATTTCCTTCAACTGAAAGCATCTCTTTACAACTATCCAAGCTGAACTGCCCATCCCTGCAATTTAAATGGGGCAAATCAATGGTGGTTGAATTGCTATTCAGTGATATAGCCACAATTCAGCTCATGTAAATGCCCCCCCCCCCCCCCGCTTTCTCAGGCCATGTCTTATAAGGTGGGAGGAGGAAGAAAGGGCCTGATGAACAGCTGATAATGACAAACTGTTTGGCATACTACTTTCCTTTAAAAAGCCTTTGAGGCTTGGGGAAGCATTTAAAGGGACTGGCAAGCTAAACATCTGAGAATAACAGGTACATCAGGTCATTTAAATCCGTCCCCAAGCTTTGCATGCAGCTTTGCCTGTGAGTTTGGGGGAATGCCTGTCATTATCAGCTTCTAGGGAGGGATTTAAAGGACTCAGTATGCCTGTCATCATCAGCTGTTTGGTGGTGCACTGTTCCCCCTCATTCTCAGGTGGCTGAGATGCTCTCTGGGAAGGAGGGGAGAAGTGAAAAAATGAAGGGTTATTTATGTGGTTCAGATGTGGCATGAATAGTTTGGGGCCAAATCCAAAACAGTACAGTTTTTGTGTGTGCACATGCCTACTTATAACCCAAAACTCTAATTGATCCCTAAGGTGCTATTAGACTCCGATCTAGGTGCTTCACTGTAAATTACTTCGAAGATAAACTGTCAAGTAAGGTAAGCTTAGGTAAATTATTGGATAACTTAGTTCACATGTAAAAGTCATTTTACCTCACTAGAAGTGAATGGAATTTTACAGACATGAAAAAGTATAATTAATAAGTCAGGAACCTTATTTCAGTAAGCCTAATAATCATCCGTCGTGGCTACTGTGACATGATAAAATAAGACAATTCCATGCTGCAAAGCCCATAATCTCAGTGTCCACTTAAACTGTGCCTGAAGTTTTGTATTAGCACACTTCTCTTCATAACATTTTCCATGGAAGTATCTGTTTCCTGTTATAAAAATATAAAGGAATTTGATACAGTTTAGTAGCACTGACTGGATAGGAGTTGAATGTATGCTACATAACTGATTTTATATTCTCCATTTCAAGATGGCATTTTAATGGTTTTACCTTGTGGGAAACTTAATCAGGAGGAGGAGGAGGTGAGTAACAAGACAAGAAAAGCTGTCCAAACTAAATTATAGAATGAAAGTATGCCAAAAAGTAATCACAAACACCACTGTACCAACAACCAAACTAGAACCGCGGTCTAACAATTGCATGAAGGATTTCTATTATGCTAAAGCACTTTGGTCAGTTTGTGCCATTTTGAAAGCTGCACATGAATAACTAGCCAAAGCATTCTTGAATTGCATTGGCAAAGCAGACAGCTTGTCTTACTTTCATCTATATAATAGACAATTGTGTAAAAAGGAAAATCAAGCCAATTTGCAACCACATTTAGTCAAAATTCTTGGATTATAGCCAGTGCAGACCCACCAAAGTAAACAATTCCTTCGTTTTTGGAAATAAATCTGTCGATTTCAAAAACACTGGCTTATACTTCTTGTAGTATCAAATACAGTAGAACCAAAGTGATTTCCTTTGAAGGAAATACACCAAGTATCAAGGTCCCAATTCATTTACTTTCTAAATTAAAACACCACTAGGTTTTCTGCAATATAACAGCATAATGCTGTTGGGTGACTGGGTGATTTAAACCTTGCTCATATTTTTTATAAATGGTCAGAGAAGAATGCAATATTCCTGAAATGATACTAAATCATTCATAATACCAAATGACTATTTCTTTTCAAGGGTATAGCATGTATAAAAAAGAGAAATAAAACTGCTCTGTGCATGTGGCTTATCATGAAAACATGATTAAGGCAGGCAGGCCATTTCCCACAAAGAGAACAATACAAAGGAACTGTTTCATCACTCTCTAAATCTGCAGTTAGATGGATTAAGTACCCAGTATGAAACTGATTGAACTGGTAGGGTTGTCAAGCTTCGGGCTGGATCTGAAAATCTGGAATTACAACCAATCTCCAGACTATAGAGACCAGTTCCTCTAGATAAAATGATTGATTTGGAGGCTAGACTGCATTATACCCTGTTGAGGTCTCTCTCCTCTCTAAACCCTGCCCTTCCAAGTTCCTACCCCTGAACTCTAGGAATTTTTCAACCTGGAGTTCTAGCCCTATGGTAGTTCTCTGAAAATGACTTAAATACATAAATACTGTTTGAAAGTGACATTAAATACATAACACAGACAATATTTTAATACTGGAACTACTATAGCCCCTAATTGGATAATGAAAGCATGCCTTAAATCAGTGGTCCCCAACCTTTATTAGGCTGGGGACCGGCAGGGCATGGGGCCGCGCCCGCGGGGACCGCGCCCACGCGGGCAACGCCCATGCTTCGGGCTGCGCCCGCGGGCTGCGCCCGCGCATCGAGCTGCACCCGACCGCGCCCGCGAGAGGGAGAGGGAGCCGCGGCCCGGCGCCATGGCCTTGCGGCCCGGTGGCGGGCCGCAGCCCGCAGGTTGGGGACCACTGCCTTAAATATTCTTTCAGCAATCAGTATTAAGGAAATTATATGTGGAACTACGAAACTCAAGATATAAAGCAAGCAGTGGAAATCACTTTTCACATAAAATGTGGCTCGTCATTAGAATTTTCAAGTTTTCAAGTTATGCAGGGACACAAGAATAAGTCTTTCTTATACTGTACTACCTTTGGGCCATTATGCACGGCTGCCGAAACGGCGATTTCGGGTCACATGGAAAACATGGAGGGGGAAGAAGCGAAGCAAACTGCTTATGCATGGGACGGGACGCAATGGCGGCAAAACCCAGAGTAACCGATTATGCACGCGGTGACCCCGGCACCGCTTCTGGTTGCGCCCCGGTCACCCGGAAGCTGCACTTTCTTCTGTGTTTTACTAAAGCTGCTTTTTCGGCGGCATGCACCGAATCTGCACCTGGTTGCAGCCAGCACCGTGCATTATCGGTGATTTTAGTCGCCGCCATTCCACCCCGAATGTGCGTTATTCTCCTCGTGCATAATGGGCCTTTGTGATACATTTGGTGATACACTGCTTAGATCCCTCCTAAAATGTGACAGAAGTATTTTCAGAGGCAGCACAACTTCCTTGCTTTCACCATCCCGCTGAAGTCCCAAATTTTCCCCCCAATGTTGCTCCTGGGACACATAGGATCCTCTACAAACAGCAAGAGGGGAATCTCATAGGAACCCTTTCTATCAGTAGAATTTTTTTGTAGGATCTAACTCATTAGGAACAGGACAATTTAGAAAAAAAGCCCTATTTGACTTGATGTTTTAATTCTTTTGTACTCTGTTTTTATGTACGCAATAGCCTTTTGGGCTAACATCGGCCAGCGGTATGAGAGAATTCAAAATCTGGCAATGGAAGTGCTGAGGTGTCCAGAGTTTTTATCAGAGATGAGAATGGTTGCCGCTGTCTGTGATTTAGTGTTGGCTGGAGGATATTTATTTATTTATTTATTTAGATTTCTATACCACCCATTTCTTTGCAGCTCTGGGCGGTTTACATTGAACATTATATAATAGAAATATATAATATTGTGGCAGCATTGGTAATTTTAGGGTATTTTGTATTTTTACTGTAATGTTATGTTGTGAACTGCTTCGAGCCGGCCGGTCCGGGAGCAATGGTATACAAATTTAATAATAAATAAAACAATACAGAAAACATTTAGAGACTTTCCAATGATGTTTTGTGCAGTAATAATACATAATTGCAAATTTCGTTTTTAAAACTGTCTTTTTCAATCTTTTGAATGTGGAGCAGACCCTGAAATATTTTTTCAGGCTTTGATGCACCCTGGAAGTAATGCCAGTTGGTCACACCCCCAAAGGGCCATGTCACTACCTGCATCCTGCACTTTCCTTTCACTCCCTCTTTTTGTCTTTACTATTACTACAGCAGCTCTACCTCATGTAGGATAGAAAGAAGGGCAGGAGTTGAGAAGATAGCCCCCCCCCCAATACCGCACTATGGTCTTCAGCCTAGCCTCGACTAGGGCCTGGGCGTTTTCCGTCCTGGCCCCTACCTGCTGTAATGAGCTCCCAGAAGAGCTGCGGGTCCTGATGGAACTCTCAAAATTCTGCAGGGCCTGCAAAATGAAACTCTTCCACCAGGCATTTGGTTAAGGCTGAGTGGAGGCCCTAGGGTATATGATAGTGTCACTTTCCTCCCTTTGTGCCTGGGCCTGGTATTAGACCAGGCTTGGATGAAGGACATATATCTCCTATCCCTTTTCCATCTGTGGTGCTACAAACCTACTGATGGCTGGGAAGAATTGGGTGTTACTACCGCCAACTTGATCATTTGATTGTTTAACTGTAAACTGTTAAATGCCAACTGTATTGTTATTCTACCTATTGTTATAGAGGTTTTGCAAGGGTATGATTTTATAGAGATTTTATTGTATGTTAGGAATGTTGAAATATTTGGAAATTTTATGGGATGTTTTTATATGATGTGAAGAAGAAGAAGATGACGAAGAAGATGAATAAGAGGAGGAGTTGATTCTTATATGCTGCTTTTCTCTACCTGAAGGAGGCTCAAAGCGGCTTACAGTCACCTTCCCTTTCATCTCCCCACAACAGACAGCCTGTGATGTGGGTGAGGCTAGAGAGCCCTGATATTCCTGATTGGTCAGAACAGTTTTATCAGTGCCGTGGTGAGCTCAAGATCACCCAGCTGGCTGCATATGGGGGAGTGCAGAATTGAATCCAGCATGCCATAGAAGTCCATACTCCTAACTACTACACCAAACTGAACTGCCATGAGCCAGCTTGTTGGGAACAGCAGTATATAAATGTAATAAATAAACAAACAAACAAACACCCCCTTGACTTTTATACCCAAGGCCTACTCACCAAACCCCCTGGACAGAGGTGGCAGCAGCAAGAGCTGGGGTTGAGAAGGCCAAAGCAGGTAAAGAAAGGGAGGAAAGCCTTCCATCAGTGCCTCATTGATTTGGCTGAAGTGTCCCAGATCTCTCCCTCCTTCCACAGCATTGTCACCTTACAGAGGTCATTGTTTGTTAGCTGCAAGGATGAGCCACATCTGATGCTGAAGGGGGGGGGAGGAAGAGTCAGGACCCTGCTAGCATTGCCATTACAGGCCAGCCTCATTCCAAGGGCTGTGTTCTTTTTCTCTTTCTTTCTCCCTTACCCATGCCCAGCCTTAAGTAATCACTGAAAAACACAAATAGCTTTAGATATTTTATTGCTACAGGTTATTCATGCAAATATTGCTTGTTCATTGCAGATTAGGATGACAAACTAGCAATTCAGAAATTGATTTCACCCTACATCTCTGAATACGGTGGGCTGGTAAAGTAATGTGAGGAGAGAAGAAAATATTGCTTGGCCATCATGTCTGACCAACCAATGAGAAGAGGGTTTGTGAGTACCCCCCTGATTCTTCCCCTCAAGAGTTAATGGACTAGTGACTGGTGTCACCTTGCAGATTCTACTTGGGCATAACAGACTACTGGCCTCTTATCGTCTTTAAGGTCAAAATATGGAATGGGCTAGTTGACTCTACTTGTGAGCCTTGATGGGAGAGTCAATAGAATTGAGATAAACTTCTAGTGGATTCTAACCAGAATGTATTCTGATTAGTTCATATCATCACCTGACCCAGGTGGCCAAAACTATAACTGGCCTAGGAATTAGAAATTCAGGTAGCTTGCACTTTGATGGAACAAGGCCTCAACTATGATCGGTCTGTTTGCAAATGGACGATATCATAGAGAAAGTTAAGCTAAAGCTGGAACTTAAGAATGTAACCTTTCATTCATTCACTGATTTCTTATATTTATATACTACCCTCCCCTTGTGGTTCAGGGTGGTTTAAAGGGAACTTGGAAATCCAATTACAGATACAACATGGTTCAATGATAATAGCAGAATCACAACAGTAGTAACAATAACATCTTGTGATAACAATCTTCCTAATTGGAACACTGACAATAACATTAACAGTTCACTGAATTCCATGATTGGTTAGTTCAGTTGCCCTTTTGTTTGTTCCAGTTTAAGGGCTAATTCACACAATGAGGATGAAACATTTAATGTAAGGTGACTGTATCTTTGTTATAACTACTTATTTCCATTATTATTATTACTATTATTACTATTATTACTATTATTACTATTACTATTACTATTACTATTACTACTACTACTACTACTACTACTACTAGTAGTAGTAGTAGTAGTAGTAGTAGTAGTAGTAGTAGTAATTTATGTCTAGCCTGAATCACTCAGGGTGTAACTTTTAACCTGAAACCTGTGGATGGTTTCTGCATTCTTTAAATAAATAAAACAAATTAAAAATACACACATTTCTGCTCTTCATTAGAACTTTAAACTAAGTTTTAGTAATTTCCTTTTTCTTGGCCAGGTTACATAGCAAGTGAACACTGAAAGAGTAAATGTAACTCTTTTGGCTTAAAGTAACCCAAGAGGCATTTTAACCAATCTGTTTCACTCCATAAGTAGAAACTGCCACTAAATTAAAGTGGATGTAACTTGGGACATACTCAGAAGTTTAATTTGTATTTGGCTCAATCTGTCTGTTTTTAACGTGTGGATTCTTTAAATATCATTATTTCATATGTTTGGGATCATTATTGCATTCAGGTGACATTTATATTACTTTTAGTATACAATCAGGGCATTTTACAAGGCAATGGGATTAGAGAAAATTCTATGCATGGAAATGCTGATCAGGGACAATGCTATGTAGCATGAACAAAATGGGCTAAGTGTTCTGGATGGATAGTGTGCATAGATAGTACAAAGTGCATAGAGAGTTGCTCTGCTCATTTGCTGTGTCTCCTGTGCCCCTCATCATCCTGGGGAAATAGAAACTTAAAGGCAATGGAGTTAAAGAAACTAAAAGCAGAATGCATCTGCAAATATCAAACTACCATCAAAAATAATGTTAAGATGTCACCTATGTCACCCTTTCCATGAAGGCTCAGGTCAGGAATGTAGCCAGTACAATGTTTTTCCATCTGCACCAAGTGTGGCTACTAGTGCCCTACCTGGCCACAGTGATCCATGCAATGGTGTCACTTCCAGATTTGACTACTGTAACTCGCTCTATGCAGGTCTGCCCTTGGCTTTGACCCAGAAGCTTTAAAACAAGCTGCTCAGACCCTTGTAGGATCGGCAGAAGGCTGCCAGATCACGTCTCCTCTTTCCCAGTTTATTTCCCATCTCCAGAAGACGCAAACAGGACTATTTTTGCCTGCCTGAATTGTGAGAAAGCTGGACAGGTTACTGAAGCCCAAACATACATTTCATTCTAATGGTATGCTTAAAAACAAAGCACACACCTGACTGAATGATTGGGAGAAAGCTGCTTGAACATGCACCCACCTCCATCTTTCCCAGCTCATCTTCCACCTTCAGAAAACAGAAAAGAGGCTGCATTTTGCGTGCCTGATCCCAAGAAGACCGTGGACAATTTAAAGAAGATTTTATTTTACCTTGGATAATGTAGGTTTGTGGTCCCACAACATGGACTGCACAGTTTTTTTTTTAATTACTCAAAGCAGGAAATGAAGAGGGGATGGTGGGAATGAGGGTGGGACAAAACTGCTGAGACATCACGTGTTTCCCCCTCCATACGATCTTATCCCTGGTTGCTTACTGGTGGCTCGCCGGTGGCTCGCACAATTAAGGGTGGTAAATCCAGTTTTCTGGATTCCCGAAATCGCAAGTTAAAAATGGTGTAATCATGAGTCAGCTACTGGACAGCCTCAAGAGGTTGGCGACATCATGTGAAGGGGACTGAATATGCCGCCAACATGCGGAGGCTTGTCCAGCTACATTTTACACATACGGAAATGACCTAACACTCCAAACAGCCTCTAGGTCTCCTGATTTCCACATTTTTGCCTCTGATTCTTTGTAACATGGATGACAACTGTTACCTATTGTCTGTTATATGCTACATGCTTATATTTCTGTGCCTCTGACGTTCTCAGCTGGATTGATAATAAAAGAGATATCTCTTTCAGGCAACAATTCATGTTCAATTTATCATATGCATTTATGTAGATGATCTATTTCTTCATGGCTGAAACCTGGCTAATTTCCAATCATTTTGGAAATATGTCTGGAAATATTTAAGTGCCAAGAAATCAAACACAGAAAAAAACTTTTTTGAGTATCTGCCCACTGTCTATCCTGTTTAGAAGTCAAAGATGTACATAATTTGAAGGTTTGGGTTAATGGAAGATCGGAAAGAGTGTTAGAACAACCACTGTATACAAAAAAATGCAACCCACAGAGTCTACATAGGTCAAGGATATTTAGCACAGCGGTACATGTAATGAGGAGCTGAAATCAATGGGACTTATCTGTTTAACTATGCACTTTCCCTACTGCTTTCCAAGGGACTTAAATGCAACTAACTTTAATGGGTTGTGGCCATAATCTATTAATCACATTTTTATCCTGTCATTCCTCCAAGAAGCTTATGGCTGCCTTCCAACCACCTCCATTTTTCCTTACAATACTTAAGACTAGGTTGAGACATGGTATTTGTCACAATATAGTGACACATCCAGGGATTACACAGCTGAGCAAGAATTTAAGCCATCTCTTCCAAAATTCCAGCACTCTTACAATTACCTAGACAGTACTCTAGCCATTATGCCACACTGTGGATATGTATACATGCAAACACATCTCACGGTTATGTCTGGGTACACCTGTATCGTAATGTCAAAAATATGTACTAATAATGATATTTCTGGTAGAAATATCAGCATTATATTCAGACAGTGGGACTACTTGTAGATACATCTAAAAATAGCTTGAAATAGAGCCAATATGATGCAGTACATAATATGTTTTGAGTCTTAGTAAGAAAGGAAGATTATGAAACCAGTAAATAAATATCAAAAAGTATTGACAACATACTCACTGTTCTTGTCTTTGTCCTGCTTCAGTTATTCAAAATACGTGTTATACATTCAAAGCTTCAGTAAGTATAGATTACATGTAAAATTATTTCATTAAAAATTAATGAATAAAATTATAGTTATTTTTTCTGTACAAGTTCCTCAATGCAGAAATTAAAAATATGTCAAACTAATGTAGTGCACATCTCTAGCTGATTGCATATTCAATACTTGGAAAAAAGTGTACATATTATTAGGCGTCATTTGTTTACCTCTCTATAATCTTAGACTGATAGGACAAATGACATATGGAACAGTTCTGCTGACAACACTGTAATTACTTGAAAGACAGTGACAATTATAGTCAAGGGCTGGCTCCAAACCTCCATTGCAGGATCAAAAGGGTACTTCTACATGTGCAAGAAAGAGGTAGTAATTTCCATTAATTCACCCTTCCCATTGTGGCCCCTAATACTGCATTCCACATATCTTGAAATGAACTGCACCAATGCCCATGGCTGAAATTCAGTTGCTGAGTTTATTAAAAGAGGTAGAAAAAAATTGCGCCAACAGCAAATCCAATTAATTTATCTTAAAAAATGCTAGTACTTTTTAACAGAGTTCTAAAATATATACAGTACACTCAAAGTGTTTGGAGAAATGCATTATCCCATTTGCCAACTCTTCCGTGTGCAAAACCCATTGTGGGCAACTGGATGGTTGGTTTTTACGTAACATAGTTGGCTTTCAAAGTTTCTTTCAACCTCTGGAGTGCTACCACACATCACCCAGAGATTTCTGAAAGGAGCTGGAATTCCAGTTCTTTACAGCCCCCCCCCCACTTTTCTTGGTGTGCTACAGCTTTTCTATGGATCATCAAAGAAGGTCACACTGTGCGTTCTAATCCACAAGAAGAGTCTGTATGATTTGATTAATTTTTTCATTAATTTTCAGTTTGCATTACAGACCTTGTATAGGCAATTGGAATTAGGTTTGTTCACGAAAGGTCCGATCTGGAATGATTTAGCTTCAGATGAGGCCACTTTGGAATGATCAGACTTTGGCCAAAGCCATTTCAGTCCGCTTTGAACTGCATCAAACCACTTTGGAAATATCCAAAATACTTCAGCACCCATTAAAGTCAATGGCACCATTGACTTTAATGGGAATTTTGGATTTTCCACTTTTCCCAGGGTCCTGGTGTGTGTGTGGATGTTTAGGTTACAGCCTCCAAATGTTCAGAGTAGCTTTGGGGGGCTCTTCTC
Organism: Paroedura picta; assembly: GCF_049243985.1. NCBI lineage: Eukaryota > Metazoa > Chordata > Lepidosauria > Squamata > Gekkonidae > Paroedura > Paroedura picta. The sequence continues at coordinate 38,338,061 of NC_135378.1, forward strand.
AGACTTCCCTCCAAATTACAAATATTCTGGACCAATGGGTCCAATTCTAGGGGTTCCCAAAGAAGGTGTCCCCATCTGCCCCATTATATCCTACAGTAGTGATCCCCAACTTGTGGGCCGCGGACCACATATGGTCCTTCGACTAATTGGAGGTGGGCCCCAAAGGATGCCTTCTCCCCCCCCCAGCCCTTTACTTCATCCCCCCCCAGCCCTTTACAACACACTTCATTGTTGTGGCGTGTCTGAATCTTATTTTGAAGGGATGTTTAAACATTACCATAGCAATCAGAGAGCGCTAGGTCAGTGGTTGAGAGTAGAGGAGTAAACTACCCCCCACCCACCTGGCCTCAGTAAAAGGTGTTGAGTGGTTCCCAGTGAGTGATCCCCGGCATTGAGTGGTCCCCGGTGTTGAGTGGTCCCCGGTGATAAAAAGGTTGGGGACCACTGTCCTACAGGACAGACTCTCAATTGGATATAATGGAGAGACGGGAGTATCCTGTTTGGGATACCTTAGGATTGGACCATTTGCTCAAATCTTCTGGAAACCAGGAGGTGAGTCACAGAAGAGCCTTCCAGAGCTACCCAGAAAGTTTGGAGGCTGAAACTTAAACCCCTCTCCCAGGCCCAGGGAAATGCAGAAACGTCCAAATTCCCATTAAAGCCATTGGTGCCATTTTTGAGGTTTCCCTCCCTCACCCTGCCCTTCGCCCTGGACAGGCCTGGACAAAGGGTGGGAAAACAGAGTAGGAACGGCCAGGGGCCAGGAAAGAAGGGTAATGTCCCTTTACCCTTTAAACAACCACCGCCAGGTACTCCGAATCGCTTCAAAGTGGGTTGCTCAGTTTTTTGATGGGTTGTGCAGTTCAGACTGCTTTGGAGAAATGGTCTCCAACCCCCAGTCCGGGGACCAGTCCTGGTCCATGGATCAGTCAGTACCGGGCTGCGGCTCCTCCTCGTCCTCCTCCCCGGCTGCTGCCTCGAGGGCTGCCCTGCCACTCTGCCACCGGCTCACGTTTGGTGCTCTCCAGTGGCCGCCATGGCTGGGACTCCCCCTCAGTGTGGCACTGCATAGCTACTGCTGGCAGTGCCCCCCAACGGGCAGCAGGAAGACAGGGGCGCCAGTGGGAAAGCAAGCAGAGCAGGGGATCAGGCAGCGACATCCCTCAGCAAAGACTACCCCCCTGGGCCTCAGTAAAATTGCCAAGCATTGACTGGTCCCCTGTGATAAAAAGGTTGGAGACCACTGCTTTGGAGTGATCTGTCTATGAAGTGGGGCCACTTTGGAGTTATTGGGAGTGATTTGTTCGGAATGGCACAACCCTAATTGGAATTGCTCTAGGGGCCAGTCACTTAGAAAAAGGGAGCCTGTGTAAACTGGCATGCACATATGGATAGACAGCCATTTATTTATTTTTGCAGGCATTTATATTCCATCCTTCCCTGGAGAGTCAGAGCAGCTTAGAAGAGGATTAAAAATAGGAAAGCATTTAAATTAAATATTCAAATTTCAGAATTATTAAAAAAACATAATAATCAATATTAAATAGTTAAAACCACTTAATTCAAGATATTTCCCACCCCAAGTGAAAAAAGCGGATGAGTAATAAAATTTGTTCAGATTGAATTTAGTTTGATGGGTTATATATAAGGAACCCATCAGCAAACTATAATTTTGTTTCTGACAAAGCAACTCTGTCTTACATGCGTACAGTAGCGGTCGTTACTGTGAAAAGGTAGATAGTTCCCCTGAAATAAATATATTTAGATCCAGTGGATCCTTTGTTCCCCTCTGTGACATAATTTGCCCCCCCCCCACCCCATGCAACTCCTCTAACACATCTAGTTTAGTTTAGTCCAATTCTTCAGTCAATGAGAATTTCTTAAGGCTAACACTTACCCAGGTTGGAGCTTTATGGCCTTTCTGTGTATTTGCTTTATTTACAAATATACAGATAGATCACAGCTGGAGTCACAGAGATACCTCTACCAGATAACAGACCTTTAAACACCCGCACACAGATCCTATACCAACTAGGTACTTCAGTTCACCCCTTGTGAATGGGTATTTTCTTCTCCATGTCTCTCCTTTTACAATTTTCCATGCTGTGCCTTCTCATATAGACATCTATCTGCCCCACATCCCTGAGCTAGTCAGAAGCCCAACTCCTCAAAACCTGGTGTATGCTAGGGCCATCAAGGCCCATTAAATGCAGTTGGCTACAGCAATTAGAAGGCATTACATCTACCTTGCCATGTGGTACATCCTGATCTCAAATACATTAATTTAGTATCCAAAATCTGATTAATATTAAAACAGTAAAGTGAACGCCTCTTGTGGCACAGAGTGGTAAGGCAGCAGACACGCAGTCTGAAACCCTGCCCATGAGGCTGGGAGTTCAATCCCAGCATCCGGCTCAAGGTTGACTCAGCCTTCCATCCTTCTGAGGTTGGTAAAATGAGTACCCAGCTTGCTGGGGGGTAAACGGTAATGACTGGGGAAGGCACTGGCAAACCACCCCGTATTGAGTCTGCCATGAAAACGCTAGAGGGTGTCACTCCAAGGGTCAAATATGACTCAGTATCTTTACCTTTACCTTTAAAGTGAAAGGGTGTTATAATTATTTGTTGATCACATGGCATTAATTGATATCAATTTTTTAAAAATCCTCTTAATAAATAAGCAAAAATTACCATAGAAGAAAAACAATAATTCCATGACTGATGTATATAATATAGTTCCATGGACAATAGAAATTATGTTAAACACCACTCAGATGAATTAAATTCAGAGACCTTTGAGGATCCCAAAATGAATAAGCATAGCACTATCCATTTAGCATCAATTCACTGCTTATTGATTCTCTATGTCTTATAGTACTATACAAATTGGTTTCCAGGGTACATGTTGAAGGTTACAGATGCAAGTGTGAACAGGGTTAATCTTTTTTTGTTAGTTTACAGAGTTCCTAATGAAATATAAATTCATGCTAAAATAGCACTCAGCAGCCTTGGCTTTCTCACCTCGATTTATCCTCAATAAAATGGTTGAGGTTTTAAGATTAAAAATTTTCTAGAAACAGATACCATTTAGAGACAAAAATGTCAATTACATTTAAATCCAACAACAGTATATCTAAAATGATTAGTCTTATAGATTGAGATGTGGATTATTCCTTTGGCAACCGGAAAGAACACATGCGACTCTGTTGTGTGTCTAGGGAGAGATTTTACAGTTTGGCATACTGCTCTAAATTAAAGTGCATTGCCAGTACCTAAGAATCTATGGTACTCCAGTGCTCTTCTAACTAATTTGGATTGCTTGAGGCCATGAGCTCATAGTGTGGTTCCATTCATGAACAGCAGATGATGCATGACAAAGCTTCTCTGCTTGTAGGACAAAGTTATCTCTGAAGAGCTGTACTATACCAGAGGCAATTTCAATAAACATTTCCATCTAAGCAACGGATTGTAGACATTGATTTGAAATAAATTGTGACTGATGATCAGTCGATGACGATTTCCATAATCATCACACCATCAGTAATTTTTCAGAGTAATGATATTTGTGTCCCTAATGTAACATTTATTGTGTACTGAGAGTTTGAGGCACATGCTGTGATTTCTAAAAATTCTTATTAAAAACTAACTTGTGTTTAGTTTGTCTGATAATGCTCAGTGAGATGGCTAAAGTGAACACAAACTTTTAAATACCTGGCCAGGAGTATAATGTGCATCGTGGACTTACCCGTGCCGCTGATTGGCGGGGTGTAGGGCGAGCGGGAGAATACGCAGTGGCTCAGGCTGCATCAGGGCCGTCAGGTGTGCTGCCAGTGGCAGCGCATTCGGCACATGTAGGTGGGGCCAGGAGTGTCTGCGTGAGATGCTGCCTGGGGCTTTCCCACCTCTCTTCTGGCCATTGGGCAAGTCACCCACCCTCCCGTTCCCTATTTGTACTTGTATTGTTAAAAAAAATTTTTTTTTGCTTGTTATTCGTCACAGCGGGGTATGTGCATGAGAGGAACCGATTTCAAGGGGAGCCAGTGTGCAATCAGACTTCCTATGAGGGTCGGGGCCCTCCTGAAAGGTGGTGGTAACGAGCAGTGTAATGCCCAGCGCGGTGGGCAGTGCTGCTCGTCAATGACTGGACAACTAAAAAGCCAAGGAGGTTTGCGCCCTTTGACTGTCTTTACGGATTTTCTCTCACCTAAGGGTCCCACGTAGAGGACCACATATTCCCAGTGGGGATCATGATGTGTTCCTTTGCATGGGAAAAGGGGGGAGCCAGCAGGCTGCTTAAAATTGGCTCCTCCCATGCTGTGGCAACCCTCCGGTGGGAGGTTCTGTGTTATAAATAAAGCTGTGGCCAAAATTTAAGCCAAAGGTGCTAATAGTTGTGTCTTCTTACCGCCTACACTGGCCTCCTGCCTGCCAATAACTGAAAACATAATTCTAAACTGATAAAGGCATTTTCTAGACTGGAGATAACTTTTGGGTTTTTGCAGGTGTTGCGGTGGTTCTGATGTTGTATGTTTTCTTTGTGTTTTCCCCTTCAGTTTCCATTTGTTCACATTCACATTGTTGATTGGTTTTCTACTTTTTGTTCATGTGCTGAAGTGTTGCTGCCCAGTAGCCTCCTGGACTGAAAGATCCCCTTACAAGGACATTCATTGACCACCACATCAAACCTAAGAGTCATACCTAGGTGTAAACTGCATGGAGCTTTTATTCCAACCCCAGATCAATTCAGTCCCTGCCCTCTACACAGAATGCGATTTCCGTTTGGATTTGGGGCAATTTAAAATTTCCTTCTGCAGCAAGAAGGATTGATCCGGAGTGACCCTACCTTTATTGTGCGATATCTAAGAGTGCTTTTAAACCTCAATATTTAAACGCTGTTCTGAATCTGGGGTCTCCTCCGTGGTAGAGAACCCGTGATTGGCCACAGGTGGTCATGTGACAAACTTGCCTTACAGGAGAAGCCCCTAATTTCTCTCAACTTCTGTCGGTCCTGGATTTTTTTCTCCCTTCTCTGCCTTTTTCGATCCTCCCCCCCCCTCCAAGAAAAGAAAGAGGCTCCCTGCTTGGCTCCTCTCCCCACCCTTCAAGAAAAGAAAGAGGCTTGGCTCCCCCCCTTCTGAACTACCCTAACCACATGCAGAACACTTTCCTGTTTCAATGGGGGGGGGAGAAGAAGATCCGAGTTCAAAGCGATCTGAATTCAACAGGATTGACAATGGAATAAATAAGGTAAGTGCAGACTCTGCCCTAGTAGTTGTGGTCTCACTGCTTATTGGTTGCCTCTTTCCCTGCATTTGAGCATTCTCTCTCATTGGCTGCCTTTTCAGTCCTTTAAAATCATAGAGTTGGAAGGGGCCATACAGGCCATCTAGTCCAACACCCTGCTCAACACAGGATCAGGCCAAAGCATCCTAAAGCATCCAAGAAAAGTGTGTATCCAATCTTTGCTTGAAGACTGCCAGTGAAGGGGAGCTCACTACATCCTTAGGTGGCCTATTCCACTGCTGAACTATTCTAACTGTGAAAATGTTTTTCCTGATATCTAGCCTATATCGTTGTACTTGTAGTTTAAATGCATTACTGCGTGTTCTTTCCTCTGCAGCCAATGGGAACAGCATCCTGCCCTCCTCCAAATGACAACCTTTTAACTACTTAAAGAGAGCTATCATGTCCCCTCTCAACCTCCTTTTCTCCAGGCTGAACATTCCCAAGTCCCTCAACCTATCTTCATAGGGCTTGGTCCCTTGGTCCCAGATCATCCTCGTCGCTCTCCTCTGTACCCTTTCAATTTTATCTGCGTCCTTCTTGAAGTGAGGCCTCCAGAACTGCACACAGTACTCCAGGTGTGGTCTGACCAGTGCCATATACAATGGGACTATGACATCTTGTGATTTTGATGTGATGCCCCTGTTGATACAGCCCCAAATGGTATTTGCCTTTTTTACCGCTGCATCACACTGCCTGCTCATGTTTAGTTTACAATCCACAAGTACCCCAAGGTCTTGTTCACACACAGTGTTACCTAGAAGCGTATCCCCCATCCAGGAGGCATGCTTTTAATTTTTCTGACCCAGATGCAGAACTTTACACTTATATTTATTAAATTGCATCTTGTTCTCATTTGCCCATTTTCCCATTGTGTTCAGATCTCGTTGAACTCTGTCTCTATCTTCTGGAGTATTTGCCAGTCCTCCCAATTTGGTGTCATATGCAAACTTGATAAGTAATCCTTCCACCCCCTCATCTAGATCATTAATAAATATGTTAAAAAGTACCGGACCAAGCATCGAGCCCTGAGGTACCCCGCTACTCACCTCCCTCCAGTGTGATGAAACACCATTGACAACAACTCTTTGAGTGTGGTTTTCTAACCAATTCCCTATCCACCTAACTATCCGAAAATCCAGATTGCAGTCCTTCAATTTATCCATCAGAACATCATGGGGAACCTTATCAAAAGCTTTACTAAAATCCAAGTCAATGGCATAAACCGAATTTCCATGATCCAGCAAACCTGTCACTTGGTCAAAAAAGGAAACCAGGTTGGTCTGACAGGACCATGCTGACTTCCTTGGATCACCAAATTGTCCTCCAGATGTTTGCAGATCGCTCTGTTTAATATCTGCTCCATTATCTTACCCACAACAGAGGTCAGACTCACTGTCTGTAGTTTCCTGGGTCATCCTTCCTCCCTTTTTTGAAGATCGGAATAACATTTGCTCGCTTCCAGTCCTCCTCTCTGTCCATGTCAACCTGCCACCCAGACACTATCTCTTGGCTACTGCCATCTCTAGATGTGCCTAAACCCTTTGACCTGTGAGAAAAAACAGATGTAAAATAGGCGCTGAGCCTTTCTGCTTTCTCTGCATCCTCCGTTAGAGTTTGTCCATCTGCACCCAACAGTGGGCCTATTGCCTCCTTTACTTTATGTTTGCTCCTCACATATCTGAAAAATCTTTTCTTGTTAAAGTGGGCTTCCCTGGCCAATCTTAGCTCACTCTCAGCTTTGGCCTTTCTTATGATTGATCTACAGTGCCTAGTAACCTGTAGGTACTCTTCTTTAGAGCTCTGTCCTTCCCTCCATTTCCTGAACATTTTCCTTTTCTTTCTTAGTTTCTCTTGAAGTTCTCTGTTCATCCAAATAGGCTTCTTAGAGCTCCTGCAGTGTTTTTGTCTTTCTGGGATAGTCATTGATTGAGCATGCAATAGCTCTTGTTTGAGTAGCGCCCACCCTTCACATGCTTCCTTCCCTTCCAGCATTCTCGTCCATGGTATGACACTCATCATGTCTCTGAGTTTATTAAAGTTTGCCCTACGGAAATCCAACATCCACGTCTGGCTACAAGCTTCCTTGCCTCCCCATCTCAAAAGGAATTCGATGAGGACATGGTCACTCCCCCCTAGGGTCCCTACCTCCTTCACCTCATCCACCAACTCTTGCCTGTTGGGCAGTATTAAGTCCAGTATGGCTTTCCGACTGGTTCATTAATTTAGACTGCTTCTGCATGAAGGATTTGGCTGGCTTCACTGTCTGTTTGTGTGGGGGGCTAATTCCTGCTTCTTCATGGAATCAGGCACGGTCAAGGGTGGTCCAACAATGCCGTGACTCAGGCCCTCAGTTGACCCACGGCAAGAAAACACAATCTATGTTCCCTTTTTTGCTGCAGGAGACAACAAGGTCTAAGTTGGGGCAGGGCTGTCTGGAAGGGGGAAATCTGGGATATTCCCAGTTAGTATGTTGCTTCCCTCACTTACATCCCCAAATCCTTTCACAACCTTCCATGCAATTCCAATATAATGAAATCCTGCCCAGTCCTTCCCCTCAAACCAAGTCTATGACAGAATTCTAATGGCCACCATGTTACAGGGATGAATACCCTGACCTTTTCAAAGTGCTACTTGTTGACAACACAAAATCTGGCTCTGGTTTCTGGATTGGTACAGGCAAAGAGTGAACGGAGCTGAGTAAGGGAGCTGAGTAAGGGAGCATCAGAAAGCACACCTTCCTTCACCAACTACTTTCTGATGCCCTCTTACCCAAATGCAACAAAATGCCACTAGCAGTTGATAGGTAGTTTTTGCCATGTGACAATGATTGATATGTAAAACAAATGGTGGGAAGTTTTGACTCCCAGCACCTTGTCTCCTTTGTGTAAACAACTGCTTGGGGGAAAACGGGGGGGGGGGGGGGGAGAGTGTGACAAGGGCTTCCTATGTAGTAGGAAGTAGTAGTAGGAAGAACTGGGGTAACTAGCCCTGGACCAAAAGCCAGGCAGCAGCGTGGCATAACATCCTCCATACAGCAACAATCTTAGAAAAGATATATGCAGCATGGTCCAATCTTATGAAGGTTTACTTAGAACTAAGGTCCGTTGTCCTCATGCAACTTGCTCCTTTGTGACTCTGCATAGTAATGTATGGATAATCCCAGAAAGGAATCAAAATGAGTCCAGTACACAAGTATACAAACTTTTAAAAACATATTGAATCTTGGGCTTTAACATAGCCCTAGAAGCAATGAGATTACAATTAAGGAGAGTCATTGGGTCTCAGGTTGCTCCCATTTTATGCCATGTACTATGGCCATAAGTGAACCAAAGTCCCGAAAGCCTTCATGACTTGTCTCTTGCTCTCTTATTCCCCACTCCCTCCACCCCCTCCTGCTGGGTTCTTGGCCTGCTCATAGCCTGTTACCAGAAAATGTAAAATGTCCTTCATGATGTTATCTTTAGCCTTTCTGCTTTGTCTTTAAAGCTGGATCCTGGGTGCCTTTCAGACGCTGTAAAAAAACTGTAACTTTTGTATCATTGAAACTTTTCATGGCTAGGATTACGTAGTTTCCTTGAGTTGTGGGGCCATGGTCTGATAGTTTTTGCTCCTAATGTTTTGCCTGCATCTGTGGCTGCCATCTTCGGAAGATGCAGATGCAGGTGAAATATTAGGAGCAACAACAAATATCAGAACACGGACCCACAGCCTGATAAAACTCCAAAAACTAAGTGTAACTTTTGCTTTGTTCTGACTGATCTTTGATGATCTTCTGTGGGAAATGTAAATGGCAGGAGTTTGAAATGCCGATAGGGGTTGGGGGAATGCCCATATCTACCCTGGTATTAGACTGGCTAGCTATTATTAGCAATAGGTAAAGGTAAAGCTATCCCCTGTGCAAGCACCGGGTCATGTCTGACCCTTGGGGTGACGCCCTCTAGCGTTTTCATGACAGACTCAATACAGGGTGGTTTGCCAGTGCCTTCCCCAGTCATTACCGTTTACCCCCCAGCAAGCTGGGTACTCATTTTACCAACCTCGGAAGGATGGAAGGCTGAGTCAACCTTGAGCCGGCTGCTGGGATTGAACTCCCAACCTCATAGGCAGACAGCTTCCAACAGCCACTCTGCGCCACAAGAGGCTCATTATTAGCAATAGATATTTCCTATCATGAAGTTTCCAGATGCAACCTCTTGGCCTTAATAAAACTCTGATCCTTTTTATATGAACAATGTCTCAGTTTTTCTTGTAGCCTTGGTTTGTGATATTGGGAATATTCCTGTATATGTTTGTTGCTCAGTCTTTATGCTTGAATGATAAAACAACACATTTCTGATGGGTGTTCAAAACTATGACCTGCTATTAGTTTCAGAGTGATTTATACATCTTAATAGTTTAGTGGGATATGACAACAAATAGGAGGCATATTGTCTCTCAGTGTTAGTATTTATATAACATTTTTGACTGGCGATCATCACTTGAGGACCTGCATTAAGGGTCTTGATAGCTGCAGTTTTAACAGAAAACATGCAACATTTGTCTTTTACAAAGATCACAATTTGAAGAGCAGCTTAATGTGTGCTCAGCTTGTGTATGTTAAAAAGTATTTGTTGCTAAACCAAAAGAAGCATTTACTACAAATAGTACAAACTGCTTTTGATATTTCATTGGGATTTAATGATAATTATTTTGTAAGGTGAACAGCTGTTGTTTGAGAAATGCGAGTTCCATTCTACATCAGCCATGTAGAATTAGTTTCACCTTATTGTGGATTTTAACAAACTTGCAAATGAAAATATTTCTTAGAGCTATTGCTATAGTTATCAGAATACATTTTTGATGCTCAGCTATCCAATTTGCAGTGATCTGCTGTTCAAAATTTACTTGAGCCTTGTTGGCTCATATCTGTGATTCATCCAGCCCATCATTCTGGTCCTCACGATAATCAATAGTGATCCAGGAGACTTTAAAAAGACCATAGCCTTCAACTGGATGTTACATGATGATATTTCAAGTGTGTAATTCAAGCAAATGTTTAAAAGTTGCCCGCAAGTCAACTTTCCTGTTTCCCCTCCATCAGCTGGTCTTCAATGGCATGTAACTTTTGCCATATAAAGTAGTTGTTCCTTTTCATGGCATTGATCACTTTTGAAGTGTGACCCCAAGTTTTCAAATTATGCAAACAAACAAGCAAACAAACAAAAACCCTCTGTTCCCCACAACATGCATGAATATATCAATATAATTATCAGAGGATTGAACCAGGACCAGAACAGCCTAATCTTTCTATAAACATAAGAAAGGAAATCTTAAACACGCATGTGTTTTTCCTCCAAACTCAAAAGAAGAAGAAGAGGCACCTGTAGCTTTCAGCAACCATTACTATGCAACCGTAACAGTACTGTCAGCCCTCAAAACCTTGGTTTTGGTCAGTTAAAGGTGGGGGAGAGGCAGAACTCTTTTCAGGGCTATTTTAGCTTTGAAGAAGGGGTCATTGAAGCTAAGTCCAGCAGCAAACACTAGGCAACTTGCTATCATTTATTTATTTATTTATTTTTACATTTATATACCGCCGTCCCCAAAGGCTCATGTGATCTGAATGACTGCCAGCTAAGACTCCATCATCAGTGTAGATAAAGAAACTAGAATTATTTTTCCACAATGTGCAAGGCTCCAGAACCCTCCCCTAATGATGTTACTTCACAAGAAGGAAAGATTGGGACTCATGCCCAAACCTATTACATATGCGATGCCTCAACAGCCCAGTCAATCTATGTGCTATTTTTCAGGAATTAGTTAATCGGCGCTGTGTTTCTCACTTCAAAGAAAATGAATTTTCTGCAAAACCTCATTTGCAATTACAGAACAGAACAGCATAACAATAAGTAATTAGCAAACTAATAGCAAATTAAATATGAGAAAGCCTTTGGCTTTGACAGTTGGCAAAGGCACATTTAAGCAAAGTTACTGGAAATCAGTATTGGCACTGAGATTTGCCTCTAAGAACTTCATGCATAAGCATCAGAGTACTTGATGAATATATGGCCATGCTCCAAGTGTTGGTTCGAATATCTGCCCAAGAGTTGTAGTCATGTCAGCTCTAAAAACCTTGAGACTTGCAGCTGTCATTTCATAGTTATAAAATGAAAGGAAATTTAACACCAGCAATTCAGGACTATACCACACATCCAGTTCTTAGAGGGCAGAAGAATATAGAGGAAAACTCTCAGCAAAACCTTTATTCACATATTTTGCTTACTATAATCTCACTGTCCAGTAGCACCTTTAAGACCAACAAAGATTTATTCAAGGCATGAGCTTTCGAGTGCAAGCTTCGTCCCTAGTTTGAGGAAGAGTGCTTGTACTCGAAAGCTCACACCTTGAATAAATCTTTGTTGGTCTTAAGGGTGCTACTGGACTCTGATTTTATTGTAATCTCACTGATTCACTTGTGAGAATGTACCCATGTCTTTAAATAATTAACAAGAAGAAATAGGCTGGGATCCAGATAACGATAAGAAGTTCCATTCATAAAAATATGATTTAGAACTTCTCCCTTACTGCTGCAACCACCACTACCCTGAAAAGGTATTTCTAGTATCGGGGGACCCTGAGAAATGGCATGAAATGTAGGACAGAGAGTTGCAGCTAAAAGGGAAAATACCTGTCGAAGATGTGGGACCCCCCCCCCTTCCAATCTCTTCAAGCAGAAATTCCTTCTACTCTTAGAAGCAGGGGCTTGGGTCCAATGCATAGACACCTAAAAAAATTGGTCACACATGAACTCAATGTTTTAAAATTACTAATAATTATTTCTCACATTAATGCTCAGTTTCATGATGACTTCAGAAGACAATTTGTTGTTTCCACACCATGGGGCAAAATTACCACTTTCCCTATCAGACATCTTGAAAATGAAGGCATCATTTAACAATGACCATTAATGGTAACACACTTATACTTCAGCAAAGATAAAATAAAGATCTTCCTGCCTTTTAAATCAGAACTAAGAAAAGACAGTCAAAAATCCTGTTACTAATGCTGGAAATAGACAACTGTCTCTTCATTATCGATGGAGATTACTAGGCATCAGGAGAAAGATTAATATAAAGCAAACCCCAAATAATTTATAATCTTTGCTGGCTTTAAAATATTAAAGTTTTAAAACTTTATACTTTATGTAGCATAGTAATTTACAACAGCAGTGTCAAAGCATCTCAAATACATAACAGTGTTTTCAATACCAGAAATAGCAGGAACAATAAAAATACAATTCAGTAGTCTCATTGAAGAGAATATGTTTTTAAGGCCAATTTTCATGGCTTTGTCTATAGAAACTTTAATACAGTTTCTTTGGATTTAGACATGTTTTAAAAGTTATCTTACATAGTAATTAGTGGCATAATACCATGTTTGTAAATGCCCACTAAATTGATCTTCAAATGGACACTACCCATGGACATGTATTAAAATGTAGATTTTAACAAATCTTAATATGTACATATAGGTGAAGAAAGACAAATATGTCTCATGTTAGGCATCTGAAAGAGCCTCTTGTGGAGCAGAGTGGTAAGGCAGCAGACATGCAGTCTGAAAGCTCTGCCCATGAATCTGGGAGTTCAATTCCAGCAGCTGGCTCAAGGTTGACTCAGCCTTCCATCCTTCCGAGGTCGGTAAAATGAGTACCCAGCTAGCTGTGGGGTAAATGGTAATGACTGGGGAAGGTTCTGGCAAATCACCCCGTATTGAGTCTGCCATGAAAACGCTAGAGGGTGTCACCCCAAGGGTCAGACATGACCCAGTGCTTGCACAGGGGATACCTTTCCTTTTATGCATCTGAACATGCATCTCATTTTAAAGATGAAATGAAGTTATAAAATGCAGCTTTAGTGATAGGATCTTGTGGTTCTTTATTAAAAATAGCAGACGTTTCCCCATTACACATTATGGTTCAGTATGGGCTCTAACCTGGATATCCCAATCTCATCAGATCTTGGAAACTAAGCAGGGACAGTTCTGGTTAGAAGACCACCAAGGGATACTTGCCACGAACATCCTGTGAGGTTGCCCTGGTCACTGGCAGGGGGTGGGTGGGGGCATAGGGTTGCCAGATCCAGGTTGGAAAATGCTTAGTAATTTGGGTATGGAGCTTGGGGAAGACAGTGGCCTCAGTTGGGTTCAATGCCATAGAGCCCACCCTTCAAAGCATCCATTTTCTCCAGAACAACTGATCTCTGTATTCTGGATATGTGTGGTGATTCCAAGAATCCCCAGGTCTTGCCTGAAGGCTGACATTCCTCTTTAATTTACATTTAATACCTATTCACTAAAAAGGACTATTTAGAACAACCCAAACGGTTGGAAAATTTTTGCTATAAAATTATGTGTTATTCTGTATTAGGTAGTAGAAAGTTGGTTTCTATTTTAACTGGAATTCTTAATTTCCCACTTGATCTTTATATGGATGAGGAAGACATGCTGAACCTTAAAATTTAAAAATAATAAAATTAAAAACAGAGAGAGGCACTTGTAAAAACAAAGTTCATATAGGCAGACCAAGAGCAGTTAATAACATTTCTGTTTTACTGATTGTGTATTTGTGATTCTACTAGCAGTTTTAAAATGGAGTAATTGCATGCAGTGGAGATTATCATCTGTGGTTGTCAGCTGATTCTAATGGTCTAGTTAAAAAACTTTCAATGATCATTCACAAAAATTCCATCTGTATCTGCATAATGTCACACAGTGAGCACGGCCTGATGAAACCGAACATACATCAGTTTGAAGGATGACACCATATTCCATTAGCTTGCCTTTGGTTTGACTTTTTAAGTGCCTTTTAAAAACATTTTTGAATTTTTAAACGCATTAAAGAAACACCATAATGCTTTCCAGAGTGCAAGTATGTAAAGTACATTTTTTTCTGTAAGATAATTGAAATCTAATTAATCTTTCCCCCTTGAGACCTTTTAGAGTCAAGTGTGGTGACTACAATAGGAGGAGGCCTCAGTTACAAGAGGCGTTGCCCTTTACAAATATTTCATTTGAAGAAATCAATGGAATGTTCGGAAATGCATTTCAGTGATTTAACTATGTCATGAACAAGTCAATTGACCATGCTGTATCCCAGCTTCACCACTTCTAAACAAGAGACTTGATTATTTACCTACCTAATGAGCACAGTACCTGAATGTTATAGCAATGAGATTTCTCATTGTCAAATGCAGCACTCACAGAAATACAAGATTAATGGCTCTAAGTCATCATATGGGCTTATTGAGAAGTTACATCAACCCTGAAAATGCATGTGTGTCCTGACATGATATTTGCTTTTGAATTAAGGGTGAACCAAACTTGAACATTGTATTGTATAGCGTTGGCAAGTTCTGCACAACAGCCATGAAAATTCAGCATAAGATGACTCACACCTAATGATTCAAAAAGCTGTGATCAATCAGAATAATTTCCTATATTTTATTTTTTATAATTAGTAAATTTATACTTTTAGCTGGTTTATGCTTTTGCTATCTGTTCCCTGATTGTTTATTAATTTTCCTTATGGTGGACTATGACCGTAATAAAGATCTGCCTGTCTGAACAGTATTGTGTATATAACATATGAGCAGGAACACACAATATGAGGATGCCAAAGGTTCACAGGCAAAACAGCCCAACAGTGTTCAGGAAATTGCTCTGATGGTAACACTTTTACATATCAACACAAATGGGCATTCAGTATACTCATACATATCAACAAGTTTGCAAGGAGTGGATTACAGAAATCACAATGAATAAGTAGTAGAAGCTACACTGTAAACTCTATAACTTTTCCTACATTATTTGCTGCTGCTACACCTTTTAAATGTATGCCCCACTTTTCCCTCCAATGGTAGAACCAAAGGGGCTTTTTGCACGGCTTCAAAATCGCACAATGGTTGCCAATTGGAAACGCTATTGATTTGCCATAACGCACGACGTCGTAGACAATCTGCCACACACCTGAAACCAATCTGCAAAAAGCGCTTCCTTGTAGCGCTTTCAGGGGAATCCCAAAAAGTGGATTCACCCTCCAGAAAGCGCTACACTCTTGCAACCAATCTGCAACACTAGCGAAAAAGACCTGTGCGTTAACATTGTTGCGGTTTCTTCAAAGTCCCTCCTCCTGAGCCTGTCCTCCAAACTTCCGGCGAAGCGATCGCCATTTTTTTTTCTCCGAGTGAGCGGGGATAAACGCACCAGCGAGCCTCTTTCTGTTTAGAGGCTTCCCTGGCTTCAGTCCTTCACCTTTAGTCACTAAGCACAAACCACAGAAAAGCCCGTTTGCTGAAATAAAGTCCCTTTATTTTTTACACATTAATTCAGCCGAAAATCGGGCCCGTGAGAGGGGGGGGATTTTTTTTTATCACTCGAGGCAGCGTGGCAACGATCATACGATCAAACGACAGCTCACATTAGGCAGCTGGATGGGTCTCTCCGTTGCAACGAATCTACACAGATTCGTTACAATGGGTCTGTTTTTTTTTTAAAAAAAAACCTTTCTTAAAGGGAAAGGGGCTATTTGGGAGCATGCTAACGGCTGCCCATTGGCTGCTTGACGGCCAGAGGCGGGACGAGCTTGGCAATAGCACTTCCTTTTCTGCCGAGACCGGAAGCTGTGGGAAACGCTACAAAACGCAACTGGATTCCACTACAAAGGCAGGTATGCATAACGACGAATTCCACTATTTTAAATGGCGATTTTTCATTCAGTGACCAATTTGCAACAAAGATCCCGGTGTGTAAAGCCCCAAAGTGTTCTCCTCTCCTCTATTTTAACTTCATAACACAACCCAGTATATTAGGTAGGGTTAAGATGAGACAGAGTGACTGGTCCAAATCACCCAGCGAGCTTCTATGACAAGGTAGAGATTTGAACCTGGGTCTTACAGATCCTAGTCCAACACTCTAATCTACAAGGGCTGGTACAAAATACATCCTTTGAAAGCAGTCATAGAATTGGGTTATAGCTACACCTTCAGTTGTGAACTGTGTAGAAATTCAGAGGCTTAGGAAGGTATATAAGCATATATGTATGATTGATTTATTAGTTTATTATTGTATGGGAATGGGACTTAGAATCCAATATTTCTGCTCACATAGGAAAGCTCTTGTACTGTCCTGAGTTTTCTGCTCATCAAGACTTCTGTTTTCTTGTATCTCTTGGCATCACTGCCAATATCAAGCTAATTAGGACAGCTCTTCCATTTTTGTTTCCTATACCTTTTGCACCTGCTAGTGAGACAACTAAGTACTCTTTCTTGTGCAGTCTAGGTTGACCCCTTCCCTTTCCATTTTTGATGTGGGTGACGGAGATCAGACTTACCGCATAAAGAGAAATGAAAGTGGACACAATATATGGAAACAGAGCAAGGATCAAAACAAAAGTAATATAAACACATTCATCTCCCATCAATTTTACATATCCCTAACAAACTGAGGCTTTTAATACTCAAAATTACAAGTAGGGTTGGGCAAGAACCGGGGCACAAAACAAATTTTCTGACAAAAATTCCCCTTTTCTGTAAGCTGACCATCTATCCCGCCTTTGGTGGGGCAGTCTTGCATTTGGGGTATTTGCATATTTTTTAAAAAACATTTTAAATTTTTTAATTAATTTTTTTTGCCCACGTGGCAGGCAGCCCACTAGACAACTTGGGCTCCGGATGCCTGGTGCCTGGCCTCAGGAGACCCCCACACAGGCACCTGGGCTCTGGGGCAGGACTTCCCAGCCAGTTCTGCTGCTGCCTTTTCCTCCGGGCAACCTTTTCCTCCGGGCCTCCCTGCCTCTTCCAGGACCAGGCCTTGAGTCTTCCCTTGACCTGGGCCACCACTGCCCTAAGGCCAGTCGGAGAGGGAGGGGAGATGGAGGGCTTGCTGCTACCGCTGCCGACCCGCCTCCACCCTTCTAAGGGTTGGGGGGAGGGAGGGGGGAGGGCCTGCTTGCAGCCGCTGGTAGCAGAGGCGTGTACCGCCTTGCAGGGCCAGATATCTGGTCACCTTACGTTTCTGGGAAGGTGCTTCCCCCAAATCTTTCATAGACTTTTATTTGGCTCAGGGGTTTGGGTGGCTGCCATTTTAAGCTAACAACAGACAGGCAGAAATGCCCTGTTGTCAGTCTAAAATGTCTGCAAGCCATTTCAGTGTGCTGGTTCACTTCTTCCTGCTTTCAAAAGGAGTAAAGGGAACCACTATACTGAAATGACAGCCTGGGTGGCAGTGAGAACCCCTGCTGCCCGGCTCAAGCTCAGACTGTCCCTCTTGCGGAACTTTAGAAGAGATCTGGTTGTTACATAGTTGCTGTTAACCTTTTAGAGGCTCCTTGAGCTCATTTGCATATACTCCAGGTATGGATCCCTAGGCCACATGTTCTGCTCTCCCTAATTTGTGAGTGTGGTTGTTTACTAAGCAAGTCAGGCAGGGGAAGCAGCAAGAAATTTCCCCTTGACACTGAGCTTAATTCCCCTATGCTGATTCTGGTTCTGGGCAAGTGTCCTCAGACCTCAGTCCTTAGACAGTCCTCATATGTCTTAAGAATACACATGAAAAGGAGCACACATGGAAATGGTGGATACACATTTTACCCAATTGGTTCATCAACATCCCATTTCACGCAGTAGCCAACCAGATTTTTAAAAGCAGATTACAATCTGGGCTCATAGAACCAAGAATACTCTTTGCTGCCCCCTTCCAACACTGACATTTAGAGGGTTAATGCCTCTGAATGTAACTGTTCCACTAAGTAATTATAGATAATAGCCATTAAAGGACTATTAGGCATCATTACACCACGTGACAGTGAATCTCACAAGTTAATTATTCTTTGACTAAACAAGTACTTCTGTTTGATAAGAATCACCCCCTTTCCCTCTTGCTTCAGCAAAGCTTCTTATGCAGAAGAGGAAGGAGTGGGTGATTTTACTCTATTCTCTTTCACTACTATAGTCTCCCTCACTATAGCTGGTCTAGAAATTACTTTTCTGTAATTTACAAGGTATGGAAAATCCATGCACCATCTACTGGTGGTTGTTTCAACTCATTCTAATGGTCAGTACAGAAAATTTAAATTCACTCTGATGTAGGTTCTAGGTCAGCCAGCTCTCACAGTCATGATTTTATGGAAATAAATTCTCAACAAACACACCAACGACAAGACATACATGCACTGGACAGGCGTATTTGACAACTCAGGTTTTTTTCTCCCTTTGAATAACATATTTTATAAAAATGGAAGATCCATATATCTAAAGGAGCTTTAAATACCTGAGAGATACATTCTTTGCATTGACACACTATAAGTATACCTCAAAGAAGTACAACTGAATGTTCTGAATATACTGGGCACAAAAGCTCCAGTCCTGCAACCCACTTGTCAGATGTAATGGCTATGAATTCAAAAGCAGCTTGTGACTCATAAACAGACTTGCTGGATCATGTCCTGAATATGTGCAACTCACTGTGCGCTTATAAAACTTGATTAACTGGACCATAGTTATGTTTAGGAACCTACAGCTTGCACAGCCATTATGTTACCACCATGAAATACACAAATGTCAACTAATTAGCTCCACTCTGCAGCCAGAAATATTATGATGAACTGGCATAAAGGAACACTGAGGAGTCAATTTGAGATGCAAAACCCTAACTGTAAATAGAATATACTTAAAGCAGCCTAATTAATTTAAAATAAATTGGGTATTGTGCCAGATGCTCAAGTTGGCCCTTTATTCTAGAGTGACCACTGACTGATATTCCATTCACAACAGAGTGGTTACATCTGTCCAACACAGCATTTTCATCTGACTAAACGGTTTTTACACTTCATAAACATAAAGCCACAACTTCAAAATCGCAAAGAAGGCAGTTTTGAGTTTTGAGAAGCTGATGCATCTGTAGCATGGCATATCATCAGCAATCTAAGGAAAAGTGGTTTGCTTATAAAACTATGCATTCCCTGTTGATTTAACTCCAGTGCCTCTATTTTCCTTCCAAGTGGTGTTGCATATCATAAAATTATGTGGGAGGATTCAAAACTGTCCTGAGAAAAAGGGATGTAACTACTAACAAATATTGTCTAGTGCTTTATACTGTTGTCCTACACAAAGTTTAAATCAGTGGCCTTACAGTTGGATAACAAAAATGGATTTCTGTGGCAAAGACTGAAGTTTGATTCATTTAGATGGTTCTAAACAAATCATTGTTCAAATAGAATGTAAGAATAATTTAATTGTATTATCAAGGACCTAGACAGATACTGCTAAAACAACTGTAAATGGTTTCTGATGTGACTTTTTCACCTGAGTTTTGCTTATTAACTTTTGCATGTCATGTCTTTTTAACCCCATTAGCTATTCACGCTGACTGTATTTTCACATGCATCTGATGTAATCAACTTAATGTTACAATAAATATTAAGCCACCTTAATGACTTTTGGGTTTAGCTATAACAGACCAACATGGCTACCCTTCTGAAACTGCTCAATTACCAGGTTAACACACGGGTTTAGTTTCTACACTAGGGCTGAATTCTGAAGGAAAAAAAACCCTCCACACATGCACAGACTACCTTCCCCTCCTCACTGAATAACTTCTGCCTCCCCACACACAGAATAGTTCAGAGGCAAATTATATCTGGATGGAAAAAGAAGCAGGATGTTCAAACATAAGAGCTGAGATGATATATATGTAAACTCTTGATAAAGGACATATTTAAATGAATTTAGCAGAAGAATGAATATAGGCTATTTCAAATTTTAAATGTTTTTTGATGCTTCGTCAATAAATTAAAGTGCGGGTTGTGGGGGGCACTTTCCTTATGCAAACTCCTCTTGTTGTCCATTCCCTTTCTGTTGAAGCTTTGTTTGAATTCTTGTTTAACAAATGAAAACAGGAAATGCAGAGAGGGGCCCAAAATATTTAAAGTGGGTCAAGCTCCTTCAAGCATTCTATAGCTATAGGCTTGCTCTTTATATACTTCACAGCAAAATTTTAATTAATATTCATTTTCTAAATAAACTCCCAATAGCAGGATATCTAAATGATATATCTATATTTAGTCATATTAATAGGAAATATAATATTTGTAAGCTTATTGATCCTGTTATATATAGCAGATCTCATTGATAACAAATGTAATGATATAAAATATGCAAAATAATAGTACATTACTCTAAATAACACTAATAAATTGCAAAGCTTAGCATGAAATTGAAAATCACTAATGGAACAACTGTGCAGTTTGTTGAGGCAGTGAGCAGTCAAAGAATCATACATAATGTAGCAGTACAACTGCTAACAGCAGGATTATGAAAGACAATTTAAAATTTTTTTACAGACAGGGAGAATTGATCTCTGAAGCAGTTCCTGAAAAGATTCCACTTAGGCCAAACAGCGTCGGGATAGGGTTCTGGTTTATCCCATGTATCAAATGCATATTTATAAGACACTCAGTATGAATGAGTTTAAATTACACATATAGCTACAGTATACAAGTGGTAAGAGTAAAATATATATGCTACAGTCACATTGGAACCCAGTATTGGGCTAAATAGGTTATTCATGGTTTTATCATATGGTCCATTGTAGTTAAGTCTGCAAACTACAAAATACATCACTTGGTAATTCCCCTAGTGTTGAATGAAAGAATAAAAGTCTTTTTGTTACCCAGTTGAATAGGAGGGTCTAAATCAGCTCAACTGCCTGGAATTGGTTGAATAATTGCAATTAAATTATTCTAATTATTATTGCCCAGAGTGATAAGAAATAGACTGTGATGGCCAATCATTTGATAGGTAATCACACATTCAGGTTTATAAAAGTGATACTTTCTAGTATCCCTATTCATAAACAGTAAATGCACATAATGACTATACATGCATAGATCTGTGTTTGAGAAAGAGCCAACACAGATAAACTTTGATAACTATAGAAAATTTATATGGGTGTTTATTGAAGTTGATAGGTCTGTACACTAACAGAAAAAGGTTCTATCTAGGTTGATAGGTCTGTATACTAACAGAAGTCTGTATACTAACAGAAAAAGAGAGAACCTGTCCCAGGCTATCAAAATCACTTAGCAATATCTTTTATACAATCTCTATTTTACTGGTAAATGAAAACAACCAGAACGGATTCTAGATTGTGTTCTGTTTTCAAAGTAGACATTTCATCAGTGGTTGTTTCCTCCTGTACTTTTCAAGCTTATCCTAAAAGTTTTCAGTATTTCCACCAACTCCAAAATTTTAATCAAAATTCTCTGCATATAATGTTGGCCTTCAGCTCACAGGTATGGGGGAGCTTTGTCCAGATACCACTCCCGAGGATAAGTTCGAAAAGTATAAGAAGAAACAACCACCAATGAAAGGTCTACTTGAGAACGGAACAAAATATAGAGTCTGTTCTGGTTGTTTTCATTTTCCATTAAAATAGAGATTGTATAAAAGATATTGCTAAGTGATTTTGATAGCCTGGGACAGGTTCTTTCTTTTTCTGTTAGGATATTTATTCAGAACCACCTGTTTTTTCGTGTTGTAAGCACATGTATACAACACTGGTCTAAAGTGGATTATCAATGGCACATAATGACAATAAATGTGCAGTTTATCTCCAAAACATCCATTAATAACTTTTGAGGTTGGATAGCTAAGGAAGGCTGTCACATATGTGGTGATGGTATATAGAATACTTCTGACAGAATATTTTAAAAGCCTATCATTAGCAGGATTTACTAAACATATGATTTCTAAAACAAACAATTAGTCCAGTTCATCTTTTGGAAGTACTTAAACATTTTATACTTTTATTTATTTCAGCAATGAGAACTGACAGCAGTTCCATTAAAGAGCTGAATCAAAACCAACTGGGACCAAATACCAGTGGGCAAACTTATGCAAGGAAACAGCTTCCAATGTCAAAGTGAAACAAAATATGTTTGTCAAATGCCATTTCTTTTTTTCATAAATGATGGAGCTGGTGCACTGATAAACATCAGATACCTTTGCTTCTTTAAAACATGGATCTGACCAGCACATCAAAGCAGCAAACACTGTTATATGTTTTATTGTTATTATTATGAATATTCACAGATATTTGACTGATAGAAGATATTCTACAATTTGAGGCCAAATTCTTGGGATCTGCAGGAGAATCTTTGCATTATTCTTGCTGTTCCAAGCAACACTGACTTCTGGAGCTGAGCTAGTGTAATTTATTCAATGACAAAATGTCCGGGTGTTTATTGAGGCTTCTAGGCACTGCTCCAAGTACTCTAGTGATAACAGACACAGTGGTAACTTTTTTTCTCCCAGAGGTGTTCTAGCTCTCTTTGTAGGTCTTAGCATTGCATGAGCTCCTCCTGTTCTTTCTTTTCTATTCTTCTGCCTCTTGGGATTGCAACATCAGTGATCCAAATCCTATTTCTCATTTCCCCCCAACTACTGAGATATCAGAGGTGTTATGCTCCAGATGTTTATCTGTAATATTATTATTAAATTAAATTATATGCAAAACTGTCAACATAAAAACCATTCATTTCAATGGGATAAGTCTTACCTAACTCTAGATATTAATTAGTTGTAATTTATGAAAATATTTTTGATATGTGATGGCTTTGTACAACATTGTATGTCACTTTGGTTCTCACAGTATATATATCTAAATCAGCCTTTATCAACATTTTTACCGTTGAGAAACCTCTGAAACATCCTTCAAGCTTCGAGAAACCACAGAAGTGATGTAATTGTGCAGAATATGGTTGGGAAGCATAGCTTTGTACACACCCACCCGAGTCTTATCCTCTTCCCACCTCCTGCAGACAATCATTGGCTATTTTGGAAGGGGAGGCTGACATGACTATATATTAAAAATTAATTAACTCTCCTCCCTTTGGGAAACTCTTCCAAGGCCATCGAGAAAGTCTGACATAAATAAACAAATATTATATTTGCAATAGAAGAAGATTTGGTTCTTATGTCACTTTTCTCCACCCAAAGGAGTCTCAAAGCGACTTACATTTGCCTTCCTTTCCTCTCCTCACAACAGACACCCTGTGAGGTAGGTAAGGCTGAGCGAGCCCTGATATTACTGCTCAGTCAGAACAGCTTTATCAGTGCTGTGGCAAGCCCCAGTTGGTTGCATGTGGGGGAGCGTGGAATCAAACCCATCTCCCCTGGCTCTTGGTGTACTGCTACTGTTTGTGTACTTATATTCTTTTTTTCAATTTTGTTGTATGTATGTCAATGAGAAAGATAAAATTTTAGTTTTGATTAACTTTCTGTAAATGTCCTTTATTGTTAAAAAAACCCCAACTTCACCCCCCACTAAACTATGGATAAAATAATATAATAAACACACTGTCATTTAAGAAAGTGGTTAAAATACATGTGACTATGACCTCTAAATGGAAAATTAAGTTTCATGATTTGAAACCATCTGTAAATAACCTATCAATTTCATGAGTAAAACCTCATGAGCAGTGGTTAAAATAATTATTTTACTAGCCACTACTCTCTTCTTAATAAGACCTTTTAAATCACAGTCTATTTCCTCTTAATGTCATTATCAATATATCCTAACTAGGGATCTGCTTTTGGACATCTGCAAATGGTAAAAATGTGATTATATAAAAAGAAAGCATAAAATAATCTAAATGGTGAAGTCAATTTGTTGTTTGTAAAGAAATCTTGAGGCTATTTGGAGGTTGAAGGGATTCTC
Organism: Paroedura picta; assembly: GCF_049243985.1. Taxonomy (NCBI): domain Eukaryota; kingdom Metazoa; phylum Chordata; class Lepidosauria; order Squamata; family Gekkonidae; genus Paroedura; species Paroedura picta. The sequence continues at coordinate 38,362,094 of NC_135378.1, forward strand.
CCTTTTCCTCTGTGCTTGGTTCAGTGTGAGAGTGCAGTGATGAGAACAATAGTTAACATAATAATTTCACATTTCTTTGGTTTTGCTTTTAAAAAGTTCTTAGTAACAGGACAATGTCAGTCAAACAGCTTCAACAATATAATTTGCAGCTCTATTAAAAAAAACAGAATAGGAAAAATAAATAAGTAGTTCACTTGCTTGTATGTTTCTAAGAACAATTCAAAGTGCTTGTTAAAGCCATAAATGGCTTGGAACCAGGTTAACTGAAAAATTCCTTCCACTTGTATTGTTCAGCCTGCCAATTAAGATAATCTTCTGAAGCCCTGCTTTCTGTGCCCCCAACTTCAGAGGTAAGGCTAGTGATGACCACAGATTTTTCACTGGCAGCTCTGTTTATGGAATGCCCTCCCCTGCAAAGCTCACTTTGCACCTACCTTACTTTCATTTAGGAGCCAGGCTAAAACATTCCTTATATAAGTTTTAACTAAGGAGTTTTATGTTTCAGTCATGTTATAGTCTACTTCTAGCTCAAGGATCACTTTATCTGTGTCATTTTGGGTTGATCTGTGTGTATTTTAAGCTGTTTCAAAGACATGACTTGGTTTAATGGCATTGGCCTGTGTTTTGATAGTTGTGTCTATTAATTAATTGTGTTGAAAGTCTCCACAAACAGGATTCTGGAAAGGCTTATAAATGTTCAGAGTAAATACATAAACATGCATGGTGAGTGGAATCAGGAGATGGTGTTCCTCTTAATTTGTACTGAAGTCCTTTTTATTCATAATCAACTTTTCCAGAACTCCAGCAAGAAAATGGCATGAATTGATTGTGGAGCACATGCTTTGTAAATGAAGTGTCTGCCCTGACAACACACACACACACTTCAACTAGCAAGCTTGACAAATCTCCCTTAGGAAATTGTACAGAACTTTTGCCACTTATAATAGAGCTAATCTTGGGTGAGATAAATCATTGGACTGATTCAGTACAAGGCATCTCCTTTTATCTCCATTGTGTTTCTTACCATGTTAGACATTTTTTTCGAAATACTTCAAGAATGTCCTAAACATTCTTGTAGATGCATAGAGGCATAATTAGGTTCAAAGCTCAGAACAAGCTACAATGTGCTGTTTGATTTGGAATACAGTACACAATGGGGAAAAGGGCAGCCACAACAGTAGTGAAGATTATGCTTCAATCTCCACCATCTAAAATTTCCTGGCAACTTGATGGCAGGGTGGTATTAAATGATCCTACAACTTTAAAATGATTTTATATTTTTCTATATAAATGAAGAAAACAAGACATTAAAGAATTATATTAAACATGCTGCAATCTATATATATAAAGAGTGATGATGATTATGATGATGATGAAATTTCTTACCCGCCTCCCCCTGAAGGCTTGAGACGGGTTCAAGCATATATAAAAAACCCAACAACATATAAACCAATAAAAAACCACAGTAAAACATCAACAAGATGCAGCAGCATAAAAACCCAAAACTCCCAACTAATTCAAGCAGGGAAGGGGCAGAGAGGGTGCCAATGATATTTGCTATCTCCACTCCCGTGGGGGGGGCACAATCTTCCTTGTCGCCTGGCCTCAACTAAAGACCCGGTGGAAGAGCTCTGTTTTGCAGGCCGTGTGGAATGCTGAAAGCTCACGCAGGGCCCCCAGCTCCTCCGGGAGCTCATTCCATCAGGTCGGGGCCAGGACTGAAAAGGCCCTGGCCCTAATCGAGGCCAGGCGTGCCTCTCTAGGGCCAGGAATGACCAATAAATTAGTTGTAAGGCCCTGCAGGGGGCATAGGGCGAAAGGTGGTCCCTCAAATATGCTGGGGCCAGACCGCGTATGGCCTTAAAGGTCAAAACCAAAACCTTGAACCTGATCCAGAAAACAACTGGCAACCAATGCAGCTACCTCAGCACAGACTGGATATGCCCCCCCCCCCACAGTGTAACTGTGAGGACCCTAATAGCTGCATTTTGTACCAGCTGCAGTTGGTACTTCCCACCGCTTACTGAATGTTCAAAATATTCCAGAGTGAACCCCGCCCACCAGGAGCCTTCCAAATGTTTGGCATGCCAGGGGAAGGACCTGGTCGGCACCTCTCCCTGTGGGGAGAGATGCTGCCTGGCTCTTTAAGCCCCTCCCCTTCTGTAGGGTGCAGAGAGAAGGGGGAAGGAGCTGGCCAGTGCATCTCCAAATGGGGAGACATACTGGCTGGTTCTTTAAGTTCCCTCCCCACATGGTGCAGAGAGAAGCCTCTCTGAACCTTGCAGGGGCAGCAGCGGGGGAAGGAGCTGGCCATTGCCTCTCCGAATAGGGAGATATGTTGCTTGGTTCCTTAAGTCCTTCTCCCAGAGTGCAGAAAGAAGCCTTTCTGTGCCCTGCAGGGGCAGCGCTGGGGCTAAGGGGCTGGCCAGTGCCTCTCCTGATGGGGAGAGACATTGTCCAGCTCTTTAACTTCCCCAATGCATTCAGAGAGATGCCTCTCTGCACCCATTCCCTTTAAATCCTTCCCTCAAGCTCCTATCTAGTGTTCATTGCATTCCTGAACATACCAGGCTTTACTTCTCGTAATCATATATAGTATACAATTCTTAAACCATTCTTACGTATCTGATTCTGACCCTTACCCCAATGTAGACAGAAAAACCCAATGACCTGGGTCAGCTTCAGAGAAAGGGTATTCTTCTGCAGCCTTGAGGGATGAGGAAGGAAGGAAGGAAGGAAGGAAGGAATGTGAATGGTACATCCTGCTGAAAAAATAGATATTTAGTTTATAGACAATGAACATTATTGCAGTCTGCACTCTCATAATCTACAATATTTACTAATGCTAAAGGTTTTTTTTAATCCCAAACCATTTAAACCCCTTAATTTAAATGTTTGGCCTTTTTTCTAATGCTCTGCAGTACTTATACAAGCTGTAGTAATTACATTTAACACCATCTCCATATTTGTCTTTGAAATGTTCAACCTAACCAAGTGAGAAAATAATATATATCACCAGGGTCATTAATACTTTCACACATATCTTATTCCCAAACCCACTACCCTGTGAAAGACATTTCTCTTATATTAGTACCCTGTACATCAGCATTTGCATTTTCTCCAGTTTTTAAAATGTCAAATGTCACTTGAAAAGTACACTGCAACACTGAAATAAAGTAGAAGGTTTTTTAGAGGTCTAAAAGGCTGACATTTTACCAATGGTCTCAGAAGAGATAGCATGAACAATCAATTAATTTCCTTCATTAAACAAACTGGTGTTCAACTATTAATTCTGTGATTTTCCTGTCAGTGACAGAAATACATGCTACCATCCAAGAAGAACATCTTTAAACTCACAACAAGCAACTTGGAACTGATTGCCTAGGTCATTTGGAGTACATGATTTTGCACATCACTTACAGTAGCTCTCTAGTGCTGTGCTGGAACAACATTATTCACATAATTAGTATAATTATTATGACATTAATGACTCTGTCAAAGTCTAAGTGTGTGAAATTAAGTTGCTAACCAGTGTAAATATCTGAAGCAATACAGTCAATGAAAGGGCATTTTACTGTGCGTGCATGTGTATGAATCTATGGATGCACAGAAAGCTCATGGAAATATGTTTTATTTATACAACTAGCAAGAAAGCCCATTGCAATCAGAAATGCAATGGGCACTAGGACCCAGGGGACACCGGGAGGTGCAGATCTCTCTCTCTGTGTCTCTCTCACTGAGTGGCTCTCCACCTGCCTCGCAGCAGGAGGCATAGCAGGTAATTAGGGCTTGTTCTTAGGAGAGAAGCAGGGCTGGTGTGAAGTTTGGGGCAGCTCTCTGTCTGTCTCTCTGTCACAGCAGGGGTGGCTCTCTCTGTGTCTCTCTCTGCCTCCCTCACAGCAGGAGCGATAGGAGTGAATGAAGGCTCTGTTTATCTCTCTCTGTCTCTGGCATGGCTGACGGAGGGAGGGAGGGAGCTCTAGGGACAGGGCCAATCAGGGTGCAGCCAGCGTTGCTGGCTGCACCCATATTGGCCCAATTCCAACTTTGACAGTGGGACACGTTCCACCCCCCCCCCCCCCCCAGGCTGTTTCACAAATATATAGAGGAACCATGGATAAGGATGTGAGTCAGTGCAGTTACTAGAGTGCTGAACTTGTTTCTAGGAGACTCAGGCTTAAATTCCGAGTCTGTCATGGAAGCTTGCTGAATGACCTTGGGTATCTCCCAACCTAACCTATCTCACAAGTTTGTTGCGATGATAAAATGGAGAACAGAGAATAATGAAAGCTACTTTGCAACCTCATTGGGGGAATGGTGAGGTATAAATAAAAGAAAATAAATACACATTCATTTTGTTTTGCATCCCTTCCAAGGCTGTAATAATTCTTTACAGACAGGAAAACATTTTACTGCATAAAAATATGTATGGTTTTCTCAAAATATATCTGTAACCATTAATAAAGCCGGTAAGGGGTGCTGGGAAGAGCTGGGACATACCCCCTAGCCACCAATCATGTTGGCTGCCCCATTCCTTATTGGCTGTCCGTCCAATGAGCAGCCAAGCAGGAAGGATGTCCTGCCCCAGGTCACATCCCCCTCCAACTTTTTCCATTTGGAAGACATTCCAGATGGTTAAGCAGGAGCTGGGGGAGGGGGGGCAGAGGGCCTGGAACTGTGGGGTAGTGGGGGGAGGGGAAGGCCCTGCCAGGGGGAGGGAGCCCCTTCCAGTGCTCCTGGACAGATCTTATCTGTTCATGCCCTGAGGCTTCCCATTCTGGACACATTGGATTCCTCTGCACACGTAGCAGAAGGATGTAGCTTTATAAGCCTCTAGAAATACAAGACCATGAGCCTTATCTAACAGAGTACAGCTACTGTGTTTCCCCTAAAATAAGACAGTGTCTTATATTTATTTTAGGTTAAAACATGTACTAGGGCTTATTTTTAGGTAGGTCTTATATTTACTGATGTCCCCCTCAAAATGTTATATTTATTCCAGTCCCTCTCCCCCGGAACCCCGTTAAATCATACCTTAAGTGCAGGGCCCAGCTTCTGTCAAGCTGGCGGATTCTGGGATTGTAGAAAGAGCTGACAGAGGCTGAGTGAGCAGGGGCAGGGCTCTGCAGTGTGTATCTCTGCCGGCGGGAGATGAGCATCACAGCAGCACAGCGTACAAGTGTGCTGCAGATTTGAATGTCAGCTGTCCTGGCACCCTGTATGACCGCGAACACACCTACAAGAACACCCATAAGACCAGCCCTGGCTCTAAGGACCAATTAGAGGTAGGTCTTATTTTCAGGGGAGGGCTTATACTAGCGGTGCATGAAAAAGTACTGGTAGGTCTTACTTTCGGAGTAGGTCTTATTTTCAGGGAAACAGGGTATGTAGTATTGTAGTGTGTAAGTGTAGCTGGATCAGTTTGGATGTGGTGTCTAAAGTGTTGGTCTAGGATGTGGGAGAGCTAGATTGAAACTCCTCATTGTGCCATGAAGTTTGTTGCATGAACTTGAGCCAGCCAGTCTGAAGATGGGGAGAAGGCTGTATGCCAACCTGAACATGTTGGATGAAGGGTGTGTGATAAAGATATGCCAAATAAAGAAATAAATATTACCCGATAACTCCACCAAACCACAGAATAAATATATAGTAAGTATAAGTATATAAATAACCCCTAGGGATTTTGCAAGTAGACATGCCAATCTCCTTGTGGGGCTTAACATTTTCCATAATTTCAGTGGATCTCTAGACTACAAGGATTAGTACCCTCTGAAGAAAATTGCAGCTTTAGACAGTATGGTATCACATCTCTGCTGAGCTCCCCCTTCTTAGTCTCCTTTCTTCCCAGGTTCTTTCCTCAAAATCTCTTGGAAAATCCCAGCCCAGAGTTGATAATCTTATTTGTAAGCCTCTAAGGAAGGCTCATTCCACCATGGCCTAGAAGACCAGCCCAGCCACACCCAGTTTTGTCTCATAAACTGTAAGACCATCAGAGTTAGGGTATGCTGCTGGGACAATAACTGCCTTCTTGCTCCAGAAACCTTCAAGCATTCAAACCAGCTTGAGCTAAGACCTGCCATGCATGCCCTTCCAAGGCTTTTCAGGCAGGTGGGACAAGATTTACAAGGCGGAAAACATGATGCATAGGTCAATGGCAATGCTGATTAAATACACATTGGCCAGAAGTTTTTTGCAGCGGGGAGAGAAAAAGGTCCAGGGGAAAGATATGTCAGTTTGCTGATACATTGCAAAGAGGGAATTAAGGCTTACTCTACATTTACCTTTAGCCCCATCAAGTTTAGAGAGTTACTCCAACATCAGTGATCTGCAGACTTCTGTCAATGTGACAGTTGAGGGAAAGGGCTGACGAGGGTTTTGTAGAATGAAAATAGAATTATATAGAGTTTTGAGGATAAGAAGATTATGTTTGGATTCAGCAAAAGATAAAGCAGTAAAGCAATTTGACCGGAAAAGTATGAGGGCAGGAGCAGGAGTAGAAGGCCTGAGTCTGAATGGACCAGACCTGGGAGGCATGAGATTATCTCACTATTGACTCACAACTGAAATATACCATAATATAAGTGGAAGGGGTAGGATCAGACTCAAAGTCTTTATTTTGGCATATATTTCAGAACACTTGTCCCCAAATGGGCATAAACGTTTGTATTCTGGATCACTGTATCTCATGTACTTACAATGGTATAACAACACACAATGCTCCCTAAACTAAAACAGGGACAGTATAATAGAAACCTCAAATCAACAATATTATTTTGTGCAACGGACTTGCGTGCACATCCTGTCATTATTGTATTTGTCACGGATACAGCAATACCTGCAACAGTTAATGTGTAGATTTGGCATTAGCAGCAGCAAATCATAGATCCCGTGGCCCCTCTTTTTAAGGATTTTTAAAGTTTGAGGTCATCAAGAAACAAAAATATTCTTATCTGACTGAGGTGGCTAGTTCAGTTGCAGTTCAATTGTTTAAAAGCTGCTAAAAAGTGTAATAAGCCCCACTTTAACCCACACTTGGTGTCTTGTGTCTTCCTTTTAGTCTCTGAGGGCAAAGACAGTTGAAGATTTCTAAGCAAAGTAATAATTGGAACACAGATTTCTTCTTATTCCCCCTATTTTCAGCCATTAATTCTTGCCCCCCCCCCCAATTTTTTCTCTCTTTATATGAAGCATTGGAAATCAGCTCCATATTCATGGAACTTCTGGCATAAGGTTCACTTAGCAGTGCTATTGGCCTCTGATACTCTGGCCATGTCAAGGGAAGCATCAACAGTGAAAGCATTCTCAGAAAAATATGATACCTTATTTCCTGATTAGCTAAAATCACGTGCTACAGTTTACCTAATTATGGCAAAGTGGCTATAGCAAAATAAGATGGTCAGATACATACACACATTTTTAGGTGCTACAGTAGAAGTCCATAAATAGGGTAATCCCATTTTTCCTAAAGGACTGCTCAGAGATACAGTTCATGCTCTTAGATTTGGGGGGCACAGAAACTGGATATTCATCCTTAGGAAATGGGTTTCTGTGCCTTGGTTTTCTAAATAAATTAAATCTAAATCAATTCAAATTGTGTGCACTGATAAGCACTTCCTTTCTGTCCAGTAGCATTGCTGGCTAGATATCTTAATCCAGGTCTGTTTCTCTCACATACCCATCGGGGACTCAGATGTCTGAAATGCTAATGGCCAAATCTATCATTTTATCAAGTTCCTTTTTGTACTCCATTTGTTTTTACCTGCAGTTTAAATGTTCTTTATTGTGTGAAGAAGACTGGAATAAAGGCTTTGCCTAAGTAATACCATATTGTCCATCTTCCAAAGCAGCCATATTCTCCAGGTGAACTGTTGCGTGGAGATCAATTATGATAGTGGGAAATCTCCAGCCACTACCTGTAGGTTGGCAACCCTAGTAGACAACTGCTGCATATGGGCCAAAGGGTTCAGTTGAGTATTTGAGGAACTGGTGTACTTTTTAACACAGCCACTAATAATGTACATTTTACTCCTTATATTTGACTAGCAGCAAAGCCCATTGAACCTAGGAATACAATGGGCGCTAGGATGCACACCTGCACTGTGGCCTTCCTGGGGTCCGGCTACATGGCAAAAGCTCCTGCCTACTGTTAGACTCTTGAGGCACCTCCTCCAAACCTCAAGGAACATTCCTGACCAAGGGGTCACCAACCTCCAGGTGCGGCCTGGAAATCTCCTGGCATTGGACTTTAGAGATCAGCTCCCTAGGGAAAAATAGCTTGGAGAGGGCACACTACAACAACAACTCATCTCCAGGCTCCTGATGAAAGTGTTTGCTTGAGAGGGGGAACTCTGTGGCAGAAAGGCAGCAGGATGGGAGAGGTTGGGACCTGGGGATTTGCTGGAATTGCAGGTCATTTCCAGGCTACAGAGATCAGTCTCCCTAGAGAAAAGTACTGGCTTTGGGTCCCTGGAAGTGCAGGGATGCCAGGCTCCAGGTGGGTAACAAAGAGAACTACTGGGTGGCATTAACTGCTAATAACAATAAACACCAAATAATTTGTAAACTTGTCACAGTTCCTTCAATGAGAGAGAGAACACTGAAGACAAAAGCATTCATTCCTTCTCAATTAGCAAGCCTTATTAACCACACAATCACCACTTCATGTAGGTAATACCTTAGTGTCTCCCTCCTTGGATTGCTCTGAGAAGCCATTGGCCAGAAGGAAAGGAAAAGAATCCCCTAGCAGTCAGTGAGCAAGTTAAGAAAGACTTAAATGATTCGCTTGCAGCAGCTTCTTCTGCCTGTACTCTAGCTATATCTCTTTAAGGCAATGGCAATTTTTGCAGCTTGGTGTAGTGGTTAAAAGAGCAGCTTCTAATGTGTGAACTGGATTTGATTTCCTGCTCTTCCACTTGTTGGGTGACCTTGGGCTAGTCACAGTCCTGTTCTCTTCCCAGTCCCACTCATATCACCATTATTTTCCCTGCTGCAATTGCCTGTGACGGCTACCCCAAATCTTTCATCCCTTTTCAGGCTGCAAATTGCAAACCTCTCATGACTTGTGTATACACATTCCCAGGCAAAGGCTTTTCCAGGCTGTCCTGGGTCCCAAAGGACTGGCAGAGTGGCATTTCTGGGCTTCCCAATGTCCCGCATCCAGATGGCACACAGAGGCTGAATCAGGAGGCAGTTTGCTACCCCCCCGCCCCGCCCTGCCCCGCCCTGCCCCGCCCTGCCATGTCCTCCAAGTTGAAAGAGGCCAGCAGGGCAGCTCCTCTTCTACCCAGCAACCTTCTGACACTGGCAGAAAGTAGGAGGCGGAGAGCAGCCTTTTTGTTAGGTTTTTCTGGCTGAGGCCCATGACTTACTAATGAGTAAACATTCCCAAGGTAGATTCAAATGGGTAGCCGTGTTGGTCTGAAATAGCACAATAAATCAGAGTCCAGTAGCACCTTAAAGATCAACAAAGATTTATTCAGGGTGTGAGCTTTCGAGTGCAAGCACTCTTCGTCACACTATCATCTTTAACTGCTCCTAGCGGAACGGATTAATGAAAGCAGTAAGGGCCCCAAGGGCGGGCCCTGTCCGGGATGAGGAAGGGTGCCGATAGGCCCCTTCCCCTGGACTGACAATCAGAGGGCCCAATGGGCAGGTGCAAAGCCCTCCAATTGTCAGTCCGGCGGCAAGGGACCAATTGCAAGCCACGCGCAGTGCAGCATGCAATTGGTCCCTTGTCGCTGAACTGAACTGACGAATTGGGAGGTGCAAAGTGCCTCCCAATCCGCCCCCCTACGACTGCGCTCGCATGCAGCCAGCGGCCTTTATTCCCTGGCTCGCTGTCGACAGGGCAGGTCGCCGCCTGCCTGTGAGACCAGGAGGGCCCAGCGGGTGTGGCACCACCTGCCGCCGTGCCTGACTATGGGACCCCTCGCTGCTGCCACACGCAGCCGGGAGCAGCCGGGAGTGGCCCGCAGCGCCACCCGCCACAGCGGCCTCATCGCCGCTCCCGCTGGCCACCCCACCCGCACACACCGCTGCTTGCCCACCGGCCTACGCAGCCAGGAGCGGCCAGCGGCGACCTGTCCTGGAGTGGCGGCGCCGGCCACCCCGCCCACCTGCCAGCCGAATCTCAGGTTCTAGGTTATGATCTCTTCACCATTTAATACTCTTCTTTATTTTTGGCCACTGTTCTATCTTGTTGCTGTGTGATTTATTAATGAACTTCTATTAGCAAAATGTCTTTGGTGTGACTATTATCAGAGAGAATTTAAACAATTTCTACTAAGGAGCTAGGCAGACATTTAACCATGCTGAAATGGTAGAAAACAGCAAGAGTCTAGTATTACCTCAGAGATGAACAAAATTTGTGTCAGGATATGAGTTTTTGTGAATCACTGCTTACTTCTTCAGAGAGTGTTGAAATGGACAGTGTATTTTAAGAGATCTGTAGAAATTTTAAATTGCTTCACTGGAGGGATGAGTGTAATGAGGTCAATTACAGGTTAATATCTTTACAAATGAGAAAGACTCAAGGGAAAAGAAATAATTATGGGTCTAGGGGAATTGAATATAAGCACAAATAACTAGAACTATTTCAAATGAGGCTAACAGTGTGATATTTCAATGAATGCAATAGCATGAATACACCTTGTCACAGCCATTCTATATATCTGTAGATAGGCTTTCAGAGGGGCAATGGTCTTATCCATGGAGCTGGCTGGGAACCAAACACATTTTTAACAGTTTCCCCTGTCAGTAATCCAGTTGTATTAACTATGGATTACATGAACTGGCTTACAAATTTGTGATGAATTCTGGACAGTTTGTGGTTTTCAAACTGAAGTTTGTGGTGGTTTAACTTGAACAAACTTCATATGAACTTTCAAGCACTTCATGGAAGTTTGTACTGATTTATGAATGGATACATTTTCAGACAGACTGTCTACACTCAAACAAAATGTTTACAAAACTTCAAAGAAATGGCAGGGGCGGACAGAATTCTCTAGCCTTGGAAGCACAGTTGTCAGCTTTAAACTAGCCACGTCAGTTTAAAAATCCTGGTTTTTCCTACACTACGCCTTGTAATAAAACTATTTTCACAGCCACTAGTTTACAGTTACTTGCATTTTAATGTCTAAATATATACCAGAGATGCTTCTATGTTTTTTGATTATGAGTTAATTATCTAGGTAAAATTCAACAAGTCTGCCTTATCAAAAGCAAACATTAATAGCATTTGAAAATTGTGAACTACCTTACAAAACAGCTAGTTTCTAGTTCTCAAAAATCCTACTTTCTAGTTCTCAGTTGCTATTGTAAAACAGTAAGGGCTCTCAAAGAATTTCTTTACCATTGCACACAAATGTTTTAAAATATCTGTAGCTATTCAAAAAGCAGCAGTCCACAGAATAAACGTTTCTTACACTGTATACAAAAAGCCATTACTTCGAAAGCCTTTGATTAATCTGAGCACAATCAAGGGCAAGTGAGCTAGCTGCCATTTACTTTAGCCAGAGCAATCCATGCCAACTGCAATAAACCCATCAAACTGTCATGGAGTCACGCTGAGAGAAAAAGAGTATGGTGATTACATACAATAGCTTCCTTCAGTGGTTTTATAATTTCAATTTTTGTAACTTTTCAAGATTTCCAATATCTGTAGTAGGAATATATTAGTTCAGAATATTTTCCTCAGGAGTTACTATCAACAACTTAGTGTATTGGTTTTTTTCCCCATCATTGAATCAAGAAGAGAAGCTCATCAGGCAAGAAATATTGTGATTGCATTCGAATATAAATTATTTAAAGGGATTCAGCCAATCAAAATAGAGATATAAGTATCTATTTTCTGCAGGGAGCACACATAACTCCCATTAAATGGACAGGGACATGGTTGACAGACCTGAAATTGAACTCTCTTATATTCGGATGATGAAAATGTTTTAATATAATATGTATCATATTTATTTGGAAACAGGTTCAATTTCAGGTCCGTTAACCATAAGTTTGTCCACTTAATGGGAGCTATGTGCATATACAACAACAACAAAAAAGCAGATCTTTAAATCTGTGTTTCCGCTGGTACGGAATTCCAATGCCATTCACAGGAATGTAGAATTTTCAAATCATTCTCTGAGCAACATAAAACAACGCAATCAGAACATTTTGAGGGAAAGAGTATTATCTGACTAGCCATAGACTACAGAGACACTCCTACTGCAGAGTTACTCAACCTGACCATGGTTTCTGTGAATCAAGTCTGCATCTTGATTTAACCAATGTATCCTGCTATAAGATGACTGACAAGAGCACAGCAAGACAGGAAAATTCTAATGGGGAATTAAAATGACAAGTTAATTCTTTATTACACATGACACAATAGCCCGGTTCCCTGGGAAAGAAATTACGATCATTTTACGTGATATAGTAATCATAGGGAGGCAGCTCAAAACTGTATTGGCAAGGCAGTTTTTCCATGCAGAGCACCATTTCTTGTATAAGGCTCCTTAAAATGGGCCCCACTGCCTGAATCAGCTGTACATTGCATGTATGTTCCTGGAAACAGCATGAAGAACAAATCACATGGTGGAGGTGATCTATGCAGAAATGGCATAAAGCAGCCACAGAAATTCCAAGGACTCTTTGCGGTGGTATATCATGTGAACCATTCCTTTGACTGAAAATAGAGTATCAGAGTTGACAAAATTGGAGACAGCCTCCAAGCTTATGCTTAAACAAGGTTATAAAACAAAAGAGAAACAGATGCTGGAATAAAGATTGGCTTATACATTTTCAGTCGAGAACTGTGTCAGACTGGAAGCACAATTTTTGCTTCAAGTAACCTCCTCCCCTGAAAGCTAGCTAGATATCACTATACAATTGAAGGTAGAACATAGGATGATATCTATTAATGAAGATATAGCCAGCTGAATGCAAATGCATTATTGCATTATTTTATTTCTCATAGAATACCTGTCTCTGTCAGGATGATAGAAAGTAGAAAAAATGTTGCTGCCACAGAACATGAATTGCCTGCAGTACAGAAGGGGCCAAATATAGTCCCTAGTTGCCGTTAAGCTACAGCCATGACATAACAATAACTGTCAGCAGCAGTTGCAGGTACAGACCAATTTCTATAATTTTAGCATCAGTATCATTTTTCATAATTCGAATTTTATGTTTTACTACATTTTGTATTGATTTATTGACAGTTCTTTAGTGCAGTTTCCTGGTGAGTTGAACCCCCCACCAATGCTTTTACTTTGCAGCATCGCTTCCTCAAAATGGCATTTATTTAAGGAATTTTTTCCTTGTATTTGGATCTGATCCTCCCCAGATTTTCCATACTTCCTTTGAAAATGGGTTGCGTAATTATCTGTTCCACATAATATATTTCTGGTAAGGCCTTGGAGGAGGAACGTGTCTCATCTCTTGTGCCACTCAGTGCTTAACACCCACTTAGGGCAGCTGTCCCACCCCTGAGTGCCTCCTCCTCCAACCAGCTTACCTTTCTGTCCAGTGGCCAGCCTTCTGTCCCCCACCCTCTCCTTCCACTTCCATCTGAGGCTCTGAAGCTGCAGATCCCTGCTGCGTGAGAGCTGCCTGTGCCGGTGAGTTCTCTAATAGCTGCCTGCAGCCTGTCCAGGTCCTGAAGGGAAGGGGAGGACATCTGCAGAGTTCTTCCACCCCCCCCACACACACATCTAGTACTCATTGTATTACTGAATGCAATACTAGGGGCTTGGCCCCCAGTATCATCATGTTCTTTGTCAGCGACAAAACCTCATATTTTGCACAGGTGTAGTTATGAAATAACATTATAACATTGTAAAAAAAAAAAAAAGGCTGGATTGTTGCATGAATCTCCAAGGTCCCTCTCTCCTCCTTAGTCAACTACTAAGAAAATAATTATTGGAATGGATACACGAATTCATATCACTGTTATTCAATAATTATGACGCACACTAAATAAGTTACTGTAGACTCAGAAACTTCTCTTTTTTGCATATGCAGTAATGATATGACATCCAAATTTTGTTTTAAAAGGCTGGGCGTATCATGCAAAACAGCACGGTTGCTGCCATTTCAAATGTCTCATGCTCCTTCTCAGTCATCAATTAGCAAATGCATCCATCAAAGATTTCCACAAAATCCTAATAAAAATAGTATTCCATTCACAATAATCAAACTGGATGTACCAATTCATGGCAGTGTTATTCAGTAATGCCAAATGTGTTGTTGTACTTCATTAGTGAAGGAACTTCCTTTTTTTTTTTTGCATATGCAATAACGTTATAACATCTTCATATTGTGAAAAAAAAAAAGAAAAACACACTGGGAACTATAGCGGAAGAAGAGGGAGAATGAAGAAATAACAGAAGTGCATGGCATCAAAACCTACACACCTTACCTCCCAAAAAACTTGAAAGGAAACAAACTTCATGGATAGGTAATTATACAGAGAAGGCTGCATGAAACCTTGCTGCCATTTTGTCCCGATGTCATAATTTCACTATAAATTGCATCATAATGCCATCAATGTTAATCTTTAAAGAAGTGGATTGTTCTGGAGACAACCTGAGGGTGTGTAGGGAGGGGGGGGGGCTGAACACAGAACACTGATGACAAAAAAAGAAAGTGAGAAACAACATTAGAAATTTGAAATTCCACATTGGAAAAGTGTAACTTCAGATCTGAGGAGGAAAGTATCACAGAAAAAGTGGATTTAGTCAATGCAGCCAACTAAATTTGGATCTACTGCTGTGTAGAAAGTTTTACAGCTTTTAATTCTTTAAGAATGCTGACGTACAGGTTTGCATCTGTGTGGTAATTGTCCAAATGGAAGGCAAGATACAAGTCTAAAATTTAAGAGTAAGAATAAACATGAGCAGGAGACAAGACCATACTTGTAATTATGAACTGACTGGGCACGAGCCAATTATGGAAAGTAACTGTTACTTAGTTGTTATGTGCGAAGTCGTGTCCGACCCATCGCGACCCCATGGACAATGATCCTCCAGGCCTTCCTGTCCTCTACCATTCCCCGGAGTCCATTTAAGTTTGCACCTACTGCTTCAGTGACTCCATCCAGCCACCTCATTCTCTGTCGTCCCCTTCTTCTTTTGCCCTCGATCGCTCCCAGCATTAGGCTCTTCTCCAGGGAGTCCTTCCTTCTCATGAGGTGGCCAAAATATTTGAGTTTCATCTTCAGGATCTGGCCTTCTAAAGAGCAGTCAGGGCTGATCTCCTCTAGGACTGACCGGTTTGTTCGCCTTGCAGTCCAAGGGACTCGCAAGAGTCTTCTCCAGCACCAGAGTTCAAAAGCCTCAATTCTTTGACGCTCGGCCTTCCTTATGGTCCAACTTTCGCAGCCATACATTGCAACTGGGAAGACCATAGCCTTGACTAAACACACTTTTGTTGGCAGGGTGATATCTCTGCTTTTTAGGATGCTGTCTAGATTTGCCATAGCTTTCCTCCCCAGGAGCAAGCGTCTTTTAATTTCTTTGCTGCAGTCCCCATCTGCAGTGATCTTGGAGCCCAGGAAAATGGCGTGATCTTGGAGCCCAACTGTTACTTAGAACAGAGTACAAATATATGTCCTTCTATTACCCACCTGAATCCATTGAAATTGTGGACCTGATTCAGTCATCTTTTTCACTCAGGCCTATTATGCACGGCCGCTGAAATGGCGGCATGGAGAACGCAGAGGAGGAAGAAGTGGAACAAACCGCTTACGCCCGGGATGGAACGCAATGGCGGCAAAACCCAGAGTATCTGATTATGCACACGGCTACTCCGGAGCCGCTTCTGGTTGTGCCCTAGTCCCAGGAAGCTCCACTTTCTTCCGCATCTCGCTAACATGGCTTTTCCGGTGTCATATGTTGACTCTGCGCCCAGTTGCCGCCTGCAGCGTGCATAATTGGTAATTTTAGCCGCCGCCATTCCACCCCGAATGCGGACCTTCCACTCCGTGCATAATGGGCCCCAGTCACACCTAATGCATGTAAAACAACTCCCCTCCCACAGTTCCATATAGCTTGTGTCCATGCAGGTCCCAAGAGCATTATAGTCAAAGGGGACCCTCTCTTTCATACTTCAGCAGTGGAAAACCTGCATCAGCCCAATTCTTATGGACTTAGATTGATATAACTGTTTATCACTGAAGAAAATCAGCATACAAATACTGAACCTGCTTTTTTGAATAGTCACAATGGGGAAAACAGATCTTTTTAAAGGGATGTGCAAAGAGCCTAAGGAAGAAATCTTGTATCTCACATTTATGTGGTTAGTATATACATGTCACTCAACAGTTTCATATTGCTGATAGCTTTTGGCTTTACAAGGAACATGAAATTGTATCCCTCCTTTGATCTAAGAACTTAAACAATCCTACATATATAAATGGCACAAAATGTGAATATCCTCCTGCTTGAATCAGTTCAACCAGACCACATCTGCCTCTTCCCATAAGAGTCAAGATTCTGGTTCTCTCTGCCTCCTTTTTTATTCTGGTTTTGTTCATTATGTGTTTTCAATCTTTTCTGGGACTTCTCACTAGCATCCATAAAGTATAAGGGAGAAATTTCAGAAGTCATCCATTAGGAAAAATTGCTTATGTAGGAGAGGGCTATGAAAAACTGATTTAAAAAAATTCTGCAGATTGATCTTTCAGTCTTTGTTATATTCCTACTTTGCTCTTAAGTATACATTTGCTGATAGCTTCTCTTCTTCAATGTATTTTTCAGATATGCTGGGAGTGTTACACAAATTTTCCTGTTTTTGCTTTGCTCAGCTTAATTTGTCAAGCAGCACTTATATAAAACATTTTATTAAAACATCTTTTTTGCTATAATCTTTAACATTCTATATTAGAAAAAATATGCATAATTCTACTTTCACTAGACCTCTCCAACATTTCTTGTATCACATACTTCTGACAACATGGTGAAGGTTCCAAAGCCTCCTACTGGTGGAACCTGTGCTCCTCAGGGACAATTGTTGATCTGCCTCAGGATTCTCAAACTACAAACAATCTGCTTCGTGGTTTAGTTCATACCCATCCTTAAAGCTCAGACTTCATCAGACGGATAGAGTGTCCATCCAAAGTAGCTGGTAAAGTGAGCTCTGGCTGAAAATGTTAGTGCTAGAACAAATGTTTTAACCTTTAAGCCAACCCCGGACTTGTTTCAAGTGCAGTGGCACCTTTAAGACCAAGAAAGTCTGCATCTAAGTATAAACTTTCATGTGTGTACATACTCTTCAATGTATGTGAAGAAGTGTGCATGCATTCTAAAGCTTATACTTAGAATTAAACTTTCTTGGTCATAAAAGTGCCACTTCTAAACTTTTTTCTATTGTATTTGCTATTCTTGTTAATGGAGAGACAGCTCTCAAACAACCTGGCCATTATTTTTAGAATTATTTCTGCTAATAAAGGTATAATCATTTTCTCCAAAATGTATTTTAAAATAATCCACTAAAACCTACCCCCCACAATGATATACACCATGCCTGAGGGCCAGATTACAAGTTACATTTAGCAAGTGGTCCCAGTGGAAACATACAGAAGGACACTCTGAGGTCCCTATGCCAAGTCTATTTAAAAGCACCACAGGGGTCCATTTCTGTTTGAGACTGTACTGTGGTGGTGAAGCTCCTGCCTTCCCCTATGCCATTTTCAAAACCTAAAACAGTCCCAGGGACCTTATGTACTCCATCAAGGAACTGTACATGCAAGCATTCATTGTTTTTGCTGCCCCTTGGCAGGGCAAATAACACCCCATGGCTGTTTTGAGTGGGGGAAATATCATCTGAATCTGGACTGAGTTTGTCTTTTCTGGGGGAAATGCCTTACATGAACATGGCATGAATAAATAGATTTATGAGTATCCACCTGCCTTGTACTTATTGTAGATTTTCAAGCCTGCAAAGCTTTATTCGGAACTGGAATTAAGTGTCAATTCAGGGTTGTATTGAAGGTTTATGTTTTCGTTTATTCAAATTCTGGGGGTGGTCAATGATTATATTACTTATGAAAATAAATGCATGCATGCCTATAGCCATTCTGGTTGTGCACCTGTACCAGTTTATACAGTGGCAGCCTAAAACTATGTCATATATACTACTCCATGTTTTGGTCAAGCAACTGGCGATGGACTGGGCACTGTTCTTGTAAAGCTGACAAAGGTACTTTGGAAGTAAATAGCAGTTGAGGTTGTCTGACATCTGGTGCTAAAATGACTGTTCAAGCATTTTACAGTTTGATGTCACTATCTGCAAAGATTAATGTATTTAGTAACTGCTACTTATGGTATAGGGCCTCTTGTGGCTCAGAGTGGTAAGGCAGCAGACATGCAGTCTGAAAACTCTGCCCATGAGGCTGGGAGTTCAATCCCAGCAGCCGGCTCAAGGTTGGCTCAGCCTTCCATCCTTCCGGGGTCGGTAGAATGAGTACCCAGCTTGCTGGGGAGTAAACGGTAATTACTGGGGAAGGCACTGGCAAACCACCCCGTATTGAGTCTGCCATGAAAATGCTAGAGGGTGTCACCCCAAGGGTCAGACATGACCTGGTGCTTGCACAGGTGATACCTTTACATTCACCTTTACTTACGGTATACTGCAGAAGAAAACTGTGACCCATAAATAGTATGGAACCCACTCCTAATCACTTCTGCTTAGATTTTGCTACCAGAAGTTTTTGGTCTACAACAATCTTTGCAGTCTTCTCTTAATAGTTAAGTGTTACTATTATTATTATTATTATTATTATTATTATTATTATTAATTATTTATTTGTTTGTTTGTTTGTTTGTTTGTTTGTTTGTTATATTTATATACCGCCCTCGCCGGTATATATTCTTAACAATGAAATGTTACTACACATATCTACTTACAAATTATTTCCAAAGACAATCAGCATTCTTCAGAAGAATGCCAGTAAGCAGCTGGTGTATGAGAGTGCGCAGTACCCCACATATTGGACTATAGCTGAGTGAACAAAGTGGAAAGGAAGGTTTGTAGGAGCAGAGGAGAACTAACTGAACTCCTACTAAATCATACAGTACCTGATTTACACTGCGATCCCAAACACTATTGGCACCACTAGGCTTCAGTAAATATGAGTAATGAATGCTTTCACTTAAGGTCAAATTAGATGTTACAGTGGCCACTGTTGATGATGTTTTAGAGCTGTTGATGATGTTTTAGAGAAGAATCTGGCCATCTCAAAAAGGGTCCAATCTGCCCAGTGCAGCAGGAGCAGCTGTTTTTGTCCCCGCCTCCATGCCTTTTTAAGTGACCAAACAGCCATAGGGAGGTTAAAACCCATGGCCACCATAATGTCATTTCTGGTTCTCAATGAAACAAAAGCCTATGCAGTTTGCAATTTAGGGTGGTCTAACACTTTCAGTATTAGTACAACACTTTTAATTGTATTAGGCTGGTTTTGAAAATGCTACGATCAGGTTTTGTTTAGGCAAAATCAGCGTTATCGGCTCTCAAGCTGTTACAGAAAGGTGTTTTCCTACTATCATTTGGCTGGCAATACAGAAACACAAACAGTTTCACACCATCTCAGCAAATGTGTGCATGTCAACATTCCCTTTGCCACTTGCTTAGTACAATACATAACTTCCTTCAGCTTCTGTCTTTGTTAGAGTCTGCTAAGAAACTAATCATTGGAGCCACTCATGTGATAAACTGGCAGTTGAAATACTTAAATGTCAAGTTGTTTTCATCAGTCACATCGACAGCAGGTCTTAGATGGAATCTTTTCTGGGTACATGTATGTCAAGCCTTTCCGTGTGTTTCTGCAAAATATGGAAGTGCCTAGTATGCTAATACGTATCATTTTACTTGTTAATTTACTAGTTTCATTGGGATTGCCCTTTACCTATTTGTGAACATGACAGTACTGATATTTTTGTCCATGATATGCTTCTCATTAGCCTGGATGAATACAAGAACACACTTGAGGGAATGCAAAATTAGACTGTTCAAGATAGCAATTAATGGTCATAAAAGGACAGTATTTTTTTTCAGATGAGTTTATACCAAAAGAATTAAAAGGAAATAATAATTCAATAACTGATGTTCTTCAGGGTACATAGAAACTTTGATCAAAAAGTAAAAGTGATGTTTACACTTGCTTAGAGAAGTCTTTACAAGGAATTAGTCCTACTGATCTGACTGGTACCTGTATATGGTAATGAGCTGGATATAGCTGATAAAAGCTCAATCCAGATGCTGCTGTGGACTGGTATGATCACTGATCAAGGGACTGAAAGATATCCTACACTGGATATTTGTTTTATTTTATGTAATCTTTCTCCTTATCTTTCTTCCCAGTGGAGGCCTATAGCAGCTTACATTACCCTATTATTATCAGTTAATAATATTAATGTTATAGTTATTTATATGTATGATTTCTTGTATAGTTTTTAGTTCTATGTAAACTGCCCTGAGCCTTCAGGGAAGGCGGTATATAAATGTGAATAAACAAACAAACAATCAAACAATCAAACAAACAAACACACCATTCTTTTCTCTGTCCATCTTATCCCCAAACAATCCTGTGAGGAGATTAGGCTGAGAGACTGACGGGCCAAAGGTCATAGCAGAGTGTGAATTCAAACCAGGTTCACCCTAGTTTGATACTCTTACCACTACACTGGATGGGGTAGCATTCCTCTTGAAGGAACAGGTTTGCAGCTTGGGGGTACAACTTGATTCAGAAAGGCAAATCTCCACTGTACTTTGTATTCCTTTGTACCAGTTTCATATAGATTATGAGTTGCAGGTCTTCCTTAAGAAAGGGGTTTTATCACAGTAATTCATCCTCATCACTTTTACATTAGATTAAAATAACACATTCATCATGACACTGTCTTTGCAAATTGATTAGAAGCTTCAGCTGTTTCAGAATATGGCAGAGGGCCACAGTTTTTAATTGATTGTGGGTTTTGTTGAGTAGGATTGCACAGTTTTGTATCAAAATTCAGAGTCACCAAACTTGCTTTACACAAAACAGATCTAGTAATGTAACCATTCAAGCCGTTCCATTTATTCTTTTATGTCCATCAGTGTTAGACCATAAGGCTATTACAGCATTACCTTAACATCTTATTGCAGTAAAATGATTTTACTGTAAATTAAATTATAGATCTATACATCTTAATTTAAACTTAATGTGAATTATTTTTCTAAATTTTTTTTTCAAAGTGAGTGTCTCCCTCAGAGAAGGGGAATGTTAGAGGCATCCTTAATGGTGTCGCACAAACTTGTCACCATGCCCCCCTACCAAGGGGGGTCAATCACTCTCACTTGGGCGCTGAGCACATTTCAGTTCGCCCGCAAAGCCTTATGAATCCGATTGGATTCTTGAATGCTCTGCGGGACCCAATGCCTCCCGGCACTTCTCTAGATGGATTGGTCAGCGACTGGCATGACAGACTGCTGGCCGCCATTGCTGAGATAGATCCCAGACGTCCTCTCCATCTCTGTCTCCGTCTCAAGCGGGCCCCATGGTACACAGAGGAGCTCCGTGGGAAGAAATGGGAACTGAGATGACTAGAGTGAGTTTGGAGAAAGACTCGCAATGAAGAATCGAGAGCATTTTATAGAACGCAGTTAAGAGCCTATGAGATGGCAGTGAAGTCAGTGACATGCTACTTTTACTCGACTAGCACCGTGTCTGCGCACTCATGCCCACCACAACTATTCAGGGTAGTCCAATCTCTTACCGTGCCAAAACAATAGCCAATTGGACATTAGCTGTGAGGCATTTGCGAGTCACTTTGCAGGCAAAATCTCAACTCTCCGCCATGACCTCCCTTCAACTTTGGACACAGAAAGTGAAATAGAGGCCCCTTGGCTGTCTTTGGAGAAAACAATGAGTCACTTCAGATGATTCTCACTAGCTGAAGCGGACAGGATGCTAGCAACAACGAGGCCAACCACGTGCCCACTAGACCCGTGTCCATCATGGCTCCTAAAAATAACAGACATAAGAATAGAAGCCCCTCTCCTGGAAATTATCAACCTCTCCCTTTCAATGGGAGAATTTTCAGAGGGATTAAAAGAGGCAGTGGTATCCCCGTTGCTCAGAAAAAAACGTCCTTGCCTCCACAGGAGCCTGACAACTACCTTGCATCTGGCGCTTCTGGGGAAGTTGATTTAAAGAGCTGCTGTGGGCCAAATATCAGCATTCCTGGAGGAAACTTCAGCCCTTGACCCGTTTCAGTCAGGCTTCCGGCCTGGCCATGGGGTGGAGACAGCGCTAGTCGCCCTGAGGAATGACCTCCACTGCCAGTTGTACCAAGGCGGGTCAGCACTGGTACTATTAGACCTGTCAGCAGTGTTTGATCATGAACTCCTAGCTCATTGCCTTGCTGACACTGGGATACGGAGGACAGACCTCAAATGGCTGATCTCCTTCCTCCAGGGTCATGGACAGAGGGTAGCAATAGGATAGAATCTAGCCGTCACCAGCTCACATGTGGAGTCCCACAAGGAGCAGTCCTCTCTCCTATCCTATTTAACATCTTTATGCGCCCTCTTATTCAGCTGGTGCGGAGGTTTGGGCTAGGTTGCCACCAATATGCAGATGACAACCAGCTCTTCCTCCTGATGGATGACTGCCATGACTACCCCCCAGAATCTTTAGCCAGATGCCTGGAACCAGTGATGAAATGGATCAAGCAGAGTTGTCTGAAGCTCCACCCTGCAAAGACGGAGGTCCTGTGGTTGGGTAGGAAGGGACCATGGGAGGGAGTGTGCCTTCCCACCCTGGAGGGTGTTCAGCTCTTGGCAACTCAATCCGCCAGGAACCTGGGCATGATTCTGGATGCTTCTCTCACAATGGAAGCCCAGGTAACAAAGGTAGCATGGCTGGCATTTTACCACCTCCGCCAAGCCAAACTACTAACGCCGTACCTGGAACGAGAGCACCTAGCTATAGTGATCCATGCGATGGTCACCTCTAGACTGGACTTCTGCAACTCTCTATGCAGGCCTACCCTTATCCTTGATCCGGAAACTACAACTGGTGCAGAACGCCGTGGCCAGGAATCTCACTAAGACATCATGGAGATCTCGCATCCAGCTGGTAGTCCAAGAACTCAGCTCGCTCTCAGTCGAATTCCGGATTAAGGTTAAGGTTTTGGTAATCACCTTTAAGACCACACGCAGTCTGTATCTGAGAGACTGCCTCCCTGCCTATACCGCCAGAAGAGCTCTACACTCCACCACTTCCAACTGGCTGCAGATCCCTGGCCCTAAAGACCTCAACAAGGGCCAGGGCCTTTTCAGGCCTGGCCCCCACCTGGTGGAATGAGCTCCCCGAAGAGATCAGGGCCCTCCTGGAACTTCCATAATTCCATAATTCCGCAGGGTTTGCAAAAAAGAGCTCTACCACCAGGCATTTACTTGAGGCCGACTTACCCATAACATCTACAAGTCCCCACCCCAGACTGAGAGGTTGAACCTACCAAGGGGGTGTCAAAGTTATTGTTGTTGAAATACTGTTCTAGTTCATATGTTATCGTTGTTATATTGTTATAATGTTATATTGATACTGGTACTGTTCCATGTAAATGTCCCGAAATGTTTTCTGTAAACCGCCCAGAGCTGTAGGGAAGGGCAGTATAAAAATCTAAATAAAAAAAAATGTAAACACCTTTATATAGTAGACAACGAATCCAGTTGCCTGTAGGCTATAGACCAGCTCCTTTCTTAAGTGCCTTCTTTCTCTCCTGCTTCCACTTTCAATCTTACCTTTTCCTATTCCCACCCTTCTCTGGCCCTCTTCCCCTTTTATGGTTCTCTATCCCCTAGTTATGAGCCTCTTGTGGCGCAGAGTGGTAAGGCAGCCGTCTGAAAGCTTTGCCCATGAGGCTGGGAGTTCTATCCCAGCAGCCGGCTCAAGGTTGACTCAGCCTTCCATCCGTCCGAGGTCGGTCAAATGAGTACCCAGCTTGCTGGGGGGTAAACGGTAATGACTGGGGAAGGCACTGGCAAACCACCCCATATTGAGTCTGCCATGAAAACGCTAGAGGGCGTCACCCCAAGGGTCAGACATGACTCGGTGCTTGCACAGGGGATACCTTTACCTTTACCTTTATCCCCTAGTTATCTCCTCCAATCTCGTTTTTGTATCCTGGTTAGTGCTGCAGTACCCTGGTGATATCATGCCATTGTACAGATGCTGCTGGTGCTGCTCTGGTTCATGGCCCTGTTCTTTCCAGACTGCTTTCTCTTGATTCATCACCCTGACCTGAATAGCCCAGGCAAGCCCCAATCCCAATCCCATCATATTTCGAGAGCTAAGCAGGGTTTACTCCGGTGACTATTCAGCTGGAGATCTTGAATAATTTGGATGGTAGTTCCTCCAAGACACACTAGTGGTCATGACACAGACAGGAAATGGCAAACCACATTTTAATGACCTTTGCCTGGCTGCCAGACAATCCTCAGATCTCCTTGCTATGCTATACAAACCATATGATAAATAAATCCTGATTCATAAAGGCCCTCCAGTGCCCCTGCAGCTTGGGTCAGCCCCCTGGCCATGGCTATGTCCAGCTTCATGGGTTCTGCCACTGGTATCAATGGCCTTTCAACCACACCAAGGCTGGACATTTGGTGGTGTCTTCATGGGTCTGCCACAGAGTGTCACTATTAAAGTGCTATATTTTTTTTAAGAAACTGCAAAAAAGAAAAGCCATGTGTATGTTTTAGTTCTTGGTTTATGTATAAACAAATAGCTACCCCTGACCACTTTATATGTTAGTATGTGAAAAAAACTGAATGGATAAATAAGGTACATTGGTTATGGACAGCTAATAAAGTATGGGTGGTATTACACCAGCTTACACTTTCAATGTCATGGTGAATCTTGGAAATAAAAATCATTATCTGGAACTTCTGAAGCCAACAGAACTGTAATCAATCTTTTATCTGTGGTTAGACACTGGAAGTCAGTGGTGAATTTTGTCTTCATGCTACAGTTCTCTTGTTAAAATATTTAGGTGATTCCTTTGGGAAATACTATGGTATACCTACATTGAACTTGTTTACATTAGGAAGTGAAAGCCTGCTCTTTGTATCCTGTTAGCCACAAACACATCCGAGTCTCATACTGTCCCATTCCCAGGAGGGTTATTGGATGTCACTCTGCTGCAGTTCCTGAACAGATAATACACACTTCTATTGAATGACTACAAGGACAGCTTGTTTCACCCCTTTTTATCTTTGATTAAAGTTTGAATGCTGCAAATATTTCTCTGCTCTTGACACAAAACACCAGTCCAGTACGTAAATGGTCTTCCTAGTATGACAGTCCATGAAGTTCAGCAGGGAAATAGAAAGAAATGCTCAAAGAAATAACAACAACTTTTAATAGTCATGTTGGGATAAAGGGTACATTGTCAAGCTGTTGTATACCTCAAAGGTATTCACCACTATGTAGGCTTCTTATAGTTACTATAATATTTGGGATCTGACATTTGCATAGAAAAAAGTCTATTGAATAATTTATGCAGGCAGTTTGTAAATTTTCTATCACAATTCATTCACGGGGGCTGGGAAAGGATCAGCTGGCCCTCCCACTTGGTTTATATTTTTAAAAATTGCACTGTGACCTTCCCAACTTTATACTCAGGGACTGAAAACTAACCATGTCAAACTACTAAAGGAAACATTTACATGCACAATATGACTTATTACTAAGAGTGAACTACAGGAGACTGGAGTGAATCCTTTTAAAGATGTCTTAATCTGGGGATTTTAGTTTTCCAGCAAAGCCACACATATTCTGTTGAAACATTATTTACAGATAAATTGACGGGAAATGACAACAAACAACACCTTTGAAAGGAAGCTTAAAGCAGGTTTCCCAGCACCATTCATGTAGAATACTTTCTCCAGGTTTATATGGGTTTGTAATCTGAAGATACCAATGAAATAACTAGAAAATTCAGTGCATAGAATGTGCTTACATTTTTGATGGCATTCTTATTTGATTTATTGACAGATAAGCATACCAATATATTTTCCCACAGATAACAATAATAAAAAGACAAATTTTCAGATGTATAATAAATAAAGACAACATTTTTTGACTACATAATGAATCACTGATCCCAGAGCAGAAGGGAGGGTAGGCAAATTAATGTGGGTAAAATGTCCAGTTTGTGTTTTTGTAATAAGGGAACACACACAGACAATTCTTAATAAAGACAATCTATAACAGAAAGGTTGGCTGTTAAGAATACATTGGTATAATTTATGTGTTTCATACTTTGGGACAGTTGTCAGGGGGTGATGAAGTCTGAGCACAGCAGTGTTAAGAACAGTGATGGTTTGTACCTTGTGACTATGAGAAATACACTTTAGGAATTATGATCTTATTCACTGGGATTTTTATCCCACTATCACACTACATCTTAAAGGTCTATGTATTTGGATAGGCACAATGTTAGTTTAAAATGGATCACTAGTGTATTATCCCAGCAGTAGCTACAATAAAAATATTAAAGAGACAGAGTTCCTCACCTCCAATGACAACCCATCATAGCAAGCAACAGACCCATGAATGTGGATACATTTTCTCACAACAGGAGAATTCCATGATGGATTGAAAGAGGCAGTAGTATGCCTGTTGCTGAAAAACACATCTTTAGACCCGCGAGAGCCTGGTAACTATCGACCCGTCTAGCGTTTCTGGGGAGGATGGTAGAAAGGGCTGTCGCAAACCAACTAACAGCATTCTTGTAGGAACCATCGGTCCTAGACCCATCACAGTTGGGCTTCCATCCTGGCCTTGGGGTAGAAACAGCGCTAGTCACCCTGATGGACGACCTCCGTAGCCAGTTAGACCGAGGCGGGTCAGCGCTGCTGATACTGCTAGACCTCTCAGCAGGATTCAACGCAGTCAACCATGAGCTACTAGCTCGCCACCTCATCGACACCAGAATAGGAGGGACAGCATCCTATTCTGTATAAATAATACAGATTATGATTTTGCCAGTTCCAGCAGTGCAATACTTAAGAGAGCCTATTTTCTTATGTGGTTTCAGGAATTGTTTCTTATGTGAGAAGGTTTCTATGGTGAATAAAGATGTGATATTGTGTTGTTGTTGTTGTTGATGAAGTCGTGTCCGACCCATCGCGACCCCATGGACAATAATCTTCCAGGCCTTCCTGTCCATGTGTACATATGGCCAAAATCTGAAATGGTCCATTTCTCCAAAGAGATTCAGAAGAAGAAGAAGAAAAAAAAAACTTTGGGAACAAACCAAATTCAAATCCTGCCTTTGCACCATAAGGCTCATTTTATTTCTTCTGTGGAAATTGACCAATTATGAGCAATATTCATAGTGGCAAATACAAGTGATTGGTAATGAACAAAAGAACCATACTATTATTTATAGTTTAGGTGCTGCCTTTATGTTATCTACCTCAAAAGAATTAAACTGGTGGGATAATTTTCCTAGAAACAACTGCATGTTGCTTCTGGATCCTCCTCCCAGCCTCATTCTGAGTAGGATCAAGTGGCATTTTATAGTTTTGAAAGGAGTCAATAGCAGAAGTTCATATTTCTATTGCTACTGCTGTCTTGCCCAAAGTCCTAACTTCTTCCATGCACATTTTGAGCAGCAAAATTGTACCTGGCTTGATGTTTTAGCACCTCATTGACAGTCAAACATTATGAGATTGCAAATCTATAAATAGATGTCCCAAGCAGCCTTTATTGTTAAATGACAGCTTTGGAATCCTAGATTCAGATGGAGAACACAGCGTGGAGAATTAACTGATGAAATGTACAGTCAACATATAGGTAACTTGTTTGCTTTCCCCAAAGGAACTGGTAGTAGCTATAGAGTCTATTTGATGATAGTGTATTGGTGTATGTATAGGCGGAAGGTTAATATCTTCTAACTCCCAAGGCTACTATTTAAGAATCTAAAAAATACTCACAATACCCATTCACAGATCTCCCAGAGTCTTTAGTTTGGCCTTGGGGAACATGAAAAAAAAAAAGCTATGATGCAAAGTGGGAAAGTGCCAGTGTTCACAGTGAAAAATGGAAGCCTCTTTCCTATTCTCCATTCCTATTCTGCGGCCAGCTAGACCAAGCTGGTTCATTTTTCTTCCAGCATAAATTTTCTGTCCATGTAAACTGCCAAATTGTTTATTAGTATTGCAAATAGTGTGGCACAAGAATTATTGATTTACAGGCTAGCAGATAATTCTTTGAAAACTACGTGGTATGAAACAAGACCTGAAACTGATGAAAGATAAGCAAGCATTCTTAACATCTGTCACTTTGAAACTCACAAATAGATAGTTGGGAATGTTTAAATTAAGAATGATTAACTATATCTTATTGTGAGTTCCTCCTTTTAAGAACACTATAGTATGTCTAGAAAGGAGATTTTTGCAGTCTCTATTTTATTACTGTTTTTGAACATAGACATGCATCTCAAAAAACTAATGAGCAGCCAGTTCTGAAAGAACAGCACTCTATATTGGTGGGAAAAAATGAAAAATTTGATTTCCCTTTTTAACTCATTTCAATATGAACCACTTAAAAAAAAAAAAAAAGATGGAGCTGGCATAGGGTTACCAGCTCTGGGTTGGGAAATACCTGAGACTTTGGGCGGGGGGGGGGGGAGCTGAGAATGGGTAGGATTTGGGGCAGGGAGGGGCCTCAGTGTAATAAACACTATAGAGTCCACACTCCAAGCAGCCATTTCCTCTAGTGGAACTGATCCCTTAATTTAGAGATAAACTATAATTCCAGGGGATCCCCAGGTCCTATCCCTAAGTTTGCACCTTCCATGCCAGCTTCCAGAGCAACAAGACACTAGGGTAAAAGCACCAATCAATGGGCCTGTAAAGAAAACTAAGTTATAAGGACAGTTTATTTTGGAACAAGCAACATCATATGTACAAACAGAGGGCGAGACATCTATCTTTTAGAATCATGTAAACATGCTGGGCATAAATCCAAGTCACAGGGCTACCAAATCCTTTCATTTTATCAAAAAACTTCTAAAAGAGACAACTCTTAGAGTCTCTTCTCAGTGGCCCCAAAAGCACCCCTGGTTTTTGGGATCACCATGGCTTCTCAGGATCATCTTCATGACTTCTCAGGAGAGACTCCATATTTGATAAGGCTAAAAATCAATAAGGCACAAAATTCATCAGGAAGTAGCCAGGTTCCTCTGGACCCCTGGACATTTCCATCAATGGTTTTGTTCTTTTGGTTTCCTAAGGGCTCATGAAAGTTCAGGCCATAATTAATTACCAAAGTTTTCAGAACAATAATCCATTTCATAAACTAATCTAGGAATCTATCCTCTGAGAACCTAATCACAGGTAAAGCAAGGGCCATCAATCATTGTGTAGCCTTTGATAGTTCAATCAACCACTGCTTGTCCACCGCTTCACTTGTCACCTATCACCCATTCTCATTCTTCATGAACATTTCTGTGCAATCTTTTGCTGTTCTTTTACTAAATTCCAATCCAGAACAGCCATGCTTTTAAATTTATCCCAACCCAAATAAGTATTCTGCTATTCCTTCAACCAGAGAGCATGTCAAACTTTCCCAGTAATGGACATAATTCTGGAAATGTGGTCCAATGACAAAAAGGTTCCAAACATGCTACCAATAGGATTTACTACTATGGAAACAGGGCCAAAAATTGTGTCCCAGCAACAGAAAATTAGGCTCAATCTGATCCACAAGGTTTGCTTTTCCACGACTGAAATAATTGGACAGAGACACCCTTCTCTTCACCGGAAACCTCTCCCTTGCTATTTTGGAACTCCTTAAAGCACATTACTTTTGGACCAGGCAACGTATGAAACTTTCTTCTCTGCTTGTTAAAGCCTCTCAGTTTTTCTTTCCCCCCAAATACCATTGCTTAACTGAAATGTTACCCATAGCGAATCTGCACCCTATCTTCTAATCCTTCCACTCCCTTGCACTCAAGTGACACTGTATATTTACACTGAGATTGGGTTATGACTTTCTGGAGCAGCCTGAGGGAGGAATATCTGGTGCAGCTGGAACAGCTTCTATTAACAATATTCTGATTTGCTTGTTGTTGCTTATTCCCCAAATGCTTCTTTGATTTTTTTGTAACCATCTATTCTGTAATGCTCCAAATTTAGCATATTGCCCTTTCAACCTACCTGAATTTTGTCCTGCTTTTCATTCTGTTAATTTTACATGTACAATAAAATTATAATTGAAATCTCTCTATCTAATCTTCCAAGTCTCTTTCTAAGATATTGCTCAAATTCACGCTCATTTATCGTGTAAAAAGTGGAATAAAATACATTATTCATACTAATTCACTCTTTATAACTATTCTTTTTACCAGTACTTCATGGTTTCTTTACTAAACCTTGATACCTAACACAGATTATGGGGCTTAAATGTTGCAAGGCTAAACATTTCCAGAACTGCAAAATGGGGAAGAACTTGGGGGACAAAATTCTGAGCCCCCTGAAGAGTGCTGCTGTTATAGCATTATATATTCAGCAATCCCATTATTGATGGAAAGTATGATCTTGGGCACTTAGCAAACGATGAATTTCAGTGTTGGTAAATTTAAGGTGATACAATCTGGAACAAAAAATCCTAATTTAAAATATATGCTGGTGGGGTCTGAACTGGCTGGAGCCAATACTGGAAAAGATCTTGGGGTTGAAGTCTGGTAAAAACTAGTGTAAAAAAGAAATAGGGAAAGGAAACCTAACTAGACAATCAAGTTTAATAATTCTTCCAAACATAGTACACTTAACATAGCACTTTTCTACCTGGCCAGCTGGATCGGGGTGGCACAGCCGTGCTGATTCTATTAGATCTGTCAGCCGTGTTTGACGTGTTTGACTATGAACTGCTGGCATGTCGCCTCCCCAGGATGGGGATACGGGGCTCAGCCTTGAGCTGCTCCTTTCTCCTAAATCGGCTCCAGAGGGTGGCAGTGGGGGAGGAGCTGTCGGACCCAGTTCAGCTTCCTTGTGGGGTCCTTCAGGGTTCGGTTCTCTCCCCCGCATTGTTCAATATCTTTATGCGCCCTCTGGCCCAACTGGTGAGGAGTTACGGCTTGGGTTGTCATCAATATGCAGATCACACCCAGCTGTATCTCCTGATGGACGGCCACCCGGACTCCCCGCCGGAACCATTAGCCAGATGTTTGGAAGCCGTGGCTTGGTGGCTTGAGCAGAGTCACCTGACGCTCAACCCCTCCAAGACGGAGGTCCTTTGGTTGAGTGGTAGGGGGGCAGCTCAGGAAGCGCATCTACCCACCCTGGCAAGGACGCAACTGGTTATCGCCATGCTGGCTACTAGTGCCCTACCTGTCCCATGAACACTTGGCCACTGTGATCCATACAACGGTCACCTCCAGAATAGATTTCTGTAACTTGCTCTATGTGGGCCTGCCCTTTGGCTTGATCCAGAAATTGCAGTTGGTATAGAATGCAGCTGCTAGAGTCCTCACTGGAACACCTTGGAGGGCCCATATCCAGCTGGTGCTGAGGCAGCTGCATTGGCTTCTAGTTGCTGCCCAGATCTGGTTCAAGGTTTTGGTTCTTACATTTAAGGCCCACCACGGTCCGGGCCACACATACCCTAGGGACTGCTTTCTGCCCTATGCCCCCTGCAGAGTCTTATGCTCTGCGGGGACAAACTTACTGGTCATTCCTGGCACCAGGGAAGTGCGCTTGTCCTCAACCAGGGCCAGGGCCTTTTCAGTCCTGGCCCCTACCTGGTGGAATGAGCTCCCGGAAGAGCTGCGGGCCCCGCAGGACGGAGCTCTTCCACCAGGTTTACGGTTGAGGCCAGTGCACCAGGAAGATCTGGACCCCCTCCTGGACTACTCTACGGGCAGGTTGAGATCGTTTTCCATGCCACCCCCAGAGTTGGTTTTTTAAGGGGGTATTTTAGTTGTTCTATGTCGTCATATATGTCTTGGATGTTGGATATTGTTGCATTTTTAGGGGTATTTTATTGGGATTTTTATTGAATGTAACCCGCCATGAGCCTGAAAAATAAATAAAATTTCTGTCTTCTTTCTCAAAGCTCTGGATTTTACCGGAATTTGTACAATTTCATTTGGATTAATATAAAGTAAACAGACAGGAGAATCAGAACTGTTTTCTAAAGTAGTTACATACCTAAATAATGAACAATTTCCATATTTTTAGGCCACTGTATTGTGAGCTTCTGGATACTGGACCACCGTCTGGGGGAAAACATGGTCAATTGTCTTGAATACTGATACTTGTGTAGGTATAAATGTGGCTCTTTGACATTCTACTGTTTTGAGGATCACTCTCCAATTTGGCATCTAAAGGGCCCATCTTCTTGAATGATCTCTGACCCACATCCCAGCACACAGATGGCTGCTAAGACTACAGCAACATGGTGCAAAGAAGAGAGTGAAGCCACCAAGACGTCCACCTGGGAAATAAAGAGGCTGGCTACAGTGGAGTTGGTGAGGGTTTCTCCGTGGCCAGCTGGCCCTCCTTTTAGCTACCCTGGCAATCTCATTCTTACTCCCAGCTTTCTGTGCCTCATGCTGAGGAGCAAATAGGAAGACAGAGAGGAACGCCCTTCCACTGATACACTAGGACTAGCTGAGGTTCAGTAGTGGTAGGGAGAGACAATCTTACACATTCTGAGATTATCTGATAATTAAATATATTATAGCTACATATTGAATATGAATAACATATAACTGTATATGTATGATTGGTGGAATGGTGCATAGGTCATTTGGCTCTTCTAGAAGATAGTAACTGCAAATGTGGCTCTCTGTGAGTGATGTCTAGAAGCTTATTTAATTGTTTAGATTAACCCTTAGTGAATAAATAAAATGTAGAACAACTTTGGTTCCACCATCTAGCATTTAAAAAGTTGGAGCTATGCACTTAGGGTAAGGATGGATGGTGGTACTCCATAAAATAATAGAGTAAAAGATATAATGTAAGGAATGGAATCTCACTATAACACATGGTTTTTAAAATAGGATGTTTTCCTTGAAGTGGAACTGTGGACAAACTTTAAAGAAGATTTTGATCAAAGCCTCCCAGATAAAATGGCTTCTGAGATGCAAGTTTTACAATGGGTCAATACTTATTTCTAAAACCCTTGCTCATTAACAGAACTAGGATGTATAAAGAGATAATGTAATGTGGACCATAATAAAATGTGCACACTATAAATTCTGCAGTGACAATATAAAAATCATGTGAATAACCAGTCTGCTGGGCAAAAAATCAAGTGCACAGAGGAATAATAATAAGAAACAGCATTGACAGCAAATCTCCTTAGTTCTTGATCCTGGGCAATTTGAGGATGATTCTTTAATGATTAAGCTTCAGGGAAGCTGAAAAAGAATGACTCTTTACACACAGTCTGTCTCTAACTAGAGAGGGCAAAAATACGCATAGCTATGTCCTCTGAGGACAAATAGTTTTCATAGTCTGTGTGGTATCTAGTGAGCTGCAGTTTTACATCATAGGAGGCTACATAATTCCCTTGGCAAGAAATGCAGACATTTTAGACAAGTGGAATAGCTTCGGCAGAGACTTAGATTCTACCTCACAGGAATACAATGGCTGTAATAGTACCCATCACAGAAGCTATTCTCCTCAATTGTACAGGCACAGCGAAACCATGGGGCAAAAACTGGGCCTCGAAGTGACTTTAAAATTGCGATCAATGAGAAGCATTTGTGCCATAATTTAACAACCAAGTAAGGAATGGCCATCCTGGTGTCAGGACAGCATGTATGCACTATTAAAACTAAAGCTTCTCACCTGGAAAACAGAGTAGTTTTCATTGTAAGACAACAGGCTACATTGACAACTCTGGATGCTTTATACCATCGGGAATGTAACAACTGAAGTAGAAGACAAAACTTCCCAACATTTTAATCAAGGTCAAAACACTCAAAGAAACAGTCAAGCTAGAAAATGCAGGAAGACTACTCCAAAGTTGTGCAGGCTCCTATAGATACTGTCTACAAGCAGTTCAAGGTGATAAAATAATCCAAGCGTTCTTACTAGCCAGAGATTCTTATAAATCCACATAAAGACACATAATTGTTAGCTGACTGATTCAATGATATCATATTCCAGAATTCTGAAGCTTATATAGCACATTTTAGCATTAAAAAAAGCAATTTTGAAAGACTGAAGAACGAGCTATCAAACCCAGTAATCTATAAGTAAGGTCATCAGGGTAATATCCTTGACTTGCAGATAGTTTGTAGCCTGGACAAGTCTCTCTCTCCATCCATCCATCCATCCATCCATCCATCCATCCATCCATCCATCCATCCATCCATCCATCTGTTTGATTTATTACCCGCCACTATCAAACAAGTCATCTTGCAGCTGGTTACAACACAAAATAGACCCCCACAAGATAAAGCATTAAAGTCACAACATAATCTGATGGCGAGAATAAGTTAATATATAAAAATTTAACATCATCTCCTCTCCCTGCTCCACCCTCAGCGCCTCAGTTTCAGACTCCCAGTGTGCCGATTTTCAAGACATAGTTGTTCTTAAATATATTCTCATATGTAGATGTAGTTTTAAATGTAGATCCTTAGATCTTCTGTACCCTGGCCTCAACCAAAGGCCTGGTGGAAGAGCTCCATCTTGCAGGCCCTGCAGAACCATGAAAGCTCCTGCAGGGCCCTCAGCTCTTGCTGGAGCTCATTCCACCAAGTTGGGACCAGTACTGAAAAGGCCCTGGCTCTGATCGAGGCTGGGAACTGCCAATAAATTTGTATCCTCAGATTGCAAGGCACTGCGGACAGCATAAATTGATAGGTCTGTGGTTCTCAACCTGGGGGTCAGGATCCCTTTAGGGATCAAATTACCCTTTCACAGGGATCGCGGCAGGGCAAGCAGTTAAGGCTGGTGTGTGTGTGTGCCATCCACACAACAGCCTTGTGGGGTAGATCGAGACAGAGCATTTGTTTGTCCAGAGCAGCAGAAAAGAGTGAGATCAGCATGGTGGGAGAAGAGGCAGAACTGAACTGAGAAACCCCAGGAAAAAAACAATTTATATACAATCATGAACAATGGATATTCACTCTATCGGTCAGTTATGGTTTAATTTCTGTGAAAGAACACTTGCATAATTTTATGGTTGAGAGTCACCACAACATGAGGAACTGCATTAAAAGGTCACTGCATTAGGAACCACTGTGATAGGTGGTCCCTCAAAATATGTGGGTCCCAGATTACAGAGGGCCTTAAAGGTTAATACCAGAACCATAAACCTGATCCGGGACACAACTGTCAGCCAACACAGCTGCCTCAGCACCTGCCAGATATGGGCCCTCCAAGGTGTTCCTGAGAAGACCCTTGCAGCTGCATTTTGCACCAACTGCAATTTCCGAATCAAGGACAAGGGCAGGCCTACGTAGAGTGAGTTACAGAAATCAATCCTGGAGGTGACTGTCACATGGATCACCATGGCCAGGTGTTCTGGGGACAGAATGAGATTTCCGTTTGGATTTTGGGCGATTTCAATTTCCCTTCTGCAGCAAGAAGGATTGATCTGGAGTGACCCTACCTTTATTGTGCGATATATTAGAGTGCTTTTAATCCTCAATATCTGGATTGGGAAAGAAAGCTCTGTGGTAGAGAACCTCTGATAGGCTACACCTGGTCATGTGACACGCTTGCCTTAAAGGAGAAGCCCCTAATTTCTTTCAACTTCTGTCGGTCTTGGATTCTTCCTCCCTCCTCTGCGTTTTTTGATCCTCTCCCCTACCCCTCCAAGAAAAGAAAGAGGCTCCCTGCCTGGCTCCTCTCTCCCCCCCTTCAAGAAAAGAAAGAAAGAGGCTTGGCTCCCCCCCCCGTCTGAACTACCTTAACCACGTGCAGAAGACTTTCCTGTTTCAATGGGGAGGGGGGGGAGAGGAAGATCTGAGTTCAAAGCGATCTGAATTCATCAGGATTGACAATGGAATAAAGACTCTGCCCTGGAAAAACACTAGTCCAGCATTTTGTTTCCTACCATGGCATGGAAATCTTTTAAACTGTGTATAAGATAAACATCTTATCCTCAGGTAATGATATATGTATTAAATATCTGGTATGAATAGGTACTCTTCCTATAACGATGAAGGTTCCATTTTGCTATCATAACTGATACAGAACTCCATGGGTACAGTTGGTATAAGGAACTTGTGGTGAATGGAGTTGAAAGGAAGAATGGTGGGCATAATTTGGCAGGCAGGGTGAGACTATCTGTACCCTGATAGTACCCAACACGGCTACTCATTTAAATCTATCAGTACCCTGGTGTTTGAAAGTGCTTTGGCCTTTTTCCCTCAACAAAGTTATAATCCAGAGGGAACAGAGGAGTGGGAAGAGCTTCTGCATGGCAAATATAAGTTATCTCAAATGGCTCAGTCAATTATTTTATCAAGGTTGAGAGAACTATAACAGCTCTCAGGAACAAGCCAACTCTTGAAGAACATTTCTCTTATTTGTACTGTACTACAGTCACTTGCTTCCATAGACCCCCAAGAAGGAGGGAAATGCAGAGCCTTAACTGTGAACATGGCAGACCATATGTCACAACAGTTCTTGTAGTGCTAATGAAAACCTGCTGAACATTGTACTTTATTTGTACTACCCACTCCTGTTCTCTCTGCTGTCTTTGGCCTATTCTGGCAAATAAATTCTACCTCAAACTGGGATTAGTTAAACTGTAATGACCTCCCAAATTCCAATCAATGCCATTTTCTGGTATGGCAAACTTTTCTAGATTTTTTTTCCTTTTAGTTTCGAGGACAGCTGTACAGGATTATCATTTGCTTGTACAGCTTAGCTAATACAATTGGACAAATATTATCCAGTAGGTTTTATGGAACTTTGTAAAAGCAATTGTCAAATAATGATCCTGCTTTGATTAAATAAATATGCAATTGCAGCACTAGATAGCACATAATTTAAGTATGGCATGAATAATTTGTTAGAAACTCTGTCATCCTATCTCAGCAGATTTAAATGTGGACACATTTGAAAAGCCATTCTGCTCTGCACATTTGACTGTTAGCTGTTTCCTTTTCAAATCTGACATTATTCCTTTCATTGTTTTACACCAATCACACTTAGTGCAAAGTGCTTATTATTTTATTGCCGAACATGGCAACATGCATTTATTTAGCTTTTTATTTCAGAAGCAGCAGGCTATCACTCACTTTATTAATCAAATCCAACCTTGAGAATTATAGCCATCCCTTTCAAGTTTATCTAATTGCAGCCTTTTTTAAAAGAATGCTGGGGGGGGGATCAGTAATGTGTTTACACCAGCACCTGTGAGTCATTTCTGTCTTCCTCCATTTATCATTAGAAAGAAGGAATTGTGGTGACGTTTTCTTTTCTTTTTTAACCCCCTTCACTCAAGTCAGCACTTAACAAAAACTGTTAATGCTTCTTTACAAGCTGAAGTAACCTTAAGGTTAATACAAAAATCTGGAAATGACAAAGCTAACACAGAGAGAGTTGCTAAATCATCTTACACAGTGGACGTGACACCGGAATCATCTACTTTTCCTATCATGGCAAACTATTCATCACCTCCTTGTACAAAAGGAGAAGTCTGGAGCATTGTTAGGAGAGCAAGCCCTTCTGCATGAACACTTTCCCTTCTTAACAATTTCAAGTGCACCTGCTCTTTTCATCAGATCCATCGAGGGAGAATAATTGCTAGGTTATGGCTTTGACATGGTAAACAAACAAAACAACACCATTATATGGGAAGTTAGGTTATGTTTATTTCTATGATATGGAGCTAAGTATGATTACCAAAACATATTATCACATAAGAACCCATGTCGTTCAAGCATACTCTATAGCAGTTGCCCTCCCCCCCCATTCTCTCCCAGCTGGTGCTATGATGAAGAATGGAGAAGTTAAAAGTTTTAAAACTCACAAGGCAACTCCTTATATTGTATAGATTTAGTCATGAGAACTATGAAGTGCCTAAAAAGAGTTTGTATAGGGAAAACTATAGAGCTAGCAGCCGTGGGCCAGTGGCACAGCATCACCTTTGCATGCAGAAGTTCCCAGGTTCAACTGTTGGCCTCTCCAGTTAAAGAGATCAGGTGATGTGAATGACCGGGGACAGTGAAGAGCTGCTGTCAGTCTATATAGATTATACTGACCTTGAATGGCCAATGGTTTGAGCAACACCAGGCAGTTTCATGTGTTAGCTGTGATTATTTTAAGTAGCTGTCAGATTCCTAATATATATATATATATAAGTCATCAGAAGATTTGTCTGATGACATGACATGTTCGGCAAATAATCTATTAATTTTAACCACTATAACCAATGTGAGAATGTGTATATGCCACCTTGTAAGAATGCCTCCTTGCTTTCACCATTAAGTAGTTATCATAAAGTCACCTTCATTTAAAAGTACACCATAAGTTTAACTGGAAATTTTTAAGCAGAGACAAGATAGTTATCTGACAGAAATGCTGATTTTATGAATTTAGACAGACTGTGAGTGTGTGGGCAGGAAGGGATGTGCTAGTGTTTGTATCTTGTGGCCTTTCCTTGCATACTCAGGGATTGCTGATCGCCACTGCAGGATGGGAGGTGAATGCCCTCCAGGCCAGACTGGATTCTGAGATTTTTGGTGGGGGGAATCACTTGGGCATGAAATTGGGGTCACTGTAGGTGGGCATGTAGTTGTGAATTCCTGCATTTGCAGGGGGTTAGACTAGGAGACCTGGAGGTACATTCCAACCCCATGATTCTATGATCTTTCTTTCAAAGGAAATCAAAACTAGGTATTGTTGCCTATGGAAGGAAATGGGAATCAAGTAACAATATTACTGACGTGAAGAACAGATCTACAGAGCTACTTCTTAAAAATATACTAAAAAACTTGCAAAAATTATTTTTAAAACATCCACAGAATGTAGAGGGTATGCTACTTTTTTATAAGGACTTTTAGAAGTTCTTTAGCAAACATGAACACTGCAGAGACTCACTGCTTGAGTCAAGACTGCTGCCTTCCTTCTCCCAGCCGTGACCCATTCCTCCCATTAGCTATAAGGCCTGCTCTTTCTTCTCCTCTGGAAACTCTAAATCAATCTTTTCAATACAACAATTTAAAATCTTTGTTATGTACCACTTTCAGGGGCAGACTGTGGACTTCATGTACTTCAAAGACTTTTGCAGGCACTGTAAACCTTATAAAGCATTAGAAGTGTATATTGGCACCCGTAATGGAACACATTCCTAATATATTTATGTCCAGTGCAAACAATGTACGGTGCTATCAGTAGCTCATCACAGAACTATTCTAACTACATTAACTGAGATATAAGTTCCATAGCTTCTAATGAAATTTCCTTTCAGGTTAGAATGCAAAGGACTGAATCCGACATGATATAATCAGTTACTGCATCTTGTAAAATAGAAGAACCTGTATGCTAATAAGTCTGATGTAGGTGAAATATATTGTATATATTGTTTCTGACAACTATCCTTGTCCTCTGTGCCCTACACTACTTCATCCTTCTCTAGAGTACAAGCTATGGCAATCAATAGACAGTTTACTGTAGCTGTGCTGAAGTAAAACTGGAATTCTTGCACAGCTTGTCTACAATACTGTTCACAATGGTATAGCTGCGTAGAAGATTGCCACAGAAGCAATGAAGAACCTAAGAGCTGTCAGAGGGGAAATTTATGAAGCCAAACCATATGACAGTAGTTGAAGGTAACAGTTCTTTCTCAGCAAGTAAACCATAAGAGGGAACTTAATACCCTTCAGATTTTGTGTCTGCATTAAAGTTAAATGTTATCTGCCCGAATTCCTTCTTGTAATAGTTGTAATTCTTTTCAGTATAGATTACTCCAGAGTAAATGCCATATATAACTGTGGAGAAATAGGAAGCAGAACAATAGACAGTGGACCTACACATGGTACAGAATGTGTCAAGCATCCATTTATCAGGAACACTGTTTAGAATTCTGCTAGAAAAGTCTCAAAACTTTGTATACAATGTTTTCCCTAGGTGTCCAAATATGCATAGATTGAACTATTACAAACAGACTGCAGATGACATATAAATTAATAGAGAGTTGACACAAAAATACATATGAATCTACGTCTCAGCTTTAATAGCAGAAACAGTATTCTGTGCTGCTGAGGCTGGATATATATTTAATTGTGCTGTGGGAAAATAACTTGCATATAAAACTAGCAGACAACATTTATCTTGCATTGGAAAGCATGCAACATTCAAACACAAACAGTATAACTGCAAGCAATATGGTCAGGATTTCAGACAGATTTTGCTTCCATTCAGTGGGAAGTTATGGATGCACAGTTATCAGATCGTTAATAGCAATAAGCATTCCAGCAGCTCCAAAGCTAACATTGTAAGTTGGAATATGAAGAAGTGCTCACACACTGTAAGAAGTTTCCAACTAGAAGATGAGGAGTTACATTGACAGCAAGGAATAATATTGAAAAAAAAACAGGGAAAGTTACAAATAAATTTCAAAAGGTCATCACTAGGGGATAGGAATTTCGTGCGTGTGAAATGCAAGTTGTATTTACCAGCTTTAAATAATGAATACCAACAAATATGGGTACTTGTACAAACTGGATAACTTCCTGTTTTGCTGACTTAAAAAGTTCCGCAGGGCCTGCAAAATGGAGCTCTTCTGCCAAGCCTTAGGTTGAGGCCAATTGGAGCAACACCACCATAATAGCCCCTTGTCAACTATAACCCCTTCCCAACGACTAGTAGCACCCAACAGAGAATAACATAAGGCAACTCCAGACTTGTACATCCACTAAACAAAGAAAAGGCTGAATGGATAATAGTTGAGTCACACAGTTTATGATTGTTAAAGTGTTATTGTGTTCATAATGTTATAAGACCAAAACTGTTGATATATTCTCTATATACTGTTGTGTTCAAATGATATTAAAATGTTATAAGTCAAAAATTGTTATTGTTGTCTCTATGAACTATAAATTTTCATTGTAAACCACCCTGAGCTGCAAGGGAGGGTAGTACAGAAATATAACAAATTGTATAGTTTTCCTTTTTTCCCCCTGACAAAGTAGCTGCTAGATAGGGATCCCAGCC
This sequence comes from Paroedura picta, assembly GCF_049243985.1. Taxonomy (NCBI): domain Eukaryota; kingdom Metazoa; phylum Chordata; class Lepidosauria; order Squamata; family Gekkonidae; genus Paroedura; species Paroedura picta. The sequence goes on from NC_135378.1 coordinate 38,403,269, forward strand.
TCTAGGTAGGACCAGGGAATTACAGGTCAACCGCAGACTACAGAAAACAGGTCCCTTGGAGAAAATGGATGCTTTGAAAGGTAGACTCCACAGCATTGTATCCCTATGTCCTACCCAGCCTCTACCTGCAAACATCCAAGAGTTTGTCAGTCTGGTTCCAACGATCCTACCCCACATTTTCAATCAATTATGAAATATGAGAAGAAACTTAGCTATTGATCAGAAGCCCTTTTATGATATGATGTTCACAGTTTTATGATACAATATTCTTAGGTGCAATTCTTATATAATTTGGTGTTTGATTAAAGCAAAATTTAAAATGATTTTAAAACTGAATTCAACTGGCATTCCTGTGAGTGCTCCCATGATGTCATCAATATACATGCTGTTAATAACTGTGCAAAAAAAAAAACCCCACAGAATTATTAGACGACTAGATTTGTTGGCCACTTTGATAAAAACTACGAGTAAGGATAAGTTCTCATTTCAGTTTCAGGCAGCTCTGGTTTTCATTCATACAGACTTCCAGACAAGCTTCTAGAGGCTGAGAGGGTAGTTCTACATATTCCAGCACCATGCATTAAACAGCACAGGCTGAGCTCTGGCACTTATTCACAACTACTTGGAAAGCTGAAATATGGTACCAAAATACTAGTTCATCACATGGCATTAGTATGTTCACAACCAGTTCAGCCTGTGGCAACACAGCTGGAAGTTATCACAAGCTGACTAACAACTGTGGTTGCCACAGGCTAAAATGGCCATAAAATAAGTCCTAAATATAAACCAAATTATATGCAATCGCTTTTATTGGCTGCCATCCAAATGGGCTTACATGCATATAATCCTGTGGTAGATTTCTTACAACAGTTGTGTAGTGTGAAACTGATCCATCCTTAGAGAAAGCAGAATAGGTATCAGAATCACACTGTATGTGTCAAATAGCTATATATATCAAATGAAAGAAAGAAAGAAAGAAAGAAAGAAAGAAAGAAAGAAAGAAAGAAAGAAAGAAAGAAAGAAAGAAAGAAAGAAAGAAAGAAAGAAAGAAAGAAAGAAAGAAAGAAAGAAAGAAAGAAAGAAAGAAAGAAAGATGCATGCATGCAGTGAATTCATAGGGCACACATGCCTTTTGTTATGATCTTAATTTCAACAAACCTGGTTTACAAAAGAAAACAAAAGAATATTACATACATTACAAGTCTGCACCATTAAAAGGGTAGCAGGGATATTTGGACTTGACCATAATTAGGACTTCAGCAAGCTTTAAACTCTCATTCATAATACAAATGTCAATATGACGGGGGGGTGGAAACTAAAGAATTATACAGCGGCAGCTACAAACAGCCACAATTCTTGTTATGATGGGAATTCTGTTTGATTCAAATCTTGGTGCAACCCCAGCATGTTCTTTTTATTGATAAGACAGCCTTCTTTGAATGTCAGAATAGCTTTCTAAGACTTCTGATTTAAATTTCAAACTCTTGATCATAGCTGGGAAGTGCATTTTTTTAAAATCTTGGGAATGGGATCTTTATCTTTCTACCCAGTGAAAATATTAAGCATTTTTTTGTATCCACTATGTGAGCCAAGTTCCCTACTGTGACTTCAAATCCACACTGAATGAACCATATTTGGATCTGCTTATCAGAAGGAGACATTTAGAAAGACAATGAGTCTGTCCTGTGAGACGGAGGCTCCTGATGCTTTTAGATAGGCCTGTGGTGAACAGCAAAATGGGCCCTAAAATCAGTCTGACATGGTCGCTTAACAAGCTGTGGTATTAGCTCTTGGCTCACAGAATTTCTACTGTCACCCACAGGGCTGGTGATGGCAGCCATCATAATTAGAATGCATGAATCAAAAACACCAGGTGAGGATTTTGCCTTCGAAAGAAAGAAAAGGCAGAAGGAGGGAATTACCATGCCCTTTGACTACTAAGCTGATGCATGCAGCTGGATCAGTGACCAACAGTGACTGGATGGATTATGCTATGGGGATCCTTGCTACAGTCTTATACTTCCCACAACCAGTGGCTGTCAAAGTATATGCTGTGAACTGCTTCAAAGAAAGTGATACTGCATGCCGCAAGGAAGGGAGAAAAAAAGAGAAAGTAACCCTATTAAACATGGAAAATAAGATTTCAGGCTCTTGCTCCGTTTTAGCAATCAACTTCTTCTGAAAGTTGAGCTATTCTATTAATTTGATAGTTTCAAATTAGTAGCTAGAAAAGACCCAAAACTGCAGTGCTTACTGAACTGGAAAATCTATGTAATCTTAACCGATATGACCTTGAAGAGGAATTTGTTGAACTTTTCTAAGGCTGGATTTTTTTTCATGCCTTTGTGGGCTCTTGATTTTAAAATCTGCCTAACAAAAGATCTGCCAGGAAAGCTGTTATTACAAAGATGTTTCTCAAGAGGAAGAAGTGGGCTAATTGCAAGCTCTTTGGTGAAATAAAAGACGGTTTTGCAAACAACTACAAAATTGACAAAATGCTCCACAATGCTCTTAGCTGAAAACAATGGAGAAGAAATATGTGAAATGGCAAAGATGTCTAATATAAACAGATGCTATAAAACTAGTTGGAAAAAAGCTATAAAAGATTTTAGATAATCCATAAATAGTAATTGCTCCTCTGACCTTGATGTGACTACAAAAAGTCCATTAGCTACCAAATCTTGACATATAATTACACACTGAAAAATATTCTCCTATTTATTTTGACAAGTCCTACAATAATACTACATTCAAGTTTCTACAGATGATCCTTCCATTTGCAGTTTTTGAATTTTAGCGAAAGGTCTCAAATGAAAATGCATAACATTTTATATCGAACAAGCACTTTCTCTGACTTCTCTTTTTTAGAAATTTGAGCATGAATGCCATATGAGATTAGAAGCATGATGGCTATTCTTTCTTCTTTATGTCCTGCAATTAAAATAGAAACTTGTACTTCTGGGTAACAAAGATTTTTTTGAAGACATCCTTTTAGAAAGTTTGTTTGTAGGTCAGCATCAAACAACAACATAATGAGCCAATGGCCATGATCCAGAAAACAGCACTCACAGAAATGTCTTTTGACTTTTTAAAAAACTCTGAAAAAATCAATTTAGAAAGGAAAGGTGAGAGTGAAACAAAATAAAAATAGAAGATGCAGTTCTAGAACATGTCCATATCAGAGAAAAGGGGGAAAAAACAGTATATATAAATGATAAGGATAAAATCCTGATAAAATGTTTGAAGAAGTAGGTGACTTTGGTCTCAGTGGCACTTTTTATAAGTAGCTACAACCATTGGAGCCTACTCTAGGAATCTGAAGTTTGAAATTTAGTAATACACTATTAAAATAATAGCCACTTGTCATGTTCCAAACAGGAAGGATCTGGCACACTGAAATGGCTGCTGCAGGGTAGCTTAGCAGACCCTGAATCAATCATGTGGAAAGGTCGCACTCCATGCGATCATCTGTTTGACAAGGTTTGCTGGCCTGTTGTAACCACACTAGGCAGTCCAGTGCACCCCAAGCCAATTATGTGGAGAGTTTGCTCTCTGCGTGACACTTTATTTTTCACACTGTTTTCGGCCAAAAATCGCGCCCGTGAGGGGGGGATTTTTTTTTTCACTCGGGGGGAGCGTGGCAACAATGAAACGGCAGCTCAAACACCACCTGCTAGCTGGATGGGTCTCTCCGTTGCAACGAATCAATGCATATTCGTCGCAACGGTTTTTCGTTCAGCAAACAATTTGCTACATGGATCCCGGTGCGGAATGGCCCGATGTCTTCAGGAAAGTGCTTTTCTGGAAAATGTCTCCTTTCCCTGTTGCTTTAAGTTTGGTAAACATTTTGGCTGAGCAGAGACAGTCTATCTGGAAATGTATCCATTCACAAATTACCACAAACCATCACAAATAGCTTGAAATTTCATATTGGTTGAACTGCCATGTACTTCAGTTCATAAACAAACTGGCCAATATTCACATGAGATGGTTCATGCATACTCATATCTAGAAAGTACTAAAACAATCCTGAATTATATAGTGCAGAAGTTCCCAGTATTGAACCTGTAGCCACTATTGACATTTTTAGAATATGGATTGGGTACCACAACAAAATGTCTTCCATTGGAAGCAGGATCAGTCTCAAAAAGGTTGCTATGGAGTGCCAAGTCAAAATGATGTGAGTCTGAAAGCCATACATGCTTCCATGATGGAAGCAACTGTTTCTGAAGGCATATTCTGGCGGTCACAAAAGTAAAGACTCTTTGGTTTTTCTAAAAATATCTTCCTCTACTGAGGTGGAGAAAATCCAGGATTGTATATTTAGTTGAGGAAGAAGCCAGGAAACTCATCGGTGAAATGCTGCCTATAGGCATTATGTTGACAAATTCACAAGAAGCATACCAGGTGTTGGTAATACTTTAAGAATCTTCTTAATAATATTATGGGCAATCACTCAAATTCCATTATTAATGAATTATTACATTGACAACAGCCATGCATTTTGCAAAGCATGCTGAACAATGAAGGAATGCTAGCAATAGGTGCCATGATGACATTCTCCACAAGATAGCAGGTCAGTTAAAGAATGGTTACCATTCTTTCTGCTTTAATATTTTTTCTAAGTGAAATACAAAGTAACTTTAGATAGCATAAAGAAATCCCCTACTTGCATGTCATTAGAGCAATGATAATGTTTCAACATCTTCACCACAAAAATAATCAAACACAACATTCAGGATATCATGCAGATGCATTTTAAACATTCAAAATAATGAAGAATCTAAAATATATGTAATTTGGCCAACACATCATAGGATCTCTGTTTTGATAGTATTCAGGGAAAATCCTACAGTTTTGGTTTCATGATTTTAGAAATGTTTATCATCTGCCTTAACCATAAACTAAGAGCATATTTCTTGTGTGTGACAAAATATGAAAAGCAACAACAATAAAAAGATTTCACGGACTCTGAGGCATGTCATGTACAAGCAAATAAATCAAAGTTCATGTTGGCATATAGTCATTTCCAAATACAAGCACATGTGTTGCATTTCTTCCAGATCATTTGAAATCCTTTACACAGTACATACCTCAAAGAAAGACTATAGTATTTATATTATAAGATTTCTGTATAATATCTAGAATAGCGATCCCCAACCTGTGGGCTGCGGACCACATGTAGTCCTTCGACTAATTGGAGGTGGGCCCCAAAGGACGCCTTCTCCCCCTCCCGGCCCTTTACTTCATCCCCCCCGGCCCTTTACAACACACTTTGCAGAGAAACAAGCTCAGGGTTCCCATTGATTTGTCATTGTCATGAGTTAAAATTTCCATGAAAATAAAATGTTCCTTATGTTCATTGTTGTGGTGTGTCTGTATCTTATTTTGAAGGGATGTTTAAACATTACCATAGCGATCAGAGAGCGTTAGGGCAGTGGTTGAGAGTAGAGGAATAAACTACCCCCCCCCCCCCACCGGGCCTCAGTAAAAGGCGTTGAGTGGTCCCCGGTGTTGAGTGGTCCCCGGCGTTGAGTGGTCCCCGGTGATAAAAAGGTTGGGGACCACTGATCTAGAAAACATATATGTACAATCTAGCAAGGTTATCCACTTGTGGGTCAGTTTAACAGACAATCCCCTTCCCCTGTTTTGATTCCCCTGTCCACTCAGGACTGCAGCAACATGATAGTATGCATTACAATGATGCTGTACATTTTCATATTTCAGACTTCCAAACACTTATTTTGTGGATAAGTCAGGACTTTCCTATTTCCCTTAGTTGGTATCAAAAGTGCAGATCGGTTTATAATTCACAATAGCTCCAAACATTTTTGCATCATCAAAACGCACTTCAGCACCAATGACAGAGACTCTACAGTAGACTGACTGTTCAGGACTGAACTAGATGATACATTTGTCCATGATTTGATCCCATGTCTTCCCTACAGCTAGACAGCAGGTGTGAAGAACCTTTTTTCTCCAAATGCTGCAGGTTCTTATTTATCTTGGTCATAGGGGAGCAGAACCTTCTGTCTTCCACTCTTGCTGTTTTCTCACCTGGAGGGCTGGGGTGCTAATTGTAGGACTGTACATGAAGAATTTAGAAGAATAGGGACACAGATCACATATGGGGGTTTATGGATTTAAGCAAGTGGGGGGAATTATAGAAATAATGCTGTTTTATTGTAAGGATCCAGAGAATTAAAGATCTCCACAGCTGCTACTCTGGAAGCAAGGAAGAAAAGAATGCTTCCCAAGATTTCAAGTTTTCAGAGTAGAAAATAGTTGATGATTCATGATATAAAAATAGCTATATGTTCCAAGGCTGTTGTGTTCTTGCTGTAGCTGAGAAATTTTGCTTAATTCTTTGCCTTTGCGAGATTATATGATACACTTGATGACTCTGCTTTTGGGACTGAAATACTTGTACACAAAAATCACAGTTCCCTTTGAAATTCTTTCAGCAGATGTTAAAAAAGCCTGCAGATTTTTTTTTTTTTTTTTGCAGAGGGACAGAATCACTTTATTTAACATTTTTATAGCAAATTAACCCAAGAACATCAGCAACCAACAGCTTGGGAACAAGAGCTCTAAAAACAGCTTTCCTTGGTTTACAAAAGATCTATATTAAGTAGCCAAGCCATAGTAGAAGAAACTGGGGAAATGGAAAGATGAAAACCCAAGCAGATGGAGTGCCTTCTCGTCTCCTTCAAACTTTTAAAGTTTTAATTGCAGAGAATGATTGTGACTACATTTCTCACCATTAATATTTCATCTCTTACTATCACATCATAATAAATCATTTGATAATGTTTGTGCCTTTTGCTGAAATGTACCCATTATGGTAACTAAAGCATATATGAGTAACTCATTCTCATAGCAAAATTAATGAGCATTGTGTTGGATAGCTCTGTTACCATTCAAAGTATCATTGTATTTGTACAGAAATTGTATTTGTGATACTCATCATTTTGACTCTTAAATTAATGGACTTCTCTCATTGTCAAAGTTTTGGACCATATATTATGTAAAGGCATGCCTGAAGCCACTATAAAACGATCAACAGAACCATGTCCTTTTTCTGTTCTAAAATGGCATTGCTTAAGAATTGGAGGGGGGGCACCCATATGAGCTATGAAGCTATGTTAGAAAGTCTCAACCCAGTTCAATGGTACAGAGAAAGTATTCTGGTCATATATTATGTTGTTCTGGGGATATATGATGCTAACAAAAATCAACAGTCAAAAAGTTAATCCGAGTATAAATTAAAGTTGCCATCATGCCTCATAAATTCTACATTGCCCCAAAACATCTTCGCACCAAAGCATACAAACCATCCTATCTCTAGAAATCCTTTCAATTTTTTAAAAACGGTGCCTCTTATTCACAACCTCCTGCTTTTCCCTTCAGGCCTCTGCCTCAAATCTCTGGCTATTTTGTTTGCCTTTCATATCTTGTGATAGTAATTTCATCACCTATTTCATTGGTTAGATTATGATGTCACTATTATGTGGAGGAAGGCGATACTGCAAAGAAAAAACAAAACTTAAGCTACATCCTGCAACTAGCTAAAAAGGCTAAGTATTGGGGGTAGCATGAATGGGTAAAAATTTTAGGGGAAAATTGCAGTGTGCTTCTTCCTACCTGCTTTTATAACATGTTTGTAACAGTTCCATGTATTAAAATAAGTATTTTAAAATCTGCTTAAATTATGTATAAAAACACAAATATTAGTCTAGTATTTTACATACAGTTCACAATACTGCTCTCCGCCCCTGATTTTTTTCTTCCTTAAATAAAACTACTTGGTTTGGTACTTCTGGATGTTATCTTTTTATACAATAAAATCAGAGTCCAGTAGCACCTTTAAGACCAACAAAGATTTAATCAAGGCGTGAGCTTTCAAGTGCAAGCACTCTTCGTCAGGTCTCAACTACATATTAAGGAGATATTTCCATTGAACCATTCCATGGAATGAATTCTGGATCTTCTCCCAGTGTAGTTACATTAAATCAAAACTTGCCAATGCATAAATCACAGTTTAATTTTTTTTTAAATGAATTCATTTAGCTTTTGTCTTTTTTAATGCCATCACACAAGGTTCTCTTAGTCTTCTCTCTTTTATTAAATTGTCCTGCAGATCTTCATGTTCTCATAAATTTGCCTTACGGGTCAGTCCTGGTTAGCGTTTATATGGGAGGACCACCAAGGAAGTTGAGGGTTGCTACACAGAGGCAGGCAATGGCAAACCATCTCTGTTTGATTTGCCTTAAAAACCCTACAGGGTTGCAGTAAGTAGGATGAGATTTGACAGCAATCACCACCACTGTGATATGGTCACTAGCAGTGCAATCTAAGCTTCAATGGACTCAAAAGAAAGAAATTCTGCATAGGATTTCATTGTAGATAGGAGCTTACTTTTGGCACTGATCTCTAATCAACTACACTATAATATTTCTTTGTTCCCACAAAGAGGATAATATCCATTAATATTTACTCTGTATGCAGCCAATAAAAATGTGATCCTGTTTAATTCAATTGTTTATATAATTAGGATAAAATAAAAGGACCTTTGATATCAACTCAAATTAAAAAATACCATTAATTACTTTCTTCTTATTTATGTAAATACATAAGACATTTAGATTGTCTGCTTCTGGTTCTCTCCCTGCATATGGTTTTCATTACTCTTAGATGGGAACCATGTTTCACCTTACTAAGGTAATCATCTATCATTATGAACACACTTGGAATGGAAATACTGCTAGTACATTAATACACAGTCTATTCCATTCACAAAATTACAGACAGTTGTATAACTAGCTTTAGAAACATGAAAGTATAGATGAGGGTCCTTTGCATGATACTGAACAAAGATACATGGACACATGGACATAAATATGAAGTTCTTAGAAACAAGAAAAAAGGGTTACATTTATCTGTAACTATTTTCATGGAGTGGGCTGCTTTTTAAGCCTACACACACAGAGTGTTCCAACGTGAGACTGCACAGAAGCCATGACGATGAACATGTATATCTACCTAAAACATGAAGCTGTTTTGCAGCCTGCACAATGAGCAGCAAGGACTTACCCAGGCTGCTTTTGGCGGGCTAGAGGAGCGACGGCTCTGGCGGCCACGGCGCGGGCTCCTGGAGTCGCGCTGCGTTGGCAGCGCGCACGGCAAGAGGGGGGCTGGAGAGTCCTTTTAGGACGTCGCTTGTCTCCTTCCCGCCTTTTTGCCAGCCGCCAGGGCAAACGACCCACCCACCCTCCCCTTTATTGTGTTTATGGTTGTATTGTATTAAATGTTTTCTGTCACAGCATAGGTTGGCACAAGAGAATGAAGCTGTTGGAGGGGAGCCGGTGTGCGATCGGCCTCCCCGCGGGAATGGGGCCTCTTTAAAGAGGTGGTGGTAACGAGCCGCAAGCAGACCCTGCAGGGTAGGCTTGGGTAGCTCATTCATGACCAGATGATCTGGGAGGTAACCAAAGAGGTTTGCGCCCTTTGGCCCTCCACCCCGGATCATCTCCCTGGAATAGGCTAAATCACATGGGGAGACCCATATTCTCAGCGGAGAAATTTGATGGGCTCCTTGTGATTTGGCATTGGGATCCGCAGTTAGCGGACTGCGTAGGTCAGCTTCATTCCCTTGTTGCCTCCAACCCTCTGTTCGGGTATTTAATAAAGTGTGGCCATTTATAACGCCAATGAAAAGTGGAGTCTCGTCTTCTTTACCAAAGGTGGCCTCTTACCTGCCAACTGGTATTCCCACCAAACCGACCATTAATCCTGCATTTACTAGGTTTTGGGGATTATGTATTATCTTCTTATTTTGTTGCTTGCACCAAACAGCAAAAATGCAGCAGACAGCAGGTAAGCGATCTGCAATAAATAACTGGCGTGCTGCACTTGGCTTTGGGTGTCACTCAAGTTGTGCAGAATTATTTAATGGCAACTCTGCTTCTCAAACATGACATGGTATTTCTAAGAATATTGTGATCTCCAGTTAGTTAAGCAAAGGCATTGCACATAGCCATAACTGTAAATAAATAAGAGTGTGTACATGTGTTTCCTTTGTAGTAGCGAATACACTTATATTCCTTAAAGAAACAAAGTTCCCCTGCCCCCATACAATCAAGTGCCTATCAAATAAAAGTATCTTAAACAGGAGCAATACTAGTTTAATTTTAATCAGTCCTATTTGTTTCCACTGCCCAAAGAGTGTTTTTCTGTTCCACTGCCCAAAGAGTGTTTTTCTGTTCTCCACCACATCCCATTAGACCTCACGTAGATCGATTCTGCATGAGGAATTTGCTCCTGGACAACCACTCACTGCTCATGGGTTTTAGTATTGCTTCCTCATGATGTTGACAGAAACCCGCAACTGTGCAGGGGCTAGCACGAGTTTTGGCCAGATTTGATTTGCGATGAGGGGAATGGCCAAAAAACTTCTTGTCATTCTTCCAATTGGAGCAAAAACAGGGACAAGCTTGTCTGGAGGAAGAAACACACGGCAGCCTCAGCTGTCTCAGTAGTGTTTTGCCATGACTGAGAATAGCTTATTGTAAAGGAAGTACAATTGATTTGAAAAGGTCTCTCTGTTCCTTTCTTTACAGGGTTAACAACATTCACATATAAAGAATGCTGCGTACAATATTAGGATTTTTTTTTTATAATGGCACACGTGGAAAGGCAAACACCAAAAATGATTACATGAGCTGCATTTTGAGACACTGATTTCAAAATACTGCAGCTTAAACTGACTGCATGGCAGCGATCCAAATTCAGAGGTGAACAGAGGACACAAACACTATTTTGGCATTAAAATAGGCCACAACTAATGCATATGAGCTTGGCAAGCCCAGGGCAGACCCTGATACTCTGAAACCAGCAAGGAAGGGCACCACACCATCAGGCCACCTCAGAGACTGAGTGATCTGCAGGTCAACCTCCTTCTAATTACACACCTGCTTGGCAATGGAAAGGCAACCTGAGGTAGGATCCTTGTGGGCATCAGCCTCTGTTAGGACTCCCGCAACCACCCACAACACAAAGCAGCAGCCTCCCCAACAGAAACAGAACTGCAACTCAGCATGTACTCAGCCTTTTAATGTGGCCCACAAGCCTTCAGAGCCTGGCATACAGGTATGGCATCCACCCAAAAGGATCAGCCCACTCACATAATGGTCAAGCCCTTCATTGTCAGTGAAAGGGGGCTGTCCTCCCCTGGGCTCGCTCAGCCTCTCATGAAACCAAGGAAGCCATGGCCATGAGACCCAGGAAGCATTTGGAGCCCTGTCAGACCCTCTCCCTTGTTCATCTCAGAGGCCCTTGCCACTGCAGCCATGTTTGCAAGGCAGTGGGCCAAATTCAGAGACAAACAGAGGATCTAAACATTATTTTGGTATTAAAAGAGACCACAGCTTTATTGTTATGCATGAGTGTGGCAAGCCCAGGAATCATGTATATTACATCATGTCATAGCATTTGTTGGACAGTAAACTCAGGAAGACCATAGTGGAATTAACTATAATAAACATTAATACAATACACAGCCATTCATTTTGTTTCTGTCATTTATATCAGTTTCTACTTGACACTCCTTCCCTAAATAACTCATTTTTTCTAATACTTTGCATGATTGAAGACTGGGATCTCTGAAAAATGTTTGAAGCTATTGCATTTATGCCTACGATTCTGCCTTATTTGGTGGTCAGATCATTGGTACATTTAGCTCTGAAGTAAGTCTCCAAGGTTTCCAATAGAAGGCTTTCCTAGCCCTACAAACTGAAATGATTTTAAATGTCAGAAATTAAAATTGGGATGTTCATTATGATAAGTATATGAGCTCTGCCACTGAGTTACAGCTCCTTCCTGAGTCATGTTTATGCCAAAGATGCAGCCTAGCCAGTGATTTGCATCACTACAATACAGAGACCATTCATACCACACACCACATGTCTGAATAAGTCCTTTTTTTGCATAATAGGATTATTGTGTCGCAGAAAACAATGGTTTTCTCAAATGGAGTATGTTATATATCATTTCTTATCTTCGCCCAGTGTGAAAGAAATAGTGAGAACTGGTGTAGACCAGCAGGAGTCCTGGACCTTTGCCTTATTCCTGCTTCTTAGGGCAGGAGCATTCTTTGTGTACAAAGCTCTGTCATCTTGACTACTTAGTGACTGACCTCTGTCATTGTCATATCAGTAAGCAGAGTGGTTGTTGAGTGCACTTTCATGTAGTATATATTTTGGCACACCATGTGGTCTGAATCTATTACCGAGTGACTGCTACAACAAAACCGGTTCCCTTGTCAGACAAAGGAACATCGCGTTATCTATAAGATGTGTGATTGGCTAGAGAGTAAAGGTTCCACCAAGAAACAGTGAATGCCAAGGGCCATGGTGCATCAATGTATTACTTACAGACACAGATGGAATAAAAAGCTGGTTATTGCAGAGCCTTGCTATTAATTTTGAAAAGGAAGCTTACAGTACTTCAAAACCAAACATGGCATGCATCAAGATTTCTTCATTTCTAAAGCCTGGCCTTGTTAGAATTGCACCATCAGTGCAGCTAAGGTGGGTAGATTCTGGAATCCAGATACAAACAGGCTGTGATGGTTGACTCTAGTAAAGGATCTCATCAGGAATTGCTGAAAAGTATAAATTACTACAACAGTCTTCCGAGACCAACCACGGCCATCTAACTTGAGCCTGCAGACAGCTTTGAAGTTCTGACACAGCATAGTGAGCACATGCACAAAATGGCTGCCATAAAATCGCTGCTACAAGAAATCACAGAATCATAGAGTTGGAATAGACCTCCAGGGTCATATAGTCTAACCCTCTGCAGAATGCAGGAAATTCATAACTGCCTGCCCATCCACAGTGACCCCAATTTCATGTCTAGATGATGCCCCCACCAAACCAGAATCCCTGGCCACTCTGGCCTGGAGGAAATTCATCTCCAGACCCCAAAGTAATAATCAGTATTTCCCTGGGCATGCCAGAAAGGGCCACAAGAGCCAAGCACTGACACCATCCCTTCTGCCCACCCATTTACAATCCATCTAAGTTCACAAAATCAGCATTTCAGTCAGATGGCTACGTAGCCTAGGCTTAAAAACTTCCAAAGGAGGAGAACCCACCATCTCCCGAGAAAGCCTCTTCCCCTGAGGAACCACTCTAAGTGTTATGAATGGCTACTGCAGTTTACATTCAGTTACAGAATGATGATCCCTGTGCTGCAATGGAAATAGCTGTCAAAACAATGCTTTTAAAAATTCATGCATCAAATCAAATCTCCAATGGGTGAATGGTCAATGACCCCTTTTCTGCCCCCTTGGATGTTAGTGGGCCGGGTTTAGATTGTGTAGTTTCCGCTGCTTGGTTATCCTGTGTGTTGGTTTTAGATATCTATGAGTAATTGAGTATTAAGGGTAGTTTTTATTGGGGTTTTTATATATGTTGTAATCTACCATGAACCTTTTGGGAGTGGTGGGCTAGAAATATAATAATAATAATAACAACAACAACAACAACAACATCAACATCAACATCAACAACAACAACAGGCAATTATAAGTCTTGCTGTTTAAGAATAAAGGCTGCTTAAATTTTTCAGACTTTACTAGTGCTTCTGGACCTTGTAATTGATGACAAGCATCTCATCTCTGTAAAATCAGCAAGTGATCTGTTACAAATGCAGTGCCACATGATTATTAGTGTTGATCAATCATAGCGTAGAAGCAAAAATGACAGTAAATAGCCTACTGGATGTTAAGCAGTTATTTATATTGCCTCTCATTAATTAATGTCAGAACTGTCTTTTTATAAAACTATGAAAGATAATCCATTGTTTACTATGTAAACTACTTTTTTAAAAATGGTGACAAAATTAATATAAGTATCTAATGACTTTAAAACAACATTTAATGATACAAATAAAATAGGGCTTGAAAATTCATAATGCCATTATAAACAATGTTATGCCCTTCTAAACATATTGTCTTTCAAGGATTTTAATAAGAGATAACTGTGCTTGGGGTGACACTGGTTATTCTAGGTGATTGGAAAACATAAAACTTCATGGTTTTGCAATTGGTTTAAATCTTCTAAATGGGAATTTTGGCTCATGTTTGGTCACTATAGTTCAATTCTCATAGAAAAGATGGACCTGCACATGGGCTTTATCAATTAAAATGGAGATTCAAGTGAGTGAGTATCTCTTCATATTAAAAAAGAGATAAAACATTTTAAAATACTATGAGAGTGTGAAGGCTAAGCTAGAACTTTCCTGTGTGAAGTATGAACTCTGAAGACAGCCTGAGTAGTGCAATGGCTGAAATATAGAACTAGAACATGCAATACCAGGTGCGAAATGCTGTTCATTCCACTTACACCAGTGGCCCCCAACCTTTTTCGGGCCTGGGACCGGTCCACGAGGGGGGGAGAGGGCGGCCTGGGTGTCAGCAGGTGCAAACGCGCATGTGCAGAGCTACCGCGCAAACATACATGTGCAGAGCTGCTGTGCAAATGCGCATGCGTGGAGCTGCTGCACATGCATGTTTGCTCCCACCGGAGTGCCAGTGCCTGCACCTCCCTCCCCTCCGCAGTGCAGTGCTCACTGCACCAGAAGTGATCAGCTGACGAAGCGGCCAATCGCTCCTGATGCAGTGAGCGCTGAGCTGCAGGGGGGGGGAACCAAGTGCCGTGCTGTGGGGGGGAGGGAGGCGCCTCCCCTCCCCCCCACCACGGCCCGATGCTGAGGGTTTCACGGCCTAGTACCGGTCCACGGCCCGAGGGTGGGGGACCCCTGCCTTATACCAAAATACACCCAGGTTTGCTACATTGCCTTCCCCAGGCCTACTAGATACCCCCAAGGATAAAGATGGACATATTTATGTTTTACATTTAAATATAGAATTATTGGGCCATCACATTCTGACTTCTTTAATCTTTTGATTCTTAACAGATTTATCAAAGATGCCCACAGGCTCAAAAGGTTTGGGGGCCTCTCACTTAAAACTCAGCATCTGATAATGCTAAGATCACTTATTAAAAGTAAACTAGTAGAAGCCCCCCTTATTTCTTTCAATTCTTAAAGTGTAATTCTGAGACGTGGAGAGGAAGGTAGAAGATGTGACACAGCTAGTAGATTGCAATTCAAAGTGAACCATCTGGCTAGAAGCCCGAAGACTTGTGCTGTAATGACAATTTGGTGATTACTTTGAAGTTTGTGGTGATAGACATTAGAAAAAAGGAACAGACAACTAATCTGGAAAAATAGAGATGACAACAGACAACTTTACCATGCAAGTTATTTTTATAATGGGAGGGAAATCTATTAAAATTGCTCTGTGATAAAAGAAACGTAGTTATTTTTCTTCTGCAAAAGTTTTCTTAACATTAAAGAAAACAATCATTTTCATTAGCCTTTCATGAATATCATGCTATACAGTATTTTTTTTTTACTGTTGTGAAATGCAAATGCAAATGGGAAGTATAAGTTATTTTCATTAGCACTTTAAGGCTTGTACACATGTAGCTGTACTAAACTATCAGAAACTCATAGGAACTATCAATAAGACTAAAGGACAATATAAAGAAAGCATGAGAGAAAGGAAATCCAGAAGAATGAAAAAGGAAACACATACTGAAATATTTACAGCCTGCAGTTGGCTAAATAAAAGAGCATGAACAAATTATAAGTGGTTTAGTTATTAATCTAGTCTATTCTGCAAGGTATAATTATACAATAAACATATAATCCAAAAGTAATTTTCTTTAAAATCTAATTAGTGGTAGGCTTTCATATGCTCGCAAGCATTTCTGTAGAAACTCCAGTAACTCCATGTATACTATATCATGTTGATTCAACTGAACCATTTCTGAACAGTTCTAGAAGCTATATCAGAATTCATAAATTATTTTAATTGCCCCGTTAGCATTTCCACCTGAATGCTCATTCAGAATGTAATATATTAATATACAAATCTCTAACCAAGAATGCCAAGAGAATATTCTTAGTTGTATTAGGAATTTTATTGTTCTATCTACTGTGTTGCAGTTTAGAACTCTAAAAGAAAGTATGCTATTTCAATGCAGATTTGTCCGGTTAAGCCCTGAGAACCAGATTCTTGCTTACTATTTCACCTTGTACATTCTCTTGTCACCGTTTTGAGTACTTTTTGACCACTGGGTTAGGAAACAATTGTAAAAACAGTAACTGGCTGTCACTGTTCCACAGACAAAACACAGACTGTCACAGCAGACAGCATTTATACATTTCAGGCTTGTAGCTTAAGGCTGAGGAAGGGAAGGTGTCACTCCTTGTAATTGTAGGACACAAATAATAATAAGCAGCTTGCAAATCACAGATCATGGCAAACAATGGAAGTTGTAAGGGAGGAAGTAAAAAGCCTGAATTCTTGCATCAAAATCTAATTTAGTATCTTTAAAATATATTTTCACTCATAAGAGCAAAATGATGTGTATTTGCCTTTGACGTTGTGGGTAAATAAAGAAGGAACTTCCAAAAAATATTCCATGTTTTTTTTGTAGTTGTTTAACCAAGCTACATCATTATTAGGCAGATCTCCTAATTAAATAGGGATAATTACAACACTTGTTTATGTTAGTTATGTTCTGTAGTAATTCAGCAGATGCTTAAAGCATATCATAATGCATTTTTTTAAAGAATCTTAAAATTTAAGTTTATACTGTTTTATTTCATCTTAAAAATAAAGCAGTAAGGGCTAAAGGGGAAGAGATAGGGTGTGCTCTGTCTGGGTTAAAAACTCAGAGGGCCCAATCAGGAGCCATGTCACTCGAGGGCCAATTGGCTGGTTGGCCTGACCTCGCCTGGGCTGGCCGTGGAGTCACCGCTCAGAGGAAGAAGCCTTCCCCAGCAGTAAGTCCTCTGGCCAGCTTCCCCTCACACAGGGAGCCTTCTGCCGGGCCCTGGGGCAGGCTTGCCTGTCCCTGGGCCTGGCAGAAGGCTGCAAAGCCCGCTGCCGCTATCCCGAGCCTTCTGCCGGGCCCTGGGGCAGGCTCGCCTGCACCTGAGCCTGGCAGAAGGCTGCAAAGCCCACTGCCACCATCCGGAGCCTTCTGCCGGGCCCTGGGGCAGCCGAGCCTGCCTCTGGGCCCGGCAGAAGGCTGCAAAGTCCCCTTTCATGCCACCTACCTGACTCCCTTCCTGCCTTCCTCCCAGCATTCCCTTTGTCCTTCCCTTCCTCCCAGCATTCCCTTTGTCCCAGTATTCTCTTTGTCCTTCCCTTCCTTCCTCCCTCTCTCCTATCTGCCTCTTTTTCGCTACCTGTTTCTCTCCCTCTTCTTCTGTCTCTATCTTCCTCCCTTTCGTTCTGTCTTTCTCTCTGTCTTTCTTTCTCCCTTTCCTCCTTCCTTCACCCCATCCCTCCACCCACTCACCATGCTAGCGCCCACTGTATTTTGCCCACAGCGGGCTTAATATCTAGTTATAAAATAACACAGGCCTTGCCAAATAGCATTTCTACAATTAAAATCACTAAAAAGTGAAGCATATTAATTGTTCAGGCAACAACAATATCCCAACAAATTTCCGTTCCACAACTTGAGAAGTAACAGAAAATATACCAACTATTTATTCATTCATTTATTTATTATATTTATATACCGCCCTTCCTGAGGGCTCAGGGCGATTTACAGAAAACAGGAAAAGATACAATTAACATATGGTAACAGGTAACAATTGTAAAAACCACCCCGTATTGAGTCTGCCAAGAAAACGCTGGAGGGCATTACCCCAAGGGTCAGACATGACTCAGTGCTTGCACAGGGGATACCTTTACCTTTACCTTTAACAGGTAACAATAACAGTAATAGCACTGGCACAAAGTAAAATCATTTATCACACCCAAATATAGTCTGCTGCTCTGCAATGGGAACTTCACTTCCTCAATTCCCATGCAGGAGCACAAATCCAGGGTGGACAAGATGCAACAGACTAAATGCTCCCCCATGTGGGAGAAGGAAGAGATGGGGTAACCTGCCCCAGCTCAAACTCTAGCCTGCAGCCCGGCACAAAGCCTCCAGTGCAGAAATGGTAGAGAGAAGATTTCATACCTAAGTGCTAGTTTTAAGATTTTCCAAATCAAAGCTATACACAGGTCATAATTGCACTTGTAGAACTGGCTACCAGGAAGTCATCAGAAGAGGGCGTTGAACTGCAACGTCTATAGAGGATTTGGTATGTCCAGTATATGCCCTGACCTGGATGGTCTGAGCGAATTCAATCTTTTCAGATCTCAGACACTCAGCAAGGACATCAGCAAGGTCTACCCTAGTTAGAATTTGAATGGGTTACTAGAGGTAGGTAATGACAAATCACCTCTCAATATCTTTTGCCTTGAAAATACTATGGGATCACCATAAGTTGGCTGACTGCACTTTCCACCACCACCATATCCAGGGTAGCTAAATTGTATAGAGTGGTGGAGTGAAGCAACAAGAAGAAGCTGAAAGGATCCAGTGACATCTACAGGAAAACGTAACCATCCCATGTCAAATATGTGCTGCACCTACTACCATGTAGAAGAAGAAGAATTGGTTCTTATATGCCGCTTTTTCTCTACCCAGAGTCTCAAAGACCTATCTCTGGTCTCCTCCTTGGGGAATGTCGCCGTGTTGGGTTGGTTGATGTGTTTATGTATTAGCATGGTTTTATGTATTAGGGGTTTTTATCGGGGGGTTTTATATGCTGTTACCTGCCACAAGCCTTAGGGGAGTGGTGGTATATAAATCCAAATAATAATAATAAAGCAGCTTGCATTTGCCTTCCCTTCCCTTTCCCCACAATAGACACCCTGTGAGGTAGGTGAGGCTGATATTACTGCTCAGTCAGAACAGCTTTATCAGTGCTGTGGCAAGCCCAAGGTCACCTAGCTGGTTGCATGAGGGGGAGCGCAGAATCAAACCTGGCTCACCAGATTAGAATTCCGCACCAAGCTGGCTCTGTACTTGCTGAAGAATGCCGGGTAACACTTTGTATTGATAATGGATGTCTTCCACATCAAACTGGAAGAACCTGAGATGCTGCGAACAGATTTAAATATAGAAGTAGAATATATGAGGTAAATGAAAATTAATTTAAAAATGAATCAGTTCAGCAGTGGAATCAGCTCCCCCTCACTGACAGTCTTTAAGCAGTGGCTCGAGCAGCCTTTTTCAACCTTTTGACTGTGGAGGATGGTACCACTTCTATCGCCAGTTTCTCCAGAAGAGAGTTGGAAAGTGGCATTAAGTAGAGAGAATTAAATACACTGCAGTAGGGAAGCAGGACAGGAAGGCCTAGAGGATCATTGTCCATGCGGTCGGACATGACTTCGCAACTAACAACATAGCAAATGCTATTGAATGTCCTAGCTAATTGGAGAGTGGCACTGGGTGGAGTAGAGTTTAATACTCTGCAGTGGGGAAGCAAAACAAATGCTATTAAATGGCCTAGATTCATGATGTTTAAATAAAGAAAAGAGGAAAATCAACTAATTGAAAATAGGAACCCCTGAAGTTGGGCAAAAGAGAACAGAGCAGGAAAATGCAACTGTATTTCCTCAGGCATATGCCGTTGAGACTATATGAGGGGGGGGGGGCAGGAGAGGAGAAGGGACAGGATTTTCATGATTAAAAGCTAATTCTAGACATTTCTGACCTGAAGCTCTATGCTGGCACAAACTTCATCAGTGTGATATACAGAGACCATTAGAAAAATAATGAATGCCATTTTAATGCTAGTCACAGAAAGACACCTTCCAAGTGAACATGTGTTAATTAGGCCCCTTTGGGTTAAACCGCCTCAGAGCATTGAAGACTTTATGCCAAATATTCGGAGAACACCTACTGCACCATTAAATTTTCTTGGCACTTCTGAATTCTGGTCTCTCACTGTGCCTGCAACATAGATCCTGTTGTTGT
This sequence comes from Paroedura picta, assembly GCF_049243985.1. Taxonomy (NCBI): domain Eukaryota; kingdom Metazoa; phylum Chordata; class Lepidosauria; order Squamata; family Gekkonidae; genus Paroedura; species Paroedura picta. The sequence continues at coordinate 38,423,233 of NC_135378.1, forward strand.
GAGGGGAAAGGTGAGACTATATATTCAGATTTGGTATTGAATGACACAGCTTTCTTCTTTTCTTGGCTTTCAGTAAGTGGTTGACAACAGCCAAGTGCAAGGACTATAAGTGTATAGAAACATTATCTTGCCCCCAGCCAGTTTGCTGAAGATCATGGTGGTGGAAGGAGATGTCATATGTGACAAGGAAGTCACAAGTGATCTTAGGATGTATCTCATGTGATCTTTCTGAGGTGGCAGGCTCTTCATCCCCACTCCCCTACAGTAGCCTCCTCTGGAGTGAAGGTAAGGACATATCACACCCAAATATGGTCCCTGCACAAATCCCAAGCACCACAGGATATATTCTGTTTAGATAGCATTAGGACTCTTCATGTTAAATCATCTCATACATCTGAAGACTTTCTGCCTGAAGTCGACCATTTATGCACTGGGAACTTCACTTCCCCAGCTTCTGTGCAGGAGCACAAATCAGTGGGGAGGATGAGGTGCACCGGGCCAAATGCTCTCTCATGTGAGTACAGGAAGAGGTGGGGCAACCTGCCACGACTAAAACTCCAGCCTGCAGCACAGCATGAAACCTCCAGTGCATAAACGATCATCCTGAGAACATTTTCATGGGAGTAAGACCCACTGAATAAAATGAATCTTACTTCTGAAAAGACCTTCTAAGTATTGCCCCCTATGGCAAGCCATAACTATAGTTCAATGAAATACTCTGGGAACCTCTGAATCCTCGCATCATCTAAATTCAAATATTGAAATATAAGAGTCAATATTACTGACAGCTGAATTCTTCTTTTATGTACTCATAGAAAATTGAGCGTCATCTGTACAAGAATGCAGATAGAACTGAAGCATGGGTCATTATTCATCATTATGATCTTCACTCCCTCAAAGGCTAACAGATTCACCTATTTTAAATACAGTTACTTAATACATGTTTTAGTAATTCTCTACCAATGTACAAAAATGCAAATTATTGGTATTATAGGTTGTAGTTATACAATGACATAAAAGTAGAAGGGATACAGAAATATTCACAAAAGCAAAATGAAAAGGCAAAACTAGAGTAGTAGTGCCCAGCCGTTTTCCTCACCATCTGTACAAGAGAAGACAGAAAGGAAGAGAAACTCACCAAAATTTGAGCCCCAAAATGTATCCCAATAACACCTAAGTTGAAATAGTACTGTGCTCAGCACACACCTCTGGCTCCATTCCAGGATTGCTTTGCAAAACCACAGTAATAACACATTCAAATGGGCATAACATAGCAGTTGCAGCATTTTAAAAAAATCACATAAAGGCAAACTTCCTCTCTCCTCCACTTTGTTAAGTATGGCTTCAACCTATAATAATATGAAATTTGATATGGAGTTATAGGTTAGATCCAACTAGAAAGGAAGAAGGCTGGCAAAAAACCCTATGAATCTTGGGACCATGTACAAAAGCTATGTGGGACTCAAGTCATAGTAAGAAAAAGAATTAGGTTAGATTGGCTCAAAAAGCTGGCTGGCTCCAATCCAACATGAATACTTCCAATGGACTCTTCCTAATAGTTTTCTCCATTTCCTTAGTCTTAGCCATGGTCCACACAAACCATTCAGGAATGTCCACTATCAAAGATAATGAGAAGGCAACAATTCTTCTCCATTCCCATATAAAGTAGAGCAGAAGAGTTAATGGTTAACAAGAAAAATGCTATGCAAGTGGGACTGCAGAATCCCCTTATGCCTTATTACACTATTATATTACCATGGTTAGGGATCTGTGAATAGATCTTAGGGATCTATGAATAGACTGGGGAAAATATACTGGTGGTATTGGATTTTGAGATGGTTAGAATTATAGAATGGGCTCTGTTCCTCTCATGTCCCTTTTGATATTAAAATTAAATACCCATCCGTGCTCACAATCCACATTGTATATGAATGAGTCAGAAAAGTGATTAAACAAATATGACCATATCTGTGTATTTTAGGGATGAGCTATAACTTCTAATATGTTAATTAATTCAACAAAATTTAAAATTCAGAATGTCATTTGACGTCAGAAAATTAGGAGGCTTTTAGGAGGAACTGTCAAGACTAGATCTAGTAGCAATGTTCGACCAATCAAATTACATCCAGAGAAATTAACTTTTGACAATAAGAATGTAATTAAATTATATACTACAAGACAAGATAAAACAGTGAATATGTAAACAGGCTTTTAAAAACTCACAGAACATACAAAAACATGTTTTCCTCTTGATACCTTTTATACAATGGACCATATCTTTCAGTCTATAATTAATCACTTTGAAACAATTACAATGTCTTCAAATTACTGTAAGCATAACTGCCATTGCCTTGCCATGAACCTCAAATTACTACTTAACAATATATCTTTAAACTGCTCATGTGGAGCGGATTAAATAAAAGGGTAAGGGCTGTTTGTGAGGAGTTAGGGCGGTCCCTGTCCGGCATAAAAACTCGGAGGGCCCAATCAGGAGCCACAAAGCGGCTCCTGATTGGGCCCTCTGAGTGTCCATCCAGGCCCGAGCAGCCAATGGGGAGCCGTGCAAAGCGCGGCTCCCCATTGGCTGCTTCCCCCAGCCGGAGACTCACCACGCAGACTGAATTGGCAGCCCACACAGTGAGTCCTCCGGCCGGGGTACTCCTCCTCCTGCTTCTCCCAGCCGCTCCTGCAGCTGGGAGAGGCACCAGCCATCATCCTGGGTGGCGGGGGAACCGCTCTGCCTTCTCCCGGCCGCTGGAGCAGCCGGGATAAGGCCGCAGATGGTTGCCGGTGAGGGAGGTCGTCCGGCCGAAGTTCGTCGCCGGTGGGGGGGGGCACGGCTCTAGCATCCGCTGTATTAAAACTACAGTGGGCTTTATTTCTAGTAATGGTATAAAAGTGTTAAAAATTCTATTCTTACAAACTCTGCCTGTAAGTACAACTGGCTAGGATGTTAAAGCAGTCTACATGATGGCTTTCTGCTGAAGTAGTACCTCAATATACTGTAACGGAAAGTTGTGAGAGCAACAATAATAATGGGAATATCAAGGAAAAACTCTGCTTATATCCTTGGCAGCAATAATGGTGAGACTTGTTTTTTATCCATCTCCCTAAAGTGGTCATTTGGGTCCATTCCGCACAACTTAAATGTAGCCTAAGTCTTTACCTTTTGTAAATGCTATTAATTTAATGTTCCGCATGACGTTGTAAACAAACTGCAAAATTCCCGCCAAACTCCAGCAACAATTGGAATTTTATAGTGCTTAGGGGGAAATCCAAAGAAGTGGATTCCCCCTGAAAAAAACGCTACACTTCTGAGCACAAGTCACAATACATCAGCGAAAGACATGTGTGTTCTCAAAATTGCAGTTGAAAGAATGTCCCTCTCTAGCTCTTGCTCCTGAACTTCCGGAGATGCGATCGTCATTTCCCCCCCTTAAACCTATGAAAACCAATGATAGTCCTGTGACCCCGCCAGAAGGGGCCCAATTCAATGCAGAACTGAGGGGAATGGAACATAAACAAAAGTAATCAAAGCCTAATTGGTCATCTGGAAGTGATCTGAGACAGGATATATATATATATATATATATATATAATCAATACACAAGATCTATTTATTTACAGGTTGATTTCAAAGAACAGATCAGCAGCCCAGGTCTCCAGCTAGATAAATGAGAAACCTGCCTGAGGCACATGTGCCTTAGGCACATAAATTTAAACTAATTATGGTTTCAGAGACTGGCTTGAATTTTCTTTAATGTTTTCAGGCCAAACAGCCTTTTGCTGACAGGCCACTAGGTTGGATCCTCACATATACAGAGGATTCCACCCACAGCACTCTTGCCTTGCTCAAGTGTAAGACTAAATATTACAAGGTTGGCTCATCACCAGAGATAGGCATAACAATTAGGTACTCTGTTCTCTTTCCCTCTGCTACAATAGCAGGCAGAGTTACCTTTTACTCTTTTTCTGAGCCAGACCTGAGCTCTCAAGGCTCTCTCTCACCCCAGAGGCAGATCTCAACTCCTTCCTGCTGTGCTTCCCTCCAACATTCCACCCCCTCCTGAAAAGTGATTGGAGACTGGAGCAGTACTCCCATAGGCTGAGCCGAGTGGCTGTTTTCCCATTCAGGGGCAAGACAGCCTCATGCTCCTGGCATCCAAAGCTTAATTACTGATCTGGATAAGGCTCTGGGCTAAGTCAAAGACCCCCACATTTCTACATAAGTGGAGGGTAACTTGTAGAATTTAAAACTGTTGACAAATGTGGCGGGAAAGGATGCATCCAATCTGCTTCCATGTGCCCTCTGAACTGACACAAGTGGGAACTTACAGAAATGCTGAGAGGCTTCCAGTTAATTCTTATCTGTTTTCTACTAAATCAGAAAGATGCATTTGATTTGCTGATGACACTAATGTCCCCTCTTCATAACTGGACGCATACAGCTGAAATATGATCCAGCCTTGCAGCAATACGGCAAAACCTGGGCTTCCGACAGGACATCATTATATCCTGACAATTTCTATGTAATTGTCCCAAATAACAAGCTGACACAGCAATGATAAGCTATGCTTGAATTACAATGGAGTGGCAATAGTTTAAGACAGCTCTTTGAAAGGAAAGTCAGATTGCAAACATATTGCCATACAGAGAACAGTAGTGCGGGTCACAAATTAGGTATGTGGCAAGCATTAGACGACGGATACCGAATCAACTACATTAGACAGCGCAGTCCCTCCCCCCGTCTCCCCATTACAGCCTGTCACTATTAGTGGGGAACTTTCAGAAAACAGAATTTGCATTGTCTAGTTGAAAACTTCCCTGTTTGATAAATCTAACATTTTGCTCATAATAACAGTTTTGACAGTACCTCTGCTCACAGCAAACTGCCACTGCCATTTGATTTGCTCCAGTGGTGCTTGGCTGTCACAGCTTGTCATGTGGGAAGAAAGCGCCAGATCTAACCCCATGTGACAGGGTTTAATCATTCCCATTACTCCTGTTGGCTGTTTAGGCCACTTTGAAGGATGTAGCATATAGTTCTAACCGACAAAGTGTCCTTGTTTTACAAACCAGAAATGCTATTTGAAGACTAGATGTTTTGGATCAGGATTTAGAAGTATAGTTTAAAGGGAATATGAGAAAACAGAGAATACAAGCTTCAAATATCTCAAAAATTATTTCAAAACATCTAGCTCATTAGATAGACTAAGTAAATTAAATATGCTTTCAAATTAAATCTGGCTCACAAAGAGGTCAACAATGTGTACATCCTTTCAGCAATACGTATGAAATATGGAAAGTCCGTTCGGATGCCTTATTATCATGTGTTTGCCACTTAAAATCTTACCACTTGGCATCAATGTCTATAGTCCCTCTACAGCCTCCGACTATGTGGTTGAGACCAGCGTTACCACTCCTGGATTTTGCTCGCTTACTAGCCTCCTTCCAATCTGTTACAGCCCCCAGGCACTAATTCTGGACCTGCACCAGAATCCAATGTAACTAAAAGAGTAGAGCTGGGAGTCATCAGGATGTTGATGACATTGCACTGCAAATCTCTAGACAATCTCTACCAGTGACTTCATGTAGAAGTTGAACAGTACTATTGACAGATTGCACTGCAGTATACCACAAACTAACTATCATTTGAGCAAGCAGGAGTCACCCAACAGTGCCTTTTGTAGCCATTTGAATAAGACAAGAGCGAACTAAAGATAAACATGTGGAAAGATGTCTGGCTTTGCTCGTTTAGCACTCTGGGAAGGTCCCTGGCCCTAGTTTATCTTTTAGTCAGGAGAGGTTTGAAAAGCATTAGCTCCCTCCCCCTCACTTGCTCTTAAACAGTGGGAAAGGAGAAAGTGCCAGATGCCTCATACTCATTCAAAAGAAGCACCTCCTCACCCGCAGGGAAACATCCATGACTACTGGCATGGGCTTTCCCCCACTTCTGTTTTTACCTCCACAGAGCTAATCTATGAGAGAAGACAACAATAAAGCTATACAATGTGTTGCCTTTTTAGCAAGTTAATTAGAAGTTAATGACTGGTGGTGCTACCTTCCTCTCTATTCCCTGCCTCTAAAAAAACTTTTCCATAGTTCCTAACAAGTTTCAGTTTACACAGTCAGATATCCCTTTGTTTCTTCCATGTTCCTTGTCTTGTGTCTATGTGGCATCATCCCTTGGTAAGGAACAAATTAAATTTAGACCTGTGCTCAGGCCCCTCCTGAAGAAATTATTTGTTCACTTTCCCAAGGGATTAATATATGTGAGTAGGAATTAATTTCAGCCTGATGGTCTACCTATATTCACACAGAATCTAACACAGAAAAGAACGGTAGGTGGAGTCTCCCAGAATTTTGGGCTCTTCTGTGCCATGAAGGAAAAATGTTCCTAGGCAGTGATATCACTTTATTTTCTATATGCTCCTATATTCCCACCATTTTTATTTTCACTTACTCATTTTTAAAAAAAGGCTATCTAGCCCTGCAGAACAATAATGTTTGAAAAACTAAGAGCAGTTCATTTTTTTTTAAGAGAGGTTGCATAGCTTTCAGAATACAGAATTCTTACATGGTGCATTCTAAGATGTGCTATTCAGTTGTACAGCCATATGCTTTGTTTTGTTTTAAAGGTGTTAAATCTCTGAAACACCTATAAAACATATTACATATTTTTAAAATAGAAGAAAAGCAGCTGCTATAAAAAATATTGGTTTCCTAGGTTAGGCATGACAAGAGATGTGGAGTGCAGAGTCTAGGGGTGTGTGATGCAATTTAGTTGAGCCACAACACACAGAGAGAGGCAGACATGGGATCAATGCTGATTTGGGGTTGGTTGGGTTTTTTTGGGCATCTCCTAAATTGAACCATGATTCTCTTATTTGATTCAGGAGCTGAATCAGTAAATCCCAAATTGATTTGTCTTTCAACTCAGGTAATTCAGGTTTCCTGAATCAATGCTCTACCTTTCCAGTGATCCTTTTCACTTCCCGCCCTTTGGAAGGTGGGAGAAGTGAAAGAAAGCCTTGAAATGGCTACAGCAATTCTAATTTAATAATTTCACTTCTCGCTGCAGATCAGCTGTGTGGTGGGCTCTTTGTGTACAGGTGGGGGGGGGGGTCGACCTATACTTTCCAAACAACCCCAGCTGATCTTGCGGAGAGACCTCCCTCCACAGTCAACAGTTTGTTGGGCTCTGCAGGGAGGGCATTTGAACCAGCCCTGCTTGTACAGCCCAAGCTGATCCCTGGGAAAGAGAAGCCTCTACACAGGGTGAACTGTTTGTCAGGGAGATTAAGCATGCTGAAAATTTATAAACTCAGTCCACAAGTAGACTTAGCTTGCTTGAATACCCTTGATTATGTATGAGGTTAGCTACTGCTTTTATCCTTCTCCTATTCCCTTATGAAGTTCCTCACAAGCACAGAAGTCTGCTAAGCAACTTTGTGACTGAGTTTTAACTGCTTAGTCAATGACAGTTTATAGCTGTTTTCACCCAGTATAGGAAGAACTAAATAATCTCATTTACCAAAGAAGAGGCAGTGTCTCCCTTTGGCCGTTGTCAGTCAAATAAATAATCTATACTGCAAAGCACAGTATCACTTGCAGTTCTTCTTTCTTTGTGTCCATACAGTCAGATGCATCCCAAAAATGACCAACACTAGAAAGATCACATTGCTTGCTTTTTGTGTATGTGCAGTCAACATCCATTTTTAAAAGCTCTCTCAGCAGCATTTGATATGGTTGATCCCAGCCTTTTAGTCTACTATCTTGCCATTGCAGGTACCTTTTGATTGGACCATGAAGGAGCAGCTAAGCCTGGCCAGGTCCCAATGCTGGATAGAGTACAACTGTCTTTGACCCCATCTGTTAAAAGCTTGGGAGTGCTCCTGGATACTTCATAAGAAACCCAGGTAGCTCAGGATGCACAAATGTTGTTTTCTTTCCTTTTAATTGGGCAAATTTAAACAATCGAAGTTATATCTGCCTCCTTCAGACATGGCCACAGTGATCCATGCAACGGTCACCTCCAGACTGGATTACTGTATTGTGCTCTATGTGGGCCTGCCCTTGAATCTACTCTGGAAATTACAGCTGATCTAGAATGCAGCAGGTCATGTTCTGATGGGTACCCCTTGCTGTGCTTCATCGCTTGTTCATGGGCAATCAAAGAAGACACACAGAGCACTAAGAAAAAAATTTCAACTTAGCAGATAGATGGCAAAAGAAGCCATGTTGAGAAATATTGTGAAGAAAGCAATATAACTAAACACATGTAATGCATCTGAATTCATTTGAACAGCTGGCTGAACACGTAGCTTCCTGTTTGCTCCTGGTGAGCCAATCAATGGGTGATTCAACATGAGTAATACAGACAATATTAATGGAAAAATAACCAACTTTATGACCAAATTACTTAACTATTATTCTTATGCATCTATGTCACTTATTCCTAGGTATCTATGTTGAGTTCCAGATTAGCTTCTAACCTGGCCATGGGACAGAGATAGTTCTGGTTGCCTTGACAGATGACATCCAGAGGAAGCTGGATCTGGGCAACTTGGTGCTCCTGTTTTACTAGATCTGATGGCAGTGTTCAACACAGTAGATCATAGGCTTCTGGCCCATCTCCTAGCCAACATGGGGGTCCAAGGCACAGCTCTTGAGTGGCTGCATTTTTTTCTCCATGGCCAGGAACAGAGGCTAGGGGGAGCATCTTCTAGTGGCAGGCCCTGATGTTATTTAACATCCACATGTGCCCCCTCACCCAGCTGATTCAGATATTTGGGCTGGGTTATCATCCGAATGCAGATGTCACCCAGCTATTTCTGTTAATGGATAGCCACACATTAACACCCCCAGCTACTTGGAGTCTGTGGAAGATTGGCTCAAGCGAGTCAGCTAAAGCCAAATCCAGCCAAAGAAGAAGAAAAGCTATTAGGACAAAAGGGGGAAATGCACCACCAATATAAAAATATCTTGCTTAACATCACAAACTGGCTGCCAAGAGCAACTGCTTATATAAATATAATGAATAAATAAATAATAAATAAAGCATTTAATAATTAGTTTGCAGGAGGATTAGGCTTGGAATTGTTTTTTATGTAAAATGTGATTTCAAAATTATTGTATTTCATACACACATGGTATCTGCCCCGAACCTCATGAGACAGGTAAGATAGAAAAATAAAGTATTATTTATTTATTTATTGTACTAAAGACTTCAAATATTATCTATTTTTGCTACATTTTGGTCAAAGTTTTCCTTGGGCTTATCCACATGCGATAAATATAGTGAAATGCTTACCTAATATGGGTGTTATATTCCGGCCTTTCCACATGACGTTGCTCATAACCAGCATCTGGCCACATCCTCCATTTTAAAGCACGAGTTTGGGAATTCCATAAAGTGAATTCACATACATAAAAAGCACTAGCTACCAGAGAGCAACCAACAGGCAAATAGCACGCCTCCCTAGAGATTTTCAGGACTAGAAGCCCAACAAATCCACCAGTGTCCTCTTTGGTTCTCCTCCCATGTGGCAGTAACCAGCCTCCTTGCTAACTCTCAGGTGCATTTGCCTTGCAAGGGAATATCAGTTGTACCTCAATAAGGACACGGGCACATTTTACATTTGGCAAAAAATTGGCCACAGCCATTTATTGACAGATGAGCATGGCAGGAACATGGAGATGGATAGAGCCCTCTTGTGGTCGGCTGATGGCAAGGTAGCCCCTGTCATAAGGCCCGCCCTTTTCGAACGAGGCCAGCTGACCCATGAGAGGTGGGAATCCAATGGACATCTGTCTGTGTTGGATTCTGACCACCACCCAGAAATATGGGCAATCTTCAAGCTCAGCATCCACTCAGCCCCTAATGGTGGCCCACAACTCCAGGAGAGGCCAGCAGGTAAACTCAGCTTCCCTGAACCAATCCGCCCCATTTTCCATAATCTGCCACAGAGCACGGGGCATATTGCACCCCCTGTTCCCACCATCATCCATACCTGTAGCCATTCCGAATTGCAAATCTAATGCCATGCAGCCACATGTCCATCTCCCATTCGGTTAAGTGCACCCTGTCCTCAAGGTATAGGGCCCATTGCCTATAACCAATGTCTCTGTGCTGGATGACCTTTCCTCTGGCACACATCACAAATTTGGACACTGCTTTGTCCATTTGTCTCCGAGTGGTTGTGGGCTAATAAATTGTAACTGAAACTGGAAAAAAATGGAAGTACTACTGGAGAGAAGAAGGTCTCACCTGAGATTTCAGATATCATCTGTTGTGGATGGGGTTGTACTCATCTTGAAGAAACAGGCCTATAATCTGAGGTTGCCACTGAATCTAAGACTGTTGCAGAATAAGTAAGAGGCATTTGTGGTCCAGAGTGCCTTTATCAGCTAGCTGTGGCTTTTCAGGGGCATAGAATAGAACACAGTAGAACACTCCACTTGAGCAGATTCAGAAAAGATTTGGCCACTGTGACCAAGTTACAGCTAGATTGTATTACTGCAATGGATTCTGCATATGATTGCCCTTGACAAGTGTTTTGAAACGTCAGTTGTTAAAGAATGCTGCAACCAGGATGTTTAGTGGTGGGTTATAGAATCATAAAATCATAGAGTTAGAATGCACATCAAGGGTCATCTAGTCCAACCCCATGCATGCCTGGCAAAAATAGTAAAAAGTCTGGCAGCCAAACCTCTGCAGAATGCAGGATCTTTAGCACTAATTCTTGGCTCATCTATACAGGCTCCTAATTTGTTTCTGGGCACAATTCAAGGTCACGATGTTGACCTTTAAAGCCCTAGATGGTTTTACATATGTGAAGGAATGCCTACTTGCTTATGAACAATCCAGATACTCTGGTCATCCTTGGATGCCCTGCTTCAGGTGTCCTCACCTTCTGAAATTAGGTGGATGGCAGCTGGGAGAAGACCTTCTCAATCATAGCACTAAATGTTTGTAATTCTTCCCAGGGAGACTTATCTTATGCCATATTGCCATAAGTGAATATTTTTTTGTTTTATTCGTTGTTATTTAACTGATTTCTTCTTCTTGTCCAATGTTGTATTATTTTTGAAAGGAAGCTAAAAGAATTTTGATAATTAAATCTCTCCAAAATTGATGGTTATTCACCCCTAAAATCCACATAAAATAAAAAGAGGTAAATTTGTAACCGTCCCACTGACGTATAACGTCTGAAGCAATTACAAAGGAAGCTGATGTATTTTTCCATAATATTTCAAAACATTTTAATGCAGAGATTTCCTTTATATTTTTTTAGAAGCAGCAAGGTCAACTATATTCTTCTAACAGGTGTAGTCCTAAACCAAATAACATCCTTCTAAGCAAAATGATTTCAATGGCCTTAGAAATTTAAAACACTGTTTAGGATTGTATTTTAAATTCCCTAGATCATTAAACTGTTACAGTCCCCTATACTAGATATTATGTAACAAGTCAGCAAGAGCTAGTCTTGGAAAGCAATTTCATAGAATACATGAAAGCACCAAAAGACATTAAAGTGGATTTCCACAAGGAAAATGAAGAATTCCCAAATATGTCTGCATCAAAATGATTCTTAAGCATGTTAAACATTGTTAGAACTCAGAATAGAACACAATCCTATGGCAACATTCAGAGTCACAAAGGAATCTTGAACAAATTAAATGAGCTATACACAGACTGAAAGGTCAGTAGGATGACCAGCACTTGTAATTCTGGTGGAACTGTAACAATCACTCTATAAGTGTGGTACAAATGGAACAGCTGCAGCCTTTGATCAAAGGCTGACAGTCTATGTACAACAGAGAAATAAATAATATAGGCCAATTTTATTAGCCCAAATAGTATTATGTATGCTAACTGTTCTCTTTATAGACTAGTAGGACAATTGTACAGTGTGGCTTTGTGTATTGTAGTAGTGGTTCAAAATTTCAATCAGCTGCCATCAACAGTAGGTTAGATCAGTGGTCCCCAACCTTTTTATCACCAGGGACAAGTCAATGCTTGACAATTTTACTGAGGCCCGGGGGGGGGGTAGTCTTTTGCCGAGGGACATTGCCGCCGCCCGAGCCCCTGCTCCATTTGCTTTCCTGCCAGTGCCCCTGACTTCCCATTACCCACTGGGGGGTGCTGCCAGTAGCAGCTGTGCAGTGCCATGCCAAGGGGGAGCTCCATCCATGGCGGCCACCAGAGAGCACCAAAGGTGAGCCGGCGGCAGAGTGGCAGGACAGCCCCTGAGGCAGCATCCGGGGAGGAGGACGAGGAGGAGCTGCGGACCAGTACCGACTGATCCATGGACCGGTCCCGGTCCCCTGACTGGGGGTTGGGAACCACTGGGTTAGGTGACTATACTGGCAAGTTTCAACATAACCTTTTCTTTGATAATGGCAGCACTAAGGACTGGTTCTGTGTGTAGAAGAGAAGGAGTTGTGCTACTTCCTTTGTCCCTATATGCTCCAAGGAAATGGCAAGATCAGTACTTCACATTGATAGGATATGTTAATAGAAGCAATTGGGATCCTGTCTTCCAACATGAGGAGCCTAATTAGATGGAAGCAATGCAAACCACCACAGTCGAAGAGGGATATAGATAAACTGGAAAATGTTCAGAGGAGGGCAACAAAGATTTGGAGGGGTTTGGAGACCAAGACATATGAGGAAAGGTTGGGGGAGCTTGGTCTGTTTAGCTTGGAGAGGAGATGACTAAGAGGGGATCTGATAGCCAAATATTTAAAAGGGTGCTATATAGAAGATGGAGCAAAGTTGTTCTCTCTTGACCTGGATACCAGAACCAATGGGATGAAATTAACTCAAAAGAAATTCCATCTAAACATCCAGCAGAAGTTTCTGACAGAGTGGTTTGTCAGTGGAACAGGCTTCCTCAGGAGGTGGTGAGTTCTCCATCTTTGGAAAATTTTAAACAGAGGCTGGATAGCCATCTGACGGAGAGGCTGATTCTGGGAAGGTTCAAGGGGGTGGCAGGTTACAGTGGATAAGTGATAGGGTTGTGAGTGTCTTGCATAGTGCAAGGGGTTGGACTAGATGACCCAGGAGGTCTCTTTCATCTCTAATGATTCTATGATTCTATGATTTAAACCTCATCCTTATTTTCCAGGTACTTTCACCTCAAAGGAAAAATTAGAACTAGGACAAATGTTGGAGGTCATCACTAGGCATGTGTACACACACACACAAATAATACCGTTTCAGATTTGGCCTGAAATGATTTTGCTGAATCTGAAATGCACAAATATTCCTTCACTTTTATTTGATTTGGTCAAATCCCAAATGTTTCAGGGATTTTGTAAATACATGTCCTCCGTTCTTAGGCAAAGCTTTAAAAGGTAGGAAGGAGTTTTTAAAGGGAATAACTGTACAACAGTCATTATCAGCTGTTAGGTGACCTGGTCACTCCCTTTAAATCCCCCCTCTTCCTTCTCAAGGTGGCTGAGCATTTAAAGGGAGCAGCTGGGGCTCTAAGCACCTGATAATGACAGATACCTTGTCCTCCCTTTAAACCCCTCCCCAGCTCCAGCTGACACCTGCTTTGAAGAAGAAGAAGAAGAAGTTGGTTCTTATATGCCGCTTTTCCCTACCTGAAGGTGGCTCAAAGCGGCTTACAGTCGCCTTCCCATTCCTCTCCCCACAACAGACACCCTGTGGGGTGGGTGAGGCTGAGAGAGCCCTGATATCACTGCCCAGTCAGAACAGTTTTATCAGTGCCGTGGTGAGCCCAAGGTTGGCTGCATGTGGGGGAGTGCAGAATCGAACCTGGCATGCCAGATTAGAAGTCCGCACTCCTAACTACTACACCAAACTGGCTCTGTAATGGTGGGGTGAACATTTAAAGGGAGAGTGGCAAGCTGAACAGCTGATAATGATAGGTTCCCAACCTGCTGAGAAAGGATTTAAAAGGAGTGGGCAGGGCACCTGTCATTATCACCTGTTCAGCACATGCCGTTTCTCTCTGCCTTCTTAGATGCTGCCTGAGCAAGTGGAGAATGATGCATTTAAATGGATGAATTATGGCCAAATTGCCAAATTGCAGTTAGGTCACCCTGATTCAGACCATTTGAATGCATGGAATGGGCAGTTTGGCTTGGATGATCCATAAAATGGATCCAAAGCAGCATTGATTTAGGTATTTCCATCTTGCCAAATCAAACTATCCACACCTACCCATCACATAAGCCTTCTATTCTGGCACTGATATCCTGGCACTAACTGGAACCATACCTGCTTATCTTCAGCTAAATAACTTTATCATATGCCCTCAGAATATCTAGCAAACAGGACTGTATCTTTCTTCCTCATTTAGTTTCAACCCATCACGCAGATTCTAGCCATAATCCTTATATTCCTCTTCTTATCACAATTTAGCAACACTTTTCTTTTCCAGCAACTGTTAAAATGAAGTAAGATGATGTTTACCTGCGCTGAAACATTAGGAAATTCTTAGCTTAGATTCAAAATATTGTCATTGAATTAATGCAAATATGTTTTAACTACAAGCTTTTAACTTTTGAGATAAAACTAAACTAGCTGACAACATAATGAGTATATACTTAATTCTCTTACTAATAAATATTTTCAGAGATATAAAGCTTAATGAATCTTACAGACAAAAGTTATTGTAATTTTACAGGTGTAAAAATGAGAACTCTCAGGAGATGTGAGAACAATAATTTTAAATTAATGTAAAATAACAAATAATCTCAAAGTAGTAGTAGATATTTGATGTTGTAAATATTTACTTCTCCATTGTATATAAAATATTAACAATAATATGAACATTTTCTCCTTCAACATTAATGATTCTGTGCACTTCCCTGGTTCTAACAGACTCTTCCTTTAGTTTTCAGACAGAGAGAAAACTGTTGACACAGAACCAACATGAGTTTCATATATATGCCCTGCCCACAGTTTTGAATCAATTGAACAAATTTTGAGTCCAGTAGCACCTTTAACAAGGCTTTATTCAAGATATATGAGATTTCGTGTGCATGCACACTGCTTCAGATGATCTTCTGCTTCAGACCAACACGGCTACCTGATTAAATCTATCATTTTGAATCAGTGACCTATGATGATGACTCTAACATAATTTGATAGGGTTGTAATTATTAGAATGTAAAAAAGGAATGTACACAACATTGACAGAGCAGCCTTGATAATCATAACAGAAATAATTGTACATGCAATATGTAAGCCTGCTAACATGGATGCAGACATACCTCAGCACAGTCAAGCAGGCTGCAAAGGAAAGAACTAGAATTCACTTATTAATTAATGGAAAAACAGAACAAAAAGTTGTATCTGATTAAAATCTGGTTAATGACAGATAAAGTAGCTGAAAATGATAAAATAATTGTCATTGTTTAACTGTATTGGGTTTCTCATTGAACCTGGGAAACTGAAAATGTGCAGGGTGCAGAAGAGTAGTGTTGCCACCCCACTCCCCGTAGAGGCAAGGTCCCCCAGCAACAGGTCATACCCCCAGCCATCAATCAGCTAGACAGCAAGGTCTAGATCTCATAGCCAGGATCACACTGGAAAGCATATCATCATGCCAGCAATGTCTAGGTGATGCTTTAGTATTTAAGTAAAACCTCTCCAGTAGAAGCTGCTTTTACCCTTTTCCCCAAGTATCAGAGCATCACCTAGATATTGCTGATGTGATAACATCACTTCCTATACAATGCTGATGATGAGGCCTAAGGTCTTTTTTCCCCCTTATGTCCCACCCCCACCATATGTTGGTTGTCAGATGAAACCCAGCAACACCATAAGACTATTAATCCAACTTTATCCTTCTCAGTCCTAAAAATCCCATACTAGCAAAACTAGTAAGTATTCAGTCTTATTATATACCTGAAAGATATTAATCTTCCCGTCTTCACACTCGCACTGTCTAAGTGGCCTGATTGTATTCAGATGGTTTTTAAAAGAATTCTTTACAGACTATTTAAGGATGTATTTATAGAACAGAATATGTGTTATCCCACTCATGGTGCGTGCAGCAAGTATGCAATACTATTGTGTTGACCATGAAAGACCAGGCTTGGTGAACTCAGAGGCCAAGGATCTCAAAATTTGCACAGAAAATAGCTTTGTATGGTTAGTTTTCAGCAGGTTCCCCTATATACTATCACTTTATCCCATTCTGTGAACTTTTGTTGTAATTTCTCTCTCTGCTCTGAGTCAAGCAAGATAGCATTGCATTGATTTGCCATTTAGAAGGTTACATTTATACTGAGAAGGTTCACATTTATTGTCATATTAATGGCTGTACAAATTCTAACAAATTTTACTCTGTCAGAGGAATTCCACCGAGAAAACGAAAATGGAATGGATTCCATTTCAGAGGAATTGGTTGTTCAAATTCCTTAGTCAAAATATTACAGATTGCTCCATCTGAGAATACTAAGGATCTCCATCTAAATAGGGTCAATCTAAAAAGGGTACATATGGACTGGGAAACCTTTTCTGTGTTGCTTGATATTTGACTAACAACAATTTATCATTATTATCATCTGGAGAGTTTATATAGTCCCTTCAGAAATATACAATGCATTCCTAAAGCCAATCTGTCAAATTATTGGAATTATTATGTATATAATAATAACAACCCTTTATTGGCATAAAACAATAAGAATCAAATACCAAGCAGGGTAATATTATAGGATAAAATAGGCTAATATTATAAACTAAAACAGGATAAAATTGTAAGCATTTTTATGTAATTATGACCTGGCTAAATCTGTGCCTGTACCACACAAGTGTTGCTATTCCAGTTTTATTTATTATAGTTTTATCAACATTTAAAATTCTCAACCCTCCACTTGCATTAAGAGAGTAACATGAAGAACACACTAAGAATAAAATGAATAAAGCCCAACCCTTTAACAAGAAGCAGCCAACACCAAACTTCTGCTACTTTCCTCCATAAGACTTTGGCGTACCACCCCTTCCCTCAAAGGGATGTTCAGGCTGCTTCATGGTAGATCCAGTTCTCACAAACGTGGCTTACTAGTGGCCATAACAGTTGCAGCACTGAGGTGAATGCCTCAGGCCTCTCTGGGTACAGGGATGTATGATTATTTTTAATGGATAAGGATCTGAGTCAGACAGGAAGGCGTGAGTCATAGACATAAGTTAAAGCAAGCAGCGGTGCCTCAGTTAGTGGGAGGTATCTCTTCTAGATCTTTTTCAGAAGAGCATTTTTCATAGGAATGTGCCCTCTGCTTTTCCCTGGAATATGTCATCCTTTCATTCTTCCATATGGGCAGCTCTAAAAACACACACATTTTTGTATTTTATCTAAAACACAAACTCGTCAACAGAAAACCATAAGGACACCAGGTCAAAGTGCCAGCCAGACTAGTGCTGAAATTCTACCAGTTAGACATGCTTATCGCAGAGAATGTAACGTAAAGCACTGGGAAAGTTTTTAGTGAATGAAAAGAAATGTCAAAAAAGAAGAAAGCAAACACTCCTTTAAAGATGATCTTAAGTTATTTAGACAAAAGCACAAACCTGGACAGAAGCCATTTTCCCAGACCAAACAGATTATCTTTATAACTGGAACAGTTGCTTAAGCCAGAGAGAAAGTTCTAAGTAGGCATGTTTTGGATTCCATCCATTTTCGCCCTTGATTGCTTCCAGCACTCACCACACTCCCTATACATATTTTTCCTACCAAGCATTACCTTGATGTTTCCCAGCTCCCTCTATCACATTTTTCTACACACCCTGATCCAGCTGGTATCCCTCTCTGTAAATGTATAATGACTTCATCTTTAATGCATTGTGCTGCAATCTTAATGTCAGCTAAAATATCCAGTTAAATTTAACAAATTCTTCAAACAACATTTGATCCAAAAAGTTCAACATTTATTAGAAAACTGGACAGTTGGTCCAGAAGTAAAAAGGAGAATATTGGAATAGCAATTCATCCTATGGTACTTCTTGAATTATTCAGCAGTGAGAGACTAAATGAAGTATTTGGTGGATTAACTTCTCTACCTTAAAAAGCAGATAGTACAGCAACAGAAACTCATGGTTGCTCTGGCATTGGTAAACATACTTTCTGTACCTGACTCAGAGCCAAGTAACCTCTCATGTCACTGAGTTCATCCTAAACTGCACAAGTGTAGATCCATTTGTAAACCCATGTGCAACTCACAATAAAGTGCACAACTCAGCATATCTTGGAGATACTAGGTTATATCCAAAGTGAGACTTTCCTGTTGAGACCACTCCCCCCTTTCACCTTTTGTTCATGGAGGGAGAAGGACTAGACCCATAGGCACAGCAGAGGAGGCACAGTGAGTGTTTGCAGTCGGATAGGAAAACTGGCAAAAGTCACCATGCCTTTTTTCTGAATACAGAAGTGCTCCAAAGTGCACAGCAGCCTTTGAAACTTCAAATATGTAGTAGGCATAGATAATTTAAAAATAATGCAAGAACTGGCAACAAAGACATCTATTGTTTCTACCAGTAATAATGAAAGAGAGCAAAGTTTGCCATGTTCAACAATAATTAACAGAAATTGCTCAATTTTTCATTTATTGGCTTTTAACTAATTCTAATCTACTGCCTTAATTCTGCACTTAAATTCATCGTTATTAAATTACTGATATAGGACAGACAGGCAACCAATACAGAATCTTCAATAATATGTAACTATTTATTAATTACAGGCTCATGATGACTGTTTTAGCATGTCACTTTTATATAATATTTGCCCAAGTTAAATTTGTAAATGTGTGGAAGTACTGAATTACCTGACAATAAATGACAAGTCTTAAAGGGAAGCCTTTGTTATCTCACACTGATGTTCAATTATAAAGACATCATGAATTTGATTGCTACAGGCCATCTGCTGCACATGCACTTGGCAAAGACATAATCTGTAGACAGGCCCAAAAAGCTGCAAATGAACCAGCAAGACCAGTTCAGTAAAGCTGTAGGCAAATCTGACTGTAAAGAATCTCCTGGCCCTACAGAAAAGTTACAGTTCAAGATACTAAACTGGCATATGACATAATTTCAGCAGGATGCTCAAGTCTCATCAAGTCGCTCAAGTCACATGGCTTCTAAGATCTGCCTGAGACAACTTGTTAGAATTTGGTTTGTGTTTTTCGACTATCGTCATCCCCACTAAAAGAATTTGAGTTGCAATGCAGTCCAATCGAAAATCAACACATGTTGACAGTTATTAGTACAAATACATTGATTTTTAACATGATCTGCTCACAGTTGTGATGTGTGTGGCTAGTAACTTGCCTGTAGAAAAACTTCTAATATATATTCTTAAATAAAAGAGCAAGCTCTACTTCTTAAAAGGGAAGAGAAAACTGTCTCATATCCTAATACATGTTCAGCAATCTGGAAAGATTTTCTTCCCGAAGGGAAAACACATAGACATATCGAAGTAACTTTTCTATGCTCGTCTGCTCACTTACCTTCTCTGATGAACTGGTTGTGGAAAGATTGTGTAGATGCAAAGCTCAATTAGTGTAATTTGTGTATCCTTGGATGTCAATCAATGCTGTTCAGAGGTGGGACTCACAGGGACTCTGTGCATTAATTAAGAGTTCATCTCTGCAGAGTTCTCTTTCCACCTAAGGACCAAAAAGTAAGTTTTAATTAGATTAAAAAAGACAGTATGTCACAGGCAAAGTAAGAGAATTCTTTAGCTGAAACCTCAAGAAGCAAAGGAAAGGACATTATTAATACCAATCTTAATGTCACCGATCTCTTGCTCACATTTAACTGTAATTGATGGGAGGGGGGCTGTTTTCTGTATAACGTCATACAAAAATGCATCTAAGCCCTAGAATGGCACATGAGAGAACTTGTGTTTTCACTGGCTGGTCTAGATGCCAACTTTATTATTGGGCCCCCGTCTAATTATTGATGCTGAGCTGATGCTGATTGAGTTCAATTACATTGCTGTAGTTAACGGCATTTCTCTCTGATGACCCGCTTATTCTCTCATGCTACCCTGAGACTGAATATGCAATGGGCAACACAATGCAAACTCAGCAAAGGCAAGTGAATAGACTTGCAGAACACATCCTTTTCATTGGCTGAGTGATGAACGGAATGTGCAATTGCTGGCTGGCCCACAAAACATGAGGGCTCAAGAGAGGGTGGAAACTAGCTGGGCTCGCGAGTGTCAGCTGCTTCAGAGACGCCAGTCTCTTCCAATGGCCTGTGCGAGGGATATCAACTATTCTGCTTAGGACTCACATGGGAAATAATAGCTAAATAATTGATTATAACATTTATAACTTGAAGGAGGCAAAACAAATTTTAAAAGCTGGTCCAGACTCTAGAAAATAAACATGTCAGCTAATAGCTCATATGAAGCAAAAGGGGAAAACAGGAAATAAAAAATAAGTTTACACTTGGAAGAACAAGAACAAATTAGGCTGTTGGTAGACAAAATAAAAAAAATGAAATGAAAGCATTAAATGGACGTGCCAAAAGACCCAAAAATCAAGAAACAAGGAATAAAAGCCAAATTCAGGAACAGAAGTACTGTGAAGTGAGAGGCAAAATAGGTTTTTAGTGCTGAAATATTATAGACAGCTAGAAAAAGAAGCAAAAAGCACATAGTGTACCCTTTATATGACATAATTAATAATAATTAGAATGGCAGTTGTTTCAGGGAGAAATAGCACAATAGGAAGATGTGTCACAATTTGAGAAAAGATTTACTAGCTGTCGGAAAATAATCAAATATATGTGCTCTACTTGTATTGTATTTCACAGCCAGGCTATTAAAATCAGGATGTTTTGGGAAAACACAGCCATTGTGCATGCTATAAATTTACAACCTAACTAGTGTACCTGATACATACTGAATAACAGCTGCAAAGCTGACAACATAGAAGTCAGGTTTTACAGGTACTCTGTGACAATTTTCCTCCTCTAAATAATAGTGTATGATGAAAACATAACGAGTGGCATGTGGGGGGACTAGGTCTATAGAAGAAACCTTGGCAATGTAATCCGACAATTTATGTTAACATTATTCTTTCACATATTTTACAACACATGTGTGGTGTTTATACCAAAGTTACACGCTGGTATTATGATCTAATTATCAACATATATAACTATGTGTTAATGAGAAAAAATATTAAATCTATAAGCATTCTACCATAAAGCAGCACAGTGATAGGTTTCAAATTAAAACTATGGTATTTTTGTTATTCTAAAAGCTTAGTTATTATCCTGCTAATGTATAAGTTTGTGGCAGGCCCTCTTCCATGAACTCACCACCACTACTATTCAGCACATTAAGCAGATCTGATTCAGTCACAGAACCAGGATGGTAAATTGATGGAGTGTTGGATTAGGATCTGACAAACCCAGGATAAAATTTGTAATCCAGGATAAAATTTGTAATCTGCCATACACCATAGGCCAGAAAGGGTTAAGAATTATATGAACACTAGGGGCCAAGCTTTTTGCATTCAGGAATACGACATGCACTAGATGGGGGGGGGGGAGTGGAGTGGAAGAACTCTGCTGATGGTCTCTCCCTCTCTCCAGGATCTGGAAAGTGCAGGCTGGAATCCCCCAGACAGGGAACTCACTGGCAGGGGCAGCTCTCATGCAGCAGGGATCTGTAGCCTCCAAGCCTGAAGTGGGAAGTGGAAGGAGGAGGGGGTGGTCAGGGGTAGGGGGCAGAAGGTGACTGGCTAGCTGCTGGACAGACAGACAAGCCGGTTGGAGGAGGAGGCACTCAAGGGCGGGACAGCCACCCTGAGTGGATGTTAAGCACTGAGTGGCACTTAAACCAAGACACACACTCTCCCTCCAAGACCTTACTAGAAATATATTATGTGGAACAGATATAATCCACTCCTAGCAAAAACTCCATCATGTTTCTTAAAGAGCAGAGATATGTCCTGGAAAGACCTGAAATGTCTTACAAAGTTTAACTTGACCCCACCTAAGGCAGTGGTCCAAATGTTTGAAGAGCATATGCTTTCCCTACTAGCAATACTTTTCTTTAAAAAAAAAAAACGTATTCATAGCTTTGCTCCTGTTTTTTTTTTAATTGATTCAGTTGTCTAGATTCAGTTTCAACTTATTCTCCTTCATTCAACTGCGGACACTGCTTCACACTGGAAATGATAGCATCCAGAGGCTGACAAAAGAAATTTCAAGTTATGTGTCATCTGAATATTGATGTCATCCAACTCCAAAACTTTTGACAGTGTCATTCAAACACTTTTATCAATTTGCAGCTAAAGCTGTCTCCATCTCACCAGCAGGTCAAAAATTAGACTGAAAAGGTCAAAATAAGAAGTTTCATCTAGTTAAGTTTGAAGTTTCTCTATCGCCATCCATCATCTACAAAAACAGCAACAGGGAAAGAGACCTATAATTTGCCAGGTCATCCTTATCTAGGGAAGGCACTTTCAGTAAAGGTCAAATAGTTGCTTGCTTCATTCCTCTAGGAAAATGGCTCTTGTCTAAGGAGGTATTAATTATCCTTGTCAAAAGAACTCTCAAACTCTCCTTGCAGGCTTTAATTAGGGCAAGGATCAAGTTTACGAGTGTTGGCTTTCATAACACTTTGGAGCCTGTCCACTTCACTCCAAGAGATGCATAAAAACTTGTCAAGTCCCATTTCAAATTGACCCTGGATAAAGTTACTTATCAACTTGAACAGCTATGTTTGTCAACTCCAATTGTGAATTATTACAATACACATGCTATACAACTGATTCTGAGTCATGCAGTTAACACAGAGTGTGAAAGAGATGTGTGTCTAGTATGTGAAACGTTAACACTTAGAGATGTCTGTAGCTTGAGATTCAAGCACTGCACATGCTATATCTGAACATATCTAACAAGGCATAAGATAGGAAAAGCAGAGAACATGACACTTGGAGAGAGAATCCCATTTTTACCCCAACGTGCTAGTTCCCACATGCCTGCAGTGCTTCTATTCACCCGGTTCATGTGGGGGGCTGGCAATGGCAGATGGCAGCTCCTAGTCCCCTCCTTCTTCCAGTGCCCTGCAGTGCTGCTGCCTTTATCTGCCCAACTACTTGCAGCACTGACACCTCATCTTCCTCTACTCATGCAATGGTAGTGGAGGCGGCAGTGGTCAGAATGACAGTGGGGTATCTTACTCTTCCCCCTTCTACTTATAGTGTCACTGCTCCCCCCACATGGTTCATAAGGCAATGGTGGCTTCCTCTCCTTCCACTCCAGTCTGGGACGCTGCCTTCTCCCTGACTCACACAGTGGCAGCTCCCTCTCCTCCTCCCCTGCACACCTCCTTTAAAATGACAGCCAAGAACTTGCAACCCAGTATGAGATGTTGATCTTTTCATAAATACTTATTTATTTGTTTGTTTGTTTGTTTGTTTGTTGATTTGCAAACTTTAGTTTGGGGGGGGCAGGAGTGTCACCCAAATATATAGAAATGTATGCCCTATTTATCTCCTGTATCCATTCTCTTTGTTTTTGCATCTGCAAGGGGACCCAGTTCTAAATTAGATACATAGTTATTTGGGATCAGAATTCCAAGTAGGGGATCAATTAAGCATCAATTAATTATTTGTACTCTGGGAATGATTGTGTGTTCCAGTTTTGTAATATAAAGTAAAGCTTCAATTCTCAATTAAATATATTTTATACAATGGAATTCTGATTTCAAATCACTTAAAATTCTAGAGAGAGAGTACAGAGCAAAGCCATGTTTATATTTGCACATTTATTAGGTCTACTGGACTTTGTAGAACATTTTGATTTTCTGGAGCACTTTGAACCTGAGAAGGGACAGATTAGCATCTCAATTCAGGGTTTTTAGAGCCTACTCACATCATGGATAAAGTAATATAACAGAGAATCATTGTGAGAACAGGTGGCAGGATTTGCCCAAGCTGCCATTTGGCGGGTGAAGGGTGGGGCTGGAAAGGAGCAGCTCAGGCTGCCTGGCAGCATGAAGCTAGCTCATGCTGCTGGCAGTAGAATGAGCTGTGTGGGAGGTGGGGCTTGAGCGTCCACTCAGGATGCCATTCCCTGTTCCCTGCCTCTTTGCTGGCTGGCAGGCAAGTGACCTCCCACCCTCCCAGTTTTCATATGTTTAATAGTTGCTATGTTGTGTTGTTGTCACAGCAGGTTATGCACATGGGAATGAGCCTATTTTGTGGGGAGCCGGTGTGCAATCAGCCTTCTTGCTGGGTTTGTGGTCTTCTTAAGGGGTGGTTGTAATGAGCAAGGAGGTTACCTGATGAGTAGGCCAGCATAGCTCATTTATAACCAGATGGCTCTGGGGGTAGTCAAGGGGGTTCACGCCCTTTGGCCCCCCAATCTGGGTCATCTCCCATCTTAGCGGAATCAAATAAGGAGTTTCGTATTCCCAGTAGGGAATAATGATGTATTCCTTTAGGGGTATGGATTCTGGGTTGCAGTCAGTGGACTGCACAGGTTAGGCTCATACCTATGTTGCACCAACCCTCCGATGGAGGAGTTTGAATAAGCTATGGCCTTCTACCAGTGAAATTGCTACCTTGTGCACTGCAAGATGTGGTCTGTGGTTTATAATGAAACCCGTGAGATGTATAACAACATGTCTAGTAATCCTGAGAATCAGGAACTTCTACAAAGACCAAATGAAGACCGTGAGATGTATACCATCATGTCTAGTAAGCAACAGATTATCAGGAACTTCTACAAATACCAATGTGTGGGGGGAAGGCAGGCTGACTGTAGTTCCTTGGTGTGTGTCCACTGCTTGCTTGGTAGGCATAGAATTCCCTTTCACACTGGCTTTAGCAGCAAAGGTATCAAAAAGAGCACAGGAATTAAATGAAATTGCTGCCTACAGTATTTTGATTAGAAGAGATTGTAAATTTTCTTATTCTTCCTCTTCACTTCCTATGATTTGCTTTGGATACCAACACTGTAGGCAATTTTGTAAAAAAACTAGAAAAAGAACAGAAGTACAGCTAGGGTTTGTAATTTTTGCTTATACCAAGATTATTGGCAGCTTCCTGCTAGTCACATTTAGCACAATCCTTGTCATTTGTATCACTTGATTAATAGGATGACAGGAATAAGAGACATCAGACTCCAAATGCAACAGTAAATCTTTGTTCTTCTAAACAAAGATATGAATTACATTGCTGTCATTCACTGGGGACAATGTCAAAAAAAAAAAAACTGTACCAAATACGAATTACATATTAGCAGCAGGTTGCCTTCTTAGCCCTTCCCCTTCATGTTTTTCTCTGAACCACACTCAATTTGTGGCTCTGGAAGCAAGCCAGAAAAACAAGGCTAACTCAAACAATAAAATCTCAATGATCTACTGAACTGTGACTGAGATTTGTGACCCGCTTTGAGGCGAATCAAATTCAGCAACAAAACTCCTTATACAGAACGATCAGCAAGTGCCTGGCAGAATGTCAACACAGTGGTACTAAATATTCTAAATGAGTCATGCTGGGAACTGTGGGACATCATGTGCTGCCATGAAATAATTATAAGAAGTAGATGGATTCATCTAAATGTACTTTTGTCACTTGAAAGAAATATACCTCCAAGTCTAATATGTATGTTAAACAAAGAAAATCCTTACATAGAACAAAATATAACATACATTCTTTCCTTCTCCACATAGAAATAAGGGACATTGAGAGATTCAGTAAAGCACTAGTTCCCAACTGGAATCTCTGGATACATGAACAAGACATGTTGGAGAGGGAGACTGCCCTGTTTTTCCCTTGATCCTGAATTTCCTCCTTTCCACCAACTCCTGATGTCACAACGTTTTGGCATTCTATTTCACCTTCTTGATGATGTGACGCTGAGTCAGACAGAGGGGAAGTCAAAACCACAGATAGAAGAAAAGAATAAGTAGATGAACTGTTTGGGGGAAACTTCAGACAAATGTAAGTCTTTTGGTTGCTCAGATTTGTAAGCAAACAGGAATTCATACAGAGAATTATAGAAGCCAAGGAGTATGACGTGACAATGGACAATGGACTATATCCACATAACGCCCCCCATCCCCACTTAATTGTTAAGAAAATTGTGTCTTTGATATTTTCTTAAGAAACTGATTTCTACTGATTCCCCATTTCCAGTTCTGACCAACAAGCACTTTGAAATTTTGTATTGGGGGATCAGCAGATCTTCAGAAATAACACAGTGAGGCTTTGCAGTGGGATGGGGGAATTGGTGGAAATTGTCACCTACTCTACAAAAGCTGAAGAGCAATTAAACTTTCTTAATATGGTTGTTTATGGGCCACTGTCAGACATTTTAAAGAAACAGTGCCAGGAAAGTTGTCATGTGGTGACCCTTCATCTCATTAGCCATGTGCTAAAATGGTTTGTCAACAGGGTTCTCCATGTCAGAGAAAAATATTTACCATGTTTCTGAAAATAAATCAAAACACCTAGATCAAAGCATATTACAGTGTTCATCCTATCTCTATCCAAGTCACAAGCTCTATAAAATAAACAACATTCCCTAAAAAAGAAAGAGGAAAAAATCTAATGCACCACTTCTTATAAGAGACAAGAAAACTAGTATATGTTACATTTAGAAATGTCTTGTGGTCAACAAATTTTGGAGAAGTAAGGACAGCTTGAGAATGTATCATGTATCAGCAGTGGACCTACTTTGAATATGATTCTTTTGCAGGTAACAGCACCCATATGGTAGCTGAAAATCATTAATCAGGCAACCAGAGCTCAATTTTTTGTGCTTGTCAGACAACAACCACTGCTGACTCTAATGAACATCAAAAGAGGATGTTCACTTTAAATTAGGATGCACCTGTATGTGATAACTTCAGCTTCAGCATTTTGCTGTCCCAGTCTCCCCAATTATCATTTCCATTTGTCACTTTTTTCACATACCCTCCCACCCTTTTATAAATTAATTTGTTTTGGTTGTGCAAACACTTCAGATCCTGATTAGAAGGGTTTTTTTTTTAAGACTACCATCTAAGAAATAGCCTTTCTGGCACAATTTCCAGTATACATGACACTGTGGGATCTCTCCATTTAAGAAAATAGGATTTGATTACTATGTTGTTCACTGTGTTTCACAGTTTCTGCCTCCAATTCAACATGAAAGAAACAAACCTCTTCTCATTTATAAAAGTGAAACCATCCATGGAATGAAATATGAAATCAGACCTGTCTGCCCTTTTCAGTATATGCAAGATGCAAAAGGAAGATGCATTGATCTCTGCAAATCTATAATTAATCAAATAGCTAATCTTGTAATCTTTGCAAATGTAGAGTTAATACCAGTATTGCTTATGCCAATAATTTCACTATGCTGGTTTTATATTTATGTAAAAGTCAAAGGCTTCTAGACATAAATGTAATCCAAGCAAGAATTAATGAATACAGAAGTGGGATCAGAAGGGACAATAAGAAGGGTGTTTGAGATTGCTTTAAGCAAGGAGTGAAGAGAGAATTACGTCATAACAAGGCAGTTACCAATGTGCAACATGTCTTGCTACTGAACTGTAATACCTGTCCATATCTGTAGTCTGCACATCTCATTCTATTTTTTTAAAATATTCCATGCAAGTTTTCCAGACAACTTGTGCCCCAACTGGTGCTACACTGAAGAAGATGCTGTAATTTTTATCTTCCAGGCATAGTAGAAATGCACTTGAAATGCAATGCTAATAGAATGACACCCTCCTACATTCCTTGACATCAATGAGCTTAAGAAAGTGTTAAGTGTTAATAAAAGTGTTCAGCTTTGAGCAGATGAATGAGTAGTGCAAAGTTTAGATCTCTCAAGAAAGCAATACTAAGCAGGTCACTACTCAGTATTCTACTAAGGTCTATTCAATGAGGATTACTCCTAGGCAAGTGTTATTAGGCTTGCACCATTATCTATCTGTATCACTGTATTGGTCTGGTACTCTATCTCATGGCAACTCCTTTCTCCAAATGTGGCAAGATAAAATATTGGCATCTCCTGTGAAATGGCCTATCCAAGGATCAGGGCACAGAGCACAAAAGAAGCAAATTACTGCTCAGTAGGCAGTTTGCTTCACATAGCCTGGCTTCTGGCCAACTCTCCTTTTATTACTCTAAGGTTCAGCCTTACTTTAAACATACAGTACAGCATCTGGTAGAAGGAGACAAAGGTTAAGACATCGGCTACTGCTCATTCCAGTTAGAAAATACAAGCAATATAGAAAAAAAACAAAACTCAGTAACTACTTTCCTTTTCCTCTGAAAAAAAATAGCAGCAGCTAATAACACTAATAGACTTGCATGTAGGAACCCTTTGAAAATATTGTAAGAATCACAGAATTCCCAGTGGTTTAGGAGTAAGAAGGATCCTAGGGACATTCCATCAGAATTAATGTTTTAAAGCTACATGGTTTGCTATTTTCAATAAATGCTCCATGGACTTAATCAAAACCTCTACACAAGAAATTAAGAAACTGAAACATGAATTGTTATATCCTAAAGATAACATTAAGGTATATAACAAGGGCAAATTGTTTTGGGAAAGATCAGCCATGCTAGATGAGGAAACTGAGACAGTAAATTTGAAGCTTAAAGAAATAACATTCAAGATGTTTCAGAGGGACCTAAGGGATTATGGAGAAAACAGAGTATATAACTGGCATAGATCATCAGGGGATAATCCGGTTCAGAAGTTTGTTTCCCTTGTGAGATCTATGGGAAACTAGTGATAAAGTTGACATCAATTATGACTGGAAATCTTCAGAGGGTTCCCTTTCTAAACCATTCATCTCTGTAGCAAATAGAAGCTTTGGCTCTAGTTTAGTTAGACTCTTTTTAGAAGAAAACAGCTCAGTCTAGTAGATATTTTAAGAACCTTATTGGGGAAGGAGATCTGGGAAATGGGAGAGGAATTAGACCATTCAGAAAGGTCCACAGAATAAGAATTTTCAGTACTCCAGAAGGGCCTATCTGATTAATCATATGGTAGAACTTCAGTGAAGATTGTTAGCTGATTTTTTTTCAAGGGGAAAGAAGCATCTTTAGTAAACTATAGAAATATATTTAGACCTAAATCTCCTTTCAGCCAAACTTCCAATAACCCAAGGGCTCATATTCTTGAAGACTTCTTAGTTAGGGTCATCTCTGTTTTGGAAGAACAGAAGATATCTCTTCTACAAAATTTAAACTGAGAGGAGAATTTGGCTCTTATATTTGTGCGTGTAAAGATATTGTTTTTAAACCTGCTGATAAGAGGGTGCTATTGTTGTTTTAGAAAGAGATTACTATTTGAAGGAGGTTTACAGACAATTGAGAAATACATAATCCCATTATTCCTGTTGTGCATTCAACCCCACTCAATTTATCAAGAAAGGTATTGTTAACATCCTAGAGGAAGGATTATTGGGAGGATACATTTCTATGTCTACATAAGAATTTCTTCTGGAATTTGAGGAAACAAAATCTCAATTTTATCTATTGCCCAAGATTCATAATAATGTAAGCCCAGTACCAGGTAGACCCATTGTTTAGGCTCTATGTGGACAACTTTTTGAAGCCTTTTTTTCCCTTTGACCAGAACTTAATTCTATTTCTGAATTCTGAATGACTAGCTCTTAACTGAATGACACTTTTGAATATAGTGAATTAGGGATTAGAAAGATTCATGACTGTTGAAAATACAGTGAATTAGAAAGATTCATGACTGTTGAAAATATTCATTAGACCGAAACATTGGAGGTCACTGAAAATATTCTTAACAGAAGAGAAGATAACTTAACACCTTTTAATCATTTTTCTTTGTTCCTTAGCAAAACTATTTAATTTTTTTTGTTCAAGATGAAGATTTTGGGTGGGCAAATTTCAGGAACTGATATGGGCAACATATTTGGTCCTGAATTGGCCTATTTATTCATGGAGCATTTCGATCATAACCATGGTGGAGGAAAGTGGTATCAAGTCACAGTTGACTTATAACAACCTCTTTGGACTTTCAAGACAAGAGATTTGCCATTGCCTGCCTCTCAGTCATGACTCTAGTATTCTTTTAAGGTGAACCAAGAAGAAAGAAGAAAAAAATTAAGCCAAAAAGTTTATTTACTTATCATTATATTTTTATACTGCCCTGCCCTGTAGCTCAGAGTGGTTAATAACCCAAAAGTTAAAAATCAAAAATCTGGAGATTTTGAATCATTAGGGCCTTAAATTTCAATTTCTTGAACATTTGAGTTATTAATTCCTTGGAGGTCTCTTATCCAAATAATAGCCAGGGCAGACTCTGCTGAGCTTCAAAGATCTGATGAGCTAGAACTTTATGAAAATAATTTATTTTGTGAAAGCACTGAAATTTATACAAGATTTTGATTTGATATCTTTATGATTTGAAAGGGCTCTGAAGAATTGTAGAACATGTGGAGACTAAAATCTGATGTTCAATGTAATTAAAACTAAATTTGCTCATTGGGTGTTTGGAATGATTAGGATGGCTTTTCTACATGAACTGATGTTTATAATAAACATACATTTGTTATTTCCTTATTAGCATTTCATCGTATCAGTTCTCAACATCTGAAATGGAATTTACCTTATTTTCAGATGTTGAGACTGCATAGGAATTGTAGCAACATTGCAGGCATTTTAAGACTGGTGAATGATCTGATGAAAGCATTTAAAATGAGGGGATATTCATTTAGAATTCTGAAGCAGGTTCTAGATAAAGCTAGGAATACTGTTAGGTCACTCTTGTTAAGACCCAATTTAAATGTAAGGGGGAAAAAAAAGAACTAATCCTCTAACTTACCAATGTTTGTGAAGCAGGGTGAAGAAGACTATTAACAAACATTTTCCAAACTATTTTACAAAACTATTTACCAGCTATTTACAAACATCCTCTTGGAGAGTAGTGATGAGTGGAATGCCTCATGGATATGTCCCGGGCCCTGTGTTGCTCAACATATTCATAAATGATTTGGATGAATAGAGGGGATGCTTACTAAATCTGCAGTTGATATTTAACTGGGAGGAGTAGCAAACACAGCAGAAGACAGAATCATGTTACAGGATGATCTTGGCAGGTTGGAAAACTGGGCTAAAATGAATAAAATGAATTTGATAGTGATAAATGTAAAGTTCTGCATTTAGGTAGCAAAAATCAAATATAATTGTAGGATGGGAGAGACCTGTCATGGCAGTAGTATCTGCAGAAGGATCTAGGAGTCTTAAAGAAATTCCACACCCAACAAATGTAGTGAAATACTTACCTTTTGCAGTTGCCATATTTTAGCCGTTTTTCATTATGTTGCCAACATCCAGCATCCCAGCAGCAAACCAGCGGATACATTCTCCATTTTAAAGCACTAGCTGGGGAATCGCATATAGTGGATTCCCCCAGTCATGTAGCATGAGCAGAAGTAAAGCACCCAGCAAGCAACATGCCAAGGTAGCAAACAGAGCCAATGTAGCCCTATCTCCACCTCCAGTGCCCACCCCCATTTCCCTCTCACTTCTCCCAGTGATGAAGTTTCCTTTTTAAAAAACAAAGTGCTTGGAGCAACGAGTACTCATTTAATAATCCAGGCAAAGCAAAAAAAAAAATCCTCCCTAGTTTCAATCCCTTTAAAAGAGAGAAATGTCATTGGCTGACTTGCATGACTGACAGGCATAGGAGAAGCATGTTTATAGCGTTCCCCTCCTCAGCCATTACAGGCATGCATGCAGAGTGATTAGAAGTATGAGAAGGCAGCAGAAGAAAGTGAGAGAGCCAGGAGGTGAGGAATGGTGGGAGGCGTGTTATTTTTTAGCATTACGCCATTGCGCTGGTATAACACAATTTTTTTCAGTGTGCAGAAATGCCCTTAGTATATCATACACTGAACATGAGTCAGCAGTGTGACTTGGTGGCTAAAAAGGCAAATGGGATTTTGGGCTGCATCAAAAGAGGTATAGTGTCCAGATCATGTGAGATGTTGGTACAGTTTTACTCTGGCGAAATCTCAGAATACTGTGTTCACTTTTGGGTACCACAATTGGAGAATAATATAGACAAACTGGAACACATACAGATGAGGGCAATATGAGAAGAGGTTGAAAATATAAGAATATGAGAGGTTGAAAATCTTGATCTGTTTAGCCTGGAGAGTAGACAACTAAGAGGTGTCTTGAAGGGCTGTCACATCGAGCAGGGGTAGTCTAGTCAACCTGTGGTCCTCCAGATGTCCATGGACTAAAATTCCCACAAGCCCCTGCCAGCATTTTGACAGCTATCTTGACAGCATTTGCTGACAGGGGCTCATTGAATTCTAGTCCATGAACATCTGGAGGACCACAGGTTGACTACCCCTGACATAGAGGATGGAGCAGATTTGCTTTCTGTTGTCACAGAGGGTGAGACCAGAACCAATGGGATGAAATTAATTCAAAAGAATTTTCAGATAAATATCTGGAAGAAGTTCCTGACAGTCAGAACAGTTCCTCAGTGGAATAGGCTTCCTTGGGAAGTGGTGGGTTCTCCTTCCTTGAAAATTTTCAAGCAGAGGCTAGTTATCCCCCTCACAGAAATGCTGATTCTGTGAATTTAGGCATATTGTAAGTGGCTGGGCAGAAGGGATTGTGTCCATGCTTTTCTCTTGTGGCCCTTTCTTGCATACTCTTGCATACTCCTGATTGCTACTATGAGGTCAGGAAATGAATTTCGTCCAGGCCAGGCTGGCCAGGGATTCTGTTTTTCTTTTTTGTTTGTTTTTTGTGGGGAGGGGTGTCATTTGGGCATGGAATTGGGGTCACTGTGGGTGGACAGGTAATTGCATATTCCCTGCCTTGAGAAGGGGGTTGGAGTTGATGACCCTGGAGATTTCTTACAATTTTATGATTCTATGATTTTATGATTTTCATTTTTATCAGATATTACAAGGAGAAATCAAAAACCTCTGTTTGCATAACTAAAGGGATAGATGGATACATAGTAGTCAGTTGTCTTCAGATTTAGGGAAAGAAACACTGAGAAGCTACTTCCTGTGTTTGCAAGAATTGTTTTTAATTAATTATTTTAAAATCTGTGTGTATCAAATAATTAATGAATTATAACATTAGAGGAGTAATATATGCTGTATGTATCTCGGTACGACTACAGGACAATTAAAAGTGAGGATTATCATGCAAACATAAAATCACGAATGTGCTTCTGATTATATGCCAGCCCCCGGATTGGCCATCGGGATGAGAGCCCTCCCCACTGAGGGCAATTTGGAGGGGCTGTTGATCTACTGAGAATTATTGTGGGGACTCACTGGGAGGGCCATCCCCCACTGATGACAAAGAGGCTCTTCCCTGCCCCCCTTCTCTTCCCACTTCCTCCCACCATGGAGAGTTGGTATGAGGTAAACCATGCTGGTCACTGCAATCAGCCAGTGTGACTCCTCACTGCTGGTGAGGGGGGGCACATACTCTGGCTGCCTCCTCAGACCTTGCACCAGTGTCTGCAGCCTCCTCAATGACACCAGGCGTGCTGCCCTGCCGAGCTGCACCTATTGGCTGGGTTGTTGTGCTGATATAGGAGGGGGAGAGCCAGACAACAGAGTCAAGTCTGAGAGATCAAAAGCTAGAGAGAGGTCAAAAGCTAGAGAGAGAGTTCATACAGCTAACAGGGTAGGGAGCGGAGTCAAGCTGAGCCGGCGTCAAGAGCCAGATAAACAGTCAATGCCAAACCATGGTCAGAAGCCAGGGACAAAGTGAAAAGCCAAGCCACAGGTCTAGAGCTGGGAGCGTAGTCAAGAGTCAGCCAATAGTCATGGAACTAGGAGTCAATCAGGAAGAGTTTTGCCATAGCAAACCAGAACAAGAAGTTGACTGGGAAGACATGCAGGGAATGCACATGTTGCACCCATGAAGGCAAGGTCCTCCTGAAATACACAGAGCAGGGTCGAGCAGCCCTCAGCTAGAGGGCGTGCAGTTGGATCTAAACCTTGTCAGAAGAAGGAGGTGGAGCTATCTTGACAGCGAGCTATGCCAATCTTTTGACAAGTGTCAAGATATATCTCCTTCGTTGATGCTGCCATTCAGGGCTTGCCAGGGTCTTGGCCTGGTGCTGCTGGCACTGCTCCTCTGGCAAGTCTTTAGGGCTGGTGGACATATCATCCTGGGGTCTCACGTAGTAGAGTTGGGTCTCAACCTGGCTTGTACCAAGCTGCCTATCCTCTGGGAGAGCAGGAAGCTACTGTTCTATGGCAAACAGATCTCCTGGCACCTCCAGGAGATCCTCTGCCTCTGGAGCACCCTCTGGTGCCAGAATACAGGGTGCGGACATGACACCAGGGCTGGGAAGGGCAGCCACCTCCTCTGTGGAGGCCCAGCAAGGCTTCCCAGCCCCCCATGCTGCTGATGAGGCACTGGAGGCTGGCTTTCTCAGAAATAGAACTACAGAACTCTGTGGAGAATGCTGTAGCCCTTCTCTTCCTCTGGCAGTTTTGAGGATGGCCCCGCATGAAAGTTCAATAGCTGTTTTTTTTCCCATTGAGGCAACTTGCTTTAAAATAAACAGACGTCCATTATGACATAATTTATCTGATTTTCATTTAGGGTTTGGAAATGTATATATAATATCATACAATTAATTTTTAATCTGACATTTTAAGGTTTTAACATTAAGTACAGAATAGATTTTCATTATGCACACTTTGCATTTTTGTGATGTTTTACTCTGTATTTATGAAGCTAAGCAAGATGATTGCCAGAACTGGTTTGGTCTTTTATACGTGCTTTGTAAATAAAATAGTATTTTTACTTAATTATAAATGTACCTATTTTTACTATTACTGCTTTTGAAATGCATACCTTTTTTTGGGGGGGGGAGTGATGTTCAGGAATAGGTTTCAGAGGCTTCCTGCACTACACTTTAAATGTTCTGTATTTTATATTATATTGTTTTTCTGCAATTCTTTGGAGTCAATTTCTATAGTTTGGAGACCAGGTGTAACTCCAGGCTTCAACTTAAGGCTGGTAAGTGAATCATTGGCCAATTCTGGAGAAGTCATTTTCCCGGTGTAACTAAATGCACTATTACTATGAAACTAAAATATTGAGATACAAATGTAAATAATAATTTAACTCTTTTGATAGCATAGTATTCCAGTTTCTTTGGATATCCTTGATGCAGAATCAGAAGCTTTAAGGATTCATTACAGGAGCTTTAAGGGCTCCCAACAGGTTCATCAAGAATAAGTTTCCTGGATGCCATTGTAGTGTTTATATAAGCATTTCCCCAAGTACACTGTATTAGTTGGTATTATTCCTCTTGGTTAATAAATGGACAGCTATGAATTAGGGCACAACTACTGGGCTCTTGACTGTAGAATGTCTTCTGACTGTCACCCCCCAGTTCATTGCATTAATTGTAATTTGTTCTGTAGTTCTATTTCTGAGAAAGCAGCTTTTCAACTTTCTGTTCCCCAAAACAAACCTCAGTCCAGAGAGGCCTACATTCTATATACATTTAATAAATTGGATGTACATCTTACACAAAACATCTCTTGAAGAATTCCTGATGATAAAAAACCCTCTAAAGTCGTATAGGCTAGGACTGCCTCATAGCTTATTTTCTGAGGATTCACAATCAATTGAAGGAATATCAAATATTTAGTCAAGGTACTTTGTACCATAGTAGGAAAGGCACAACTAAACAATATGAACTTTTCTAGCTTTTTAGTAACAAAAGAACTACAGGTTTTCCAATCTACCTTTCTATTTCCAGGAGTGTCCATTCATATAGCCTTGGATATTCAAAAGTAAACAAGTTGATTATTGCCACTCTCTAATATTCTGTCTCAACTGTTTACTACAAAAATGATATATAGTTATAAGGTAGTGCTTTTGAATGCTTGGAGCAATATTCTGCCTGGGGACAGGGTTGTCCCCAGATTTCTCTGGGAGCTACTGGAACACAGTGATGGTATTGCTTCCTGCTCCAGTGGCTGCCATGAAGCCACATGCCTGTAAGAGGCTCCTATCATCTAGCCAGCTTTCAGCCAGAGGAGTCTGAAAGGAAGGAAGGCCAGAACTTGGCTGCAGAACCAGTCAATGTCCTTGATGACCTTCTATGAGATGAGTCATCTGAAAAGCCAGGGCACCCATGGGGTGTGCAGGATGGAATAGATGTTTTTAAAGAGGAATGTCATGGTTTCTTTTCTGGAGAGGACAAGTTTACAGATGACAGAACCCCAAATCATTTTCATTCGGAGACCCTCTGAATACTAGGCTTCCTGAGCTAAGCTGTTAGGGAGGAGGGGGCTGAGTGAGAATACCCTACCTACACAGATACAGTCTGTAGTCTTCTGTTGTGAAGTAGTGAGAATGTTATTGCCCTTTAAGTTATGTATTTTTGTCCACATATTATATTAGTTTGACTGTGGTATACAGAAGACACCATAGACAAGTAAAGAAGAGATATAATATTTATAGAAATAAAGAGAATATATACTACTACTTTCCTCATTTCTACCACAAGCTATAAGAAACTAGTTTGGAATATAGCCCAGGTTTGAGGTATTAAATCATGTTAAATTAAGACAAGTATTTAACTATATCCATTGTAATAATTAAAAGAAAAACTGCTGTGAAGACAGCAGATCTTTAAGATCATTCTTGTGACATGAGTGTAATGTATTCCCCTTGTAATACTGTAAAGACTATTGTCACTAATGGGAGACCTATTGATTTGTGAATCAATAGATGCATGCATATTCCCAGACTTTCCACATTATACTGTTCCTATTTTTAAGGTTATTTTTATGGAAACTTTACAAATGCAACAAGTCTTCAATAAAAAATATGCAATGATAAAAAGAATAAATGATAGAACACCAAATAATGAAAAAGTTGCTGGATCAGACCAGCCATCTACCTAGCCACCAACCAGTTACCATAGACAGCCAACAGAACACAGAAGCCAAGTTACCACCTTCATTGTTGCTCCTAGTATTCAAAAGGTCTGCATGTTTCAGTAATCATGTTTAGTACCTGTTAATGCACCTGTTTAGTACCTGTTAATGCAGGAATGGGCAATACCATGAGAGTGATGGATTTCTGTCAGTAATACCAAGCTCAGTGATGGACATAGGAATCTGATTACCAGTAGGATATTGTTTCATGTAATATGACTGTTGGAAATCGAACATCAAAACCAAAGCCCACTCCTACGATGTCACAGGACCAAAATTTCTGTTAATGACAACACTCACTTATCCTTTTCGAACTAGATGTATGCATTCAATTAATGCAGTTTGAAGCCAAGCCATTGACTTAACTTAACTGCTACTTAAAAATATCCCTACAGAAAAAAATGATGTGGCCAATTATTTCCTAGTCTCTAATCCAGTCTTTCTGAGCAGAGTAAATAAGATAACAGCTGTGGACCAACTCCAAATCTTCTTGGATAACTCATCTGCCCTAGATCCTTTTCAGACTGCTAGGCTATGGGACTGAAATGGCTCTGATAGCTTCAGATTTTGTCCTTCATCTGAGTGTTGACAAAAGCCATGCCTCTCTATTGCTCTTATTAGATTTATGTGCAGGCTTTGATACAACAGAACATGCCATATTGGCGAGATACTTGGAGGCAGAAGTAGTTATCAGGCTGTGACTTGAACTGCTTCAAATGATTCTTTATGGATCAGACTCAAAGGGCTGCTAGTAGAAACCAGTTGTCACCAAGGGGGAACCTGTGGGGTCTCACAAGGTACAATTCTATCCCCCCTTGTGTTTCAATCTCATAGAATCATAGAATAATAGAGTTGGAAGGGACCTCATGGGTCAACTAGTCCAACCCCCTGTACTATGCAGAACACAACCCTATAGCTCAGGGGTAGTCAACCTGTGGTCCTCCATATGCTGGCAGGGCCTCATCAGAATTGTAGTCCATGGACATCTGGAAGACCACAGGTTAACTACCCCTACTATAGCTTATCCACTGTAACCTGCCACCCCCTTAAGCCTTCACAGAAGCAGCCTCTATGTCCAATCTTTCCCTTTTCTAATTTCCATCAATTTTTATATTGCCAAGTCTCAATATCTCCATCCAGCATTTTATTACAAACTCATGTCTAGGAATGGCATATAAGAGGGAGCTATGTATGTCCCTATGTGAAAATACATAGGCTTATTTCAAAAGGCATCCACCAGTGTTCTTAATGTACACATGAAGTAACATCATTCTAGCTTGTATGCAGCTCCAGCAAAACTGTAACCAAGTCAGGATGTCTCACTGATAAAAAGGACCACCCTGGATCAAACCCTTTGCTTAAAAGGCAAAAATGTAAGATGTTTAGGAATTATATATAAGGCAGATCTTTGAAAGTAAAAAAAATCTGTTTGATTATTAAACAGAATGGTTTATTAGTGATACAATTATTTATATGGTATTTATTAAACTGCACCTTCTTGTGTATAAGTGAATGTCAAAAGCTTTGATATGTGACTTGAAAGTATTTCATATTCACTGGTTAAGTGACATTTTGTGGCTCTTTAAAGGAACATTATTCAGAGAAGAATCTACAGTCCTCAATCTTTGCCAAATGAATGGATGAGGGAGAGGGTAGGCTCTAATTATTCTTCTACAAGCAACATAACCCAGTGTGACAAAACACCTTTTTATTTATTCTTTTCAGGACATGTGGCATTTAATATTTTTGAATTGGAAAAAGATTTAGCACAAATACAGAAGTTTAGTGGCAGTGCAAGGTCAATAGTGTCCACTGCTAAAATTCAAGCCAACATTTTACACACCATTATTCAAGCCACATTTAAAAGGTACATAGTATTTACAATGAATTATTCTACCAACCAATTTGTTTTGAGCCTTGTTCACCAAGATCCAGGAGGAAAGGCAGCTGAAAGGATGTGCAGTAATGAGTTTAAACTACAAGTACAACAATATAGGCTAGATATCAGGAAAAAAAAATTCACAGTCAGAGTAGTTCAGCAGTGGAATAGGCTGCCTAAGGAGGTGGTGAGCTCCCCCTCACTGGCAGTCTTCAAACAAAGGTTGGATACACACTGTTCTTGGATGCTTTAGGATGCTCTGGGCTGATTCTGCATTGAGTAGGGGGTTGGATTAGATGGCCTATGTGGCCTCTTCCAACTCTATGATTCTATGATTCTATGATCTTGATCACAGGAGGCATATGTGAATCAGAGCTGATTATTCCAGTATAATTAATTAGAATTGTTTTTCTTCAGGTTTAGTTAAAGTCCCCAGTTTTCAAAATCTAGTTCTTAATTCATGTTTTTCCAGAATGCCACTAGACATTCATTTTAATCAGTGATGACAATAACAACCAAATTCAGTTCTTCATTTGGCCTTACAGTTCTGAATCACAGACTATCAGTGACTAGGAGTCATGTTTGGAGATGGTATAGATGTGATCACTGCTGCAATTTTACCAGTGTAGCCAGAAAACATGTGTTGCGCAGTCAAGGTTATTCCACTTTATACTTTCACGTAATTGTTGTTCTGTAGCTCGGGTAGCAACTCTTTGTAACAGATTATACAAAGAAACCCCAACAATTTTGGTCAATTGGCATCAAAACTTACAGCTGTTATTCACAAAAAGTAATCGCTATCTTCATGAAATTCCCCTTTAGCTAAGGCTAGATACTTTCTCACAACTTTTAAAACAGAGATAAAATATAATATTTCCTTATCAGTTTACAGGATCAAATGTGCATGCTAACAAGAGTAGAAGCTGAATTCAAATTTTGGTTCTGATTTGATTATTATTTCACTGATGTGAATTCCATTGAGATGACTAAAACTTAAATATGCTGAATTTAGTACTGGACTGCCATATTAATACAGTTCATTAAAAAGACTAAATCTGATATGGGAGACATATATGAAAATACATCAATGCACTTTTTTGGTACTGATGAATAAGGGCCCACATTTTATGTAAAGAGGCAAAAAACTCCATGCACTGATAGAATATGATCTACCATAACTAGGCTAACCAGTTAACCTAGTTAAGACGTCAGATTGGTACATTCCTGGAGATCTGGGCGTAGTACCTAGAAAGGGCAAAGTATGCCACATAGTCCACCCAATGAAGCTGTGCTTTTCCTCCAGAGGAACTGATCTCTGCAGTCTGAAGACCAGTTTTAATTTCAGGGGAACTGTAGTCCCCACTTGAAGTTGGTAACCCTACCTACAACCAAGGCCAACATGCACTTTTTG
Source organism: Paroedura picta (assembly GCF_049243985.1). Lineage (NCBI taxonomy): Eukaryota > Metazoa > Chordata > Lepidosauria > Squamata > Gekkonidae > Paroedura > Paroedura picta. The sequence continues at coordinate 38,463,461 of NC_135378.1, forward strand.
CTACTATAAACAGCTTCAACAGACAAGCCAAACTATTTCACATAATCACATGCAATGACACTGAGAATAATGGGGCATATCACACAGCACACCTTGATGTTCAGTTGCCTATGTTATGGAATGAAAGCAAAGAAGAGAATGTTGAAATGACTACCACTCTCGCTTATAGAAACAACCATTACTCAATTAGCCCAGCCAGAAACAATTAATAAACCTAAGTAGGTGCTCTATATTGGCTAAGCCCAATGCAAATGATAAGTTCTTTGTCATTTTAATAATAAACACGATATAGCATTCTATTATGCACAGATTAAAAGACCATGAGATCCAGTCTATGTTTGCGTAATAAAACTATGGAGAACCACATAATTTACTGGTAGTTCTATTTTAGAAACGTGAGTAAACATTAGCTAGTTGACTTAATATACAAATAATATCCCTATTACAATTTAATAGTCTAGGTTCTTTCAACATATTGGCTTTATGGAAAACTCATATTTTGTAAGGAATGGGTTACAGTTAGATGAACCACAAGACTGCACTGTGCCCAAGAAAATTGTGTGCAAACATAAACTATTACATAAGAACATGTTCTATGTTAACAGCACCATCTAGTGTCAGAATAATACTAATACACAAGTTGAGTTTTCATGTTTATTCCAAACATTAATATGATTCCATATTTGAAAAAAATTAAATGCAATAAACAGTTGTGAATTTTAGACAATAGGATAAGTAAGAAAAAGGTTGACAGGTTTGCTGACCATATCTGTGCAATTTGCTGTCATTGTGCTTTGTTATCTAAGTCATTATGACAACATGCCCTTTACAGCATAATAAAAACAAAAATCCCTCTGCCCACTATGGAAGCTAACCTATTATGCCATCACAAAACACAAACATTTAAAATGTATAAGCAAAGTTCCAACTGCAAATGCTTGAAGTCCTTCTCCCCAGCATTCTCAAAAGAATCAAAAGTGCAATATTGCCTAGGCCACATAATCAGTAAAATATTACCAACAAGCTCTGCCACATACCAATTTCATGAGGTTTCAGCATTACTTTATGTAGTTCAGGAACAAATGCTAAATTTTATTATCTGAGCTAGGAAAATAAAGGCTTGGTGATTTATTTTACAGCTTGTAATGAATTAGCAAGCAGGAGAGTAAATAATGCACGCTGAAAAGTTAGTAATTGGAGTTGACAGTATAATGATATTCCTACATGTTCTGACTCATCTCAGTTGCTTTAAAATGAAGCTGAACAAATAATTTCAGAAGGGGCAAGGATTTGGAGTGGGGCCTGTATATGCCCCTCTAGCATTTCATTGAGATTACTTTTTTAACAAAACTAGAGAATCATTCTTTTGTAGTGTTTGGAGTATTGGACTAGGACCAGAGAGAACTAAAATGTATTCCTTATTCAGCAAGGCAGCTAGCTGGGTGACCCAGGAGTAGTGACCCTTTATTAGCCTTGCTGTGCTGATAAAATGGCATGCAGAACTATGAGAGCAAAACTCTAAGATCCTTCAGGAAGCATAAAATATGTGCTTCTTTATATGTGCTGCAGGTGGCCAGATGCAAAGTAATGTAAAACTCCCATCCCCTGAAAAGGTATGTAGAAGATAGATTGCATTTGTCATACAGAAGTAAGCAATGCTGTACCTACAATTTTTTTTTTTTTACATCACCACCATTCTTTGGATAGATGTAAGACCCCTGCATATAATGTGAAGAAGAACAGAACTAAGGACATCATGTAAGCCCACTTGGAAGGCCATGGCACTTAGCATTCACTGCCACTCTTCCATATGCCTTCTCAAAGGCAAAGCAACTAATGCCATGGATGAAGTGAGGAAAAGCCAAGCAATTCCACTTCTGTCCTCCATTTAAATTTTAATTCTTCACTGAAGATTCTGGAAGGGGTAGCATTCAATGCATTAAGAAGAAGAAGAAGAGTTGGTTCTTATATGCCACTTTTCTCTACCTGAAGGAGTCTCAAAGCGGCTTACAGTCGCCTTCCCTTTCCTCTCCCCACGACACATACCCTGTGAGGTAGGTGAGGCTGAGAGAGCCCTGATATTACTGCTTGGTAAGAACAGCTTTATCAATGCTGTGGCGAGCCCAAGGTCACCCAGCTGGTTGCATGTGGGGGAGAGCAGAATCAAACCAGGCTCGCCAAATTAAAGTTTGTGCTCCTAACCACTACACCAAACTGGCTCTTAAAGCAGAAGCAGCTTGGAAGGGAAAAAAAGGTGTGAAAATCGGATTCTTACACAGCAGCCCTGTATCACTCAGTACTTGCTGGACAAGAGAGGGCGTCATAGCCACCCAAAAACTACACTCCCTCCTGGGCCTCCAGGCTCCTCATGACCCCACCTGAAAGATAGGTTTCAAGGTAGTTAAACAGATTAGAAAGAGAGAGAGAGAGAAAGAAGGCTGTTCATCCAATGCTTCCTAGTGGAAGGGCAGGATAAAAAATAGACACAGAGAGACAGACAATCCCTCCATCCGTTCCTCACATTTCCCCCAACCCAGCTGGGCATGGATCTTGGCACCACTGCAGATGGGAAGGGCAAGCAAGTAGTGTGGGTTTGCCTCCTGAGGTGAGAAACAGCAACTCTGCTGCTCATTGAGGCTCCCAAGGCACACCTCTATGCCATGTAAGTGGCTCCTGGCTGACAGAGCTGTGGAAGGGTGGCCAGAGAAGACCAGCTGGAATGCGGCACCTTGGCTCTGATGGCATCAACCAAGCCAGTCTCCTTCCCTCCTTTGCATGGTTCCAGCTTCCCCCAGCAACAGCTGATGAGGAGGCAGGCAGGAAGCCCACGTTGACAGGCTAAAGTTTGCAATGGGAGAGGTGCCTTGTGCTCCGGCATTGAGATGATGGTAGGCTCTGGGGAGTTGGTATGTTTCTTTGGGGGTGAGTCCCCCACAGGAGAGTCTAATAGAAACTCCTTCAAAACTTTGCCCTGCCACGAAGTCAAAGGGTCACCTCAAGCTAGTCCTTCTCTCTCAGCTTCACTCAGCCTCTATGCGATAGGCATAGGGCTGTTGTGACGTAAAACTGGTGGAGGCATGTATGATGCTCTGAAGAGGGACAAAATGTAACAGGCAGTGTTATTAACAGACAGGTTAACCCTCAGGGTTTTATGCTGAGTGTCTGTACATACTTGGATAGGAGTGGCCTTCCATGCAAAAGGCCTGTGATGTCTCCCACAGTATCTGGACATACTAAGCAGCTGAGCCAACAGAAGCTCTTCGTCTTCCTGTCTGGAGCCATGCTGAGAGATGCACTAGAGGAAGGGTCCCTGATGGAGGAATGCCATCTACTGCCATGGGAGCATGGAGGTCCAGGAGGGAGTGTGGCAACTGGCAGGCTCAAGGGAGCCAGGAGCTTTCTTGTGGAGGGGGGAGTGCGCTGGTGCAAGAGTACCGTCCCCATTTCCGTCGCACATCAAAGCTGTGGATGCGGGTAAAGGTGTTTTCACATGAAAAAGGGAGAACATTTCTCTGCATTGCTTTCTTACATGTCATTACTTAGGAATTAGGACCCTAAACATTCTCTCTTGTGATTGGTTATTCAGTTTAAAGACTTTCGGAACTGCCTGCTTTCAGGTAGGGGATAAAGATCCAAGTAGACATGATAGCCTCATAATGTAGAACTTGGTATTTTCCAAATCTCTAAAGTACACAACTGATGTAGGATGTAGCATCTACAATATTAGCACACAGAAAGAAAGAATGACTTCCACTTCTGTCTACACTTCATCTCCACCCGCTCTTCTTTTCAGACATTGTTTTCCAAATGGACTTTGTTACCTGAAGTAACCAGCACCAGAAGCAGTTTTAGGCAGAAACACATTAGTTGGGGAAAATGTATTTTTTTGAAATCTGCTCCATTATCCAAGGTGCAGACCAGATGTGGGGTAGATGCTGTTATCTACATGTTTTCTTTTATTTTTCCATTCCTGTCTGCTAGTTTTCATTTCTTTGTTTGATAATCCTTTGCACTAGTAAATAATCCTTTTTAGTAAAGATCTATCTGTATTATTAGTAAAACAAGGCCCCACTGGTAATATACACAGCACTTTTTCTACAATATAAGAAATAAGATTTAATGCTATGTGTCAAAGCAGATACACAGAACCTCAATTTGTATTTATGTCACCTTACACCATTTTGCCAACCTAGAACCATTGTGCAGGGCTGTGATTTGCTGTTAGTCAAGAAAATGGCATGAAGGGCAGTCTTAAAACTTCTATTCTTTTCCATGACCATGATCAAAATATGGAGGGGAGGGGACATAGCCTGCCCTTTAAAAATTAGAAGAAATGCTTGGGAGTTCATTCATGGATGTACTAGTATTTTATCTGATTTGGCAAGGCAATGGCTTATATGAACATTAATAGGTTTCATGATTGTATGCAGCACTAGGAAAAAATAGCAACACAGCATAACACCATTCCAGAACTTGACTCTACTAACTGCCAGATTGTGCCTTCTGGTATAAAATCACTCGTAACCTTTAAAAAAGAGAGAAGAGACCTGCTTTTTTAATACCCTTCTTTTCACTACCCGAAGCACTTTACAAACACCTTTTCCTTCCTCTCCCCAGAACAGACACCCTGTGACACAGGAGGGGCTGAGAGAGAGAGTTCTGACAACTACTCTGAAAACAGCTTTAACAGGACTGTGAGTAGTCCTAGGTCACCCAGCTGGCTGCATATGGAGGATTGGGGCATCAAATTCAGTTGGATTAGATTAGTGGCCACCACTCTTAACCACTACAGTACTGCTCTTAATCACTACACTGTTCAGAAAAATATGTAGCTTATCATGATGACTGTGCATTTATGACTGTATATTATGCTTTACATAAACCCATTGAAGTAAATGAGCTTAGAAGACTGTGACCCTTTTTAGGACTGCACTGTTAGAAAGCCACCTCTCTCTAGCTATTCTCTAGCCCAAACTCTGTACCTTGCTTAGAAACTACAATAAGATATCAAGCTTTAAGTAAAAATTGCTGAGGTTTCTTATGATGGCTTTACAGAACTCCTTATTGAGGTTTTGTCAGTTCTTATATTAGTAAAGCGAACTTGACTAATGAGCCGTCTAATGAAATAATGAGACCTTACCATCATTTATTTATGTCTTCTCTTGCATGGGTATATGAAAGGCATTGCTGGAGTATCCTGTATCAAACCAAATTGTAGATTTAAATAGGGAAACCCTCTGATTTATTTCTCAATTATTTGAGAAAGGGGGGGGATCCCTTCTAAAGCAGGCATCTTTTCACAAGATCAACAATGCTGGCATTCAGCTTTTGCCAATGAACCCTTTTAATTTTTTCATAAAGAACAAAAGACTACCATTCACTAGGACAGATTCTAGCCTGTAACACTAAATAAGGTAGCAGCACTCTGGTCTTTTTTAATTATTAAAGGTCTTTTTAAGTTAAACTGAAAAGATTTACAAGGGTATTCAGTGCAGAGAGCTACAAGATGGAAAGGTACAAAATCAAAGATTTGCCTGCAGGCACCAAGGGCCCTTGTTACAGCCGATCTTTTCTCTCTCTCATACAATTAGAATACTTCCTTGTGCTTGATAAGATTTCAGTACATTTGGCATTTATTTCTATTTTATATTTGTATCCCACGACGGGATGTCACTATTCAAGTAAAATGTGCAAAGCTAATAGGAATGCATTGCTTGATGTCCCTTATGATATATTGTTATGCATTAGGATTCTTCACCATGTATGAGGTTATAATTGTTATACCTAGAAAGGACATTGCTCAGATTGTTGGATGGGGAAGCAGAGCTGGCTCCTGGTGAGAGCGCCCTGAGGAAGTGAGGATTTTTCAAGTGGAGGCAGGTGAGAAGAACAGAAGTGAAAAGGAACTGCAGAATTCATTTTATTAAAATTCAAATGCAGAGATGATGACCTTCTGTGGAATGCTATTCCAGCATATAATAAAAAGGCTTATTTTTATGCCATGAGTACTACTTATCGGCTGAATGATATACCGTATATATTCCTGATAAGGATACAGCCGTTTGGGCACACAGGAAGCCTACAAACAATAAAATGAAAAGCTAGTATTTTAAGGACTCAAAAGATGGATACTTCTGGGTTATTTCCTAAGGAAGCTCTTTGAATAAGTTGTAAAAACTGATGCATACTATTACTATCATTTTTCTAATGCAACATTTATTAGTCAGATTTATGTATCACTATAGAGGAAAAAAGCATTACAGAACATTTTATGCATTTCAGAACAAGGGGTCTCATCCTGCTTTATCATAAGCATTACCAAAATGTGTATCTTAAAAAAAACAACACAGATGCTTCAAAGGATACACATGCTGTGGTACCCAAGAAGAGACCATATGTTCTTCTTGCACTTGTCCTCAGTGCATTTACCTCCAGTACCAAAGATGATGCATTCATAAAATGTTCTTTTTTGTCCCTTCTGGTCATTGTTTCATTTTTCTCGCAATTGTTGATTGTACAGTTATACCACTTATCTGTCAGGAAGATCAGTGGGGGGAAGAGGAAAATGACAGACTCACACATTCTGAGTAGTAGCCAAGTTATTTTGGCATAGCCCAATCTACAGGAAATTAGACAAGAAAGTATGCAAAATGTGTGTGAAGGTGGGGGAATTGGTGATAGCCAGTGCTGTCCATACCATCTGTATGGCCCTAGGTGCTCTGTCAACATGAGCTTGGCCATTCCATTTTGTAGCTATTAGTCCAGAAGTTTTCAACTATACTTCATCAGTCTCAATAACAATGCAAAAAGCCAGAAATGTCTAGAGGGCCTATACAGATGTACCCTGAGAAATACAGTCATAATCACAGGCATAAAATCCGTTAAATATAGAAGTGTCTTGTGAAAAATGTTAGCTCATCAGAATATTGAATAACAAAGACCATGCCAGATATGAGGGACAAGAGAATGGTTGCCAACTGCTAGTGGATTTTATTCATTAAAAAAGAAACCGAAACAAATGTTCTTCAAGAAGGGAATAATTGAGTTGATTGTCAGTAAAAATTGTAATTTCACCCCTGCCATCTGTGAAAAGTGACTACAAACAATCTTATCAAACCTTTGAAAAAAGTAACCTTCATCAAAAGAATGTGAAATTTCATTTCCATATGAAAACACTGAAAATACACCTGGTATATTTGCTGTTGTATTAAACTCTTATGGCCTGAATGTTTATTGTATAAACTGGACCAAATGTTCAGTAAAATACCCACAAAATATGACACATTTAAAATGTCTGCGATAGGAAATATCACAGTCACAGTAAGTAAAGGGCAAGGTTTAAATGGAAGGGGTGACTTTCCTTCCCAGGGGCTCTCCCTCTCTCACCTTTCAGCTGATTGTGTTTTATGGCAGATAGCAGAAAGGAACATTTGAGTGTGACAAATGGTGATGTTTCTTGGCCAATCTATTGTGGGCTTCAGTGGTAGATTACACTTTCTTTTGTTGCATCAATGAACCTAAGTATTTAAATTCTTTGACTTGCTCAATTTGGACTCTACCGAGGTATACATTTGTCGATGATCCATCTGTGATTATGACTTTGGTTTTTTACATGTTTATTTTTAACTTGTAAGACTGAGCCATCAGGCAATATAATAGAAAATGTTAGTAGCCTCTGTATCTGTATCGGCAAATATGGCACTATCATCTGCAAATGTTAGATCTGCCAGGAAGTTGTTTTGGCCATATTGAACTCCACGTCTGTTCTTGAATACTTTTCTCATAATGGCATCAACTATGATGTTAAAAATTAGGGTAGAGGCCACATCTCCTTGGTGCACTCCAATCTGGATGGTGAACTCCTCTGATAGCTCATTTCAAATTTGTACTGGGCTTGTTGAACCAGCATATACTTAGAGGAATGTAATTATTTTGGGGAGCACATTTTCAATTTATAGTACCCTCCATAGAGAAGGCCAGTGGACATAATCAAAAGCAGATCTGAAGTCAATAAAGTCATTGACAGTTCTCATTACGCACCTAATTCTTTCCTCTGCTAGTTGATAGATGGTGAACATTTGATCAATATAGCCCCGATATGGCCGAAATCCTGTTTGCTCTTCTCTACTAGCCTGTCTGCAATGTTCCCATAGCCTTGAACATCGCAAACAGACTAGGAGAAAACAGCAAACAGGATTTAGACCAAGGATTTAGGCCAAGACCAGCTGCAAAAGGAGTAGGGTGGTCATTCTGCTAAGGTGACCAGAACTGGGAAACCAGGGAGACCTGGCAAGATAACCCATGGTAATTCAAATAAATGAAATTGATAATGCTATCATATCCAGATAAGCCAGCAATAGGGAACCAGAGTGCTGGTGAGAAGTGGAATACTGGTGAAAAAATTAAACTTATGACACCAAAATAAGAAATTCAAATCACCACTTAGAATGTACGAACTGGACATCTTGTTGGACAAAAGGAAATCATAGCTATGGAATTGTAAAAATGCAAGATTTCAATTGGCACACTATCTGAACTGCACCTCACATCTGGAATTCTGACCATCAAAGCACCAATGGTTGATAAAACAATGATGCTATTTTACTCTGGAGGAGAAAAATGAGAAAGTATTCAACTTTTATGTATCCGATCTGGCTGAAACTTTTACGGGAATCTGTTGCCACACCCCAACATTGGGAAGCTCTCCGGTCCCTCACCTTTTGTATGCGGACAATGCAGTCCTCCTCTCTTCTACTAAGGTTGGCCTAAAAACCTTTCTTCAAGCTTTCTCAAGCTATTGTAATCAAAATGAACTCTGGATCAACTTCACAAAATCTAAAATAGTTGTATTTTCTAAATCCAGAAAGCTTACCAAGTGGGAAATAAATGAACATTTCATCGAGCAAGTGCACCATTTAAAATATTTAGGAGACCATTTCCACCACATTTTGAAATGGACCCTACATTGGAACCAAACATCACCATGCACAAATCTCAAGGCAAATGCAATAGTGAGATTTTACTTCTCTAGGGCCTTTTATGCACAGTGGCAGCTACTGCGCGCTGCCGCCGTGGTATTGCGGTGGGGCAGGATGCCCTCTTGTTCTCTGTGTATACACGGGGTGGGGCATGCTGGGATGCCCCGGCATAGTGCGCGCATGTGCTGAATGCCAGGGCCAGGAGGTAAGTGGGAGAGGTGGGGGGAGGTTTGGACAGCCCTGGAGGGAGGGGGAGCCAGGCCCCCTCCGCATGCCCAGGTGGGGGGCATGGGTTGCCCCTGCCAGCTCTGGGGCTCCACGGAGCCCGCATGGACGTGAGGTGTCCCTATAGGGACACCGTAGAGTCAGGGCTGGGTGGGCCGACAGGCCCGGCACTGGCAATTATGCACAGCGCTGGCCCACTGCAGCCCTGGTTTACCCAGGAAGCTATGGAAGATCCTGCATTTGCTTAACGCGGGCCTTCCATAGCCCTAGGCTGGGAGGCGCCTGCGCTGGTGGCGGCAGCAAGCGTTATTGGTGATTTTCCCTGAAGCACTGCTGCCGCCAACGCGGGCATTATGGCCCATGCATAATGGGCCTAAGGGAGGCCAAAACCTCCCTGCTGCTATTAAGATTTTTCAAACTATACTGATACCCAAACTTTTCTATGGCATACTAGTATGGGGTATAGACCTCCCTGTAGGAGTAGAGAGGCTGCAATCTGCCTTCCTTTATCAATTATTGGGTCTCCCCAAATGCATTTCTGCCTTCACAATATACTTGGGACTGGCATCTCCCAATTGGCCTCTCTAGCCTGGCTCCACCTGAACTTTAGAGCTGGGAGCTCAGTCTATCTTATGTTGTCTGATAAGTTTCTATCACAGTGGTTCATGAAGATTAACATCAAACTACAGTCTTTAGGACTGTCAACTTTTGAAAAACCTTGAAGAGAACCAAGCTTACAACACCATCAGGCAACGAATCTTGGATATTGACTATCAGAACACTATTGCTGGAGCATGCAGAACATGCTCTCCCATCTTTTTTGATTTCTATTCCCCAGCAATGAGCCTCTTGTGGCGCAGAGTGGTAAGGCAGCAGAAATGCAGTCTGAAACTCTGCCCATGAGGCTGGGAGTTCAATCCCAGCAGCAGGCTCAAGGTTGACTCAGCCTTCCATCCTTCCGAGGTCGGTAAAATGAGTACCCAGCTTGCTGGGGGGTAAATGGTAATGACTGGGGAAGGCACTGGCAAACCACCCCGTATTGAGTCTGCCATGAAAATGCTAGAGGGCATCACCCCAAGGGTCAGACATGACTCGGTGCTTGCACAGGGGATACCTTTACCTTTACCTTTTTTATTCCCCAGCAAGAAAGATCCCGGAGTACTTTACATCTTTAAAATTATCTTCCCTGAAGCGATTTTTATCCTAGCAAGGCTAAACCTTCTACCAACGGCAGTGACAAGAGGTCGAGGTCGATATGCTAAAAATATGCCGACAGACTCTGCTCACGTCCCGCCAAGAAACCTGAGTCAGTGGAGTACGTTCTCTTCCTCTGTGAGCAACACAACCATCTTAGAGAACGTTACATATATCCTCTCATGCGGGAGAGCAAGATCCATGGTCCCTCAACAGTAGTGCACTCTCTTTTACTGGATCACAATCCTCAAGTAACTGGGCATTGCAAAATTCCTCCATGGGATTTTCTGCAAGTGATCTGGGATCTGAATTGCTTTGTCTTTTATATACATGTTCTGTTATGTAATTATGCCAATAAAGGTATTTGAGTTTAACTCTGAAACCCTGCTTGAGAAAACCTACTTTATGCAGATTCTGAACTGAGCAGGGGGTTGGATTAGATGGCCTGTTTGGCCACTTCCAACTCAATGCTTCTAAGTCTGAAGACTTATTTGGCATGACCACTATGAATTTCTGAAGTCTTATAGAAATATAATGTATTATCCTGGGACATTTTTGTAGACATCTAAGTGACATAGTAGTATTTGTGATGATTCAAACTTCTGATCACAGTGAAAATTCTAGATTAAATTGAATCCACTCCATTTCAGGTTTTAGTAGAAAGGCAGTAGGAAGCATGAGAAGAAGAAAATACAGAGGTGAAGTAGTATGTATGAAATTAATATATGGATATGTACATGATCCCTAACTTGAATAACTCAGTAAAATCAGAGTCCAGTAACACCTTTAAGACCAACAAAGATTTATTCAGGGCGTAAGCTTTCGAATGCATTATTAAACTGTGTCACAGCATCTAAACACAGCCACATGATAACTCCCTGCCAAATCATGTGGCTGTGTTTGGATGCTGTGACACAGTTTAATAATGTAACAGGATTAACTTTTGCTTATATATTCCTACTGTTATGATGGTCAGTTCTTAGTCTGATGAAGAGTGCTACTGTGCTACTTCAGACCAACACGGCTACTCATTTGGATAACTCAGAGAAGCCTAATCTCACCAGATCTTGGAAACTAAGCAGTTTTGGCCCTGGCTAGTACTTGGATAGGAGACCACCAAGTAAGTCAAGGGTTGCTACACAGAGGCAGGCAATACCAAACAGCCTGTGAATATCAGCTGCCTTGAAAACCATCTGGGTCACCAAAAGTCCACTTCAACTCAATGTGAAACAAGTATATCATACCCCTAGATAGACTGACCATTCCTTTCTACTATGTCCTTTAAAAAAGCCTATTTCCAAACATTCTAATATGGAGGGACAACATAAAAAACCCACAAAATATTTAATTAACTTTCCTACATCCTAAAGTTTTAGGAAATTGGATTTTGTACTATGTGTATTAAAGAGTGCAGTGGGACTCTTCCTTGTAGTCAGAATGCATTGCAGTTGTCTTGACAGTATCACAATCTTGGTTTGAAATTTGTAGTTCTGAGAGAGAGAGAGAGAGAGAGAGAGAGAGAGAATGTGCCAAGGAAGTGCTCAACTATGCATGCTAATTCTGCATACAAATGTACCCGCTAGAATCATTCCATGTGTTCCAAAGGTATGATCTAGCAAGGTATTCCACAATGAAATAATTATGAGAAAGCTGTTGCCTGCATAAATTCCTATTTACTTAGAAGTCAGCAGGCAACCTCCAAAATTCAAATGTACACATCCCTGAACATATAATGTGTGGCAAGGGATCAGAATCAAATCAAACCTCTAAGACACAGTATAAAGAATGGCTAACATGCTGGTGTACTCTCAGAGTCTATTTATCCACCGAAGTTAGGAAGAACACGTGTGAATAATCCAACTCCCCTAAAAGAACGTAATAGCTTTTGTTTGTGACGGAAACAAAGTTTTATATGGAATTATGTCAGCTTCTGTGGAAGAATATTTTTGTTATCATTTTAATGCTTATACGGTCTGGCTTTACATATTTTGCAGTTGTTCTTCTGCAAAGTGTCATATGAATAAAATATGTACGATTATCATCAAGGAGGCTCTTTAAATCATCACAACTATCCAAGAAGTTTAAGAGCAAAAGTGAATTCAGTACTTTTATTTACTGGGCTTTAATTAGAGTAATTATTGTTCTCATAACAGTAGCATAACCATTTCTGGAGTAATAATGGAAGTGATATTGTAGACTCATATGATCTACCTAGTGTACTGAATAGGCATACATTATTTATCCATATGCAGGTGATTGATAGGCATATAACTCTCAATAGGCAAAAAAAGCAAAACCACAAGAGAGCCACTAATGGATGTCAATAAAGAGTGTAAATAAATAATATTTCCAAGTTTACTATAGGCCAAAAAGACATTTGCTTTGTACAGTAATTGTTAAATATGCAACTTCTCATACAGATTCACCAGGGAACAAAGAAATCTAATTTGATGTTACTAGATCACAAGCATTTTTCTTTGAATGAAATAGATTTGCGCAACTCTGATTTAGACCAGGACCAGTTTAGAACAACAAGCTAAGGGGTTCCCATGATTCCAAGCTGGATTATCAGATATTGCTTGAAGGTGTGAACATAATGCTCTCAGTGTCTCATTTGACTTTTAAAAAGTGACAAGACTGGCCAAGACATAATTACAACACGAAAAAACAGGTGATTCTGAATAAACGTACTAACAGAAAAAAGAGAGAACCTGTCCCAGGCTATCAAAATCTGTATACAGTATAATATTTATACAATACTCCTTAATATGATATTGAATACAACATCAAAATGTGTCTTGCCTCTGTTTTAAGGATTAATGAAGCAACCAAAATGGACTCTAGATTTGTGCCATTTTCAAAGTTGAATTTTCATCAGTGCTTGTTTCCTCCTATGATTGTGAAACTTATCCTAGCAAGTTTCCAATATTTCCAATATTTTAATATTCATCCAACTCAAAGTTGTAGCATAAACTCTATTCATATAATACCGGCCTGCAGCTCACAGGTATGGGAGAGCTTTGTCAAGAGACCTGATTTACTAAGGAGAGCTCCATACCAAAGTAAGTAAATACCAACCAAACAAGGCATGACCTAAAACAGGATGGCAAAACTATAGTTCATCCATATACAACTAGTTTCTGGTCCTCTCCAGAGTCCAAATGTAAACTAGTAGGATCTATCAGTCTCTGAGTTCAGATTCTATTAACGGGTTCTCCACCTTTGATGAGGGAGGTGGATATCACAGCTCCCATCTTCAACTGGTCATGATCTATTGCACAGGCTGTAATGTCAAACCCCTAGCAAATTGCCTCCACCTGTTAGACTCAATACAACCTATGATTAAGATGCCCCTCCCCAGCCTGGAATAACTGATAATGTGAAAAACACTTTATAAATACTCAATGTAAATCTCTCTTGTTTCCTGAAACAGAATACAGCATATGTAGGTTTCCAAGGCAATTTCTCATCCAGACCACTTCAGTGAGTTAAAACATCATGTGCCTTCAAGTTCAGGCAATGCTCTGGGTCACTGTTGCAACCCTTGCTGGACGGTACTACATGATATATTTTTGCGTTTTGCTTTTTTCAATGAATCAATGGTCTCTTATGATCCAAGATCAGCATACAGAAACAACCATAACAGAATCACACAACAATTATTCATTCAAATAAAAATCATTAATATAAGATAAATCTATAAACAAAACATTAAAAATTACTAAGAGTAAGAAAGTTTCTTCTGCCTTATTACGCATGCCAAAACACAGAATTTGGCAACATTGAAAATAATTTCAGTAGAACTGTCAGCAAGAATAAAAGTATAAAGGTGACCAGCTCTACCTGGATATTTAAACAAAGTTGGCATAATATATTGAGTGTGAATATCCAGGTAGAAATGACAGTGTAGAAGTATATGTTTAATGGATTCTACCATTCCCGACTGGCATGGACATAAGCATAAGGGAATACCTGCATGCCTCCCTTCTAATAGAGCAGACAGAAGGGCATTGAACCTAGCTACGGTGAAAGTTCTACTCTAATGTATTTAAGTACTTAGATGGAGTGAAATTTTTCTCACTATTCCCTAATATAGGATTGGAATACATCCATGCTCTGTCATTTTGGAAAGCAATGTGCCTTTGCTTATTTACAAAACATTAAAAAATGTAATATATTTTATACTAATATATATAATACTAATAATATACTAACATTCTGCTTATATATACTACTCCAATGCAGTTTTTCAAGTAAAAAATAAAATCCATCCACCAAAATTAAGCTATTTGGAAACAGCAAGTTTTCAAGTGCAAATCGTATTTGACACAGCACAATGATGAAACTGCCCATTATCATGAAATCAGATAATTTTGATATAAAATAATGCATATAGGATGCAACTGCATTAGGCGAGTAACAGGGCTTGCCATTGGCTAATACAGGGCTTTCTGGAAATGGCAAAATATCCATAAAAGTGCCAGCTCATGGCTAAATCAATGTTTATGGATGACATCCTTTTGAATAGCAAACACTTGCTGCTTGCAAGTTAAACAATGTTCTTATCCGTTTGCCTGTTTCTGGCCCCTCAACCACAGCACAGAGCGTTGCAAATCGCATTTAGTAACAATTATCTGCTAGCATTTCATGAACAGGAAAGTAGTATGATTAATGAAAAGTGACACACAAAGATTACTTTGCTGGGCCAGCCTCCTTGGTGAATGGGCAACACTGCTGAACCACAGCTTGACCTTTGTTCCCTTCAGTTGAGGTCAACACGAATGTGAAGTGTTTAGAAGATTAGCTACTACAAGTGCTCCAATATTACTTAATGTTGTCTTCACTAATGAACTCCAGGTTGCCAATTACATATAACAATACAGTTTTCACCTCTCAAAATAAGGTTGTAAGACAGATGAAGAATATAACGTTATTAGTTAGTTGTTGCCGTGGTGCATAATAATAACCTACCCTGGACATAATGATTTCACCATATACAGATAAATAAGAGTTCACAGCCTTCCAAATTTGTCCTACTTGCCATACATTACCCTTGACATGAAATGAGGTGGGAGAGCCCAACAAAACATTGGTCTCATTTTATATTTAAGAGTTTTCTCTGCAGCTACATTCTTATTCTAACCAACACCACAGCTTAACATCTTGCAAGTTGCACTGAAGGTAGCTACTGATCTTATTACCAGTCCTGAAGTTTTTAAGTAACTTTATTGTAGTAGTAGTGGCAACAGATTGCTTGTCAGAGAAAGATTGTGGCATAAAACAAAAGGGAATACGTGGGCAGAATAAAAACGGCTTGTATCATGAATTATTTTGTTGGAAAACATTTGGGAACTCCTACTCCTCTTGCCCGTAAGAAAAAGGAAGTGTAAGTAAGCAAATACTGAGAAGGAAAGATTGTGGCCAGCTTTGGCTCATGCTAAAGGGCTCATGCTATTCTGTGGACTTCAAAATAACATTGATGTTAGCTATGGAAATGCTGCACTATATAGAACTTCCCTATAGTCCACATGATGTTAACAGCTACTTTAATGTCCACAGATTTTATACAGGGCCATTACAAAACGTTATGCAAATTTATTTTCAAAATTTGGCTTTCTGGGGGATTGGACTGGTATGCTGATAAAAGGAAAGGCGCCTTAAAGAACTAATGAGCTTTATTGATTCACATCTCATTTCAAAGATGCAATGTGGAAAATCATTTTCTATTTTATCCAGTATTCTGAAATAGCTGGCTGGAATAGCTGAACCCACAAATTTCAGCTGAAATACAAATGATCCTTCTCGATAAGGAGCTGCAATGTTTTGCTGGGAATTTGTAATATTTTAAACAGAAATGTGCATGCAGGTTTCTGGCACATGGTATTATTTAGGAATTTTTAAAACACATACTAGTTGGCTTTTAGAACACCTCTTCCAAAATATCTCAAGTAAGAACAATGCAAAGCATCATACAAGAAAAATCAGGAAATGTATCAGCACTGGCAACAATACAACAGAATACCAATAGCCAAACTTAAAATATTAAGGATGACATGAGAGAACAAAACAAGCAAAAAGAGAAGTCCTACAAACTTTTCTCTGGAGCTGATCTGTCAGTAGAAGCAGCATTGGTGTCAGCAGGACCATCTTGAGGACCAGAAAGAAGGGCTGTGTGAATGTGTATTGCATTTGGTGTTACTTTGTAAAACTTACTACTGCTGCTGCTGCTGCTGCTGCATTTATTTTACTATTATTTTATATGCTGCTTTCAATTACCTACGGGTTCATTGATGGTTTTTTTGTATACTGTCTTTTGGTATTTGGATAGGATTTTATAACACTATTCTGAGCAACTTCAATACAGTTTTTGGGAAAACATGTAAGGCACAATCTACTGGAAAGCAGTGACAACCTTTCAGAAGAAGTTTTCTTCCAGAAACGATGCTTATATCCTAAGAAGGAAAGGTTGGCTATCCATCTGTTTTAAATAGAATCATAGAGTTGGAAGGGGCCATACAGGCCATCTAGTCCAACCTCCTGCTCAATGTAGGTTCAGCATCCTAAAGCATCCAAGAAAAGTGTGTATCCAACCTTTGTTTGAAGACTGCCAGTGAGGGGGAGCTCACCACCTCCTTCGGCAGCCTATTCCACTGCTGAGCTACTCTGACTGTGAAATTTTCCCCCTGATATCTAGCCTATATCGTTGTTAAACCCATTACTGCGCGTCTTCTCCTTTGCAGCCAACGGAAACAGCATCCTGCCCTCCTCCAAGTGACAACCTTTCAAATACTTAAAGAGGGTTATCATGTCCCCTCTCAACCTCCTTTTCTCCAGGCTGAACATTCCCAAGTCCCTCAACTTATCTTCATAGGGCTCGTTCCCTTGGCCCCAGATCATCCTCGTCAACTACTGTGTGCATGTGTGTAAATTGCTGTTTGCTGGAGAAATTTTGTATGAGCTTTTTGTAATGGCTGTAATCTGGTGGCTGGACCTGTGATCTCTGTGATAATGGTGGTACTTCTTCTGAGCTACCACTAACATACAGACTGCTATGAACACATAGTCAAACGGTGCTTATGCGTACGTATTGTACAAGGTGTTTATATGGGGTTTCAGCTACTGTCACATGGTCCTCATGACTGATAACAATTATACAATGACATTAGTAAAACAGTAGATAAGCCAGAGATTTAAATTTACTGCCTATTCTACACATCACAAATAACTATAGTTGGCCTTCATGAATAGCACAGTCCATAGCATAGCCAGCATACTAGTCCTTATTGCACAGTAGATCAAGGTTTGAGTCAAATTATAGTCATTCAAGTAACACATTTAACATTTCACATATCCTTAAGGAACAGAGCCCAAAATGCTGCAGTGACCTGCTCTTAAAGAGAAAATACCTTAAAGATATTTTTGCATCAAAATGGAGAGCCCGTTGATCTTTATACCATTAAACATGATTAGCTGGACACAGGAATCATTGCTAGTGCTGGAAACCTGTGATAAGATAAATTCCATGTAAACCACCCTCAGATGTAGGGGAAGGCAGTGTATAAAATATTTATTTTATTTATTATTTAATTTATATCACAACCCTCCTGACAAAGTCAGCCCAGGGCAGCTGACAAAAGAATTAAAACACGAAACACAAGAATCCCCATAAAAACCCTTAATTAATCCCCAATAAATAAAAATACAATATAAAAACTCCAACAGAACATGGAGGCAACATCCCTACCCTATACTGGTCAGTAGATCACCAACCCCAACTGCATCCATACTCTGGCCCAACCAGGTGATCTCAGGCCTTCAACTAGGCGGGGCCTCCAGTTTGTAGAACTCAGGACAGCTCTTCCTCCCCAGCCTCAACCAAAAGCCTGGTGAAAGAGCTCCATCTTACAGGCCCTGCAAAAAAGCTCTGTCAGGACTCACAGCTCTCCTGGGAGCTCATTCCATCAGGGTGTTTTTGGCCCTGGCCCTGGTTGTGGCTAGGCAAATGTCCTGGGGTCCCAGGACCATGAACTGATTTATCCACAGATTGAAGTGGTAAACAAACAAATAACTGAGGTACTATAAAGACTTTAGTGTTGTAGTACAAGCTTTAAAGAGTACTGCAGACATTATAAAGATTCAATGCTGCATCAATGCAAACTAAATATGCTTTATTAATGAGGGACTCATGATGTACAGTTCAACTGCTAGGCAAGGGTGGGGACAATACCGGCGCACCAAGGACACAAAGAAACATGCTTTATTTTACTTGGCATATATAAAGTCATAGCTTTTATTGTCATTTAGATGAGCATCGACACACAAAAAGATGGGGGTGGATCTCAAACACCACTCCTCCCCATCCTGTAGCCATCAGTCCACAGGCTATGCCCCTAACCCAAACAGCCATTGACCAGGAGCAGCTTTGAGAGTCACCTGCCCCTGTTCCCGCCAATGTTCAAGAGGGGGGGGGGGTGAGAGGCAGTGGCCAGATTTCTGTTTATTATTTTTGCAAACAGTACACACTGGAGGGATTTACATGTAGAATGTCCTAGGTCCAACCCACAGCTTCTCCAGTTTAAAGGATTTGATATTGGATAAAAGACCCATATTTGAAAACTAGGAGAACTACTATTAGTCAAAACAGGCAATGACTAATACTGTACTTCCTACTTTCAATGGAGTTCAGCTGACCCTTCCTGACTTGATTAAAAGCCTATGGGTTATACTGGATCCAGGATTATTGCTTGGAGAAACAAATTAATGAAGCAGCAAAAATTACTTTCTTCTGAGTTTGTCATGCTCTCACTGCTTATAACTTTTATTGCAAAAACAGTAATTGAAGAATTTTATCAAGCCTTGATAGCCATTTTGAATCATGCCATGGTAACATCAAGACTAGATTACTGTAATGCACTTGATCTGAAATAAACCTGGAGAATCCAGTTGGTACAGAATGGCACAGCCCAGTTACTATCAGGAGCTAGACAGGACCATTCACATTACATACATGCTGCAGTAACTGCAGTGACTACTCATCAGGCACTGGTTTCATTTCAAGGTATGACTGTCATGTAGAAAGACTTGCATGGCTTTGGACTCTCATGTGGGCAGAACAACCTCTCCACCTATGTTCCACCACAAAACATCAAAACACGAACTGCCTGCACATTTGTGTTCTTTATTGTGGTTCCTACCTTGTGGAATATCCTGCTGGAGGTCAAGAAAGTTTCAACTTTCCTATCATTGGACTAATTATATAAAATGGAGGTATTCAGGAGAGCTTTTGTCTAAAAAAATAATACGGTTATACTATAACATAATAGTTTGGGAAGTCACTTTTTAAAGAAACAAGGGACTCTTTATCTCTATACAGAGGATGCATGATCAGTTATTATGCTGCAGTTGTTTCATTGTATATTCTCATTTTTTTTCATGCTTATTCAGATTTTGGTATTCTAGGAATAGTCCTGGTATATTTGATGTTTCCTCATATAGAGTAGATGGACCCACACTGTGCTTATTAGCTTTCTCTTTGTATCAGCTGTTAACAATTGACACTGTAAATCTCAGTTAAATACTCAGTTAAATTTGCATAAATAAATGCAAATTTAATATTTTCATGGCAATGGTTTGCTTTAAACCAACTTGGTGTAGTGGTTAGGAGTGCAGATTTCTAATCTGGCAAGCCAGGTTTGATTCCGCACGCCCCCACATGACCTTGGGCACTGATAAAGCTGCTCTGACTGAGTAGTAATATTAGAGTTCCCTCAGCCTCACCTACCTCACAGGGTGTCTGTTGTGGGGAGAGGAAAGGGAAGGCAAATGTAAGCCGCTTTGAGAATCCTTCGGGTAGAGAAAGGCAGCTTATAAGAACCAAGTCTTCTTCTTCTAAATGTAGAATACAGGGTCACAACTGTGGCAAATAGCATCTTTAATGTTTTAGATAACAGCACTAAGATTAGTGCAGGGCCTGGAAGATCGAGCTCTTCCATGTATGGTTGAAGCCAGGTTGAGGTCCTGGAGTTACCATCAGGAGATCCTCTAGTGCAGTGGTTCTCAATCTTCCTAATGCCATGACCCTTTAATACAGTTCCTCATGCTGTGGTGACCCCCAACCATAAAATTATGCAAGTGTTCTTTCAGACAAATTAAACTGAAACAGACCAATGGATCCATCGTTCATGACTGTATATAAATTGGTTTTTTTCCTGGGGTTTCTCATTTCAGTTCTGTGTCTTATCCCACCATGTCAATCTTGCTCTTTTCCACTGCTCCAGACAGATGAATGCTCTATCTCGATCTACCAGGCAAGGCTGTTGTGTGGATGGTGCCCCCCCCCCGGCTAAGCTGCTTGCCCTGCCTCGACCCTGTGAAAGGTTCAATTCCCAAAGGGGTCCTGACCCGCAGGTTGAGAATCACTGCTCTAGGGTCAGTGAGATCTCGACCCTCACTCCTAATGGAAGAGCTCCTAGCTGTAAACTGGACAGGGGGTGGGGAGTTAACTCTAACGTACAGCCATCTTTTACTGTGTCAGGGGATCTTTTCTGCAATTTATGGCTACTACCATCTTAAATATCTGTTTTCTGAACCCAGCTGGTATAATTTTCACAGTTTGGAATGTGGTTTTCTGTGAAGTGGTGAATTGACTCAGCAGTTCCTTCCCTGCATTGGTTTGTGTGGAATTATCTTCTAAACACCGCGTAAACTCTTAAAAAAAACCCTTCCAGGAATTCTTTTAAAGTTCCCTCTTTCCTTTGCTATCTCTATTTATTATGTTGATGATTTATTTCTAGGATTCTTGGGCACTCACAAAATTTTCTGAATGGCTAAATTCTCCTTTAGAATGGTGTCAATGGCCACAGTTTGACGCACATCTACTTTAGTCCAAAGTGAAACAGTATTGTTCAGAAGGGCATTTTTGTATAGGAAATAGGACTACATCACAACAGATAGGCTAAGGGAAATGTACTGTGTTACTAGTGATGTAAATTGCCTCACATATGATGTTTAATACCTATGCTTTGTTCAGATGACAGCTCTTATCAGGTATGTAAACTTGATGAGGAGCTGAGCTTGAGGTCCAAAGCAGGTTTGTAATCCCCCAGTTGTAGTTGGCCAACACATGGCTGGATCCTGACTACCAGGTCCAATCAGTTCAAAGTGATACTGACCAATAGTGTGTTATTAAAATGAACTCACAGTGTCTGTGCTTCCTGAACCCATCAATTTAACAGCTGTTTCAAATTTTCTATTCCAGTGCTTATTAGATGTAACATTCTATTGATTGCATTGATTTACATTTTGTAATCAGGTTTGAGTCTCAATGGAAAAGGTGGACTATCAATAACGTAAATAAATAAAATCTTCATAACTATTACACTCTTAGAGTGTCATCAGAGGTTAACTAGCTACGGTTGCTTGAATGCTTTCCAGCTATTGTGGTCTGAAAGGCTAATTAAGTTCCTTGAAGAGGTGCAAACTCTTTGATTGACCTTTGGCTTACATGTTATTGGCTGACATTTAAATGCTGCTGATATCTGGATCCAGGAAGTGAAGTTTTAACTACTTCCTGAAACCAGACACAAAAAATGCCAGTTTTGAGTTTATATAAATATAAATACATATATGGAAATGTTCCCAAAACCCCAAGGATCTGACTAACTGATAGCTAGTCATGAATACCACCTTTGAACAATGTCACCACCAACTCCAAGCTATCTTTGATGAACTATTTATATTAATTCCAATCAGTTTCTGTTCCAGTTGTGTTGAAACTGCTGTGTTGATATGAGTCAGCTGCAGAAGCTCAATAGGAGGAAGAACAGGGAGAGTGTTCATAGGATGAGAACTATCAGCCTTATTAGGGAAGATGAGGGGGCTTTTTGCACGGCTTCAAAATCGCACAATGGTTGCTAATTGGAAACGCTATTGATTTGCCTTAACACACGACGTCGTAGACAATCTGCAACACTCCTGAAACCGATCAGCAAAAAGCGCTTCGTTGTAGCGCTTTCAGGGGAATCCCAAAAAGTGGATTCACCCTCCGGAAAGCGCTACACTCTTGCAAACAATCTGTAACACTAGCGATAAAGACCTGTGCGTTACCATTGTTGCGGTTTCTTCAAAGTCCCTCCTCCTGAGCCTGTCCTCCAAACTTCCGGCGAAGCGATCGCCATTTTTTTTTCTCCGAGCGAGTGGGGATAAACGCACCAGCGAGCCTCTTTCTGTTTAGAGGCTTCCCTGGCTTCAGTCCTTTACCTTTAGTCACTAAGCACAAACCACATAAAAGCCCGTTTGCTGAAATAAAGTCCCTTTATTTTTTACACATTAATTCAGCCGAAAATCGGGCCCGTGAGAGGGGGGGGGGATTTTTTTTTTATCACTCGAGGAAGCATGGCAACGATCATACGATCAAACGACAGCTCACATTAGGCAGCTGGATGGGTCTCTCCGTTGCAACGAATCTACCTAGATTCGTTGCTATGGGTCTGTTTTTTTTTTTAAAAAACCTTTCTTAAAGGGAAAGGGGCTGTTTGGGAGCATGCTAACGGCTGCCCATTGGCTGCTTGACGGCCAGGGGCGGGACGAGCTTGGCAATAGCGCTTCCTTTCTAGCGATTTCTGCCGAGACCGGAAGCCTGTGGGAAACGCTAAAAAACGCAACTGATTCCACTACAAAGGCAGGTATGCATAACGACGAATTCCACTATTTTAAATGGCGATTTTTCATTCCGCAAACAATTTGCAACAAAGATCCCCGTGCGTAAAGGCCTCACATTTCTTGGACTTTCATGGAAGAAAATGTTTGCAATGCTCAAACTAGCACCCACCTTGCCATACTCCTGCCTGTAATCCTGCCAGACTTCTTCGACATTTTGACCATGAACCAGAACTTTGACCACCCTTTTCAGGTCTCATTTGCCAGCTTGACTTGTCCTCGGGTTTTTGGACCTGGCCTTGCTGACCAATCTTGGAACTCTCTACTGCTTCAAGCATGCTGAATGGCTGCTGAAACCTGACACCTCCGTCTGAGCCTGCCAGCCAGTACACTTGTTTACCCTGATTACCTGAGCTCGGGGAAACTGATGGAGTATGATCTTATTGATTCTTTCAGACATCAGTGATTTTTGATACTGTCCATAAAGGTATCTTTCTGAATTTATTCGATTAGATGCAAGGTGCTATATAGTTTTCTTTCCAGTTTAAGGACTGATACTAAAAAGTTCTGCTAGGCTCTTTGACATCTGTAGTCCAGGGTTTGACATCTTTCTGTCCTCTGTACTGCAATTTAACATCTAGGTAGAACTGCTCTGATTTAGAGTTCAGTGCTTTCAATTTGCTTTGGGTTGGATATAGCAGAAATTTTCACCAGTGGAAGAGATATAAATCAATGGAACCTGACTTTCTTGCCTTCCATTGTATCTTTCTTGCCTTCCATTGCCCTTGAAATGCTGTTCCTGGAGAAACATTGAATCCCCGGACAGAGCTGCAGCGTTAGGGAAGAATCTTTCTTCCATCAGCAGAAATTCTCCATAGGAAAATTTTAGCCAACTGCGTAGCTACCGAAAAGACAGTATGTTCTGGGGAGTAGTTCACTTAATGCAACAGGTTTGAAGCTTCTAAGTTCTATGCCTGCAGAAAATCATTCCAGTTTCATTTATGGCATTTAGCACCATTAATTGATTTTGGTTTATTTGACTTTCTGCAAAAGTGAGATTTCCCCACACTTATCCACAGATCATATAAAAATAAAATTACCGCAATGCATGCTAAAATTATAGCAAGGCATGCTAAAATTACTGCAATGCTATTGCCTTTGAAGATTATCTGACCTCCGTTGGTTTTGAATGCAGCTGCAAGGCTGCAGACAGATAACGATTACTAGGAACACATCTAAGTATTGAAAAAAAACCCTCCTCTGGCTATCAGGTGGTTTCCAGGTACACTTCAAAGTACAAGTTTAAAGAAAACATTTTAAAGCCTGAAACTGCATAAACCAGGATATTCCAAGCCCAACCTGTTCCCATATGAATGAAGGCACCAGTGACATGGCCTTCTTGGTTGAAACACCTTGTTTCTGACATTCCTTCCTAGAATCTTTTCTCCTGTTCACTTCTATTATAAATTTTAGACACCAGTTGAACCGTTAATTTATTAAGAGCCCTGCTGGTATTTAAATTTTGGGAGGAGGGGGAGTTATTGTCCTGACGTTTAACCCCCTACATAATTTTTGTTCTATCAATATCTAGCTTTTATTGCTTTTATGCTTTTTGAGAGGTTGTACTGATTTTGTTTGTCAAAAGCTTATAATTAATTTTGTATTTTTATTATGGTTTCATAGACTGTTATGCTGTAAACTAGTGGTCCCCAACCTTTTTCAGGCTGGGGACCGGTGGCAGCAGGGAGGGTGATTGCCCAGCCATGCATGCCATGCATGCGCAGCCACACATACGCGCATGTGCGCCTGAAAACGCATGCAAGCTTGCGGCCTGGAAAGTTTCTTACTGCGGGGGGGGGCAGGGAGAGGAAGCCGCAGCCCAACTGCAAGGGCCTTTGCGGCCCGGCACCAGGCCACAGCCCAGTGGTTGGTGACCACCGCTGTAAACGACTTAAAAACGTTGGATCCCTGCTCGCTGTGCTGCTATCATTGCTGCCCATTTTTTGAGGCCATTTCCACTCTCCTGAAGGTGAGACCAGCCATCGAAGATGCGCAGCAGCAGCGCAGTGAGCGTGGTTCACCGTTGGGTCTTGCAAAACCAAAAAGGGAACTAAAAACCAGCCTGAACAGAAGTCAAGAACTTCTGTTGAGCTGTAACATTACAAATATTTATTAAACAAAGTGCACTGATATAATATATTAAAAATAAAGTAAAAACAACCCATATCTAATTGCACATGACAGAATAGACCAAATCCCCTTTATCGCAGAGCGTTTTCGCTTGAGCGGCTCAACACCTTTCCATCCAAAGTATTACAAGGAAGATTTGCCAAGATTCCTTTCGAAAATAGACTATGTCCCTGTGAATTAAACACTCCTGACACCATGCAACATATCTTACTGGATTGTCCCTTGTTTATTGTCCAGCGAAGGCACGTTATACCTCTTATACCCAAATGGTGAAATCATTCAAAAGACCCGATCCGCCATTTTTTGATGAGTGATAAGGATGCCAATGTCACCTTTATTATGGCTGAATTTTTTCTTCAGTTTTAAACTGCTTGATGTATCTCTGTTCATTTTGCTAATCTGTTTTATGCCAATAAAGGTATTGTGTGTGTGTGTGTGACCAAATACGTTTCGACCCACAGTGGTCTTCCTCAGTGGTCAAATTATTGTGTGAAATGCTGTTTTGTACAACTAGCTTTTTCTGGTA
This sequence comes from Paroedura picta, assembly GCF_049243985.1. Lineage (NCBI taxonomy): Eukaryota > Metazoa > Chordata > Lepidosauria > Squamata > Gekkonidae > Paroedura > Paroedura picta. Next base: position 38,489,231 of record NC_135378.1, read on the forward strand.
CATGGAAATGCACTCTTCATGTAGAGTTAGGCAAAAGCTGAGAGTGGTGGCGTCAGATAATAAATATTTTAGAAGGTGGGCTCCAAACCAGATACTTTAGAAACAATACTTTAGAGCTACACCAAACAGATTTTTCTTTGCCACCCAGCAAGCCTTTAGATTTTGATCTTATACAAGAGGGAATTTCACACAATATATTGATCACTGAGGAAGACCCCTGTAGGCCGAAATGCATTTGGTCTATTCTGCCATGTGCAGTTAGACATGTGTTGTTTTTACTTTGTTTTAAATATATTATTAGTGCACTTTATTTAATAAATATTTGTAATGATTTTTTAATATTGTTTTGCAGCTCAACTTTTGGATTCCTCAGCACTGGGCCTCACCAGCTGCTGCCACTGTCACCCATCTTCTGAGGCCTGCTCTTCTGAGGGTGGGACTGGTTGTGGATGATGGGCAGTGGCAGTACAGCGAGTAGGCTCAGCTCCAAGCCTTGCCAGCTGCCATCTACTGGCACACTACCTGGGGTGGGACAACTGACATCATGTCCGTAGTCATATCCATTTCAGGGGGCATGCTAGTAGATGTGTTTCAACATCAAAAATATTTGGAATAATTATATCTCCCGGCAGCTGGCTACTCTTTTCTGCCATACAATCCAATAAAATCAGTTTTAACATGTTATGCCTACCATTATTCTAAATTGACTTTAAAAATTGCCATAATCTGTGATTACTTATATGTTTGTTCTTTCTCAAATATACAGCAAATGTTACCACACTATTCTAAATACAATTTATGTAATTTTAAGTATGTAGTTTTTGCCGAAAAATTGCAAATAGCACAAGAGTTCTTGATAAATACATGGGGCAATTCCTTTGAATTATGTACTCTGCTTTCAAATACCAAAAAAATAGTAAATTGGATATTAACACTAGCTCTCAGATGAAAGCACTATTGATGTTTTTCTGCACACTTCCATTAAAATAAATGAATGCATGAATAGTTTGGGGTTTTTTATAGGAAAGATGGAGGAAAGATCTTCATTCATAAAACCAGCAAAAAGTCCCAGTTGTTTACAGCTATTTAATACTGGATACATATATCTTTTAAAACCAAAACAAATAGCTGGCCTGATAATAAAAATCAGTTGTGTATGGAAATCACTTATTCAATAATTACTCCTTTTTGAATATGTTTACTGAGAAAAAAATATGAAGTCTTGATTATAAATATGCTCACTTACTTTAAATGCTTTCTTGCAAATTATACATAATGGTTCCAAAGGAACTTGCAAACCACAGTAAATCATAAAATTCATTTTGCTTTGCATCAGGTCATATACCCATTCTACGACTAATCACCTCATTTCAAAATTCAATAAACCTAAATACTTGGATTTATGATGTTTTGTCACAATTGAAAAGGGAATATCAACAACATGCAATTAGAAGGCTACTGCAACTTAAAGAAAGCACCTAGTTGAAAACAATTAAAAAGACTCTGCAGCAATAATTATATTGACAGTGTTAGCACATAAAACAAATTAAAACTGATTTAATTTCTGTTTTGAGATACAAAGGAAAACACTAAAAAGCTTTAATTTAGCCACTTAAAATGCTGAAGTTGTTCTGAAGTGAAATCTTAAGCTGAAGAAATAGACTATTCTTAACTGCATTTAAAACACACATGCAGGTTATTTCCAAAAGAATGTTGCTGAGTACTTCAAGCAGTCATTACTGGAGTTATTCTTTATGCTTTTAATTTTTGAAGAAGAATTTTTGTAGGGAATTTTGGTGAGAATGTATATAATGATAAGCAACATACTTTTCTGCAGTATTGATTACTGAAGTGCTGCTATAAAAATTAATACAAATTGAGTTTCCATGTGTGTAAACCTGTTAGTCATTTTGAATGCATTCTTAAACTGTGATTCAGGTTTCTTTCTAAAGCACTTCTGTATCCACAGTGCAGCTGTTTCTGTAGAAGACAATGACAATCCAGAGATTTAGAATTGTTCTGCAAATGTGATGTTTCAAATGTATTTTGAGTTTATCAGTAAAATAAAATATCAGGTTGATTGGTTTGTATATATAAATTGCCTTTCACTATTCACTGTTTAAATTACTACCTCAACTGTACAGTTTGTCCCACATGACTTTTAAATCCTATTTTCCATATAAACATCAGAGGCTATAAAGCAGCACTGCAGCCAGCAAACATTTTACAACTATACTATATTAAGCATAAAAAGGCTGGGACTGGTATTCCCGTTGTTTTTTAAAGACCAAAAAAGGCATCAGATTGTCAGAGTTACTAAAGGGCTGTGTGCTTCAGTTGCCCCCTTAATTAAATTCTTAGAAGTAATCAGACGCAAGATGACAAATGGTGAGAAGAGACCATACCACTGCTGAATAATTTTATCATTTATTCCTATAACTGTCAATCCACGAAGGGCTATTTTTTATATGTCACCTAAATCACAGAAGTTGGTACCATTTACAGTGATTCATGTTAGCCTTGTTACATGATTTACTGCTAAATTATTTCTCTTCTTGTGGTTTTTTTGGTTCATCGTTATATGATTAATTTGTGATTTGAATGTGCAAAGCTTTTTATGTGTGTGTGGACCATGGATATTATTCTGCATCCTATGTAATGTTTGAAACTATTATTTAATATTTTAAAAATAAATAGTATTTTAAAACCTTGGATATTAGCTACTTTGGGATTAATTTGCTTCTTCTTGCTATTTCAGGTGGCAATAACACTAATAGTACTTTTTACATGGTATAGTGAAATACCCACAATGATTTAAGACTTCAATACATCTTCATTTTTTCGTTTTGTTGAGAAAAAATAGTAAATTATATACACTTTCCCTTACATCTTCAGACTTTGAAATTTAACTATCAAAACATGATCTTATTCTCTTACACGAGAGACCACATACGTCAAACTGTCTTTAATGATATCTATCAAGTTGGATGACATTTCGTTTGGGAAATAGAGTGAAAATGAAGAAATGCACATTGTGGAAACATTAAATCTTTTGTTTGTAAATTATGACAAAAGGTGGCAGTTTTAACAGCTCTGATCAGGTACTTGTACATTATGTCAATCTATCGTCTTGATATCCCAATGAATGGGCCTTCCTATATGTCACAAATACTACATTAGAGATTTTTTAAGTACAGCTTTCTTTCAATTTCACTGGCATGTGCTGTTGATTTATGGTCCATTGAAATGACCATTGTAATATTATGTTTTGTACTTGGTTACACAGAATTTGATTCACTTTCCAAACAAGGAGAAATTGTTATCCCCAACTCATAAAAATTTAGAAACGTAAAGTGGCAAAACACTTTGAAGCTCTCTATCTAAAGGAGGATAGAAAATTTGTAGAAATAAAAAAAAAGTTACATATAATTCATGTTTGATATATGGAAATATAATTTGTCATATCTAATTCTCAACATGGCCAAATCTGCAGCTACCTAAACCTGGAGATTGCCCTTAGTAGCCATTGGTAGATAACCACAACAGTACAACTGGCCTCCAAATATCATGTTTCTGTCAGTAAAAATCAGGGGGATGGTGAAGGGCCCTTTCCAATAGTATTTTGGCCTTTGAAAAATGACATCAGGACCAAGGCCAATAGGAACCATTGGGTAGCCTTAAATCTAAGGTGACCAGATTTTAACATTGGTAAAGAGGGACACCATTGACTGGGTGGGGGGGAGTTCTTGATTAAAAATTTGGTCTATATGGAGCAACAACAAGTTTCATAGAATGCATAGAACGCAAAAATAGTATTGTACATATATATATATATATATATATATATATATATATATATATATATATATATATATAATTTCAAGATAAGTACAAGGTACCAGTGCAAGGTACCCCCACATGTCCCTCCAAAAGTGGGACATTCTGTCACCTTACTTAAATCATATGTATGTGTTGCATAACTCACACAGGGATTACTACTGTTCAACAGTTACCACCCCAAATAAGTCAGAATGGTATAGCAGAGTTTCAGTCCAGGTTCTAAAAGATCCTGGTTTGAATTAACCACTCTGCCATAGAAGCTATGGAACTGTTTCCACACTAGCAATATTGTTGTATTTGCATTCTTAAAGTGACAGGTTTTTCCATCCGTCACCACGTTAAAATTTGCCTGTCCAGGTAAAATCTTGAAGTGCTGTCTGAATTATCGCATATTTTTTGAATTCCTGGTTACAGCTATTTCATCAATCATGGCAGAACATAATTTGGAGCTGCCCAATATGAAAATGCATGCAATAGGGATTTCCCCCATGCCCAGCATTCTCCTTTCTTTGTTGCTGTCTCCCCTCCCCCCTTACTTCCTCACATCCTTCCCTCCATTCCAAAAAATATGCCTTTTTTTTTATAGAAGAGGGGTAATTGCTTTACAACGCCCTTTTAAGTTTTAAAAAGCAGTCTTGCTGAGCAGTAAACCATCTTTCAAAAATAGCATTATATTCCATCATGCAATAAAGGGCCAATGAAGATGGGAGACTTTTCTTGTAGTAGTTCAGGACTTTCTGTGAACCAGTGAGCCAGGAATTACTTTTTTTTTCTACTGGGGTTATGGAATTATTTTTTTTTCAAAGATAGCTTGTAATATATTAAATCAACTCACTTCACCTAATTACATGAGGAAATGAAGGATAATTATAATGACAACTTTTTCTTATAGGAAGTGTTCAATGTCATCTCGGAGAAATGGCCAAATAAATCACATTATAAATTATAAATAACATGATAGGTGTGATGTGATTCCTTCAGAATCTTTCATACTGAGAAAAGGACAATGTGTTCATTTTATTATATGCTATCTTTAAAACACAATTTCTCTTTCTGTGTTCTTGTTTTGGCATAAATGTACATGGATAAATTTGTGTATACACAGACGTACTATGTATGCATATGTGTGTGTGTGTGTGTGTAAAACCTGTTAAGTGCTCTATCCAATGTTAGTATTTTAAAGCAGTATTTATTTAGTTCTGAGACCTGCACTGCCATAGACCAGTCTGCACAAAGCTGGTTTGTTTTTTAAGAAATTCTATTTTCCGAAAAAAGCTGAATTCCAAAAAATAGCTGCAGTAGTCATTTATATTGTATTGAATCTGAAGAGAACAGTGAATTTGGTTTGTTGAAAGGGCATGGTGAGTCAGGGGAGAAATGCATACTGATTTAACTTGGCTGATTTGAATTTGTCATGCTCCCCTTTTGTCCTACACATACAAAGATTCTTAGCCACTGAAATGTCAAGGCAAGTCAGACAACTGGCAAGAACCTCCTAAAAACAGTGCTCTAAAAGTTAAAATTGTTCTGAGATACACCCACTAGCAAATTGAAAAATATATGGATAACATTTTGGAGAGCAGCAACATTGTTTACATTCTCAAAAACTGGCATATGCAAAAGAAAATTTCAGTGCAGTCTATGCATTTGAAATACTAGCCCACAAAAAAATTACAGGTAAATCCCAACAAACATTTGCAGTAACCTTGTGTTAAGACTAGGGTTGCCAAACTGATGGCAGAGGCTGGGTTGCCAGCTGCAGGGTGGGGAAGTCCTGAAGATTTGATGGTGGAACTTGCAAAGGACAGGGCTTCAGTGGTGTTCAACACAATTGAATTCACCTTCAAAATCATCCATTTTCTCCAGAGAAACTGATCTCTGGAGATGAGCTGTAATTCTGGGGGATCTCCAGTTTCCACCAGGAGGCTAGCATTCCTAATTAAGATTGCACTTTGGGAAAACTATTCAACTTCCACACTACATGTATTTCTCAGTGTATTGTGCACAATTACAAAAAATATAGAGGCAATTATAAATAATTCTGCTCATCTTGTGAATCTCCCCAGGGTTCCTCTAAACCAGACTTTCTCAACCAGGGTTTTGTGAAACAATGGGGTTTCTTGATGGCCCTAGAGGGCTTCCTAAATGGGTGAGGGTTAATTAATTTTAATTTATTAAACATTTATTGTGTGATATGACCATATATGGTCATGTCGACTCCCACAAAATGGCCAACGAAGGGCCTAAAGGGAGTGGAAAGGGGATGTATTCCCAGGTGAGCATGTATGTTATAGCTAACTTTCCCAACCATATTCTATATGATCGCACCACTTCTGGGGGTTCTTGAAGTCTTAAGAATGTTTGAGGGGTTTTCTGAATAGTAAAGTTGAGAAAGGTTGCTCTAGACCAGTGTACTCAGCCTTTTCTTCACCGCAACCCCAACTTCGGAAGTGGCTGGTGTGGTGGTAGCATGTGTGCATGCAGGTGCACAACAATTGAGGTGGCATGGAGGAGGCCATTGCCATGGCTCTGCTGCCTTCACTTGCCTCCACTGGCTGCTGGCTGCTGCCTCCGCCTGCCACCCGCCTCCACACACTGCCGCCTGCTGCTGCCGCCCACCACTGCCACAGGAGCGGTGCGCAACCTGGTGACCCCAGGGAAGCGGCCAAATGACCCCAAATGGGGTCATGACCCCAAGGTTGAGAACCACTGCTCTAGACTGATTACCATGATGTTTCTCCAACCATAATGATGAAGGTTCACAAATGTTTTGTAACTTTTATGCTTAATTTCCATTTGAAGTAAAAAATAGACTACAAAATTTTTGGTGACAGAACTGATAGTTTTGATACATTTCCTTATAGTTACACCATTAAGTAATTTCTAGATCTGCACTAAGATCACACTATACTTTGTTCTAGAACAAGGTTTAGAAGCTGCTGTACAAGATGGTTAAGTTGCTGTTTATATTGAAATTGTTTCAAGTCATTTCTCATACTGTTTGTTTTGAACCCAATATTAGAATGTTCATCCTCAAAAAAGCTGCTTTGCCAGAATTAAGCAGATGTTCGCAGAGCTAAATACTCCTATTTATTGGAACTTTTAGCATTTTGGTAGGGGAGGACAAAAATAGAAACTTCTGAATTGTTTATTTGTCTAACTTAGGCTGGTGTGTGTGTTTTGTTGCTGCTGACAAAAAGATAAGATGCAGTACAAATGAAATCTGAAAGCTCTCTGACTTTCTCCTTTCTTTCTGCCAAAGAGAGAATGTGGATGCATGAAACCGGGCTAGCTGCCAGAGGTAGGAGAAATTCTACCTACTAAGTGTCCCATAGGAGACAATATGCTTACTTAAACAGAAAGCTACAAAATAACAGTGGTTTGATCAACCACTCCAATATATTGATTTCTATATTATAATTCATATAGAAATCAGAATTAAGAAGTATATTTCACTATATAGGGATGTCGTATAGGGAAGTGACTATCAGTAGTTTATATAACTCCTGGGGAAACATGAGCGATTTAGTAGTTATTTATTTTAAAAAGACATAACTGCTGAATTCAGATTTCCTCATTTACAGGAGTCCTTCAATGTAGTTAGTCACTAGGTGTACTAATATTTTGAGGTTCATCTGTTTCATGTAATAATGCTATTTCTACACTAGTTATCTGTTCTAGGTTCAAATGCTGTTGGGAAGTGGATTTTCCACATCTTTCCCATAACTTTGGTACATTGGTGTACCTCCTGGGTTTTACCGAGCGTTTCTTCTTTTGCCCTATCAAACCTGTTTGGGAAGATCACAGTAAAGATTGAATAGCTGTAATGTGGATAGGTCTTTTAAGATTTTTCAACCCAGATGGCAGTCATTTTCGCTGACACTGCACTCACAGTGACATTTCCCTACCCTCCACAATTGGGGTCTCTCTCTCTCTCGCTCTCTCTTTTTAAAAAGATATTTAATATATATAGATTGTCTGACTCCAGCCTCTTCCAGGGACATCCCAACCTCCTGTCAGAAAAGCTCAGCAGTCCCTGGATTCCCACCCCCAAGAGTGCCCACTGAATCACTCATGCAGCAGCCAGCTGGTGAAGCTGTGACCTGATGCCAAATCCAGCTCAAGCAGTGCACTGGTTCTGACCCTGGTGCAGAGCTCACCTGACAGATAAGCAATGTAGATAAGCAATGCATTGAGCCTCGGTGCAAGCCCAGGATGAGCCAAGTATCAGGCTCAGACATGCTGAACACCAACCACACTACACTCGGGTGAGGCTGAAGATGGACGGGGTAGAAGAGCCCGCCCCTGCTTAGGAGGAAACTGGAGAGTGAGGGTGGGGGAGATCAATGGATCAGGGAAGGGAAAATAGACAGTGACAGAAACCAATTAGGAGGGGGAAGCAGGGAAGGTGGATCTGGGATTGACGGGGAGAATAAAAGGAAGTGCTGGGATAGAGACAGAGTGGCTGTTTTAGTAGAAGAGTAAAAGTATATAGGAGTGAACAGTGATAGAAGAATTGGTGTATAAGACAGAAGAACACTGGAAGAGGGAACGAGAAGAGAAGGGAAGGAGGAATGGAGACCAGCTGGGTGAAGGGAAAGTGGAGGGTTGTATCCAAGAACCAGACCAGGAGCAAGCTTGGCAATAGCAGCAGTACTCGTGTAGTCCCCAAAGACAAGTGATGTGGAGAAGGAGTACTTTGAAGAGGAAACACCCTCCTCTCCCCCCATATGTAGGCAGATGAATGTTGGCCCTACCCCGGACCTCAAGAGTAATGACCCACCCAGTGGAAATCCAATAGGGCAGCTGCTGGGCTCTCTGAATCACCAACTTTCTTTTCTTTTTAGAAAATTAAGTCTCTAGCTCCTTTCATTGCAGATGTATAAGAAAAAAGGCATATCTTCACAGCAGAAGAAACTAGAGACGTACTCTGATCTGAGAATTTAGAGAACTTCTTTCATATATCAATACAATGATATTTGATTGTTATTTCTTTTTTTTAAATTCTGTGGTCCAGAGGAAAGAAAATGGTTGCTGCTGTGAGATTGGAGCAGGTAAACTATGGGAAAACTTGCCATGTGAAAGCCTTGTTATAGCTGTGCTGTATCAGCAGCTTTACCAGCAGTGGGAAATCAAACACTAGTTTCTCTGTGTGTAAACCACCTAAGAAAGAAGTTGCATAACAAAAATTCAAATATTATAAATAAAATATATTCTTAACAGTAGGAGCTTATAATTCATAATCTTCTGACTTTAAACTTCATTTTAAAAGCACAATAAAATATAGCTACCAAGCATTCTTCTAAACAATGGATTCTTGTAAGAATTTTATTATTCCTGAATTGTTACTTTCAATGTTACAGGTAAACAAAATTGATTGGCATATTCCAGTAATTAGCTAGGGAATCGTGCGATGGACAACCACTGATACAGGACATTTACACTGATACAGGACTTCGATGCACTGGTCTTTCCTTTGACTTTTAACCTGCATTCCCCTCAGTTTTTTGTTTTTTTTTTTGTCTTTTGCATGCAAATTCACTTTCACTTCACAGGTAGGTCAGATGATTTTAATTAGGCATTGCAATTTTAAAAAAGCTTTATATGCTTCAGAATCCACCCTAGGCTGTACAGCTCAATTAGTAAGACACCAGCCTGATGATCAATACATTGTGTTTTTGCTTTTGTTTTTGATGGTACAACGATTTTAAAACTTATTCTCACCATTGGAATGTTAGGGTTTTAATCATTTACATGTGGGAATCTTTAATGTTGTAACCTGACTTTTTTTGATAGCGGCGGGTAATAAATAACAACAACAACAACATCAACAACAACAAAACATGAGGTTTTAAAATGTAACAAAAATCCTTACTGTGTGGAAAAAAATAGGTTTGAACTCATGAGTAGGTTTGAACCCACATTCTGAACTTCAGGATGGTTTCTCACTAATTAAGCTATACAACCTAGGCTAGATTCTAAAGCATATAAACAACAAACAGGGATTTTAGTTATTGTTTTCTTTTTTAAAAAACAGCAATGCAATGCCTTGCCAGAATCCCACATGCAACCAGCTGGGTTACTTTAGGCTCGCCACAGCACTGATAAAGCTGTTCAGACCAAGAAGTAATATCAGGGTTCTCTCAGCCTCACCTACCCTTTTCGCCCGGAGCCGAGTCAGCGTGTCCCACCCCCCCTCCCTTTTTGATATATGTTAAAGGGTCTGGTTGGATGGTTTGCTTCTGTTTTTTCTTTGTCACAGCTGGCGGGGAGGCGCAAGGAGAGGACCCAATTGAGGTGTGGAATCAGGTCAGGGGCACCTGTACTTGAGAGGGACCTTCATTGAGGTGGCCAAAAAACTGTGAGTTAAGCTTGACCCAGCTGGGGAAGGCTGGCATGGCTCGCAGGGCCAGATGACTCAGGGTGGGCGGAAGAAGGTTTACGCCTCCTTCGGCACCCTGAGGGGATCATCTCCCTCAACAGATCACCCATCAGCCAGGCTCAGGGCTGCATGAGGAAATGCAGACGGCTGGAGTTGATGGGTAGGGGGTGTGTGTGGTCGGCTGACCACAAACGGGGGGAGTCCTCTCCTTGTCCTGCCAACACCTCAGGTTTTGTTATGTTCAATAAAGCTGTGGCCTGTTTGTAATGCCATACCAGTGTCCGCATTATTCCAAGCACAACTATAGGCTTGCAAGTCAATAGACACAAAGCTGGTTGCATGCAGGGGAGTGTGGAATCAAACCCACCTCACCAGATTAGAAGTCTGTGCTCCTAACCACTATACCAAGCTGGCTTTCAATATGCAATTATGCACTCATCCCAATATGCAAATTGAGTAAAACCCAACAGCATATATCCCTGTATACCCTTGAACACTATCTCTCTGATTTGCAAATCATTGCAGGAAATCAAGCTTCTCTTCAAATCACATTTTTTCAACTTGTCTTCCTTTTGACAGCAAGTGAGAATGTTCTCTCCTTTCTACCTTAATATATCTTTAGTTTTCAAGGATAGCGACACCAGTTTAAATTATTAAAACTATTTTAATTTTTCAGTACTGTTTCTCATACAGTGTGAAAGGCAAAAGCATACATGTAGCCCCCTTCCCAATTGGCTTCCCTGTAGGATAGTAAAGATATCACTCTTTCACCAGGTTACTAACACTGTCTTGGAGTTTTCTTTGGACACACAAGAAAAAAAGGGATTGCAATATTGTGTCCAGCTTTCACCTTTACTCTCTAAATACTAAAATTCACTTCTAAATTAATGTAAAATAAAGAGCAATGTACAGGTTTCTGGAAGCATATAAATCAGGTTTTAAAAGCAGTTTTGCTAATGGTACATGATTGAGGTCAATATATATCAACATGGTTTGCACAGCAAGTAAATATTGAGGAACTTGGAACAAGTTTAGAACACTAAAATGTGGTTGCAATCCTTCCACAATAAAATCAATTAGGAATTTTATTTCATTTGATTTTGATTTATCTGCTATTGTTTTGAAAACAATTTCTTTCAACAACAATAACAGCAATACAGCATTTTAACAATCCATCTCAAAATAAATATTTGTTACGTAATCATGTTATCTCATCACTACAATGGGTCTCTCTATATCTACAGCTGCAAAACATTTGCCCAGTCTCTGGATCAAGCCAAAGTATTTTTATAGCAAATCAGTTTTACTCTTAATGTTTAATGTTGTAAACATTGCTTTCAAAGAGCAGTTGCCAATTCTATTCTGTTTACATATCTATGCTACTCCTTTAATATTTCCTCATTTTCATTGTTTCCTTTCATTGGAAACATTACCTGCACATGTCAGTAGATGACTTCCTAGAAATAATATACCATACAAATAGTATTGTAGAATATTGCTACTTAAATAAATATGTATTATTTGTAATGTCATAGGTGAAGCAAAAAATAAAAACATTAAATTATGCATCCCAAAATGAATCTTATTTCAAAAATAAACTGTCCAGAATGTTGAACCATAACAATACAAGTACTGATGTTTAGATTTTTGTTGGCAATAAATATATGTTATAATAAAATATTTCAAATAAACACTGCAATATTAATGTACCTTATACTTGCCCTAGAGTAGCTAAGGCATAAATACTTTGTTTAAATCCTGTTATTCCCCCAAATATGTACAGTGACTCTCAAACTTAACTCAGGCACACTAATAGCACATTTCTATAACTTGATAAACTCAAACATCAGATTTAAACTGATTATAATAATTTGAAGAATCTGTCCAGGTTTTCTGAGGAAGAACTTTGTATCCCTTTCTTCTTCCATATGGAAAGCTGAGATCGCACAATCTGCATTTAATTCCTTGAAATAAAATACAATCAATATTTTGTCCTACATCTCCATTGGATAACAATCCAGTGACAAAACAGAGCTAGGTATTTTCTTTAGTAGGCCCAGCATTCAAAAAGAGAAAATGTATCCTGATTAATTGCCTGTAATTGCACAATTCCTTTATAGTTCTCCATAGCTGTTCTTAGACCTGGCATAACCAGCCGGATCAATTAGTTGAAAATGGAGCTAAAGTACATCGTTCCTAAATTGCATTATTGATCACCTCCCTGTGCAAAGGGAATAAATGCATCAGTATCTCCTTCTACTTTAAAGCAGATAATCTTGAATTAGTAGTGAGGAAAACGTGGCAACTAATTGGTCACTTTCTGCAATTGCTTCTTCCACTCACAAATGTGACTGAAATATTTAAAAAAAAATTCTTGCACATTCTGTGTCCATTAAATAGACCCTAGTGCTTAATTAAAACTTAGTGAAATGCATTTATTCAAATGGTATCAATCAATAAACACAATCAATTTACCTGGAATTAGAAGGCTAAAATACTTACTCTCATCCAGCATGAAGAGATTTGTTTTCGCTTTGTTGATTTTCCAATACATTACTTACACATGGGACCTGTAATGTACTGAAGTATACCTAAACCATGTAACAACCTAGATGTTTACAATGTTTACAGTGGTTTACAGTAATATTTTTACATGGAAGCATTGCTTTTAAATAGTAAAAGGACAAGGTTTGTTTGGGAACTCTGTGTGTATTTCCAGACTATTTAATACATCTTGCTATAAACAGTGATGACAAAAGTATGACAAAAGTATGACATCACAACTGATAGTGATTCACTAGGGTTGTGCAAGGTGGCATCCGAATCGGCCATTCCAGGCCGATGCAGCCAGCGCCATGCTGTGGGGTGAAGAGGAGATGTGGGTGCCGGTGAGTCAGTCGGCACACACACGTAAGCACGGAGGCTCTGCACCTGCGTATGTGTGCCAAGTTGCGCACTGGCACCCACGCCTCCCCTCCCCCCCGTGGTGTGGCGCTGGCTGCATTGGCCTAGAACATCTTATCTGGATGCCACTGCGCGCAACCCTAATTCACATTATATTGACCTATGATCCAGGTGGTCATCAGTTCAAATCTCATCTCAGTCACAAACTCTTTCAAAGGCCTTAGATAAGCCACTCTTTTTCAACAACAGTCCACAACAGGCTTTTCATAGGGACTACTGTAATAATGAATAGGGACTATTGTAATAATGCTCACCTTATCACAAAATGCTGTCCCTGAAATTTCTTACCTCCTGTAGAAGTGGGACTTATGCTATAGCACTGTAAGAGAAGTTGCATTAAGGAAAGGTAAACAAAAGCATAAAATGTCAGTTTATCATTGGTATCCCCATTATCAAAACCTCAACTATGTAAACATTTTAGAGATCAATAAATTTGACAAAGGGGAACCAAGAACCTATGCAGTTTTTAAAAAGCCAACCAATCATTATGGTATCACGTGCCCCTTGGATCCCTGTCCATCTGGGTTGTTCAAACTGGGCAACCAGTGGAAAGGTGACCCTTTGAGGGTGATTGTGAACCTCTCCCTCACATTGGGGGAGTTACCTGAGGGGCTCAAGAAAGCAGTGGCATGCCCTCTCTTGAAGAGACCATCACTGGACCCACAGTACCTTACCAGCTATGGCGTTCTTCCATCTGCACCAGGCTCGGGTACTAGTGCCCGACCTGTCCTCTGAACACCTGGCCACAGTGATCCATGCAATGGTCACTTCCAGATTAGATTTCTGTAACTCGGTCTATGTGGGCCTGCCTTTGGCCTTCACACGGAAATTGCACCTGGTACAAAATGCTGCTGCGAGCGTCCTCACCAAAACATCCTGGAGGGCCCATATCCAGCCGGTACTGCAACAGCTGCCCTGGTTACCAGTTTGCTTCCAGATCAGGTTCAAGGTTTTGGTTTTAACCTTTAAGGCTATACGCAGCCTGGGTCCCACTTATCTGAGGGACCGCTTATCTGCTTATGACCACCGCAGGGCTCTTAGCTCTGCAGGTATGAATTTGCTGGGTGTCCTGGGCCCCTGGGATGTCCGTCTGGCCTTGACCAGGGCCAGCGCTTTTTTGGCCTTGGATCCAGCCTGGTGGAATGAGCTTCTGGAAGACCTAATGGCCCTGAAGGAGCTCTCTGAGTTTCGCAGGGCCTGTAAGATGGAGTTCTTCCACCAGGCATTTGGTTGAGGCCAGGGAAGAGACTGGAGTTGCGAATGGTGGATCCCCCCTAATTCTAATTTTAATTTAACACCCATACACCCTAGGTCATCCCTCTTAATGATTATCAGTGGGGCTCATTGGCTGCACAGTGGGAGTGGAAGAATTTGGGGTTAGATTATTTTTTAAGTGAGTCACCATCTGTTGTTGTCGTTGTTGAAGTTGCTGGGGTTTTATGGGGATTTTATTGTATTTTGATATTTTATGAACCACCATGAGATGTGTCATCATGAGTGGCGGTATATAAATTGTAAATATATAAATAAATCATAATAAATTAATTTACTCACAATGTCTTCGCTTAAATCCCAGAATAGCCTGTAAAAACTACCATAATAAAACACTGGCAACTAGGTTCTACAGCAGAGGTTTTCAACCTGGGGGTTGGGACCCTTTCACAGAGGTCGCAGCAGGGCAAGCATCTTGGCCAGGGAGGCACAACCACTGTTGCCCCTGCTGGACATGTGTCCCGGCCCAGACACGACAAGGAGCTCTGCTCTTGGGCCCGCCTGTGTTGCCTCCTCCAAATCATGGGTTTTCTTGGCTTCTCCCCCTGCCCTTCTCTCCAAGGAGGTCCCAAAGTCCCAACCGACATCACTCCTCTTCAAATTCATCCACACAATAGCCTTGTGGGGTAGATCGAGACGTCTGGAGCAGCAGAAAAGAGCGAGAGAGGCATATGGGACAAGAAGCAGAACTGAACTGAGAAACCCCAGGAAAAAAAACAATTCATATACAATCATGAACAATGGATCTTCACACCATTGGTCAGTTTTGGTTTAATTTCTGTGAAAGAACACTTGCATCATTTTATGGTTGAGGGTTACCACAACATGAGGAACTGGTTACTACAACATGAGGGTTGCAACATTAGGAAGGTTGAGAACCACTGTTCTACAGGGAATGGAGGTTGCTGGTTACTTAGATAATAAAGCTTTTATTCTGAACCATTATCACAAAATGGTACATTGTTTACCTTATCTATCAGCCTCCTTGTTAAGCACATAAAAATACTGAGAACAACATGGGAGCTGCAACAGAAAGTCACAGAAGCTACCAGGCTTAGGTTTTAATTGGTACTTGTCACCACCATAAGCAAGGGGATGAAGCCACACAAACCTGGGAGATAGTGCTGCCCAGGATGGACAGCTATCCAGCTAGCCGGGTAAGCAGCCCCTGACACAAGCTGTTAAGTGAACCCTGGATGGAACAGGCACTGAGGTCTTGCAAGAGACATGTGACCCTATGATTTACCCCATCCCAACCAGGTTTGGTGGAATGTATCTATGTGAAATTTAATTTATGAGGCTTCTGTTGTCAGGGAGCATAAGCCACAAGCTGGTAAGCTGCAACCTCCGTGGGGGGTCGGGGATCGGGAAGGGTTTCCCCGGGCCCGTGGAGCACACCCACTGCCTCTCCAGGGGCCCAGGGGAAGCCACAGCTTTGGTGGGGAGAGGGGGCTGGGGAGGGTTTCCCCGGACCCGCAGGGCACACCTGCAGCCTTGCAGAGATGGCAGGTGTGCTCCACCAGCCCCGGGGAAGCCACAGCTTTGGTGGGGCAGGAGGGGGCCGGGGGTGGCTTTGCCAGCCCCACGGAGTGCACCTGATGCTTCCCTGGGGCGCTGGGTGTGCTTGGCACCAGGGGAGCCCTTTAAAAGCCTGTTCTTACAAACGGGTTTTGAAACCTAGTTATGAACATAATTAGATTATGGTAAGTGTCGGCAAACCACCTCGTATTGAGTCTGCCATGAAAATTCTAGAGGGCATCACCCCAAGGATCAGACATGACCCGGTGCTTGCACAGGGGATACCTTTACGTTTAAGTGTCATTTTAGAATGCCAGAACATGATTTCTAAAGAGCACTTACTGGAAAATAGAACAGCAATACATTTCTGATACTGAGAGGAGGACAAATACTAGGGCATTTCCACACTTCATTAAAAATAGCGTTATGCCAGCTGAGTGGTGTAACACTACATATAATTGCACCTCCTGGCCCCTTCTCCCCATTTTGCTGTCTTGCTTTTCTCTGCTGCCATTTTATGCTTCTCCCCCTCCACAAGTGCTGCTGGAAATGGCGGACAAGAGCAAGTGATTTATACGTGATTCTCTTCCATCTGTCAATCAAGCCAGGCAGCCAATCACCTTTCTCCATGCTTTAAAGGGCCCGTGATGCCTGCTATTTTTTTTAAATCAAACGTTTTCCATTGAAATGACTATGCATCTAATTATAGATGCATAATGTTTCTTAATTGCCCCCACTTATGGAATCACGAGTCTTGCTTCTTTTAAAAATAAATCTCATTCCTGATTGGGGGATGGAGCTTAGAGAGGCATGCTTTGTGCTACAACTTTGGAGAAAAATGTTTTTGCCTTTGCTTGCATCATTGAATGCCTATTTGTTGTTCCAGGCAGTTCACTTAAAAAAAAAAAACTTCCATCCACAGGAGAAGGGAGAGGGAGGCAGGTGTAAGGGCAAGACATTGGAGATGGAGATAGTGCTTCTTCACCTCCATTAATTTTTTTGCTGGTGGCCTGCTGGTTGCTCTCTGGTAGGTAGCACTACATGTGTTGGTGATTCCACTTTTTGGGATTCACCAACTAGCGCTTTAAAATGGAGGATGTAGCTGGCTGTTTACAGCTCAGATGCTTCATGTTGGAGATATCATGTGGAGAGGCTGGAATATAACAATAACAAAAGGTAAGTCACTATTTTTAAAGGGTGAGGAAACCCCCTTAGAGTTGCCAGGTCCCTTCAGGCCACTGGTGGCAGATGGGGGCAATATTGCCAGATTTAGGTTGGGAAACTCCTAAAGATTTGTAGACAGAACATGGGGAGGGCAGGGACCACAGTGGGGTACAATGCTATCAAATCCACCCTCCAAAGCATCCATGTTCTCCAGGGGAACTGATCACTATGGTCAAGAAACGAGTTGTAATTCTGGTAAATTCCCAAGTTGCACATGGAAGCTGGCATACTTGCCAAATATGCAATGTCTTTGATTTTCATAAGGGATACATAAGTAATGTTTTTTCTCTCTTAAAAGAAAAGATATAACTATATTGTCATTGTAATTGTAGATTGCAACTGAAGGCAATCTGGATTAAAACACTTTTCAGGTCCACTTCAATTAGTTCAATGCAATTAGTTCAACTGGTTATTATTTTAAAAAGGTTACAGAGAGTTGCTCATATGCAAGGTGCTTATCCAAAAGCTATTACCTTTCTCCTGTAGGCTGGGTAAAAAACTGCAATCTGACACTAGAAAATCAGACATCTTTTTTAAAATTCCAAATGAATTAATTTTCAAATAACAGTGCCAAATAACTATGTATAGTTTTTAGTGAGTTTATGTGTATGGGAAGGTTGGGGGGGGAGCAGGTTTCATGCTGAATTTCTTGGAAAATTTCATCATGCTGCTTTGAGGCCAGATAGCCCTTAGGCCAACATGAGACCTATGCACTAGTGGCAAAATTATATCTGAATTCTGGGGTTTTAAATATTTAAAATATTGTTCCAAACTACCAATGTGTTCTTTTACGGAACTGGGACTTCACATTAGCATATATGTGACTAGGCAAATGTGTGAGTTTCAGCAAAGGTTTCAAATTCATCTTTTAAGATTTCCAATATTTTCATTTGCAATAAACTCAGTTTCAAAGACAGCACTTGAAAATTCATACTATAGTAATGAAATAAATGATTACATCTTAGATAAATCATTGTCTACTTCAGTGGGCTAACCGCTGTTAATATGTGTATTATAACATTCACATCAGTACATAATATTGCATATGTCAAGTACTGAGAATAATTCAATAATGTTCCCAATAGCCCTGTAAAGAAAACCAGGATATCCATACTGCAGCTATGAGGCTTTACTGTAGAAACAGGGCTTTATTTCGAGGCATTAAATATGGAGGGCGCCATCTCAACATAGCAGATAGAACTGTATTGATATATATGTTACTAACAAATCGGTGACCTAGCTAAATTGCTGTCTAGGCTTTTCCATGTGGCTTCATACAGACATTCGAACAGTTAAGGTAACAAAACTGGAGCCCTGAAGAATCCTATAATCCAATGAACTTGGGGCCAAATAGAATTATCCCAGCAATAAATTCTGGAAGCTACTTTTCAGGAAAAACTTAAGCCATAATAACTCCTAAATAGCTCCTAAACTGATTTTTGGCAGGCCACACAGATTATGCAAAACCTGTGTAAAACAACTAAGTGGAAAGCCCAAGTTCAGAGAAAGTGACTGAATAGCACAGAGCCCTCCAAACTCATAGAAGCATTCATACATGCATCCATATTCTGTCTCTTCTTCTTGATTATCTGAGTTGATTTGCTTCTGGTAGGTAAGGTAGCAGCTTCTTCCATTCTGGTGGCTAGCCTTGACACTACCAGTCCACCAGCCCATCTAAAATTATACTTCTTCAAGGATGATATGAATCACACTATCAATGCAGCACCATGATGATTTGGTCCAGATGTCTGCAACTTGAGGCTAAGACCAATTATTCACAGGGGTGGGGAAAGGCCGGGCTAGTATCTCCATGAAAGCGGGGCAAATTCCAGCTTATCCCAGCCCTCTCATAGCTCTGGCCTACTTTAGGGCCTTCGATGCCCCACGTTAAAGGAATGCTTATTTTTCTGCATCTACTTTTTTAATGTAGGCGGCTATGCTGGGCTGAGCCTATGCATACAGGGAAAAGCCAGGTCTTCCAGGCCCGGCTCCTACCCCTGCCTATGGTGTCCCAGCAGGAACATAAAATGCCCCATTTGGCTCCACGGTGCTTCACAGTGCTGCAGAGGCGAATGGGGCATTTTTTCACACCCATGATGGTGGGATAGCAGTGTAATGTTAAACCTTCCTTGACTCACCACCCCATCACTGCCGCCATGGTGAGGCACAACAGACCCTTTCTGCCAGGGCAGGCCATGTGTGCTTGGGGAATTCTTCCCCAGTTGGAACATGGGAAGCAGTGGGGCACCAAGCCCTGCCACAAGAAACTGCTGGCAACATGGCCAACACTGTACATAATCAGTCTAAGGGTTATTTTCTACTAGCTAATGGTATAAGCTTATGCATAAAAAACATAATGAATTAAACTAGCTGTCTTCAGAGTTTGGTATTTTCAATGTCATCTAGATTAATGATCATATGAAATTATTTTTACTATTAAACGCTGAGATATTTGTGGTGCAACATACTCATATAGTCACCCTTCTGGAATTATTACTTTTAAGTCATTATTATGTTAGAAACTTTTAAACAGTTTCACCCTTTCACATGGAGAGGGAGATTTTCCAGTAAAAAATACCATGTTTACAAGAAGCTCAGGAAAATTTCCTTCCCAAAGGTAGCTTTCTCTTTTAAATAGCTAAATATTAAACAAATGGAATAGTACAAACCTACTAATCATGCACTACTAGAACCAGTGTGTACTTTTTGTTTGCTGTGATTGATGAGTACAATTAAGGAGATATGTTGGTATAATTATGCATTGAGCAGGGGGTTGGACTAGATAGCCCTGGAGGTCCCTTCCAACTCTATGATTCTTTGATTCTGTGATTGCATCATAGTCTGTCCTGTCCCATTCTCATTGATGAACTTTTCACAAAGTGAAGATTCAGTGAGGAGAAGATTCCATGCTGACTTCGTTACAACTGTTTGCTATCCAATGTCCAGGTGAATAAAGAGTCTACCCCACATTCAACAGCCAAGGTTATGGATAGATCAGTATTATATTCTGCCACCAGTCCACCACAGTCATCTCCAGAACCCTAAGGAACAAAGATCCTGAAGAGCCATACCAGATGGAACTGAATTGAAGATAAACCAGATGTAGGAGAGCATACCTGGCACCCAGGGTAATTTTGGCAGGAGCAGGGACTAAAGTCTTGGCAGGAGTAGGGACCTAACAATCTAATAACAAAAGGAAAATATAAGAACAAAAAAGCATATTGGTTTTTATACATTTCAGTGGCATTACCAATATCATTGGTCTGAGATGACAGGATTTTCCAGAAATCAGTCCAACTATGTACTGTCAGGAAATGTCTGATTATATCAGCTAAGCAAATTTTATTGATCTGAAATACACTGAGTCAAGTATTGAGACAGACTGCCCTTTGTCCCAAATCTTTCCTTATCAAAGTTCATAGAACTTTGACACAATTATTATACCGACATAACAAAGTATTTCACAAAATGTACAGTCAACTTACATAACTTAATAATACAAACCATTTCTGCTAGCTACAAGCTTAGATGGCTTTAAATAAAAGATCACACAATTAATGGAGCATATGTCTATCAACAGCTATTAGCATCCATGACTAAATGGAACATCCATGTACAGAAGCAATATACTTTGGAATACCAGATGCTTCAGACAAACAATGAACTCCACTTATTGTGCTTTTGCCCTCTAAATCAAGGATTATATGCATGTCATTGATCATTTGAGTACAAGGCTGAATACATTCTCTCTCTAACCTTGGATGTTTGCTTGTCCATGTTATGGTGCCAAATTTCTAAACTTCAGGAAGGTGAGCAGTGGCCTCTGCAGTAGAAGGGAGTATCAAATGAAGGAAGTTTTGACTCTTGGAAGTGTATATCCTGAACATTTTCTTGGCGCTAAAGTGCCACTAAACTTCAATCTAAAACTTCAAAGCTATATTCCAGTTACTAATCCAAGATTTTAGTTTCTTTCATTGTTAACTAGCCCTTTTAATCAATACTAGAAAATCAGGTGTAACATTATACAATATTCAGAACACTTTAAACAAAGAATTTTTTAATGGACTGTAGGTGTAGTTATCCCCCACTTTTTTTGCCTTAAAGAGGAGGATGAGATAAGGAAACCTGCCAGAGTTTTTTTGGCATGTCTCGAATTAGTGAATGATTTCTATGAGGTGCACACATCAACAATAGAAGGAAGGGGGGAAGAATTATAGAGATGGATGGATTGGAAGAATGGGCATGCCTCCAACTCCTTGTCACTTTACAAAAGAAAGCAGTTAATTGTTCTGCATGTTTTGTAGTTTTGTACTTCAGGAAAGAAATTGGGCTTTATATGAACTCATCTACAGAATTTAATTATAATACACTGTGAATATTGGTGGTACAAAGCCCGTATTAGAATGCTGAATCATTACATCATGACCTAAGGTTCCTTGGCCTGGAATAAAGGTCAGGAATCATTTCCTTAGAGGTATTTGGCTTTTTTGGGGGGGGGGGAGAGGTCTCTTCTATATTTTGAATAGATGAAAAAAGAAAATAAAGAAAAAAGAAAAGGACAAAGAAGTCAGTCTGAATAAAGTACAACTTTAGACACAGCTTTAAAATACAGTTAGATCTCTATTCTCCATATGTTTTTGCCAAGACTTAAAAAAAAATACTGTTCAGAAACATGATTTGGGTGACAAATGTCCACTCATGAACAGATATTTCAGTTAGTAATGAGAGATGCATGCAGACTAAAGTTTAAATGAAAGTTCTATCTTTGTTAAATTGGCCATTTCCTGAATTTGGAGTGCAATGGAGAGCCAGTTTGGTGTAGTGGTTAGGAGCTTCGGTGCATGCCGCCGAAAAAGCCGCGTCAGCGAAATGCGGAAGAAAGCGCAGCTTCCGGGTGACCGGGGCGCAATTTTGACCAAATTATCACCCATCTAGACTCAGATGAAGGCGGCACTGAAAACAGGGTCCCTGACAATTACTGCAAAGGTCAAGTAGGTTTATATGGGAATAGGCAGTCATTCAGTTATGCTAGTTCCAAACCATATAGGGCTTTAACTGTCAATGGCAGCATGCTGGATTGGGCCCAGAAAAAACTGGAAGCCAGAATAAAAAGAACAATACGAGAGAAATAGGGTCCCTATAAACCACTGCAATAAACATTCTGGCCAAAGCATTGTGTACCAATTCTAATTTCAGGACACTTTTCAAAGATATCCCCACACAGAACACACAATAATTTGTGCAAGTATTTTTAAAAAGTGTTGGTGTGTTTTCATCTTCTAGCAGTTCTTTGAATTCCATCCTAGGTTTCTCAGGTTTATCTGCATTTCAGTACAAAACAATCAAATGACACTGCTACTGTTTCTGCAGTACAGTTATATACTATAGTTTAAATCAGATTACTTGTGATGCACTTAAAATGGTGCTGCTGTTGAATTAAAAGTAAATTAACTATGCAATTCTAAGCAGAGTTACACATTCCTAAATCGGCTGAAGTAAATGGGCTCAGAAGGGCTTCGCATAAGTTTACTTGGTGAACCATTTAACTACCATATATATATCAGTATAATTTTCAGAGTGATCAGATCTTTGGAGACTTAGACCCAGAGACTGGAATCATTAACAGACAAGACTGATCTTTCCAGGATCCAGAAAAGAACTCTCAATTTCTAGAAGGAATCTGAAAGCCAGTGTTGTGCATAGGGTTGTGTACTTACCTGCCACTTCTGGCTGCCTTAGCTTCAGTAGAGGCTGCCTTGGAGCCCTTTAAAGAGCCATGGAGCCAAAGAGAGCGGCAACGGCTCTTATCCGGCTGTGGGGGCAAGGGAGTGGAAGGGGTGGGCAGTAGCATCCACTTCCTTTGGGGGGAGGGAGAGAGGGCACCTTTGGGTGCACCCAAAGTGCCTGAAGGACCCTGAAGTGCATCTCGGAGGGCCCACTTTGGGTCTGTGCAGGCATAGGATTTGGCGCTATGGACCACCTCCCTTAGAGGTTTTTCAGCCTCGGTGGCCCGAAGCACACATCCCTAGTTTTGCAGTGGTTACAGGCTAGGGAGAATCCAGGTTTAAATACTCACTCATATCATTAATGAGTGGATGTTACCATTCTATATCTGACAGTAGTCAGGTCCAGCTTGCCCAGAAAAGGTCATAGCTCTGAAGCTACACCTAAGCTGGAACAATGTACTGGTTATTACCTGTCACCTGAGTTAATAAGGCATCCAAGAGTATACCAAACTGTGAGCTTGCCCATTCAGTGAACCTTGCCCAGTGGAAATTGAACATGTTTCTGAATCAATTTCACCTGAAAGTTCTTCCGTTTCTACTGCTGTCCTTTTCTGTTTTATCTGAATTTAATTTCAGTTTTTTACTCTATTGCAGCCCTGAGAAGTTTCTAGATACTGTTTAAGTTAATCCAGTTGCCCTAGACCTTTATGGAAAGGGCAGATAGAGACAATTATGTGACACATTGGTCTTAACATGCTCCAAATCTCTGGATTATGTTTCATGTAATGTTTTTAAAAACATGTGAAACATGATGGCACCTAGTGGGATGCCAGTGGCTAAGAATCAAGGACTGAAAAGAAATTTCCTATCACTAACTTCTAGAATCTCCCTTCAAGAAAAAAACTGAATCTTGTATAACATAGCACCAGTGAGGTCTATCTGTCTGGAAGTCAGGAGGAAGGTACTAAAAATCACTGTGATATGCAGTAGAATAAACAGTTGTTTCACGTATGAAACTTAAAAAGAATTACTGTGAGAAACCTTGAGCTATGTTTACAATTTGACTACAGGCCTGATAATCATCATCATCGTCATCATCACCATATTAGATTTGTTACCCACCGCTATGAGCAAATCATCTTGCGGCGGGTTACGGAATAATACCCCACATGAAACAATTATTATAACCCCATTAAAATATAACACATACCGGGGTGGCAAAAAACCCCACTATCTTTCCACCCCACCACTAATCCCCTCACGGTACATTATGGGAGCATCATGGATGACTAGATTTAAAGCCCATTTTAATTTTGCATAAAATGGGCGCTAGATGGTATCGCCCTCCCCCCGCCGACTCCCCAAGGCTTCTGCGTAGCCCTGGACAGAGTGGCGCGGGTCAGCGAGGCTGGCCGTGGCGTCTGCGGGGCCGCAGAAGCCTTTCCCCCCTCCCCCCACAGAGCGCGGAAGGTCTTAGCGGGCCCGGGGCTGGATCGGGGGGGAAGCGGCCTACCTCCATTTGGCACTGGCGGCTCCTGAGCAGCCGGGAGCTGCATCGACGCTGTTTGGTGGGTGGCCCTGAGGCGGGCGGCAATGTGGCGTGCCACGGGGTGGCGGCACAGCTGCGGCGGTGGCGGCAGTGTGCCGCGGACTGTGGAGCGGCTTGTCGGCGTTCGCGGAAGTAGCGGCACCATTTTAGGTCTTCGTTTTATGTGTGGGTGGCAGCGGTGGGGAAGGCCATTGGAAGCGGGGAGGCATGGTCGCAAGGTTTTGGGTGGCGGCGGTGGCAGCGGGGAATTTCAGGGAAAGGCGGCCAACCGGGGAGCGGTAAGTTGGGGGGTGTGGGAAGGGTGTGGGCGTCAGGGGCCAGGGATGTCGATCGTAGAGCGGGATGGGAAGGGCGGGGGCTATGGCGGGCGGGAACGGATGGTCGGGGTGGGGGTGCGAAGGGCTGGGGTGGCATCTGGAGGTTCGTAGCTGGGGTAGGGCAGGTGGTGTGCCGAGGGGAGGTTTTTTCCCCGGAGGCCAGCGCCATGGGGCAAGGCTCCTGCCCGGCTGCCATTCGGCAAGGATGGCAGTCGGGAGGAGTGTGGCGTTAGCAGCAGGCTGTCCTCGAGATGGGCCAAGTGGCCAATAGGGAGGCGCACTTTGCACGCCTCGCAATTGGCCACTTGGCCCTGGATGGCCACTTAGAGTTTTTATCCCGGACAGGTCCCGCCTTAACTCCTCCCCAACAGCCCTTACCCCTTTATTTAATCCGCTCCGCAGGTGCGGATTAAAGATGATGGTTCTTTCCAACAATGGTCTGGCCTAATGTAGACTCGCCTGGAATCTCTCTCCTGGAGGGACCAATGATGTTCCATGCCATGGCCTCAGCCATATATCCAGTGGAACAGCTCCATTTTACAGGCCCTGTGGAATAGAGTAAGCTCCTACAGGGCCCTCAGCTCTTCTAGGTGCTCATTCCACCAGGTTGGGGCCAGGACCAAAAAGGGCCTGGTCCTGGTCAAGGCCAGGCAGGCTTCCTGGGGGCCAAGAATCACCAACAAGTTGGAGCCTGCAGAGTATAAAGCCCTGAGGAGGGGCTTAAGGAAAAGATATGTGGGTCCCAGACCACGAAGGGTCTTGAAGATCAAAACTAGAACCTTGACCCTCATGGAGTAGAGATGGCTCCGGTCACCATGACACATGATTTCCAGAGGACCTAGGTTGGTTAGCACTGCTGTTCCTTCTAGACTTTACAGCATCGTTTGACTTTACAGCAGCATTTGACAGTAGGCCATCGCTACTTACCCAGCGCCTAGCCAAATGGGGATATGAGACACTGACTTGCAGTGGCTATAGTCCTTTCTCCAAGGTTGGGGACAAAAGGTGGCAGTAGAAGAGAACACTTGCAGGGAACAATTATCTCCCTAATACTGCTTTACATCCACCCCCTCACCAAGTGAACCTGAAATTTTGGGCTAGGGTGTCACCAGAATGTGGAAGACACCCAGCTGTACCTGTTAATAGATGGCCATCTGTTTGCACCCCTGAGTATATTTATCAGCTGCCTGGAAGCAGTGATGGACTGGCTCAAGTGAAACTGGCTGAAGTTAAATCCAGATAAGATAAAGATCCTCTGGATAGGTTGGTGGGCCCCAGACAGGGTGCTACAATTATCAGCTCTTTATGAGGTCCAACTGCAAACTGTAAACACTGTCAGGAGCTTGAGCATGATCCTGGATCCCACACTGGAGACCCAGATCATGAATACTACATGCCAATAATTTTGCCATCTGTACCAGGTGCAACAATGCCCTATCTGTCAACACCCTACCTTTCCACACAATGGTTACCTCAAGACAGGATTATTGCAACATGCTCTATGCAGGGCTACCTTTGTATCTGATCTGGAAACTTCAACCAATCCAAAATGCAGTGGCTCATCTCCCCATGCAAATAGACAGAAGAGAGCACATTCAGCCAGTGATCTCCCAACTGCATTGGCTCCAAGTTGAAGATCAAATCAGGTTTGAGAAATTGGGACTCCACCTTTAAAGCCCTAAATGGTCTGAGACCCTCAAACCTACAGAACTGCTTTCTCTCCTGTGTTCCTCAAAGAAGCCTTTACTCCAGCTCACAATATCTGCTAAAGATCTGTGGCCCCAGAGAAGTAAATATGGCCTCAACCAGAGCTAGAGTGTTTTCAGCCCTGGCATCGGCCTGATGGAACATCTCAAATGAGATCAGGGCCCTGTGGGACTTAAAATAGTTCTGCAGGTCCTGCAAGATGGAGTTGTTCCACCATGCCTATGATTGAGGTTCATTTTATTGTGAACCCCCGTGAGACCTTTTGGCGAACAGCGGTATATAAATCCAATTATAAATAAATAAAATAAAAATAAAACATCAAAGGAACTGGCCTTCCTACATATATATCTGCTTACATCAGTAGATAAGATTATAACACCATATGCTAATGTAGTATTTACAGGCACTTTACAATCTTCCCACCCTCTACTCCTGAGTAAATGTGATCTAGCATCAGGAAATGTATTACAATGCAGGATTTGATATCTGTCATGATTTTAATAATTATAACAATTGCAACTTACTGTTTTTAGGATTGTGACTACATTTTATTATTTAGGTTGTGAACTGCCCTAAGACTGTGAGGGAAGAGCAGTATAAAAATTTAATAAATAAATATATATATTCAATTCTCTTTCTCAGAATGTATTGTCTGATCAAAACTTTTTATTCTATGTCATTTAAGTCTGTGTTCTGAAGAACTGCTTAACCAGAAACTGGGGTGGGGGAGGGGGGAATTTCACGTTAACAGGTATGGATGTAAGCCAAATAGTGTAGTCATCATTTTAAAACTTGTATCTCTCCAATAGGTTTTATATGTATTTTTATTGGGGAAGTGTAGGAAGAAAGAAGATTTTTTTATTGCTATTCCCTGCTGGCAATAGTTGATGAAGTGTCAAAGAGTGGTGGAAACAGTTTTTTTCCACCATTTCTGCCAGTTTTCTTATCTGTCAATTTCCCCCCCATTGTTTGACTTCTTCTGTCTGACAAGAATGGGAAGGGAGTCATAAAGTGGGGGAGGGGAAAGTGTTTTTTGTCGCTATCTGAATATTTCTCTGACATCTGTCAAGAGCAATAGCTAAGCAGTTAAATTGACAAGACACAGACTGGGAAAATCTACTCATTTTCTGAACACTTCACAGCTTTTTTGACTGTTCAGGATATGTACTTTTACTGGAAGAAATAACAGGACAGAATACACATTGTAATATTAGAGCAAACAGGGGTGCTCCTGAGCTTAGCCCAGTATGCTTGCTTTCTGTGTCCGTGTGTGTGTTTGAATAGGTAAGTAAGTATTGGAATGTGTATAGATCCTTTACAACATAGATATTACCTATACTGCAGTGATAGCAGTGGTGCCACTGGCTTATGCTGTTCTAAAATTCAGTTATTGTTATTCCTGTTACCTTTCATTCATTACAATCATTGATTTTGATGACTTGTTCTGTTAAGTTCTATATGAACCAACTTGAGCCTTAGGGGACGGTGGTATACAAATGTAATAAACAAACAAATAAATAAGGGAAACCATGAATGGGATTGAAAGGACTGCCAGAAGAACAAATACAGATACCCACACAATTTTACATATGCTTGCACAAATGACTGCAACGGTTTGCACAACAGTTCAAAAGTGCTATGAAGATTTTAGTGTAGCTCTTATCTGTGCCAGAAAGGTTGTGAAACTTCTTGCACAAACAAAATAAATTATTTCACCTTGCTTCTGTAATATTCTAGTATAAGGTGTGAAATAGTATTTTATGAATGGAGGATACCTTCTGCATGTTGTAATTGTGCCTTTAGATCTTATCCATGTAATTCAAGGATTATTGCCAATACGAAACCTGAATGTTTCTCACTCTAACACCTCTCATTTTAACACTATTAGCTGTATTCAGCATTCAAGAACCTAATAACAAAGCATTTGTATATTGCTTTGTTTAAAGTTTTCCTCAGGAATGGAAACATGGTTGTAAACCTCCTCTTAGTCCTCTGAAAAAATTTCCTAAATTATGTCCATGTATGGCTGAAGAGAAGGGGTTACACTAAAAACCAGGGTTGCACTTACCTGTAACCGCTGTTCATTGAGAGTACTTCTGTGTAAGCACACATGGGACTGCATGATTGAAGGCCAACCATGAGGAAGGGCTTCCAAGATTTTCCTAACAAGTTTATGGAGTACTCCCTCTCCCCTTTTCTACCCAAAGGGTCATGTGTCAGAGGCAGGGTGAGCACTGCTTGCCTCAGTTCCCTTTTTCACCATGAGGAAGCACCTGCAAGTTTTGCAGCCCACAGCAAAGAAAGGAGGGCGGGATGTATCCCTGAAGGCTGCTCGATGAACAACAATTGCAGGTAATTGCGGTCTGGGACCCACATATCTGAGAGATTGCTTCTGTGCAGTCCCACATGGGAGAAAAGCAAGTTTACCAACCCTAGGAGAAGGGTGTCAGCTGATCAATGGAAAATCACTTGCAACACAGCTTTTCTCACTGTACTTTCTTTTCCGAAATCCATATCCATGGAATAATGCTAGATGAACTTAATTGTAGCTTAGAAACATGTCCTTTTCGCACATCAGCAAGAAGAAAACCGAGGGAAAGAATGCAGGCCCCATCTCTGTCATATGACCCTTTGGACCAAAAAAGGGACCTTTATAGACAGAGTAGGAGCACTCCAGAGCGAAGAAGCTTCAGAAAAGTTTGGGAGCTCTCATTCATGGCTAGCCTGCAATAATAAAATCCCATAAAGCCACAATGATATGTAGCACCTGTGTGTCTAGATTGTAAAGATTTGCACATAGAATAATTTAACACAGTTCTGTTGATATCTACCTGTTCCTTTCTTGAAGTTGTCTCATACAGTATTGTGGTTCCAACAGCAGTGGGTGAAATCAGGAGCAAAGTGTGTTAAATATTATTATATCATGTCTGAATATGCATACAGAGCTGCCACTGTAATAATAGAATTAATAATACATTTTTATTTATAGCCCATCCTTCCTATAGTCTCTAAGAGTATCTTCCCTGCCCCCAGCAAGAGAACTTGTAAAGGTGCAATATTGTGCCTATTAAAAATCTGGGGAAAAAATCTTGGTCTGATTAAATGCTGTGTGACTGGCCATTTTTGTTTCTCACGTGAATTTCTGAAAACAAAGGGGTACAATCCTTCCTTGCATAGGCACAGAAAAAGATCATACACCAAATGCAGAAAGGAAAATGTCCTTTTTAATGATTTATTAATTGAAATACCAAAGAAGCCCCTGCTCAGCTTTCATTAAGAATGTAAAAGCTTCATTAATATAGAAACCACTCCAACTTCGCTGGCCCCATAACAGTGTGTCCCATGACAACAATAATGACATACCAACAATCAGTAGCCTGCATTTTAATGGTGGTTTTCAGGCAAGCCTCATAGTGCAGATGGGGGCAGTAAAAGCTTACACTATCCCTTTAAGGCTTATTTGATGTGTTTTTTCGTACTTTCATAATTACTGCTTTTTCTGTAGCCATCATAGAAGAGATTATATATTACAATTGAGTCTAATAAGATGGATCCAACAAATAGCATTTTCTCTAGCTAACAAAAATACATTTGATTGCCATTTTTAAAAAGGACCTGTTGACAAGAGAATAATGACCTTAGAAATATCAGCTCTTTCCGTTTTATAGAATTAAAGGGGGGGGGGATAAAAGCATTTTATCACCAAAAACTCGCAAGCCAAATCTATATCAGCAGTCCTGACTAAAAAGTATATTTGTTTTCATATCAGATCATTATATATACTTTCTGAATAGCAGGGACACACACATACATGTCTGTGTGTGCACCTCCCCAGTCCTGTAGTTCCCCCAATAGTTCCCCCAACAAACATAAATAGTTGTGGGGAGGTTTGTTACCAAGATAGGAGAATTGAGCAGATGTTCATTGTACCAAATAATTTTCATATTTCAATATGACAAAATAGATGAGCCACATAAAACCTAATTTCAGTTGCAAATTGCAAGCTGGAATAAGTTCCAGGATAGTAAACAATTAGATGCTTTATTTTCTTTTTAATAAGACTAAATTACCAGATAATATCTACTGGCATCAACTTGGCTAATAAAAATCTGTTTAATAGGATTTGCCATTTTTCCAATTGCTATCGTGATCAGCTTTGCATTTTGATTATCTCTAAACTTTGCCTCAATTTTCTCATAGAAAAGCTCTCAGTGGTAATTGCTTTAACATTTATTCCAGGTCAAGTGGTTAAATATGAATAATGATGTGTCAAAAATGTACAGTAATGCTTTCAATAGAGCAATTACCATTTAACTAGAGATTATTGTGGCACAGGAGCACATTTACTGGGCACAATAAACAGAACAACGAAGAATGAAGGGGCAAAGGGACCGACTATTTTCAAAACCAGTGAATGTTATACAGTACACATTACTGACAGATACTAATTGTTGCATAAGCAAAATTATTACATTGGTGCACTGGACTTTATTTTGTTGTTAAAGACCGAAGACTAAATATTTAAATAACCAGGTATTAGTATCTATTAAATGTATTATTGTGCACTGTTAAGTCTTCCATCTTTTTTTCCCTGTGTGAATATTTGTGGGTAATTATCATTTTGTTTGTTTAGCTGATAATAATATAATATTATAGTAATAAAAAATTAAAGCACCATCTGCTTAATTAACATTACTATAAAGGGATAACTTCTTTTTTGGAATATCATTTTTTCAGAAAAGAATATAATCTAATATTGATTATTCAAAGGAATTTCAGTAAGAAGTAACAAAATATTTTCAGCTTCAGACTCAAACATTTTGTTACAGTTTGGTCTCGAATAACCTGCTTATCATGAATGAATGGCGGAATAAAGTTGGCCACCTTTTTCACATCTTGAATTAATATTATTTTGCAATGTGTTGAGATTTAAAAAGTGTGTTTATTAATGGATCTAACATCTATAGACTTTAATCAGACATAAAATATGTGGTATCCTACAAGCATAGAGATTGATTTCTAAGATGACTGGTGAAAAGTTCCTAAACTGTGATTTCCCACTCCACAGTGACGCAATCACAATGTAATCCTAGGCAAAGTTATTAAAGTATGAGACCACTGAGTTCAATGTAGACAATGAAAAAAGAAAGATGATGGGGGGAAATAGAACAAAGAGAGGACAAATGGTTGAGGGTACAGGAGCAACCAAAGATGGCAGCAATAGAAGCAAGAAGGAATTGATTACTAATATCAGCCTTCCTACTGGAGGCTAATAAAAATCTCTGCTTAACCTCCAGAATACATACAGGATCCAAGATATTACAGAACTGGTAGCACAACTTCTATCCCTAATAAATGTGAGCAACCCCAATATTATGGAAGAATTCTTTAACTGAACAATAAACCTTGCTGAAAAGGAATCAGCCTGACTTACACAAGAGCAAATCTTGACTCAGAAGCATTGACTGGAACAAACATTTGGCATTATACAGGGGATTCTGCAGATACAACCCAAACTGGCCAGGGTTCTGGTTTTAACCTTTAAAGCCTTAAATTGTCTGGGCCCTGTGTATCAAAGGGACAACTGCCCCCATATATCCCAAAAGCACATCAAGATCTTTGGATGCTAATATCTTGTGCTTGGCCTCAACCATGGCCAGGGTATTTTTTGTCCAGGCCCCAGTATGGTGGAATATGTTGCAGGCAGAAATTCAGGCCTGTATGGAGCTGACAAAGTTCCACAAGGCTTGCAAAACAGCCTTATTCCACCAGGCATATGGTTGAGAACTGGGGCAATGAAATTGAACCAAAAGCCCCCTCCTCCCTCTCCAGTTTCCAGATATTGGCTGGAGAGAGATATATAAGCATGGTCCAAGAAATGAATTCAATTGGAGCATACAGGATATTGTTTGATAGTTTTATTAGCTTCAAAGCCCATTCCTAAGAACTGGCCTTGAAAGGGCCCCCTCCCCTGGACCCCTGCCAGGCAGATTAAGGTGGCTTTAGGCCGCAGCTTGCAGCCGGATCAAGTGGGGCGGGTGGAGGCTGGCCAGCTTGTTAGCAGGCCCGGGACTGAGCTCCTTAGCAGGCAGTCAGCAGGCTGGGAGGCCCTTGTTAGCAGGCCCTCCACCACCACCACCCTTTGCCCAGGGCCCTCTCCCCTTACCTGCTGCTGGCTCCAGGCACTGAGGCACATCTGAGAGCAAAGAGGCTAGAGTCCAGGGACGTAAGAGTCCAGGGACAGCTGCAGGCTGTACCCTGATTGGCCCTATTCCAACTCAGACACCCAGGACATGTTCCACCCCCTAGGCTGTTTCATAAATATTAAGAGGAACAATGGATAAGGATTGTCTTACTGTTTTATTCAGAATTTTGTATTGACAACTGATGTGCACTGACTGACTGGTGAGGGCTGTCTACAACTAAAATAAATAATAATAATAAATCATAATAATAACAAGGTACTGCACATCATCCATACACAGTCTTCCACATGCATATATTAAGATGGACAAAGATCTGTACAAGCACAAAGCTGTTACATGCAGCTTCCCAGCCACTGCCAGCGGTGATAGACAGAACTTTATTACCGTCATAGACCCACATAAGAGCCAGCAGTGGAGATTGTGAATGCAAAAGTGTGAAACACTCAACAAATTAGGGCATTTCAAGTCTAGAAAAGAAACAACTTACTCAGAACATGATTATAAAATCCAAAACCATGAATAGAGAAAAAAATCATTTCATTGTCTTCACTTAATAGTAGCTATAAAATTGGTTAGTGATAGGTTTGGGCATGCAAATGTTTGTTCCCACAGAACAGTAAGTAACTTTAGTCATGATAATGGTCATCAGTTTAGATTGCTTTAGAGTACAAACACATGGCAAATCAATCTATCAATTGCTGTCAGCCATCTTTAACAGCTTTAACTTGTCACTGCCCATTTGTCTCTCTCTTTGAGAATATGAGCCTATATTTGTGTATTTGACAGAAACACCACCAGGCAGATAGATGGGATGCAAAAGGCGAAGTTTATTTAAGGAGATATCAAGACAGCCAGCAACTATTTGGGACTTCCACATAATTCCTAAGGGAGATGTCTGTATAAGGAATTATTTTAATGAGACTTGAATAGTTTCCTCTCCAAATGATAAAGAACAGTTCCACTTGCATTTACACAGCTTAAAATAAATTCTTAAAAGCATATGGTGTGAGTCCATATGAATGATTCCTGTTATTTGAATGCTATAAAAAAGTTAATTTTGTACAAAAAAATCCAGCTCAGAAATAAACATATAGTGCTCTAGGTATCTGTGCTCTATAGCAGCGGTCCCCAACTCCCGGGCCAGGGACCAGTATCGATCCATGGATCAGTCGATACCGGGCCGCAGCTCCTCCTCCTTCCCAGCTGCTGCCTCGGAGGCTGCCCTGCCACTCTGCCGCTGACTCGCCTTTGGTGCTCTCCGGCAGTCGCCATGGCTGGGGCTCCCCCTCAGCATGGCACTGCGCAGCTCCTGCTGGCAGCACCCCAGCAGGCGGAGGGAAGTCAGGGGTGGCAGTGGGAAAGCAAGTGGAGCAGGGACTCAGCAAAACACTACCCCCCCGCCGGGCCTCAGTAAATTTGTCAAGCGTTGACCGGTCCCCGGTGATAAAAAGGTTAGAGACCATTGCTCTATAGGATGATCCTTGCTATCTAGTGTGTATCATGCATGTCAGAAAACCTCACAAAAAGTCTGCCCAAAAAGATATTGCTGGTTTTATTTCTATACATTTTTGTTGTGTGGAAGCCATCATGTTATTTTTTATTATACATGGCACCCCTCCTCATAGTATCAACCACATTTTTTCAGTGCAGTATCTAAAACTAGCTCTGCAATTACTTTTCTTGGGTTCTTTTTTTGATGCATAAAGATTTGCGTGTTTTTGATCTCCTTCCCTTCCAGCCTCCCACCAATGGGAGCTCGAGGCTCCTGCTGCTGATTTTTTGCCTCCTCAGTGTCAAGCAATGAGTCTTTCTGGAAACCCAGCAAACTTTATTGTCTTAATGTATAATAGCTCAAAGAGTACCACTGCTGCTGATATGCATGACATTTCCTGCTACAGCAGTCTTCCTTGAACACTCCTGAGATTACAAAACTAGCTTCTCTGCAGAACTATATCACTTGTGTGTTATGTGGGGGGGTGCTGTTGTTTGACAATTTATTAGGCTGCCACATTGGAGGGATTTTCCCTGTGCCACCTTGCGTTGACTCAGTAGTTGTCTGAAATGCCATTTCTGTCTTGCAGGAGAATGCGGAAGCAGAGCTGCTTCAAGCTATGGACAGAGGTTCTCATTTTGGGCTCACCAGTGATTGAAAAAAAATTTCACAGGAGAGGGGATGTTATGGTGATTCACGTCCATGAGCTATCATTCCCATGGGGTCCTGTTGGCAGCATGTGCCAGAATGGCAGTCAGGTGACATTGCAGCACAATGAAGGAAGTTCCTCCTCCCAGAGTTACCATTGGAACTTTTCCAAATGCATAACCACGGCAAAAAAAAAAAAAACCCAATGCAGCACATACATAAACATAATAGTCCTAAGACTGCAGTACTAATGCCCAAAAAGATGTTGTTGAAAAGCCCTGAATTACATCGTTACCATAGAATAGACATATTTAGGATTGTTTCCTATACCAGCTTTTCTCCGGGTTTGTATTTCAGAACAACAAACTCAGAATAAAGAAAGGACTATACTATGATTACAGTGCTGTACTCTCATGCATACAAATGAATCAGATTACTTTGATAGAAAAATAGCAATTGAATTTATAAATTATCAACAAAAAACAAGAAGTTAGATTTTAAAAATTCCAATTAACTCATATGGGAAAATGTAGATGAGAGTCACATAAGTCCCTCTAGCTAGAATATAGTTTGGTGGATTTCTAACATGGAGGCCGGTGGTTTCATATGTCATTTCAGCACTCAACCATAGGTCTGGTGGAACAATATCAATCACCAGCTCTAATTTCAATTTCCTCAGTCTTTTTCAGCCTATTTTCAATACCGCAAAAGTCAAACTTGGTTTTCAATTATGCTCAATCCCTATTACTGAGAGATGCCTTCCCGATGTTGCATGCCTACCATCATATTCATTTGCTTCACATTTTCCCTGAGTTCTAAGTATTAGAAATAGTCTCATTTTACATATTCATTCCTTTAGAATTATTTCCTAATATTGTTGCTGGATTGCCTGCTTGGTTCCCCCTTTCTTTTTCAAGTGGCACTCCTCATATCTCTAATGCCTAGGTTCTGCCTTAGTTTCTTTCAGTCAAGATAGCTAAGAACAAATGACAAAAGGTTGGGGACTGAATCTTCACTGCCAGCCACTACCAACTCCTCTGACTAACCCTCCAGCCAGTAGACCAAGGGAGAGATTGCTCATCCTTATAGGATATCAATGAAGAAGTCAACTCTACAAGGTAGGATTCTTGCAAGCTGAGTTCCAAAAACAATTACTTTTCTGGCTTTAGCCAATGTAGACCAAGATACTGGGTTTAGAATGAAGCCACCAAACCCAAAGAGCACCACAGAAGTATAATTAATAAGGGGTTTAAAAGGAATCTAAGCTGCTTACAATTATATTCCTTTCCACACAACAGATATCTTGTGAGGTAGGCAGAGTCAAGATGGTTATGGAGAACTGTGACTGGTCGTAGGTCACTCAGCAGGCTTCATGAGGAGTAGTGGGGAATCCAACCAAGTTAGAGACTGTCACTCTTAGCTACTATGCCATTCTGTAAAAGTGCAGAGACTATACACATATAAGAGGGATAAAATAATAAAACCTAACTAGACAACCTAAAATACTAGGCTTACATGACGAGGCTGAAGAGACAGAGTCCAAGTAAAGTTTCAAAGTCCAAAATCCAATAGCAGATATTCTGGCTGCACAGGGCCCAACCTGATCAATAGGATGATCCAAAAATCTAACCAAAATGTTCAAAATAGACTGAATGATCACTTTATGCCAGACTGACTGCAGCTGCTCTGATTCTATTTGACTTATCAGGTATATTACTGGCAGCAGTCATGTAACTTAGTATGTGCCAACATTCAAGCAAGCACTCATCCCCATTCAGGGTTTCTTGTGCTAACGAGATGTAATGCAAATGTAGAACTCCCTTTGGACCTCAGCCTTGAAGTTCCTATTCTTGCACTGTGTCCATTTCATCCCCTTTTCTCTCACAACATTGTTTCCGGAGACAGCTTCTGCAGCTTCCACTAGGCTTGAAAGCCTGAACCAGAGATTTGAAAAGTCAAGAAACTGCTAAGCAAAGGTAGATTTTATTTATTATTTCATTTATAGTCCACTCTTCCCAGGACTAACATAGAGTTTTGCCTCCAAATCAAAGCATCATCTCTGGCATGTCTACATTATTTCTGGATCACATAGGCATGTGATATTAATTTCTGGTGTTCTACCCTGTTTGAGGGCTCTTCTCCCTCCCCCCCCCAAAAAAAACTGACCAGCAGCACAGAGGTAGGTCCTAAAAGTAGGGAACCCCTGCCTCTTCCAGGGGATCTGGCATCTCTACCTGAAATATAAATCACACCAAGCCACTTTCTGTCCCAACTCTTCCGCTGTTCTGTAATTTTCTGGAAAGCGTTTCTTTTTAATAGCGTGTGAAGAAATCACCTCCTGAAATCTTATGCTGTAATAAATGTGAGTCTTTAAACTGCTGATGGATTGTTTAAAAATTCTAATTAAGTGTATGGTGATTTGTCCCTTAAACATGTATGTCCAATGGAGTTACTGCATTACAAGCAAACTGACCCAAACCCAACTCAAATCAAATGCTTCACTTTGCACAGACAGTAATACCTGATTTCTATAACTAATGAGGCAGTTTATGTTTTTAAAGCTCATAACAGCTACAATTTTTAATGGACAGACAATGGATAAATATTTGATGCTGGTAGGAAAAGAAAAGACATTTTGCCCAGATATCCCATATCCTGATTGTGATTTTTCCTCCAGCAAACGAAACAGTGAAGTAACAGTGACATGTCTGCTTTTACCCTCAGTAAGAGTTCTCTTCCTCAGCCCCAATAAATCCTTTATAGACCATGCAAACTCAGCCAGACAAGGGCACCAAGAAATGAAAATGCTGATTAAAATTCACAACTCAAGTGCCTGTGGCTCGTATTACTGATGGGTTGGGTGAAGACACAAATTGTCATTTAAAAACAACTAAAAAAGCATTCTGTCACATATGACTTATTGCCTTCTTCCAGCTGATCCCATTTCTACAGCTTCTGCTGCTGCTGCTGATGGGCACATGACAAACAAATACTTCTGAGCTTTCCATTAGACATTTCACTCACCAGCCATAACAATCAAAAGAAAACTCATTCAGACTCTTAACAAACAGAAAAGGTAAAGTAATCTTGGTTTTGTGGACCAATTTATATTCTTATTCAGACTACCTCTGAGTCAAATGATATATTACATATATGCACACTTTTATGATTCTGTTTCCTGATTTTCTCCACCAACTTCAGAAAAATGACAAAGAAACCTGGAATCGTGTGTGGAATTTGCTGTTCATTCAAATTCAGCAACACTTTTTGCAATCACTTCTTATGCATCATTGATAAAGATTGTGACACTGCAAACTAAAAGCATAAGAGAATCTAAAACCAACACACATTACAGAATTAAACACAGACGACCACTTCTGCAGATGATAACATGATAATGCATTTGCACCCTCAGTTACCTGGCAATGTTGCTGGGCTAACTCTGCCCCCCCTCAAAAAGAAGAAGAAGAAGAAGAAGAAGAAGAAGAAGAAGAAGAAGAGGAAGAAGGAAGAAGAAAAAGAAGAAGAAGAGACTTCTGAGTAGCAGATCCTTGAACTATTTCTTTACCCAGAAGCAGAGGAACTTCAAAGAGAAAGAATCTGGAGTTCCTATAGCAATACAAATGATGTATAGGCACCATGGAAGCAATTAGTGCTTTTTAAATGAGAAATTAGTAATATGTAAACCATCCTTCAAAACAGCTTTGGAAAACAGTATTCCAGATCTTTAAGAGAATCATTCATACCATAGCAGTTGAGGACATGGATTTAAATTGGAGTATTTGTCAGAGCAAACTAATGCTCACACTTAATGTACAAACTAGAAAATGCATATTAATTTAGTACAACTGCGCTCCACCACATGCAACCAGCTGGGTGACCTTGGGCTCGCCATGGCACTGATAAAACTGTTCTGACCGAGCAGTGATATCAGGGCTCTCTCAGCCTCACCTACCTCACAGGGTGTCTGTTGTGGGGAGAGGAAAGAGAAGGCGATTGTAAGCCGCTTACAATCATAGAGGAACCATGGATAAGGATATATTTGTTGTTGTTGTTAAGTGCGAAGTCGTGTCCGACCCATCACGACCCCATGGCCAACGATCCTCCAGGCCTTCTTTTCCTCTACCATTCCTCGAAGTTCATTTAAGTTTGCACCAACTGCTTCAATTACTCCATCCAACCACCTAATTCTCTGTCATCCCCTTCTTCTTTTGCCCTCAATTGCTCCCTGCATTAGGCTCTTCTCCAGGGAGCCCTTCCTTCTCATGAGGTGGCCAAAGTATTTCAGTTTCATTTTCAGGATCTGGCCACTGGAGCAGTCAGGGTGGACAGACAGACAGAGACAGAAAATTAAAGCTGCTTAGCTAAGCTTCTTCCTTTTCTAGCTCAAATATTTTTATGACTGAAAAGCTGGTACAGACTACTTCATCATGACACAAAAATATGAAACCATGAAAAAGAAATATGCTGTTCATCATTTTTCACCACTCTACACTGAAAAATATCCTTTGCCTAAACAATATGATTTATTTTTCTTTTGACATTCAAAACTCTCGAGACTGACATTTCTTGAAGATCATAAGAGATATCTTCAAACTACTTTAAAAAGTCATCAGCAACTTTGTTTATTTTACATTCTGTACTGTATCATCAATCATGCTAATTTCACAATTCTTCAGGGTTGAAAAATTTTAATCTTGATCTTACCTTTCAAAACTCAGTAATCTAAATGATCAAAGAATGACTGAAGTGTTTTATCCACTTAGAATTTCTTATTTATTTTTATCTATAGATCTATATCTCACCACCCATAAAAACCCCAAAAGGCCCACAATATGATAAGAAACAACAAAGGCCCAACACTTTAAAAAGTCAATAAAACATCACAACAAAAGTAAAAAGCTACATTAGCTCAGGCCCAAAAGCCATAAAAACCTGCCACAAAATATGCTCAAAGACCTTTTAAACTGCAAGATTTTTTACTTGTTATTTTAAAAACCTAGAAATTTGAAAACTGAATTTTCAATTTCTTTAATCTTTAAAGTTATGGCTTAGAGCGAACTTTTTCAACCTTCTGACCACGGAGGAGCCTCTGATATATTATCCAGGCTTCAAGGAACCCCAGAACTAGGCTGGAAGTGATGTCAGCTGGCCATGCCTCCCTGCCACACCCAAGGAGGGCTAGGTGGGGAAAAGCAGGCAGACTGAAGCAGGAATAGGTGTCCAGATTTCTCCCCCCTTTCCCAGGTACAGTAACTATGTTAGAATGCCACCCTCAGGTCACTGGAAGTATCTAGTTCCCTGCTTTCACAACAGTGCTGAGAATAGCTTGTGCCTGTGTCCATTAAGGCTGTCAGATCTCCAGACATGGGCTGGGAGTGGCGTGCTGCCAGAAAGGGCAAAATTGTAAACACAAGCCAGAAGTCAGAACCAAAACAGGGACTCACACAAGCAGTCAAAATGGACAAGGGCCGAAAAGGGTCCGTAGTCCAAGTCACTAGTTGAAGGTCAGTAGAGCACAGAGAATCCAATTGAAGCTAGGAAGCAGGAATGGGGAGTGTAGGCTCAGGAATAAGCAGTGTTGCTAGCACAGTGAGCTGTTGCCTCCACTCTAATTTTAAGTCTGACACTCAGTTAAACATGAACAGCAACCTAATTAGTCAGGGCTCTGCAAGCACTCACATTTGTTGAGCTGCTAACCTAGCATTGCCTGCTACACTGTTGTACCCTGGCCTTAGATGAGGGTGAAGGATCAGCTGGTGCTTTTCTCAATAGCTGGGTGCCCAGAGGCTGAGTGATTGTATCTGGTTCTGGTTCTGAGCCAAGATCCTTGGCCAGTTATGAGTCTTTTGGTGTTTCCTGTAGCTCTGGTGCTGATCCTGGCAGAATTATCCACACTGCTTCTTCCTGAGAATCTGATCAGGTTTCAACTGGCAGGGACCTGAGAAAGGCCAGGGGAACTCTAACAGATTCCTGGTTGGGAATCCCTGACTTAGAGGATGGATTTGTAATAAACTTTCAAGGCCAATTGATTGTATGAGATGTAAGTGTGTGCTTCTCAAATGATACTTGAAATGTTTGTGCACACTTATATTAATGGTTCCCTGTGTTAATAGTATCAACTTGAAGGTGTCATTAGAGATCATTGCCTAGCTGCAAAGTTCTATAGTGCTTTGATGCATATATATTCTGTTTCTATTGCATTGTTTACTGCAGAGCAGAAACTAATAGATCAGCCCTCACATCAAAAATAAGACATTATTTAGTGATATCTCCCACCTGGAGACTACTGAATTAGGATCAGCAGAGAGTTGGTTTAACTGTACAATTTACAAAGTGCCACAATAACATTTCCTCTGCCCTAATTTAACCCAACTGGAATCAAGCTGTTATAGTTTGCACACACAAGCAACCAATCCATACCACCCAACTTCTGGTAAAGAATACTCATGATGGTGTGTACAATACTATAAAGTTGCAGTCAACTTATGGTAACCACTATAGGGTTTTCAAGGTAAGAGAGGTGATTTGCTGGTGCTTGCCTCTGTGTAGTGACCTTGGATTTCTGTGGTGGTCTTTCTATCCAAGTACTAATGAGTGTCAGTCCTCCTTAAGCTTCTGAGATCTGCTGATATTGGACTTACCTGGTCCTATGTCAGGGTGATATAGGAAACTAGTTGTCATTTGCAAGGGCAGCATGGTAAAGTGAAAACTGGAGTACAAAGAAATTTTTCCCTTCTTTTCCTGGCTCTTTAAGCAAAGGAGGGAGGTTTTCTCTTTTTAAATATTTGAATGTACAGATAAGAGGATTTGTACCTTTCCCACTCTGCTGCTTACCTTGATACATTTTATTCTTGCCTATCTGTGATAAAAGTAGTAATGCAGGCCTGGGAAGAAAATGCTGACCGTATCAGTATAGCATATGACCCATACATGATGGCATTGTTAAAAATTAGATCTACTCATTGCATCACATGAAAGAAGAAACTGCCTGTCATTTCCCCTGCTAGGATTTCTCATACAGGAAAGTAGTGACTGTATTGAGACCCTAAGATACCCAGAGCTTGAAACAGCAGGTCTGATCCTTACATCTCATCTGGTTCGTTGTATTTACTGTTGCGGCAGTGAATCCTCAGTCTCACCTTCTATCATCAGCAGTCCATCTGTAGGACTTACTGGTGGGAAGAGGAAAAGCTTGGCAAATCCCTTTATTTTTCACTACTTTGGCAGCTTTATCTGCTTGCTAACCAGAACAAATATATTGCTCTAATCCTGACATACAGGAGGACTGCCTGGCAATGTCTAATGTATTGTGGATGGAAATTAAAAGCTTATGTAATGTCCATGTGTTATGCCATGCCCTGTGTGTCTGAAGGTAGATCTTCGGACATGGCCCTACATGTGTTGGATGCACAGATGAGAATCAAGCACGAGCACAAAATTTAGGTAGAAAGTGTATATGCATAGTCTCCCTCCCCATGGCCAGGAATAGTAGAAAAAGCAATGTCCCCAATCACAGGTGTGGGCCTTATGTGTGTAGAGCCAGAAACAAGAAACTGCATTCAGACAGGAGGTGGGGTCAGTTTGCATGTGTCATCCTGATGGCTAGATTGAAGATGGCTGGAATGTGGGGCTTTGTTATGTTTTACCTAACTATTTTGACACCTGTTGGAAGGGGTGAAGCTTCCTTACACAAGGGATGGGACTTGGTGATGTGGGGGCCTAAACACAGCAGTCACCTCAAAGAGTTCACCTGCACCCCAGCCCACCAGGCCATTCAGTATCCTGATGCCTCCTGAATCTGCAGGAGATGGTGGCAGGGAGAGTGGTGGAGAGAGGCCGCCGCTGGGGCCGGGAGAAGGCACCCCACCCCGCAGCGTGCCGAGGCCTTCTCCCTTGGGGCGGGAGAAAGCCTCCACCAATGGCGCCCCCCCCATGGTCAGGGTTCCCGGGACAGGAAAGGAGCAGGGACGCCGCATCTTTGACGCGGAGTCCCTGCTCCTTTCTGAAGAGGAGGACCCGAGCTGGAGGATTCACCCCGCAGGCTTCCAGCTCAATCTGCGAGGTGAGTCCCCAGCCGGGCAGGCGAGGCCGGGCCAAGCTGCCAATGGGGAGCCATGTTTCGCATGGCTCCCCATTGGCGGCTTGGCCCTGGATGGACACTCGGAGGGCCTGGCCTAACTCCTCCCAAACAGCCCTTACCCTTTCATTTAATCTGCCTCTCACCACGTCAGGTTGCCGACCAAGGGAGCCCCCGGCAGCCACGCTCCGCGCGACTGCCGGGGGCTCCCATGCCTAGCACCCGCTGTATTTTAGGTACAGCGGGCTTGATTACTAGTAGAATAATAAAGTTGGAGGAGTCCTCCTGGGTCATCTAATCCAAGCCCCTGGACTATGTAGGACACTCACAACCCTAGCATTTATCCACTGTAACCTGCCACCCCCTTGAACCTTCACACAATCAGCCTCTCCATCAGATGGCTTTCCAGCCTCTGTTTTAAAATTTGCAAAGATGGAAAACCCACCACTTCCCGAGGAAGCTTGTTCCACTGAGACACTGCTCTAACTGTCAAGAACTTCTTCCTGATGTTTAGACAGAAATTTTTTGAATTAATTTCATCTCATTGGTTCTGGTCTGTCCCATTGGGGCAAGAGAGAACAACTCTGCTCCATCCTCTATATGGCAGCCTTTTAAATACTTGAGGAAGACACCATCTCAGTTGTCTCCTCTCCAAGCTCCTCCAACCTTTCCTCATACATCTTGGTCTCCAAACCCCTCACCATCTTTGTTGTCCTCCTCTGGACACGCTCCAGTTTGTCTACATCCCTCTTCAACTGTGTTGCCCAAAACTGAACATAGTACTCCATGTGAGGCCAAACCAGAGCACAGTAAAGCGATATCATCACCTTCAGGCTTTCTGCCTAGGCTGCACATGGACTCAGGGAAATGAGTAACGATGGAAATCAACATCCATACATAGGATAAGAAAGCTAAGCCAGTTTCATTACATTGATGCTGATGAAAATGCTGTGCACAGAAATAGTAATCCACGAAACACTGTTTGATATAAAGGTGAGCTAAGTGTTCAGATTAGATGATGACACAATCAGACATGTATCTGC
Organism: Paroedura picta; assembly: GCF_049243985.1. NCBI lineage: Eukaryota > Metazoa > Chordata > Lepidosauria > Squamata > Gekkonidae > Paroedura > Paroedura picta. The sequence goes on from NC_135378.1 coordinate 38,533,199, forward strand.
TGAGACACTCCCCTCTTGCACACCCGTGCCCCACTTTCTGCTGCCCGGGGGGGGGGGAGTTCAAGAATGAAATTCAGTTCAGAAGGTCCCACCTGCTCCCAAATGTTGAAAATAATTTTGTTAATATATGAAAGATTTATGATATTTCTAAGCGAGGTATTATGCAGAATCAATCTTGAATAAAGTTGATATTGCACATCCTAGTTTCCAACTTAATAGATAACAGTGTTTAATTGCTTGAAGACTTGACATGAAAAAAGGCTGGCCTGAAGAGCCAGCCACATATTCCATTCTTTCCAAATAGCCTATAAGATGACAAGAAAGTTTCTGGTGTAGAAAAATGAATAACAATCAGGTTGCTCACATTGTAATTTCTTATTAATAGATTTATATGGCACATTTTTCTCTCCAAAGAGGAACCAAGCTGTTTTACAAAAAGTCTTATTTTTTCGTGAATATATGAACTATATTCTCCTCAGTATTCCTGTGTAACAGAGAGGATTTCTATAATTTATTCCAAAATGGTTGCACATTTCCCTTATTAAAGGTTTCTAATATAAAACAAGGTGGATGCATTTTGACAAAAGCACATTTCAAAAAGGAATCTTGATTCAGATAACACCTTTATATCAAGATACATTTTTGTACTGTAAGGTAATTGATCAATTGATCAATTTGATCAATATACACAAGTCTATGCATGTGCTGATTAAATCATAATGCAATTATGAAGATGCTTCAAAATTCATTTTTTTCTGCAGCTGAAATAATGCTCACAAACATAGTGTATATTATAATAATAAAGGATAAAATTGAATAATAGGCCAAAATAGAGACACAGTCTGAATGAAGTCCAGAAGTCCATTTATTTAGAATTTTATATTCTGCCCTATCTTCAAAAACTGTGGATAGATTGAAAATGGAATAGTGATGCTACTAATGTATTAGTGCTTCTCTACGAATAAAATATATCGAGAAATTTAATCAGAGCCCCAACAAAAGCAGCAGTTGGGCTGTCTATCCCTCCCTCCCCAAGAATTTATCATTTAAAAAATCAGTTCAGTCAGTCACCAAGATGCAGCTAGGGATAATTTTAAATTTCTAATTTTTGGTCTTTCCAACACTAAATTTCCATTTAGATTTTATTCCTCACCTTGGGTGAATCAAATTTTTGTGACATGTTCAAATACCTGCTTTTTCTCCACATTCAATGTTCGTATATATTAAACATATAAATGATATCTACTGAATGTATAAATACTGAACAAAGCAGATAAATTTGTGTGTACTCCATACAACACAATACAAATGAATCCACAAGGAAAAGCGGTAAATTACAACGGTTAACAAAAACTGAAGCAGATTTTTCCCCCCTTCTATGCAGTGGCACAGGTCATTCTCCGTCTAGGCAAAATTTGTTTTGGCGATGCAAGCAGAATATTTTATCATTCTGACGCTGAATATATGATATGCAACATGTACTGCTTAGTGATCAAACATGTGGACTTTCAATTGTAATTGACTCCATGTCTGTGAATCTATTGCAGTAGTGAAAAAGAGAAGAGAGCCTTGAAGGACTATTGCTACAGTAAAAGGAAGATTGAAATGGAAATTTTCCAAAACAAACATGGATCTTTTCCAAAGATGATCATTTGCAACAGTCAGGAGAATTCATAAGAGACACTATTGGTCATTAAAGAAAATTGGAGATACTGCAAGCTGCCACCGACCCTATTACTATAAACAGCTGGAAAACTGCCAGCCTTAAACATCAGCATATAATGCAATTTATGGGGGCGGGGAACATAAGCAAAACCCCACTCAACGAAATTATTATTGGTTACTAACAACTAATCAGATTTAACTGACGCTCTATTGTTATGTTGTGATTAACTATAACAACACACTGAGGAACTTAAGTCTGCCAATATAAATATCTTCAGTCTCCAATGAAAACATCTTTCCCTGGGCGCTGGAATAATAGAAAGCTATGAAAAAGATCGAGGTCATTTGTGGAAACCAGATAGAGAAATTATACAAAAGAACTGTATTAAATAAATTTTATTTGATTTGTCATAGAACTAAATAAAAATGAGAAGAGCCAATTTATAGCACTGGGTTGACATGAATTATTAGGAGGGAAGCATTCTCAAGGAAATTATCCTTATTCAAATTTGGTTGCAAATTTGTACAATTACCTGAATGTGAATTTTTGTATCTCTTCCATTTTATTGGGGCAGAGGGTAAAGGAAGGTAAAAAATACTGAAACTGGCATCTTGTTAGTCTGTCTATATTTGCCTTAAAAATTTTTTTAAATATTTTTCTTTTAAAGATCCAACAGTTTTATTTGTTTTATAAAATATTACAATTTTTTATATCCAACAGATTGAAAGAATTGCCTCAACTAAGCTCTAATAGTTAGAGCCCACTAAATCATAGAGCAAAATTCTGGGGGGAAATCAGTTTTTTTTTAAAAATTAAGATATTTAAGCAATGTACATATTACATGAAGAAGAAGAAGAAGAAGAAGAAGAAGAAGAAGAAGAAGAAGAAGAAGAAAAGAAGAAGAAGAAGAGTTGGTTCTTATATGCTGCTTTTCTCCACCCGAAAGACTCTCAAAATGGCTTACATTCACCTTCCCTTTCCTCTCCCCACAACAGACACCCTGTGAGGTAGGTGAGGCTGAGAGAGCCCTGATATTACGGCTCGGTCAGAACAGCTTTCTCAGTGCTGTAGCAAGCCCAAGGTCACCCAGCTGGTTGCATGTGGGGGAGCACAGAATCAAATCCGGCTCACCAGATTAGAAGTCCGCACTCCTAACCACTAAACCAAGCTCGCTCCCCTAACCACTACACCAAGCTGGCACCAAGGAAGCAGTTGTTAGTATTAGTGGTAAACTGTAGACACACAGTAAAACAACAATTGCAAAGTTAGAGCCAGACTGCCATCATCTGAAACTGCCCCTCCTTGCTCAAGTGAGAGAAACAAACTTGGAACTTCTGCACCTACTAAGAGGGAGCAATGCCAACTTTTCTCCTCCTCACAGCTGTCCTCCACTTTATTTATTACCCACTGACCTTCAGTGCAAAATTTTCAGGACATGCACAGGATTTCTGTGGAAATGGAAATGTCATAGAGATCTGCTTGTATGAGAGATTCCTATAAATCAGGATCTTACCCATGTTGAGAATTGTTACCAGAGAAAGTAAATGAAATTACGATAATAGTAGTGATAATAGGCATGGGAAGGTAAGAGAACAGAAGGCCTCAGGAAGAGAAAAAAGTGGCAGTAGGCATGGGGGAGAGGGAAAGAGGAAGTAACAGAAAGGTTAAGGAAGCGAGTGGAAGGAGACGGCTCCCTCACTTTGAAATCATTCGCTGCCCTGCCATGGGGACCAGTTCTGCATCAGTGCTGGACACTTTGTTGAGTAGCGAGGACTGGCTTGATCTATCACTGTCTTGATCTATCTTCTTTTGAGCACACTTCCGTATTCTAATTTCACACCGGAAATGTATGTTGCTCAGCCTCTTGGTACTTGGAATCAATCTTGCATTCTCCTGCTTTGGCACCATATATTTCTCTTTTTAATGAACTTTTATTTTTAACCTATCATACTCCCTGACTATTCTTTTAACGTTTCTAAATTAGCAGTACCATTTCATCAAGAAGTCACAAAGATCCTTATTGCAGGCATGTGAGTCATTGCTCAAGCCTAATTAATGTGGAAGGTTATTGGGTTGGGGGAAGCATATAAAAGTACTGCTCCCAGAAAATTTTGTTTCAGCCAGTGTTAAAAATCTAAATCAGCAACACTAAAAGTCAAATGTTTTGAAGCAGATTCTGGGCACTGAACTCTTTAGGTCAAGTTTTTTTAATATGATCGCTATTCAAAGACTATTACTGCCTTCACATGGAAACAAATCAGGATCACAGAACACAGAGCTGCAATGCCATGCACATTTATTTTGGATTAAGACAAACTGAATTGAATTTGGGTGAAAATGTTCTGGTAAGAACACATAGGATTACAATGCCTGTCTGGAGTAACTTCCCCTTCATTGCACCGTAGGTATGTATTATAGTTCTGTTGATTCTGCTGTGAACTGCCACGAGCCGGCAGGTCTCGGAGTGGTGGTATAAATATCCAATAAACAAACAAACAAACAAACAAATTCTAACATACGCTGTATATTATTAAACATTTAGCATCCACATTAGGGCTTTAAGTACACATAGTGTAACTGTGCCCCCCCCCCCAAATTGTTAACAAATATCTAGCTCCCCTATTTTAAACAGAAACTTAAAGAATGGTCCACATGCCCCATCATAGATTGACCAGTGCAAAATTTTACAGAATAGAAATATAAAACTCAAAAACAACTATAATTGAAAACTCTCGATAGGTTAGCTGGTAGGGATAGGCACAAACTGGCTCACAGACTAAAGTTCATCACAAATTTTGAACAGTTCATGATTTGCAAGTGATGTTTATGGAAGTCATCCATCCATCCATCCATCCATCCATCCATCCATCCATCCATCCATCCATCCATCCATCCATCCATCCATCCATCCATCCATTTGTTAATTCCATTTATATACCACCCTTCCAGTATACAAGCTCAGGGCAGTGTACAACATCAATAAAAGAATACACAATTAAAAAAAATACATTAAACCATTTTAAAATGTCTTTAAAACCATATTTAGTTTATAGCAACTCCATCTCAATTACAGCTAGCATTTCTAGTGCCATTCCTTTGAACAGATCTGTTGCCAGACAGGTGTAAATGTGGGAGTTTTTTAAGGGGATACACACACACACACACACATACCACATTCCTTCATGACTGGGAACCCCTTTCCCCTTCTGGAGTTGTTGTGTTAGATAAACTCAGGACTCTCACATCTTTGTGCATACCAAGAAGATGAACACAGCTAGTGGGTTCCTTGACTGTCCAGTGGCTGATAAAAAGAATGTGCAGAGGAAAAAAAAAACACATACTGTTTTAGATTCAGTCCAAAGTGATTCAGACCAAATCCAATTCAGCTAAATTACCATTTTTAAATTTTTTTGTCAAATTGATTTGACTGAATCTAAATCGAATCAGTGCCACTGAAACCAATAGTAGCACTGGGGTCTATTTTTGTTTTTTCCAGGCTTGAGGAAGGGGTTGAGCTATAGGCACCTGCAGCAACAATGCAAGTTGGGTGAAACTGCCACTAGAGCCCAGAAAAGATAAAAAGGGGAACATTCACCCCTTTCTCTTTCCCTTTAAAATTTAAACTGCCATTAGCTCAATTTGCCAAATTGTGTCAAATGACAATTTGGGTATTCAAAAAAAGTTGATTCTTCTATTTAAACTTATTGGGAAATGGCAATGGAGACCAGAAAGGCTGATTTGTGAACTTTTTGGCTGGATTGAATCAAATCACACATCCCAAAGAGTTGATAACACTCTTTGGAGAATCTCTGATAGTGATTCGGAGGGGGATGGAAACATCACACCTGGAAGGGTACAAAAACCTAAAACTTGTCCTACTCAGTCCTCTATAGGCCCCTGTGAAGAATGCACCATAGTATGTTGCGACTAGAGGTAAGAGTGGAGGTCAGTGGGAGGAAAAAGAGATCCACTCCCTTTTTGGGGAGAGAAGCAGAGAACAAGCAGGAGCCCCTTGGCTGAGGAACAACATGTTATACCCTCCAATCCTTCCTGATGGTGAAATAGCCCCTCTGTTCCATGTGAGTGAATATCAGTGCAACAGATTTCTCATCATGGAGAGAAGAAATCCTCCACACACAGCCCCCCCCCACCCCTGTATCACAGGCCTGTATTCCAGAGGTCTCTGAGCCTCCTTTCTCTAATTGATTCCTAGGGGTCTCCACAGAGAACAGAGTTGTTAGCACTACCCAAAGATCAGTGGTTGATGACACTCTTTGGAGAAGTCGATGACAGTGAATCAGAAAAGGGGAAGCTTCTTCCTCTTTCCCTCTTCCTGTTTCTGCTCCAGTACACACTTATGTGGTCGCTACCAATACAGTGCCAGAAAGCAGTAGTTCCTCCTCCCACTTTCTCCAGTCAATGCCTTAGATTAGCGATCCCCAACCTGTGGGCCGCAGACCACATGTGGTCCTTCGACTAATTGGAGGTAGGCCCCGAAGGACGCCTTCTCCCCCCCCGGCCCTTTACTTCACCCCCCCTTTACAACACACTTCAGGTGTCATTGTCTCCCATCACTCCCAGATGGGATTATCTCGTTGCAGAGAAACAAGTTCAGGGTTCCCATTGATTTGTCATTGTCATGGGTTAAAATTTCCATGAAAATAAAATGTTCCTTATGTTCATTGTTGTGGCATGTCTGTATCTTATTTTGAAGGGATGTTTAAACATTACCATAGCGATCAGAGAGCGTTAGGGCAGTGGTTGAGAGTAGAGGAGTAAACTACCCCCCCACACCGGGTCTTAGTAAAAGGCGGTGAGTGGTCCCCGGTGAGTGGTCCCCAGCGTTGAGTGGTCCCCAGTGATAAAAAGGTTGGGGACCACTGCCTTAGATGACACCACCAATGTGCTCTGTGGCTGCACTCATACACTTAGCGTGAAGCAAGCTGTCTCCCTGATTCAAGGGGTGAACTGGGGTCTGGTCTCCATAATGCAGTTGAGTCCCAAAGGGGACAACTGTTCTCCCATGGATCAGGGCCTTGACAAAGGGGTTGTGGATGGGAATCACCGCCAGGTTGTATCCTCTCTACAAGGAAGGTGAGTTTAGGCTCCCCAGATAAATGGCAGTGTTGCTTTCCCAGACAAATGGCAGTGTTGCTTTCCAGAATACAGAGCTTGTGCAACTGAAGTAGGAGCTCTGGCAAGAAGTGCAGAGACTACAGGCCAGCAGACATGGCCAGAGGGAACAGAAGGTAGAATAGGCTTCGGAGGGGGGAGGAGGAATGGCATCCCAGCACTGCTGCCTCAAAAAGCCCATCCAGGGAGAAGCCTTGTCAAAACTGAACTGAAAGGTTAGCAGCAGTAGTGATACCAGGTGTGTGAGGATTTGGCAGAAGGGATGGTGAGGGACTACCTCACCAGATCCCTTGGGCCTGCATCTGCCAATCCCCTGGAGTACTGGCCACACAAGCCTACCATCTGGATCAACCACTCTTGCATAGCTATGAGTCTCTTCTGCTCTCCCACTAGTGTCCAGAGCAAGCAGGTGTTCTTCCACCTGGGAGACATTCCACTGCTCCCAGTTGGATCTAACCAGGTTGGACAACTTGGCTTTCCTCGTCAACCTCTCCCTGCTGGGCTACCCCTCTCTGAAGATCTTGACCTCCTGTTGCCCCTCTGTGTTCTTCTTCCTCTCTGGGTGATCCTTCTTGCAGCCTGTGGATTGCACCCTTGTTGCTTGGGTGGGGATGGTCTCCTTCACCTAACACTTACCATATGTAACAACATCTGCCTCATAACACAACATCAACTTCTTTATCACTTTAAATAATAAAAAAAAGATTTCTACTGGTCTGATGGGCTGGGGTGCCCAGCCTGCCAAGCTGTCATGAAGTTACTTTATGAATGCCCTCTCCTGTCAGATGTCTGCCTTTCGGTCATGGCTGGTGTAATGAATCACTTTAAGTGGAAAAAGCTGATTTCCACCAATCTGGTGCTCTGCCCATCAAGATTTTGTGGGGCAACCTTGGGTAGCCCATGCTCCCCATATGGCATGATATAAAATGGATCCAAGGGTTCGGAGGAGACAGGGTCATACTGAGTCAAATTAGGAAATGAGTCTATAATTGTACTACTGATTTCCTTCTTATAAAACTGGGACCTAAGGTAAGTAACAAATTAAAAGAACAATCTTAACCATTATTAGCAGCACTAATATTTCGAAAAGCCACTGTGGAAGGATTGTGTCCGGGCCATTTCTGGCTATCTGGACTCCACTTCCATCCAGGCATGCTTAACGGGCCAATTCGAGCATGCCCAGCAAAGCTGGGTGCACCTGAATTGGGCTGGCCCCTAGAGCGCCTGGCCCCACAAGGCGACTGGGAATGTGCTCAGAAAGCCTCGCAGCCAGATGCAGCCAGGCCACCAAGGTGAGCACACCTGGGGCGCCCTGGTCTGGCCACTGTTTGCCTCGCCTGCATGTCCAGCAGGCTGGGTACCAGTGAAGGCATTGGGGGGGGGTCCACCTGACAGCCGTCTGGGAGGCTGTGGAGTTTTGGAATGTGGATAGTTTTGCTGGAAATTATGCTCCCCATACTGTGTTCCCCTCCATTGTGAGTTGACATAGGCATCAGACTGTGATGGTTGGAATGGGCCAAAAGGACAGATATATCAGTGATGATGCACAGAGCAAGAGTGGTATCATGACCCTGAAGTAACCGACTGAACATGGCATTGTCACCAACTGGGATAACATAGAGGAGACCTGGCACAAGACCTTTTACAATAAGCTGAGAGTTGCTCCCGAGGAACACCCTGTACTGCTTACAGAGGCTCCCCTGCACCCCAAAGTCAACAGAGAAAAAATGACAGAGATTACATGTCTTAACCAAATTCAATGAAGAACAAGATAACACACATACACACATCTAGTGATCAATTAGCAGAAGATTAAAAATCCCTAATGATCATATAAACAAAGAGAGATGGGGAATTAAAGGAGCAGTAAAAGCAGCAATATAATGAAAGTAAATAAATCACACAAATGCTAAAATATGTCTTAAAATAAAGTGACAGAGCCTGTCGTTTAAAAGGAATAAAAATTTACTGACAATATGCCATTACCGCCTATCGACTGAGAGGGTAAAGTCACCATGATTAAAACGGAGCTATTCACTTTGAACTAACTCTAGTTGACTCATCTAATGTGCCTGAGGATTGTCTATGGCAAGCCTAGAGGAAATCTTTTGTGCTTCAGTTAGCAATAAAGCTTGCAAATCATTATTCTTTTAAAAGACTAGCTAGCGAAACAAGGATACCAGCAATGTCTGAGCTCTCTGTTGCACTTTAGCCTCTATTAGACAAACATACTGCTTTAAAATACAATGTTTACATGGGAGCTTTTTAAATAACTGTGTCTATTCATTCCCTGTCTACTTTTATAATGCAGTGATATCTTTCCGCCAGTCATCATTAGGAAAACAGCAATTTTGTACAAGTATGTACAATTGCTCAAATATTCACCAAGTATAATCAATAATGATAAAAGCAATTCATGAATGACTCCCACAGCTTGCAAATCCAGTGAAGACTATTATTATTATAAATCAAATCTTCAAATCAACTGTTCTCTTTGTCATTTCAAAGGGTTAGGCCACATGGCAAGTGCATTGCTTTTTGTGTTCGGTTTTGTGGAAATACCCAACAATCTGTTACTGACAGATGTTTTGTAATCCTTTGGTGGCAGAACAGTGGTGGGATTAGGAAGCCCTTGTGAATCTTGTACTCCTTGCTCTGCACTGATAAACATGTAACTTCCATTACAAGTGTGCTGCTTGATGTCTGTGTATCTGCTACATGTACTTTAACAAGCCACATAACAGTCTATTACCCCGTTAGAAAAATGCAATTATTTATGAAGTCATTTTACACCATATTTCTGCAGGTTAGTCATATTGTCACATTTCTCATATCTATAATTTTGGTGAAGAAAATTGATTGTTTCTTTATGGAACAAACTGCCACACTGATATCACTAAGACAGACAGCAAACGGATGCGCCTAGAACTCAGGTTAAAAGACTTAATGTAACCATGTTGGGTTGACAATATCTGGAATTAAAATTCAGCCATGCATATAAAAATGTAATAAATAAATGAATGAAAATGTATGTTCTGGGTCATTTCAGATATAAGGGCGACTTTCTATACTGAAATTCAAAAGAGCAGCAGCTATCTTACACATGCCTTCTGAATGAAATAGCATTAGTGTTCCTGCAATCTAATGATTCACACACAGTAAGCATACACTGAGAGATTTGCAGGGCAGTCCTAAACATAGGTACATGCTTCTATTTCCCCTTAAGTCAGTTGACTTGGCATGGGGGTAATTTTATCTAGGGGTGCACTTCTAAACTCAAGGATATCTCACATGAAAATATACTGAGAAACTTATCACTCAAAGCTAGAACCCCATGGAAGCAGCTACAATATTAATGCTAGTGTTTGTCTCCATTTTTCAACTAAACAGAAGATTCTTTTTCCTCATGTAGCATAAAGTCCAGCCAGCCTGAATTTCTAACAAATTGCAAAATCTGTAACAGTATATCTTCCATTATGCTGCTTGTTACTTTACTAAGACAGGAAATTAAAGCAATAAAACACTTTCAAAATGATAGGGCACATTCAAGCAGTCATTTTTCTTATGTTGCCATCGTACTCTTCAAAAGGCCTTTTATGATACTTATATTAAATTCTTTGAAGTCTGAAGAATCTGTAGAGCATGTTGAATCTGAGATATAAAGCTCAAAATATTGTATCTATTCACGTGTTATTACAAACTGAGTAGTGGTAACAAGTTTTAAAAATTAAAATGCAATGGCACTAAATATAGAAGAGTGCATTTTGAGACGTGCATTGTGTATAAATGTTATTTAGAACTCCATAAATTCCACTTACCATAAGATAAATTCTTTCCTTATATGATCAAATGCACACAATTTGTGAAGATCACCGAAAGAAAAGTTATTACAGACTGAATCACAGACAAACATTGTACCGGTCATTTACTCAAAATGGGCATGTAAAATAAACTGAATTAAGCTTAGAATGCTGTTCATTCTTCATTAACCCGTCTAGAACAAGGTCACACTAGTGGCTCTGTTTAATGGCATAAATGCTATTTGAATAAGTTGATAAAAAAGCACATTAAAGGGAAGCAAAACACAAGAAGTCCAAGTGGAGGAGTAAAATCATGGCAATGTTGGCAGCACAATTATAGCAAATACATTGTGTAATGCATTTCATCATGAATACGTATTTGAAGCCTCTGAAATGAACTCTTAGTTATAGAATGAGCTTCACATCCAATAGCTGACTGACAAATGAGAGTCCATTTATGACAGACATTTCTATCAAGTCATCATTACACTGTGCCAAAGGGAAACCACAAGAGAAGAAGTGTTTCAAATAAGATTTCCTTCTCTGTAGGTCAATAATGCTGATTTCCCCAGGATTCCAATTTTTCTACTTCAGTACTCAGGAATTTAATCAGGGAAGATTTCTTCTTTTTAAATATTTTTTTCAGAGCCTCTCATATTTGACACATATAGAGGGGTGGGGAATCTAAACACATAGAATTAACATGTTTTCCGGCTCTTTCTTGGACTGTATAATTTCTAGCAGCAGATGAGATGTAGAGATGGTTTCTAATCTCGGGTTCTCCCCAACATGATAGCTCTATAGGCCGGTACTTTAAAAAAAAATCAAATACAGTCTCTCATTTGTATCCTGAAGTAGAAAATTCCAGAAAGGACTTCACCATGCATAATTCTGCTTATATGAATGGTTAGGATTTTAAAAGTTCAAGTAACAATTTCCGAGTTAGTCTGACACGTGTTATACTATTATGACTACATTTGAGGAAATATGAACACAAATATTATTAGCTGTTTCTGTAGTCCTTTATAAATGATCCTGTATCTAAAGGCCTTTGCAAATTATTGTTTTTCATCATAACAGATGTACCATTTTTGTAAGAAATCAAGATATCTTTCCATGTTGGTCACAGAAAAATCACAATTTCCCAGCAGACAAACTGTAATATCTCTCAGGATAGACTATTTTAATTTGCAGTGCTGTGAGGAGTCTGATTGCTTGAGTTTAATGACAACATTTTGAATAGCATTTTGATAGTGCTGGATTTCTTTTCTTCTTAACTGGGATGGGATCTAGAGCCCTGAGAGGGGGGTCAAGTCATGACATGGACTTGCACCCAGACACTTACTAAACATGCACTACAACATCATTAGCTTTTTGTATGTACATATTCTCACATAGCCTAACAAGAGTTATTTCAGCCCCTATCCTTGTTGTACAACTGCTCCACTCAGTAGGCATTTATTAATAGACAATTAGATCACTCACAAATTATATACATCAGTCATCAATTAATGTTTTTTTTCAATAAGCCCCTACACTTTTCTGTTCATATAATCCTTACTGACACTAATGCCTGCTCAAGTTTGAATCAGAAGCATCACTGCATATTCACACTTCAGAGAAATCCCAGTGCTGACGAGTTTAGCCCATGTGATTTTAAGAAGAGCTGATTCTTATATGCCGCTTTTCTCTGCCCAAAGTAGTCTCAGAGCGGCTTGCATTTGTCTTCCCTTTCCTCTCCCCACAATAGAACCTTGTGAGGTGGGTGAGGCTCAGTGCTGTGGCAAGGCCAATGTTTCCCAGCTGGTTGCATGTAGGGGAGCGTGGAATCAAACCTGACTTGCCAGATTAGAAGTCCGCACTCCTAACCACTACACCAAGCTGGCTCACATTTGATTGCCATCTTCCTACTAGGTTAGTGTGACCATCAAGCATGTTTGCAGTGAAATTCACAGCATCCCTAATTGTGGCTTGAAGTCAGATATTAATGAATCACTTAAAGCAAATGGGAAATCAAAGGATATGCGTGACTATCACCTATTCTCTGCATCCAAACCCTGCCCCAAACCTCAAAGCCAATATTCCGTGAGTTCTTGTTGATATTTTTTAAACCACAATACAGCAGGATTATGATGTACCAACTAACACAGTAACTCGATACACATGGTCTTATTTCCTCATTCTAAAGGGGCATGAGAATCATGATGAAGCTTGAACCATACCTTGCTTTCTTATGATCAGCAGAGACAGAATGCACTTAAAGGTAAAGGTGTTCCATTGAAATAAGGGAGATTGGTTCTTAATGCTTTATGAATCCAAAATGGCAGCACCAGCCAATGAATGTATAGTTTTAAACATACTTAAACATCCTTAATTGCAGCAGTACTTACATGAAACCTGCAGCCTTTTAAATCACCTGTGATCTTTCAGGATAGGAAAAGTGTAGCATATTCCAAGGCACATCTTTGAAAACCCAAACCCATTACTGGATTAGCAACTTTCATTGGATCAAGGGTTACCAACATTTTCTTTAATGAAAGCAATTTTATTGCTAAATCCTTCCAAACAGGATAGGACCAATTAAAATATGAAGATGGTGAAGAAAAGAACTTCGTATGACATTTTGCAAGGTCCTCAAATTAACCTGTGATGCAACCAACCTCAGTAATAAATGGATGTTTGAACATCCTCTAGTTCAGTTCATGCCCTTTTTGTTTGCAAACAAGAAGTCAGTTCCTATTCAAGGCTGCTTGGCAGGCTATTCACTTTATTCCTTCCTAAAAGTGCATGATTGATTTTTCCTACAGCCATGGCAACTAATTTTCCTACTGTGCCATCAGAAGGATTTTTGAGAATTTTTTTTAAAAAAGGAATTGCTATTGTGCTATAGCAAACTAGCATTCTCATAATATATTGCCATAATCATTGAAGTCCCAATTTTAATTTAAATAAAAGTCTCTCACCCTTAGACACAAACAGCATGCTCTTCCTTGTAACTCTACAACAGAAGGGGCTACAGTCCTACTTTCAAAAAAATGAAAGTTAGGACCAGTAAGTGTGGCTATAGATAGTTAAAATGCTAGATTGCGACAGCATCATAGAATACCTTTTTTTAAAGGCCTCTCAAAGTCTTCTGGTGGCCTGGCAGGTACAAAAAACATAGAGGCAGTGATGGCTCACGGTGAGGATACAACCATAGGTAGTTAAGTCAGTCCTAAAATACATAATATAAATTAGTGATGTAGTGTTTTAAAAAATCCTACCAATTTGTACTTGTTTAAGAGCCAAGCTGAATGTTTTGGCATCCTCAGGAAGCTTTGGATGGTTGAAAACAGTCTAGAGCAAGATTGGATTCCCAAGGTATTTGTAAACTAAAGGAACTCTAGAGCCAATTGGTGATTGTGGCCTAGGGAGTCTGTTATCATCTAGTTTGGCTCTCAGTAATCCTTTAATGGCATCCACTCCCCTTGGATTGACAGCTCTTGGCACATGCACAGTTTTGAAAACAAAGCAAGGCAGGCCTCATTGTCTGAGGGATTTGCTGCCAGTAAGATCAGCTCACATCATCTGACCACAATATCTTCAACTGTTGAATATATTCAACCTGAAATTCAAGGCATCAGTAGTGCAGAGTAGCTATATATGCTTAGCATTTCAGCAGTAGGGATGGACATGAACTGAACTATGAAGCAAAAATTATGATGAATGGCTTGGGAACTGAAGTCCAAGATGGGTTTATGGTCACAAACTTCCAAGGCAGTTTGTGTGGTTCATGCCAGTTCTTGGCCACAGCAGGAAGCCATAAAACAGCTGAGGGGATATTAATAAATAAAACTTTCTCTGCTTGTGCAGTCTCTTTAAACTTTAAAGAGACTGCACAAGAAAGCAGCCTTTCTTGTTTCGAGCACCACATTAGCAGTGTGATTCTGGAGAACCCGGGCATTCATCTGTTTCCCAGATGCCTGAGGGCACTTCCTGGACCTCCCATCAGGAATGCACCCAGGAGGCTGATGGCGGAGGCTAGCATCAGATAAGGAGTGGTCAGCTGAGTCTGTAACAGATTAATAAAGTTGGTCTGGGGAAGTCCTCAGCAAGTTCACATGGTAATCACAAGAGTGGGAACCAATACAACTGAAGTTCAATCCAGACAAGACTGAGGCACTGCTGGTCAATGACAAAGTTGTTCAAAGATTGCAAAATCAATCTGTCCTGGAGGAAATTGTGCTGTCTATGAAGGAACAAGTTTGTAGCTTGAGCTTTCTAAATGCAGACACTGTATAGGCACCACAAGGATAACTTCATCATCCCTTCTAGTCATGTACAGTCCAGCGTCCTCAATAAGTGTGCATAAGTTGGCAGCCCTGATCTAATAGTTTTATGCCATAATATGCTGCCTCCCCACATGACCAGATTTATGATGTCCAGGGCTGCATTGCTATCTGATGGGACAGATCGATATAAAGAGGTTTGTGTGTATATGTATGTATGCAAGTTTGTACGTATATATGTATATGTGTATATATAAAAACGTCTATGTTATTCCTTTTGTGTTCTACATTTTAAAGTAGCTATTAAGTTGAGTTGTTTTCAGAACCATATATTATTACATATAGCAATAAAATACTATTGGGTTTTTTTTAATGTGCTTAATAATTAGTTTAGCCCATCCCCCTGCTTCCAGCAAGACACGATAATCAGTAAGGCCAGGAGATGCACAGCTTAGATGCACAGTTTAGAAGGGGGAGAAAAGGACTGAAAATTCTAATCCCCACAGCATGATCCTTAGCTTCCTTCTTTTAAAGTAAATCTAGTTTTAAAAGTAAGTAGAAACAAGGAGCTCACTGGAATCCAGATGTTACTTGAACACCAGGCTTTCTTTTAGGTAAACAAACTACAAAGATGCACACAAGATAGAAAAACAGAAATAAAAGTCCTTAATGGTTGGAAAGAGGTTGAACAGAGGCTATCCACCCAATAGTGCTGACAGTGAACATTTCAAGAATCTTAAACATTAAATTGAACTAGGTTCATTTGCAATTTAGATTTCACACTATAATACCATTTGGTCCCCCACTGACATTATTTTATCCTATTCAAACAATAATATAATTAACAGAGAATGCTCACAGCCCTTCTGGCCTTATACAAAAGGAAAACTATTTTGAAGTACTTTAGAAACTTGGTACATCATTAGATTTACTATAAGGCAGAGGTTTCTTCTCACATTAAATTAACTTACAATTCAGAACTGTTGTACTTATTGGTCTTTGTAATCCCTAACCCCCTCAACATTCTGCTAGATGGATGAATATGAAATAGGCAAAACAGCTTTAGGGTGTGAAGCAGAAATAAGAGATAATGAAAACTAGAATTAAATTCATGGGTTCCATTTGTTTTCTCCGCATGCTTAATAGAGCCTCCCATTGTTAAAGGCTCTGTAAGTAATCATTGATTTTAGACTGTTTAAAATGAGAAAGGAGTTGTACAGTGGTAACATGACAGAAATTTTACACACAAGCACACACAATGTATTAGTAAATAAAGAACTAAGGTTCAAAGCTCGTTGTTGTAACTTGTGGAAGCAACCACTGTTCCTAGCATGTGTTACTTTTATCCGTCCTTGGCTCTGGTAGAATCTGTGTAGGTAAGTTAAGAACACTATAGCTACATTACTAGAACTCAATAAAATGCATCTGTTGTTTTCCACAGTGCCCTGTGCATAGCAGTTGATTGCACATGATTACCTACTGAATAGTCACTTAGCATAAAGAAAATGGGTGCCTGATTCAGGCTTTCTCTGAAATAGATGATTTATCTGCAGCATCAAAGTTGACCACCTATCAAGAACTGCACTAACAGATACTAGTCTGATTCCACATGTAAATTTCCTTTGCTGGATAGAGTGGACTCTTGCAACCAGTGAAAATTTCATCATGTGACAATCATAAATGTACCAAATAATTTAAATACTCATTTGTCAACTGCATGAAATGTGTATGGCACCTCATTTCAGCCTTTGCCGTAGAATTTCTTCCAGAATTTGCCATGGGAGACAGGTATATGTTCAGTAATTTCCAGTATATAATCTGACATGCTATGATTATCAATACAAAGAGCAGTGACACAACGTACAATCTGGCTAGTAATAAAAATGCATACCTTTCATCCTTCCTTAATGTAAAGTTATAAAGAAAAACCTTCATCAGGTTAGCTGGGGTATACTGAGGAATATGGCATGACAGTTATCTTTAGCAGCTTCACTCTGAGATGTTTCTTCTGCCACAAAAAGATGGACCTGAAAGGGTTAAAACGGGACTAGTATTAACTTTTTCATTTCTAAACCAAACCTTTTAAGGCATGTGCCACACACTGTTGTACTCATCAAGGATTAACCGCATGACAAAGTTGAACTTTTAACACCAAGTCACAATGAAACTGTGGGAGAGCAAGAAGAGGTCACAGAGCTGAAATGTAAATTTTTCAAAACTTCATAGCACTAAATGAAATCTCTTATTTTTATAACCATTTCCACAATAATTTAGATATAGGACCATGGCAGACCTAAATAGAAAGCCCTATATAGAATTATGGCAGAATGTTAACTTCTCACTAAGCTGCAGCTTGTCTGAGACTAAGAAAATGCCTCTAGGCCCAGTAAGGAGCTGTCTTCTTAGATCTAAAGAATGTGGGATACACTAGCAGGCAACGTATCACTGATAGAGAAACCAATACATGGAGAATAGTTTGGAACATTCATACCCAAAATATGAAGCAATGAAGAATTCCTGAACAGTAGAAAGCTGTGATCATACTCTAACTAAAATGTAATAGAAATTAATGGAACAGAACCTATTAGCCTATCATTAGCCTGAACTATTAAATTATCAATATTTATACAACTCAACCTGATTCCTCATGCATTTCTTCAGCGCAAGGCTCATTGAGCAAAATGTTTGAGAATTAGAACTACAATATGCTTATGAACAATACACCTGTGATTTCTTTTTCAAGAGTGGAGTACTTTTATTAATTCTCATACAACATGCACAATAATGACAGAAATAACACATAGAAAAGGTTCCTGATTGTTTTAGTAGTATGTAGTTAAAAATGATAAGGAGAGCTGTAGAGTAGGGAGAAATAATTATTGACAACTTTATTAGTTTTAGTTGTGGCAGTTTTAAATGAATTATTTTAAATTAGTGATTTTTAATGTATTTTATTCTGTTTTGCTACTGATTCCAATGTAAGCTGCCATGAGTTAGAAAGTTAGTTAAGAAATATTTTTGACAGCAACAATATGAAACAATACCCTGAAAATTTCTTTGTTTACCAACTTGAAGTTTACTAACTGAATATTATATCAAGGACTCCAAATGTCCAGATATCTGCTCTTAATTGTCCAAATACGGCCAACTGACTTTCAAGACAGAATGTGGTGCCATAACACCAAAAAGGGGTCTTTGGTGACCACACATGGGAAGCATCTTGTATCTATCTTTTTGGGAGCCTCTAATTTTATGAATTTTAAGTGGCGGATGAAAACATTTTTGTTTTCCCAGCCTTTTCATGAATGTCAGTTTAGTTGAAACACATAATTCTTTCCCCATTCATTTTGGAATACAGGCACACACACACACACACACACACACAAGCAAAACGGCCTGTAAATGGCTTGGGTGTACAGTGAAGAATGCTTGTCTCTTCCATATTGTGCAACTGTTTATTCCTAACTTGGTAGTGGTATCATGGTACTTGTCAAGATGCTTCCTGATATGCACTTGCTTCTTCCCCAAAACTACACCTTATTTAAACAGAAGGTGCTTCAAGTTTCCAGGACATATTGCCTTTGGGTCTTCAGGGAGTCCCATTTAGAATCAGCTGCCCACATCATAGCACACTGTGGATTATAAATTTGCAACCTCTGTAACTGAACCAGGAGACATTTTGTGATTATTCTTACTCTTCATGATTGCAATTTTGTGGTGGTACCTATGACCCCGTCTCAAAATTCCAAAAGTCCCCACAGATTTAAAAGTGTTGGGGACCCCAGTAGTAGTCTACAGGCTACACAGAAGAGACTTCATGCAGACTATCTACAAAGAAATGTACAGAAGTGATGCAGTCTCAATAATGAGTACTGAGTATATTTAGAAAAAATGATTGGCTATCAGCAATAGAAATGTGCATTAAAGATAAATTTGCTATAGTTTAGTTTTGGCAAACTAGCCTATTGCAGAGGCAATGGAAGGAAAATTGTTTGGGTATACCTGAATTACCTCAATCCTATGCCCATGCTGGATAATGCACTTTCAATGTGCTTTTGCAGCTATATTTTCCTGTATGGAACAGGAAAATCTTCCGAAGTGCACTGAAATTACATTGTCCAACATGTGCATAATGGGCCCTAGTTTCAGTATAGAAATTTGAATTCGGATGATTCAAATACAGCTATGTCAGTTCAGGCTTTGAGGCATTTAAAGGGACCTGGATGTCCATTTAAATATCTCTGTGCTCACCAAACAGCTCATGCCATGGAGGAAAATCTGTCTGAGGGATCAGCTGTTTGTTGGGCTGTGTGGCAGGGGCAATTCAAACTGCCTGGATCGACTTGGGATGTGGAGATGTGTGGGTGGCTTGGATGGCTTGGATCAGGGGACATGGGCTCAGCACTGACAAATCAGCCCCATGCCCACCCTGCCTGATCCAAGCCAGAGTTGAGGAAACAAGGCGTGGGGTTCACATGTTGACACCATGCATCCCTTCCCTAATACAAGTTGGCAGCCGACTCCTAAGGGGTTGGGGAGGCAGGACATGAGGCTCTCAATAGCCTCTGAGGAGTCTGCAGGGCAAACAGCTGCTTTTTTTAAAAGTTCCAATTGTTTGGTGAGGGCTTTTAATATTTCCCCAGAAGGCCCTCTGGAGCATGGAGAGGCTGCTCTTAACAGCTTCATAGGGGTCTGCTGCTGAGAAATTTAAAGTTCCCACAAATCCTTAGAAAAAAATCAGCTGTTTGTTGACCTCAAGGTCTTTCTCAATGAGCAGGCTGAATCAAGCCTGAATAACTTCTGATGCCTTAATTGGCTCATTGAAACTGATGGAATGTTAATTTGGCTCAGGTAAGTCTGAAAAGTACCCAAGTCAGCAGTGATTCAAGCACTTTTGGGCTTATCCAAGCTGAATCTTCAATTCTTATTCAGCAATCAGCTGAAAGCAAATCTTTTAAAAGATCGATGCATCATTTCATGTAAATCTAAGCATAAAAAATCATATGGAGCTCTCACAAGATCCCAAGAATCATGTCATAAATGCAGGATTTGTAGTTACCAATACAACCTAGCCCTTTCAGGTACTTGACAGTCTACCTGTATTGTATTTCTAGATCTATATTGAACCCAGAAAGTTTACTGAGTACACAGCAAGCCACAATACACAGTTGGTAAGCTTTATTTGGCTTGGTGAGCAACAAAGAAATCTGAATCATAACATATTTCTTCCTCACAGTATTGCTTGCCTCAGCAGGACAAATAGTAAAACTGTTGATTCTTCCTCACAATGGTGTTCATCAAACCAGAACACCAACTCGGCTTACATTTTTATTTTATAGTTTAGTGTTTCCTAATTGTAATACAAAAACCATTTGCAGGACTGGCATCATTCCAAATACTATGTATTATCACTAGAGCCAGGACTTTTATGCAGTTGGATACTGGTTTTATTCTTTTAACTATTTTCAACAATATTGCTGCTATTTAATCCAAAATGTACTTCACAATTAAATGCACAATGAAAAGCCCTTAATGGGTACCTAATACACCTGGAAATAGCATATGAGAACCACATAATCGGTATTTCAAAGAATTCACTACAAATTCATGGGACATTCTGTTGACAGAACAATTTGACCAAATCTTTCCCAGCAGATCAGTTATGAAGTCAGAAAGAATTATTAATAACTTTAAGAGAACATTAGATCTTCAACAACATTTTTTTAAATGAAGTATACTTACAATTTTGGATATTAACAAGTGAAGAAATGGGTAGACATCATTAATAAGTATTATGAGCATTCATTTTACTTTAGACCAGTGGTCCCCAAACTGCGGGCCACGGCCCGGTGCCGGGCCGCAAAGGCCATGGCGCCGGGCCGCGGCTCCCTCTCCCCACCCCCCCGCAGTAAAAAACTTCCCAGGCTGCAAGCTTGCGGGAGGGTGGGGAGAGGGAATCAGGGCCGGGCCACGCATCGGGCTGCGATTCGGCCCGTGATTCGGCTGCGCATGGTGCATTTGTGCATGAGCAATGCGCGGGCGCGGCCCGATGCGCGGGCGTGGCCCACGGGCGCGGCCCGATGCACTGCCGGTCCCCAGCCTCAGAAAGGTTGGGGACTACTGCTTTAGACAACTATTTCTGGCTGATAAAATCCTTGAAGGATATTCTACCAGGCCTTTATGATTCAATAACTGCTATAAAAATAAACCTCTTAAGTAACAGACCTATTGCTTCCTTCTTATTATATGCTTAACAGAACTTTGCCCCAAACCATAACAAAATGAACAACTATTCAGAACAGACTGTTTTAATTATTGATGTTTTCAGCAAGTTTTCCCCATCTTCCCTGTGTTTCATACAAAATGCTTGAAAACAGTGCTCTCCCATATATGGGCCCATAAGGAAATGCAAAAATATATTCTGCACCCTCTTATAATTTCAGGAAAAAATATAGGCTCAGAAACAACACAGAATCATCTCCATTATGCTGTATCAAATTATTTTCTACCTGTTTGCCTGTGTACCAATTTTAACTTGACACTCATCGCAGGAAATCAGGGCAGCACACATGGCTCTCCTCTGCTCCATTTTATCCTCACAATAACCCAGTTTTCATTATTAGTCTGTTTCTATAGTTAAGCAGACTGAGACTCAGACATCTATTATTGGCAAATGCTTATCAATAAAACAATAATTGAGGATTGGAAAACTCAAACACTTTTTGCTAATTCATTCCTATTGTAGAATTCTGTCTCTAGACAGGAGACAAAGATATCAGCAGTCCAAAGGTTGACTCAAATATTGTAACTTAGCGAAAATCCAACTCAATGGATACAGTGTAGATTTATAAAACTACTTCTAATAAGGAGAGAACAGAGAGATATTTTTCTATTTCCCATACTTGAGTCACCCAATGAACTTGATTGCTTATACACACAGAACAGACAAAAGAAAACTTTGTGAACCTGTCCAAAATTATTTTACAAATCGGTGCTACAAAATGTGATTATCTCTAGAGTAGTGGGAAAAAAAAAACCCAGCCTTTGGGAGCAGAATTGGAAAAAGACCCCTTGCAGCCCTGATTGTCTTTTGCATTATTTTTTCATATTGGTCTTCATCACTTGCAAAAGGTGAAGCTGAGATGTTACCAATGAGGTTTGATTACATGCCCTTTTTTGCCTTTATTGGCATACACAAGCAAATATAATCAACGGAACCGCTTATAGTTACAACACAAATTGAATCAGGCATTAAAACACTATACATTCAATTCATGCTAACTCATTGACAATAACAAAAGCCTTGCTGCAGCTTCAATCGCCTCTGGATTCTGACTAGACATGAGGAAAACTACCTTAATCATCCAGTTGGCATTTCCCATCACCAAACAATGAACCAAGAAGTTTAAGATGAATATTAGACTAAAAAGGGCAATACAAAAAGACATGAGGTAATGTTTCTCTCTCACATCCATAGGGGAAAAATCTCTCTAAATAGGGAGTTTTATTAAATATCCCTTGTAGAAGGGTGGTTACATGCTTATGTTATTTAAAACAAACAATTTGAAGGAAAGGAAAGGGACAATTTCTTCCCAAAAGCACCACTGTAGCTATTGATAACAGCTGCAAACGTTGCTAAACGGGGAAGAAAAAACATAGAAGGAGGCACTCCAAAGCTACCTCTTCCAAAGACCCGTTTTGTGTGCCATAAAAGTATGGCATTAAATATATGACCCAGAACTAAAAACTACACATCTATTGATTTATTGTACTATGGCTCCAAACCAGGTACAAAACCCACACATCTAACCATACCTTTCCATAGCCTATGCAGTATCTTTGTGGATTTATAGTATGGGATTCACTTCCCCTATCAGGAGATACTAAGAGACAAACTGCACATCATGTGGCAGATCTGTAATCATATCTTCTGAAGTCTTTGCGGTGGGGGGGGGGAGCTCAGAGCAGCCACTGAGGGAGTAGATTAATTAGATTGTGCTCATGGTGCTTAGAAAGCAGAGTTTCACTTCATTACATTGCATTCTTGATTAAACTACCCCTTGAAAACTAATCTTAGTTGCAGTTAGGAAAAATAGACAAGAAACACATTTTTTACCTATCTCTATCCCTAATTCATAGAGGCAGTGTGGCCTTTCTTTCAATGGGGAATATAACATGGGGAGAATGGTTATCCTGTCCCTGCCCAGTGCTCAAACACTGATAGAGGGCTGACATGACTGCTTTGAAGACTTAAAAAAAATAGCTCTCTTGCATAATATGTAGCTAGCCCTAAGAGCCAATTCTGAGGGAAGCAATTATACGAATTTCACCCTCATGATTCATAGTCTAGGAAGGTTTATATATGTGTGGGCTTCTAA
Organism: Paroedura picta; assembly: GCF_049243985.1. NCBI lineage: Eukaryota > Metazoa > Chordata > Lepidosauria > Squamata > Gekkonidae > Paroedura > Paroedura picta. Next base: position 38,556,444 of record NC_135378.1, read on the forward strand.
CAATGCCACATTCACAGAGCTTGGTTTCAATCCCGGGAATGAAGTGTCAGTGAATACATATAGCAATTAAACTTTGAACATGTCCAAGAGCAGGCACTTAAAAAATTTGTCTCCCTCTTCTCCCAAAACAGCACCCTTCATTTCAGCTCCCATTCATCTCTATAGCATTTCTGTGAAAATATGGAACTTTTACATTAATATTAAGCCCCAGGAAAAGTTTTGTGAAAGTGGAAAGCTAGCTCACTACTCTATGATTTATAACTGGCCCTAAGATTTGAAATAATTTCATTACTACATGGATCTTTTTTACCTAATGGACCAATAGTGCCGTGCACACATTACAAAGTGTGTTAGGAGCTTAGTGTTTTTAATTGGTTTTGTCCAATTTACAGCAAACATACAGTATTTACAGCAAACATACACATATAATGTGTTCAGGTGGATAGCCATGTTGGTCCAAAGCAAAAGAACAAAGTTTGAGTTCAATGGCATCTTTATGACCCACAAAGTTTAATTCTGGGTATAAGCTATTGTGTGTTCTTCTGATGAAGTATGCACGCATATGAAAGCTTATACTCAGAATTAAACTCCATTGGTCTTAAAAATGCCACTGGACATACATTTAATTTGTGTGTGTGTTATGTGCCATGTTTCTTACTAATGACAATCCTATGATTTAATGAGATCCCAAATGTATTTTTGTTTAACAGCTTTGCACAGATCTTGCAAACTGAAGACCATGGCTTCTTTTGTTGAATCAATGCATTTCAGGTTGGTACCTCCTCCAAACACTGAAAACACATCAAACACCACTATATTACCAGCAAAGACTGGGGAAAAATATAAATACAACAAAAGATAGGCTCTTTAAAAAGACAGCATAGCAGTTTCAAACTGGTATCAAAAGATTTGGCAACTAGAATTGTATTTTCCTTTACTTTCTGCCTATATTTTTAAAAATAGAAATAAGAAATTACCGTGTTTGGAAGAAAAAAACCCCTCAAACTTTCCTTTTTTTAATCCTTCAAGTACTGGTAGAAACAGGCTGTGACTGATCAGCTATCTGCTGTAGCAATCAATCTTACTTTCAAATGTAATAATCAATTGGTGTCAGACAGAAAAGTAGCAAAGAAAGTTCACAAGTGTGTGGAACTGAACATGTTATCTAGTCCTGTTGTACAATGATCAATTTGTTGACAGAACAGCTGCTTGTCTTATTCTCTGCAAGATCCAATCTATATTCTGCTACTCTTCTGCCTTCAACAGGGAGATTCACGACATATTTTTGGCTTTATGGTCCTCTGCTTTGTTTAAAAAACACATTTTTATACGTCTGTTGCTGTTATACAGTACTTATGGAATTGATCTTCCATGCAGACTTTCCCATGCACTATTTCATAACCCGAGCTATCTCAACTGTGCACAGAACATCCAAGTCAACTCTCCAAAACAAGTCACTGAGGGGTTCCGCTGCCAATAGCAATACTTCAGAATCCACCGAAGTCAGACTACTACATAAAGTTTGATTGGAAATATTAACTCAGCAAAGATTCTAGGGTTAAGCAAAACCGCACATATTCTGACTTGGGCTGATCCTGCATTGAGCAGGGGGTTGGACTAGATGGCCTGTATGGCCCCTTCCAACTCTATGATTCTACGATTCTATTCTCTCCAAGCCTCAAAGAAAGTCTTCAAAATGTCTGGCAGAAAACTCTAAAACTATAATTGTTTAATTCTAAACCATGCTCTTCTAATTTTGAAACTGCATGTTGGTGTAATGGCTTGCTACATTGTTTTTTAAAAGATTTAAATATATATTTTTCAAAGCATATTGTTGATGAATCTATATCTGTTTGAAATACACGGTGTATTGAGATTTTGGAGTGCAAAATCTTTTGAAAGTATAATGGTTAAAAAGCAGCAGACGTTAATCTGGAGGTTTGATTCCCCACTCATCCACATGCTTGGATTAGTCACAGTTCTCTTAGAGCTGTTCTTGCAGAGCAGTTCTCTCAGAGTTCTCTCAGCCCTACCTATCTCACAGGGTGTCTGTCATGAGGAGAGTAAGGGAAAGGTGTTTGAAAACCTCTTTGGGACTCCTCTGGATAGTGAAAAGCAGAGTATAAACAAACAGCTCTTCTTCTTTTAAAGGAAAATTTACACAACTGCCCTGGCTTGGATGGCCCAGACTAGCCCAATTTTAACAGATCTCTGAAACTAAGCACCAGCAGCTACTTAGATGACCAAGGAAGTCCATGGATGCTACAAGGAGACTGGCAATGGCAAATCACGTCCTTAACATCTGTTGCCTTGAAAATCCTCTACGATCACTGTACATTGGTGACCGTTTGATGCCCACAATCAAACAGTTGTTTTTTTTTTTCATTTACAAATGTTATTGGCTAATCACTGAATAACACTAGTGAAATAGTGAAAGGAAATAATGTGGGGGTTAGGGGAATATAAGGTACCCATACCAGAAAGTCCTTGCAGGATCCCCTTTTGTTTTACTTATTTCAAACATTTGATGTCACCTTTGCACTTAACATGGAAGTGGGCAATCAAAAATATTAAACTTTTAATTAGCTTGGAGTCTGTATGTTCTGGGCAGCCAGTGGATTTTGCCTAAAGTAAAACTGGAAGTGAATTTTGAGGCTGTTCATGAGGTGCAGTTTCAAGACTACCGAAAGAATTGTTGTAAGGAATTCCAAATATCTCTGCTTTCATGAACACAGAGATTTAAAAGGAAAAAGTTTTCAAGATGAAAGTGAAATGAAGTGTGTCTATAAAACAAAAAAATGGTAACGTGCTAAATTCAGTTGGAGTTTTTCAGCTGCATCTGCTGCTCCATTAGTGACAAGAACATATCTTAACTGTGTGATTTGCATAAGGCTTGCATAGCTGCAATAAGCCTTAAGCATTTAATACAGAACCATATTATTTAGGATCATATTATTTCTAGGATCAAATCTACTATCCAGATTCCTTTCCTATTATGAGGAACATTTGTAGCACTAGTTTGCTGAATGTGAGGTGACTGAGGTATAAACAAAAGTGTTCTGATATTTTCCTCAAGGAAACAGTTTCCTTTTCTTAAATAGACTCTAACTACATCCCACGGAGCAGTATTGTGTACGATGTTATTAGAGTGATCAAAAAGATCAAAACATGGTACTAGACAGAATGAAGTAAAAGACCATCCGTACTTGTGGAACACCTATATTATGTTGCTTGCATATTTATCTTATCTTATGAATTTGTACAATTTCAATGAAAGAAGGCCTTTCCTGCTTCACATTTTCAGAGAACCGGGGTGGGGGAATCTGTTAATTCCATTTCAAGGAAGCCAAAAGGACAGCTATGTAACTGCCAGTATTCAACAGACAATTTCATCTACGTGCAACCCATGCCACACTTTACCTTCTTCAGCATAATCCTGATATCCTGTATTGTTCAAAGCACCCTAAAGTTGTCATGCTTTATAGCTAATGCTAATGTTGAAAATATTTTTAAAATATTGTAGTTCTCTGGGTTAGGTAAAGATTTTTTCCACATATACGACTGGGATTTCTACTCTTTCTTCATAGAATATTCAAACACTGAAAAAATTACCTATGGACATTTTTGAAGGGCTATAGGAATGATGCTGCTTTTTGAAAAGGGCTCCTTTCAATAAATTACCCCGATTTATATTTTAAGAAATAAAATTAACTGTTGTTTCCATCAATGTGTGTGTGTGTGTGTGTGGGGGGGAACCCAAATAACCAGAATTTTGCCACCAAAATATATATTAGTATAGTTTAAAAATATTCTTCTTAGGTAAGTAAAGCTGGCAACTAAACAATGCAATCCTAAACAATGTGGACTTCAAAGGATTTAGAAAGACCATTTAAGACTTCACTGTATAATGACTAAACTATTTCCATTCTCAGGTTTTTAATGTTTGGTTTAATAATTCACAATATCATTCCTGCAATAGGCATACTTAGCCTAATTATACAGTTTGTTCATTACTAAGCTTGGTTTTTCATGAGATTAAAATTTTCTACAGAGAGACCAAAGGACAAGATTATCGGATTAGCCATGTCGTGTGAATATGTTGAATACCTAGAACAAAACACATTGGTGCAATCTGGTCCCTAGAGATATTTTAGAAAACTCAGCAGGGCTGCTGAAAGTAGGATCTCAGCTCTGATCGTTATGGGAATAAAGATTTCATGAATCCAGTAATCTGTTTTGTAAAGGCCATTTAAAATAATATTAATCAGGTTCTCATCGCATGCATCTTCCTATCCAAAACATACTCTCAAATAGTATAAATTGTTATTTAACTCTTCCAGCTATATACTTGGCAGTGCTTATTTTGAGCAGATTTTTCTTTAGTTTTCAGAAAATAAGGTGACATTTTATGCTATTCTGATATGCCACTGTGCCATGGCTCAGAACAATTATACATTCAGCAAATATGGGGGGGAAATGTAACTAATGTACTTTTTGCATCATTGATGTATATCAGGAAAAGTTATACTGAGGGGTCTGAACAAATAAGCTCCTCTTGTACTCTGTACAGTATGCATCATACTGTATGTGATTTAGGGTTGCCAATTCTGGGTTGGGAAAGTCCTGGGGATTTGGGGATGGAGCCAGTGGGAAGAGCAGTTTCGGGAGAGGAAGGACTTCAGCAGGGTATAATGCTATAGAATCTAACTAGCAGCAGCTGCTTTCTCCAGGGGAACTGATCGCTGTTGTCAGTAGAACACATACCAGACCAAGCGTCCATCTAATTCACCATCCTGTATCAGAGAGTGGCCAAATAGTTCCTCTGGACGTCCAACAAAAGGTGCCAGAAAACGCAAGCCTTATCCTGATGTTCAGCAGAAGTTTACCACCTGGGAATATGGGAAGTTTCCTTCAGTCATCATGGCTAGTATTTACGAACTATCCTCCATAAGGCTGGATGGCTTTTAAAGCTATTTTGCCTGTGGCTATCACTATATATTTGGGCAAGAAATTTGACATTTTCATCATTCATTGTATAATGAAGACTTTCCTATTGTCCATCTTGAATGTACTGGGTGTAAACTGCATGGAGCTTTTATTTCAACCCCAGATCGATTTAGTCCCTGCCCTCTACACAGAATGCGATTTCCGTTTGGATTTTTGGCAATTTAAATTTTCCTTCTGCAGCAAGAAGGATTGATTCGGAGTGACCCTACCTTTATTGTGCGATATCTCAGAGTGCTTTTAATCCTGAATATCCATTTGGGAAAGAAAGAGAACCTCCGATAGGCTACACCTGGTCATGTAACACGCTTGCCTTAAAGGAGAAGCCCCTAATTTCTCTCAACTTCTGTCGGTCCTGGATTTTTCCTCCCTCCTTTTTCGATCCTCTCCCCCACCCTTCCAAGAAAAGAAAGAGGCTCCCTGCCTGACTCCTCTCCTCCCACTCTTCAAGAAAAGAAAGAAAGAGGCTTGCCTCCCTCCCCCCCTTCTGAGCCTCCCTAACCACGTGCAGAAGACTTTCCTGTTTCAATGGGGGGTGGGGAGAAGAACACCCGGGTTCAAAGCGATCTGAATTCAACAGGATTGACAATGGAATAAAGAAAGTACAGACTCTGCCCTGCTCATCAGCTTGACTGGAGGCACTCAAGCGCTGTAATTTTGGAAGAGGGAGAAAAAGTTCTTTGTCAACTCTCTCCACCCTGTGCATAATTTTATAAACATTAATCATGCCCCTAGTTGTCTCTTTTCTAAACGGAAAAGTCCCAGACTCTTCTCTCTTTTCTGATAGGAAAGCTACTTGAACACCTGATCATCTTGTTTGCCCTCTTCTATACTCCAGCTCTACGGTGTCCTTTTTGAGATATGGGATCCAGAACTGCACACACTTTTCCAGATGTAAAGTTGGGAGATCTCCAGGTCCAACCTGAGACTGGAAAACCCAATGTGACTATTGGCCTATGGTTAGTCACCTAAGTCAGATTTTGATCCAATTTGTTTCTGACAAATCAGTTAGATAAATCTATGAAGAAGAAGAAGAAGAAGAAGAGTTGGTTATATGCCATTTTTCTCTACCTGAAGGAGTCTCAAAGGCCCATTATGCATCGGCCATAAAATCCCCAATAATGCTCGCTGCCGCTGCCAGCACGGGCACCTCCCACCCTAGGGCTACAGAAGGCCCGCATTAAGCAAACGCAGGATTTTCCGTAGCTTCCTGGGTAAGCTGGGGCTGCAGTGGGCCGGTGCTGTGCATAATCACCAGTACCAGGCCTATTGGCCTGCCCAGCCCTGACCCTACAGTGTCCCTTAAGGGACACCGCACGCCCCTGTGGGCTCCGTGGAGCCATGGAGCTGGCAGAGGTGACCCCCTGGACCCACCAGTGTGTTTGGAGGGGGCCTGGCCCCTCCCCACTTCCCCCATCCCCGCTGCTTACCTCAGCCGCCAGTGATCCAGCCCTCCTGGCCCCGGCATAAGTCAGGGCAACCCAGCATGCCCCGCTCCCGTGTGTACATGGGAAATGGTGGGGCATCATGCCCTGCCGCAATGGCACAGCACCAGCGTGGGGAAGCTGCCACCATGCATAAAGGGTCAAAGTGGCTTACATTTGCCTTCACTTTCCTCTCCCTATAACAGACACCCTGTGAGGTAGGTGGGGCTGAGAAAGCCCGGATATTACTGCTTGATCAGAACAGCTTTCTCAGCAACGTGGTGAGCCCAAGGTCACCCAGCGGATTGCATGTGGAGGAGTGCGGAATCAAACCCAGCTCACCAGTTTAGAAGTCCACACTCCTAACCACTACACCAAGCTGGCTCAGAAGAATACAGATAAACTGTAATGGGTGTTACATTGTGTTGACTTAGATAACCAATAATAATAATAATAATAATAATAATAATAATAATAATAATAATAATGTAGCATAATTATGTAGCATAATTATGTAGCATAATTATGTAGCATAATCATGTAGCATAATAATAATCATTATTATTATTATTAATGATACTTGAACTCTTAACATCCAGGGTTTTGTACATACATGCTATCAAATTAACTGTTTTGTTGCCTTTACTTCATAATTCGTGAAAGCTACGCAATTCCATATTATACTTTCTGTCAGAGAAACATTAATTTATCATACTTATTTTTGCCATTTATTTATTCTGTGATATGTATTCCTGACATAAATAAATAATTTCTTCGTATGTAATCAAATGCAAAGTTCTTCATCTTTAGATCTTTAGTTCTTCATCTCCATGGACACCTACTTGGAGATAAAAATTTTCAGGGACTATTCTGAAGCCCTCACCTACTTCACTGGATCCGCCAGTCCCTTTTATGTCTCATAGTACATGTTTGATGTAAACCTCTATATTCTATCATCATCTGAACATAATAGGGAAAACTACATCAGTTACATTTTAAAAGCAAACTTAATTAATGAGTTTATATACTGTTTACAAGGTATACCTTAGAGCAGATTCTTTGTATAAGGTCTAAAACATTTTATAATTCTGCTTATTGACACTAATAAGATATTTAAATTCCAATAATATGAAGGCATGGATTAAGAATAGGTGGTTCACGATCTAGGATCAGGGTTTAAAGAAAACCTGCTTTTGTCTTTTATTTAGCCATTGTTTTCTGGCCTCAGCCCAAATTACTGCAGCATGGTGGTTAACAGACTGATTTGGAAGAGGTCTTTGGAAGACGTTATACATTCACTTATTGCAGTATTGATTGCTTAATCCTCATTGGTTTGTTATTCAGCATCAAACAATTTAAGATCAATTGGGTTTGTTTCAATTGAGATTATAGAGTAAAAATGGAGAGATCAAAAAAAAAAAAAACAGAAATAACCCAGGCAATATATTATTTTAGTAGTAACAATTCAATCAAGCCCATGATATTGATAAATATGAGCATATGAATAAATCTTGTTAGCTTTTCTTAGTTAAAGGAATCAGTTTATCAATAATAATACAGCATTTTAATATGTATTTTTCTACTTCACCCTTAGAGATGAAAACACAACGGAATGATCTTTTCAAGACTTGCAATGGATAATTATTACATAAAATGCTGGTTTTACTGTATATATATTAAACATTTAACATTTGGTGTTCCAAAAACATGCAGTTTAAAACATTTTATGTAACACACTAGGGGCAAAGCCCATTGTATCCAGGAATACAACGGGTGCTAGAGCTTGACAGTGGAAAGAGGAAGGGGAGGAGTTGTCCAGTTTCTAAGGGCATGAGGTTGAATGTGTGTGATGTGTGGGAGGTTGTGGTGGAGTGGTGGCAAATGAGGGCATGGGTGTGGAGATATGAGAGCATGGGTGTTAAGAACCTGTGGTTTGGAATGTTTGGTGAGTGTGGGAAAGGACTAACCTTTGGGAAGTGGGGCATAGTGGTTACAGATGAGCTTTCCAGAGCCATGTCTTCAGATATGTGAAGGGAAAATCAGACTGGAGACTCTTCTTAGGGTAAGGTGACCAGATTTTAACATTGGTAAAGCGGGACAGCATTGACTGGGGGAGGGGGTTTTTGATTAAAAATTTGGTCTATATGGAGCAACAAAAAGTTTCATAGAATGCAAAGAATTCAAAATAGTATTGTAATACATATTTTTTAAATTTCAACATAAGTACAATTTGCCAGGTACCACCAGATGTCCCTCCAAAAGTGGGACAATCTGGTCACATTTTAGGAGATGATTACATGGCAACTAATTCCTCTCAGTTCTGCGTCATTTCCCTTCTTGTGTGAATTAGGCCACAAACACCGAAATGTCCCCCTGTCCTAATACACATGGGATAGTCACAGTACACAGGTGTCCACTCTGTTCCTTCTGTCTCCATTTTCTCATGGTTGATAAAATGTTATGTTCCCACATGCTTCTTTCATGGTTGCTCCTTAGAAGAAGAACTGGATTTTTGTACCCTGTTGTTTACTACCCAAGGGAGCCTCAAAGTGGTTTACACACAGCTTTCCCCTTCGTCTCCCCACAATAGACAACCTGTTAGGGATGTGGGGCTGTGGCTTGTAATGACCCAGAAGGCCTCAGGGATCTCAAAGCATTTTCCAAACGTCATCCCCTCCTCTCCCCATAGCAGACTCCCCATGAGGGAGGTGGCGTAGAGAGCCTCACATAGAAGCTGGCAACCCCAAGAAGAGGTCTCTCTGTGCACAGCAGTCTTGATCTTAGTAAGGTTTTTTTATACTGTTTTTTTTATTTGCCATGCCAAGGTTGAAAAAGACACTACAGTTCCCATGTGTCTCCAGCCATTTACTTGTTCACTATTTACAGTTTCAGGCTGTAAATATTTATTTAGATCTTCCTGGACTTTCCAAACTCACAGGACTGATGCTGGTCTGTCTGTCTGCACTCCAGAATACAAACAGTTGCTGGTAAGGGCTGGCCATAGCCGATAGCCCAGGATGGACACACCTGCACCACTCCCTCCCAAATGCAGGCAAAAATGGGTCCTTTCATAGAATCATAGAATAATAGAGTTGGAAGTGAAGTCATGGGTCATCTTGTCCAACCCCCTACACTATGCAGGACACTCACATTCCCATCATAGAATCATAGAGTTGGAAGGGGCCATACAAGCTATCTAGTCCAACCCCCTGCTCAACACAGGATCAGCCCTAAGCATCCTAAAGCAACAATCACTCATCATCCTTTGAAGGCTGGACTCTGAGGAATTGTACGATTTTGAAGTCCCACCTCCAAACCTCCAGGAATAATTCTAACCCAGGGGTAGCCAACCTCCAGGTGGGGCCTGGAGAGTTCCTGGAATTACAGGGTATAAAGGGTATAAAGATCAGCTCCCCAGGCAGAAAGGGATACTTTGGACAGGGTTGTGGTAGAGAAGAAACGTTTAAGGCCTTCCACACAGGTTGTTGTTGAATTGAAAGACTTGAGGCCTACTGCACAGGGTTGTTGTGCAGATGAAACAGGAGACAAAAGAATCTCCGCAACAGCATCCAGTTTAATCTGCAGAATAATGCTGTGCAGTGGCCTCAAATCTGCAGAAAGTTGCAAAGAAGAAATACACGTAGCTTGGCTGTGTCTAACCCCCAGCCAGAGCAGTATTTTAAGTGAGAAGGAGCTTTTCTGTGGCCTCCCTGTCAGCCAACTGTTTGGCAGAATGGGAAAGTTCTCCCCTTCAAAAGGAATGTCTACACCCATGCCCTCAGTCTCCCCTGTGTTGGTCTTGGAAATACCTCCCTACCCTCAATCCGGGGCTGTTAAAGGCTCCTTCCCAGCAGGCCTGAAGGGAGGGGGGGGGAGGGAGTGCACTCACCAGCCTCCTGCCAGTTCTGTCAGGGTTCTGAGGCAAAGTTGCAGTTGGACATGACAGTTAGGACAGCCTTGGGGTGAAAAGGGCTGGCACAGCCTGTCCAAGCTTCCATTCTCATCCCCCTTAGCAGCCCTACTGACCTCCTCTCCCTGTGGTGGTCAGGGGCAGACTGGCAGCAATGTCTCCAGATTGCCCCTGGCTGGGCTGGGTGAGCGGGCCTTGTCAGAACTTTGGCCCTGTCAGAACTTTGGCTTCGTGCCTCCCGACTGGCTATAGAACTCTGGTCTGTCCTGGTGAGGGCCCAATTGGAAGGTGCAAAGCACCTTCCAATCGGGCCATAACCCGGACTGCCCCCCCACGCTCCGCCAACTTATAGCAATGTATAGACCACAGAGAATTTACAAGAGACTGGAGCTTCCTATGGCTTTCATAGTGACGTTTTTGAGACAGCCCTATGCCCAGTACTGAACCAAGGTTGGAGCCCCAAGCCTCCTAACACTGAACCCACAAGGGGATATAGGCTCAAAACGTGATTGCCTTCAGGGAGAAAAAAAGGGGTGGCTGTAGTTAGTTTATTCCCTCAATTTTCCTTGTTTATTCACTACAGGATAATTCTTAATACATAGGGAATGCATTTTGTATGACGTGGTTATCACTCTCTGCCAAGACTGCTCAACATAGATCAAACTATTCTTGCTTTGATATGCTTTAGAATTCTGTTTATTGAGATCCTAGTAAAGAAAGATGTTTAAGGGCAAACCTTCAAAACAGGATTCCTGGACTAACTTCAAAAGAGACCAGATGGTGCTAGCCCTTGTATCTCTGAAAACTGGACAGAAAACCAGGTATTTTCAACTTCCTTAAATCATGTCTCTAACTTGAAATAGAAGCTCATCTCAGGTTGGACGTGTGTATGCGCGTGCACATATATTTAATTTGGTCATGGTCCTTATTAGTATATTAACAGACTGTTAACTTTTACTTCAAATCTTAGTTATAAGCCCATCACCCCATGATATGACTGCTGGCTCTCTCTAAATACTCATGTAGCATCGCAGTTTTCACCAAACATTTAGCATGTTTTGCTCTTGACTCATTTATTTGAGGACCTGCTATAAACTACACCAACTATCTAGAACAGCAGTGTTCAACTCATGGTGGAGGGGTCTTGAATGGGCCACAGAGCTCTATTGCCTGAGGTATGAATCCCTGCAGAGCTACCTTGTGACAGGCTCCTTGGTAGCACTTGGGTCAAACCCCCTTAGCCTCATCCCCTAATTTCCTGAGATGACCATGCCATGCACTCTATCTTTTAGCCAGGCTCATCTTGCCAGCTTTCCCTGTGTAGTGTGCTCCGCGTCAATCCAGGTCAGGTCTCTGAGTTAGCATCAATAGGCTCTAGTCAAGCTGGTTACATTTTGTGTTGTACCTCTGCATCCACACCCTATTCTGACTCCATCTGGCCCCCACCATACCTTCTGATCTGGATATAAGAGACCTCCAAACACCCATTTTCTCACAGGGAACTGATCTGTTGTCTGGAGATCAGTTGGATTCCAGGAAATCCCCATGCCCCACCTACATGTTGGTAACCCTGTTCCCCAAGAAGCTGATAATACCTAGTCACTACTTCTATATAACAGTTTATAGAACTGCTTCTAATCTGTTGATTACATCTAAAGTAGAATCATAGAGTTGGAACGGACCATACAGCCTAAAGCATCCATGATAAGTTATCTGTCCAGTCGCTGCTTAAAGACTGCCAGCGAGGCGGAACTCACTACCTCCTTAGGCAGCCTATTCTATTGCTATTCCAACTATCAAAGCCTCAAATATTATTCAAGTCTGCCATCTAGAATTCTTCTGGGTTACTATTAAATAAGTAATTCACACACTTAGCTTTATAAACGTAATCTGCCACAGAGTCAGATTGTTGCTGCCTTCTCAGGGTATTATTTTTAAATTGCAATACAAAGGAACCAACGCCTGTATTCACTCTCAACCAGTTTTATTCTTCGTTTTTATAATTAAATGCTGTGTAGTTAGTTTATTTGACCAGGAGTGATGCCACCGGTTTTGTCTTCCCAGATCATGTTCTTTTATGATCCATTTAATTTTCAGTAGCCTTTCTACACTAGTGGCAAAGGGTAAGAAATGTGATATATTTATACACTATTTGTAGAATATACATACTTATTATGGGCACCAAATTCTATGAACAGCATTCTGGGTGATATGGTCCTATTAATTCTGCAAAATTAACCTTTTATAACATGAAACGATCTTGCCTTCATGGCTACCTCACAGCTCTTCACAAGAGTTTTTGAATGGGAAACTTTAACTTTAATACAGCAATGAAAGTAATAATACAGTGTTATAATATACACACATCTACATCAAGTTTTATGTATTTGTTTACTAACAAAATAAGATGAGATAAACAGAATACGCAGCAAAGAACTGAGGTTTTTTAAAAAAATATCTCCCCTGAGACAAGCCTAATAACTCTCTCCAAAAGCTCTCATAAATTATTAGCTTTGAAATCACTCAAAGCATCTGAAACATAGTAGGTGTCACTGATGTACTTGAAGTTCACCTAAGAAACTGCATCATCAAAATGGGCCGACAAAAACTGCCAGCAGCAATGCCACCTTGCAATCAATCACAGATCTGTTTGAGAGTTATAAAGTGTCTGAGAGCTATAATTTCATTGGCATCTAGCTGCATATATTTAAAACTTCCTATTGTTATAAGTGAAAAGAAGAAACAAAAAATATTTTACCTGCTCAGGTTTCTCAACCATACATTTTTCAGATTACTTAAAGGGATTCATTGATGTTACACAATTCATTTTCAGGAGGACATAGTTTATGAAAGCTTGATTTTCCAGTCATTCAAAAAAAAATGGGGGGGGGCATAAAATAGAATCTCACTAATTCTGCTATATTACTGAACTAATTTCATGTCTTGGACAGACCACACAGAAAGACATGACAGAAAGAACATGCTAAACCAGCATTTTTCAATCTTTTGACCAAAGAGTAATCCTTGAAATATTCTTCAGGCTTCAAGTAACCCCAGAAGTGATGCCACCTGACCATTGCTCCCTGCCACACCCCCAGAAGTCGCATGTTTACAGTGTGCATGACATAACTAATAAAATAAAATACTTGTTAAACAAGAATTAGTTTCATGTTTGTGTGTACACTACCTTGCCTGAGCAAAACAAGGAAGTGTTAATCTCAGCTGTCATAAAGTCCATCATGCAGAGCAGCAATTCTCAGGGGAAATTTGGAGGTCACTTGTAACTGGGAGATCTCCAGACACCACCAGGAGGATGGCATTCCTAGCAAGACCTGGTGATATGTTTTCCTAGGGTCAAAAATAGCTGCCAAGGCAAGGGAAAATCTTGGGGGGGGGGGAAACATCTTGTGCACGCTGTACACAGTCCTTGCACTGGATCCAACTGTAGTAGGATTTTGGCTAGGGATGCTAGTCACCAGGTGGGATCTGGGAATCTCCTGGAATTACATATCATCTCCAAACTACAGAGATCAGTTTCCCTTGAGAAAATGGCTGCTTTGGAGAGTAGACTCTGTGGCATTTAACCCAGTCCTCTTCTGCTTAAATATCTGAATCCTTCTTCCAGTCATTTTTCTGCAAGTCAAGCTGTGAAAATAAATTCTGAGAGGAAGTAAAAGGAAGGAACCAATGGGGGTAGCACAGCAGATTTAGCTCTCCCCCCCCCATTCCTTTTCCACTGTGTATGAATCCAAGAAGGCCTCCACGGACCAGACAGATGAAGAAATAGTCTGAGGAAGAGTGCTTGCACTCAAAAGCTCACACCTTGAATAAATCTTTGTTGTTCTTGAGGATGCTATTGGACTGAATTTTTGTTGAGATAGTGACTCTGTCCCCCTGACTCCTCTTTTTGGTTAAAATGTTTATACACACACAAACACCTTTAAAACCAACAAAGTTTTATTTAGTCTCATTATTGCAGTCTAATTACATAAGCAAAGAAGATAATCTACATTCAAATACTAAAAATCACCTGTATACTAAAAATCGCCTGTATGGCCATTTGTTCAAACGAGTACCACCTCAGAGGGTGGCTAGTAACCACAGCCAAAAGTATTTTCATAGCCTTAAATTCTAATAGTTGCTCAAAGGCAACATTTGCTAGATCCAAAGGATAGTTTTTGGAAGGAATTTTCACCCATTGAATGCAAATTTTGGGTCTCTCCCCCACCCACTATAGCCTACCAAACTCCACGAACATACCACTTCTGGAGGAAGAAGATCCTCAAGAACAGCATGTAGGACAAACTGGAGGTCTTAGATTGGGGGGGGGGGGTGGAATCCAAAGGTAAGTGATGATTTTTATGGTAATGGGATATCATTTTTATTGGTGGAGAAGGGAAGTATTTTTTGGTGATTTCTATCCTCCAACTGCAGCCCCCAGCTTTGCTTCCCACACTATTCATGAAGGTCCCAGATCCCTGCAACAAAATTGTAAGGGACACATTAAGACTGGGGAGTTGTAACATCAGTTCTATAAGCTTCACTTCACTTGTAACTATTTATATTCAACCTCATATATCTTGAGTATGTTCAGGCATCAGAGCTACCCAACTGTTCAAACAAAGACCAAGTACACAGTAAAAGGGTGATCTGCGAGATAAGCATCATTTTGGCCCTGGCTCCTGCCTGGTGGAATGCATTTCCCACGGAGATCAGTGTCCTGATGGTATTTGCCAAGTTCTACAGAGACTGTAAGATGGAGCTCTTCTGCCAGGCCTATGGTTATGGCCAGTCAGAAACCATAACATAACAACTAACTGGTCTCCCTCCCCCCATTCCCCCTCATCCTCCTCAACTCTTCACCTCATATTTTTAAAATTAATGCTAGTGATTATTCATGTTGGTACTTACAGCTGCTTCCATTTTGATTTTAAACTTGCTCATTATCGTTTTATTACTGCTTTATTGTTAAAATGTAATGTGACCTATTGTTTACTGCCCTGAGATGGTGAGTCCGAGAGTAGTGGTATACAAATCAATTTATAAAGAAACTTTTTTAAAAAGTTTTTTTTCTTTGGACAATATTCCTAACAACCAGATAAGGAGCAGCAATGCTGGAGCTACCTGAAGAGCTCTGAGAAACTTACATAGCTCAGCAAAGATATATTCAAAATCACATCAGGAGCTGTCAGTTCATCAGGCTAGCATGTCCAGAAAAACAATGCAGTTTCCTTTGCAAGTTGATATAACTTTATGCCCGGTTAACAATACAGAGAAACAAGTAGTCAAGCATGAAAGGAATATTTCCATGGCCCAGGCCCGCCCTGTATAATGGTGAACAAAGTGCCTCATTTCTGTGCCAAATGTAACATAAAATGAAGTGAGTGGGATCTTATGCATTGGACTTCTCTCTCTCTTTTTTTCACCTGCCTCCTGCTGCCCCTCCCATATCTCTCATGAATACTGAGTACCAAAGTGTTTCCTGTTCTGAACTATAGGACACATGCTGAGTGCTGCTCTTGAAGTGAGCTCAGCAAGGGCTGGAAGTAGGCAATACTATGAGCTAATGGAAAAATAATTTAAAGTGAGCTTGGGTGGTTAAAAAAAAAGGACACACGCATAGAGGAATTACCAAAGGTTTGCCTTTCTTCCTTCATTTACTTGCAGCTGCTAAGTTTAGTTTTATTTTTCCAAGCCGTTTTTCAGCTATTTCTAAAATTGCGAAAGGGGTTTAAGCCTTAATTATCATTACTTGGTCACTTCAACTAACCTCATTTAAAATCTGCTGCTGATATCAATGCAAAGATTAATTCAATAACATGAATCTACACACATACATATTGTAAAGGTTTCCACACCATACACTTAGATCCACTGAAACGACTGCTTATGCAACAGTTTCTCATACAGATTTCATTTTTTGCAGGGATGGTTGTACATAAACATATTTGTACCTTTAGAGAACAATTATTGGCAAAGTTACACCCTTCTAAATCCATTAATAACAGTGGACTCAGAAAGGTACAAATCTTTTTAGGATTGTAATCTAAGAGAAGCCATGAATTTAATATGGGGTGGGCATGAATCACACTTTTGCAGTTTAGTTCATGGTTCATGGCTGAATCATTAACTGAACTACAAACCTATACAAACCCTCATATACATAGGTAGAAAGGACCTCACGTCACTGTGCCTCTTAATAAAAACCATGGCAGGCCATTGCTGGTAATGTAACATTAGTAGCAGATTTTTTCCAAAGACTTGAGATGGCTCTCACCAGGGCCAACACTGGTGACTGTCACTTGAACAAGACAAATATTAATTAAAATTATACCAATGAGAGCTTAGTTTGGCTAATTCAGCTTAAGGCAGCCTTGTTCACCTGGCCACCTTGTATGCACAGTGATAACTTAATGAGGGAACAGTTTTTATGATTACTGGGGGGGGGGGGAACCCAAGTGCTCATGTCTAACAAAATTTCCATTATTCATTCATCTTTTATACAAATAGAGGTATTTAATCACATAGGGGCCCTGCCTTAAAGAACCATGTTTTTCTTTCTGAAACTAGAAAAAAGAAAGTATTTTAATATAATTACAGCAGTGATCCCATGTATCTCAGCATATGTCTGATTGAAATCAATAAAATTGTCAAGTAGATGTGCATAAAATGTAGCTGCATGTCTTGTGTTCAGAGCACTGTTTTGTTGCTTTTTAACTATAGAACATAACATTAATAATAGAATTTTTTATACTTCCTGGTTACTCCTCTAAAGTTCTGATGTGGATAAATGATAAACTATTAGAGTTTTTTGAAAAATTAACTTTTCTATTTTCATGATTTACAATGGCAACATTCCAATCCAAAACACAAATTTATAAATTCCACTGGATTGAGTAAGTGCCAACTCTTAGTCAGAAACATAGCATTTATTTATATATTTATCACATTTCTATGCTGTGCTTCACTGAAGGCTCAGGGGAGCTCACAACGTATTAGTAAAATGAGTTAAGACATTTACATAAAACATTTAAATTAGAAATTATTAACTATTCCTGTTAAAAACTGAGAATCAGCCTCCCTCCCTCCAATGAGGGGAGATTTCGTACTGAGGTAGATATCTGGCACTTCAATGTTATTTCCTGTATGATTTCTGCATACAGAGACCAGTGCCGTGGGCCTCAACGATATGCCTGTCTTGCAGATGCTGCAGGAGTGTTTTAAGTCCCACAGGGCCCCAGTATCTGCTGAAAGAGCATTCCACTTGTCTGATGCCTGGGAACAAAAGGCCTGGCTCTGGTTGAGGCCAGTTTCACTTCTTTAGGGCTGGGGATCTTAAGCAGATTTAGTGAGCTCAAGCATATGCTTCTCTGAAAGGCATAAGGGAGGGGTTAGTCCTGCAGGTAAGAGAGTCCCGTTTAGGGCTTTAAAGATGTATACCAACACCTTGAACCTGGTTTGGTCCTCAATCTGGAGCCAATGCAGTTGAGGGATCACTGGTCAAATGTTTTCCCTCCACCCAGTTCCAGTAAGGAGTCGGGTTTCTGCATTTAGGACCAGTTAATGTTTCTGAGTCAGATACAGGGGTAGCCCTGCATAGAGTGAGTTGCAGATGTATAGTTTGGAGGTTACGAATGTATGGATCACAGAGAACAGTTCCTTACAAGAATACCACTAGCTGAAGCACCAGGTGAAGATGGTAAATTGCCTGGTGGGCAGCATTCGTGAGCTGGACTTCCACTGATAGTGAGGAGTCCAGGGTTATGCCCAGGAGTTGTAGTGCTTCCTTTGTTTAACTTCATATGAAATCAATTTTTTCATCCTAGAGGAAAAATGACCAGCATCTATATCTACCAAATCAATATGAACTAGTATTTTAATGAACTGCACAATTATCCAACTATCAACATATTTGGTACATCACCTTGGCACAAGCAGAAACTGGTAAAAAAATCCCACTATTTCAAGCTGAATATGGGTTCATGAATCACATGAGATTAAAAACATGGATTCCAAATACATCTTTATTATGGAGACTGTTGCTCTGAATTGTCATGCAACATAATGTTGTCAGAATTACAGAAATCAGTTAATTAGATTTACTGAAAGAGAAAATATGAAATGATTCTCTATACTTTTATAGATATGTTGTATTTCCATGTCTGCTGGGATTTAAGGGATGAATTGCGGAAACAGATGATGTTTCTAGGCGAATCTGTGTCCACTCCAAGGATTTTCTTGATTTTTTAAAAAGCTATTTTATTTTGTGTGAGATTTAAAGCATCAAACGTACAATCTTGTATATTTATCAAGAATAGGGTTCTCATTGCTGTAGAAGAGGAGGTCTCACAGCAGGCAAAAGCAGCATCTATGATTATCTCTTCTATTTAAATTGTAACAGTTTCAGTTCTAGACAAAGAACTACGTAAACAAGAAGGGAGAAAAAATTGTAGTGAACTTGCAAGGCAGAGGAGGAGATGTCCTTGCTGTTTTATGTTTTCCTCTCAAAGTATATCCCTAACAGAAAATTGTTCCATTGAAATTTTTTAAAACCCTTCTTATTCATTTCCAGTTTTGTACACTCATGTCTGAATACTTTCCAAGAAGAGCCCAAATAGGGAGGGGCAGGATGCCTGCTATAACATAAAGCCACATAATTTTTTTTGTGTGAGCAATACTAGCACATTCTCATGTTCTTTCCAGTTTAAACCAGAAGTGATGTAGGTACTCAAGTGCCATGCTATCATGCCAGATACCAACTCTCAATTGTTCTCAGATATTGCATCTGGCAACCCTAAATCCATGTGACACTTAGAAATAAAGTGGCTGGGACTTACCCACACTGCTATAGGTGCAGCAGGCAAGCAGGGAAAGATGTGACAGGTGCAAGAGCTCTGCCACAGCACATGGCGAAATGCAACATTCAATCAGCCTTTTGCCTCTTGCCTGTGAACTCGAGTGACTTTTGCTTGCTCGGATTCAAATTCAGGGATTGGTGGTACATGGACAAAGCTATGCCAATAGGCTGTGCAGTTGCTTGTGGAATTGTGGCAGTTTCAGATTTCGTGTTTGCGGGCCTGTACAGAGCAGAATCCTGCACTGCCCACCTGGGGGCATTTCAGGTCATGGTGGCTGGATTAGGGGTTCCCCTGGCACAGGAGAAAACGGAGGGCATAATGATCATCTCATATTTTTGGGAGTGGAATTGGACACAGATCCAACTTCTAGATTGCCAGGAGACAAACTGGCCACCCTGAGGGATTCCATCAGACAGGTCAAAAAGCACACTTAGGGACATGCAAGTCCTGGTGGAGCCCGTAAACTTGTGTGTAAAGTGGTAGCTCCAGGCAGGGCTTTTTGTGCTCATATTTCCAGTCCCTTGCTGGAATGAGAGCACCACACCACCACATTCAGGTCACCAAGGTGATAAAAGTCAACTTGGGGTCTGGGACAAATTCCTAGTCCGATTCAATGGCAGATTCATAGGGCAGATGCCACCATTACCAGAAAATGCCCTGCAGGTACAATCTGATGCTATGGGTCATTTGGGATTGGTATGTTTTTCAACAACAGCTGGTGTGTATGCAGGTAGCTGGAGAATTGGTCATGGGAGGTTCTCATGGACTTCACTTTCTTGGAATTATTTCCCATTTTAGTGGCTGTGATTTTATGGAATGCACAATTCTCCAACCACAGAGTTTTATACTGGTGTGACAATATGGCAGTCGTCCACATTGTAAACAGGCAAGCATCGAAGTCAGACAGGGTAATGTGATTGGTTCTCAGGTTGGTCCTAACATGCTTGCAGGAAAACATCACCTTCACAGCACGGTACATGGCGGGGTGGACAATGAAATAGTGGATATCCTCTCTCAAGACGCAAAATGTCACCAATTCCCCCACACACATGAATTATGAGCCAGAAGACTTCCTGGCTATCCTAAAAACCCTTGGAGAGGAGTAATCCTGAGTGAGGCCCTTGGATCCTTGGTGCCATCCACCTGGTGGCCCTATGAACAAGTGGCTAGGGGATTTCTGGCCTTTGCTAGGGATTTGGATGGCTCCAGGGGATGAGATCTTCTTTAGTGGAATGCCTTGGTTTGGGGGTGAGTGTTGGTGGGAACAGAGCTGGACGGTCCTGTTCTGGTGGCAGGGGGAGGTGCCTGCGTTGATAGTGAAAGGCATCATACAGGGGCTTCACAAGGCAGCAGGCTGTGAACTGCTGATCCCAGCTAGGGAAGGCATAAAGGTTTACAGGGTCAGATGGCCTGGGGTCGGCCAATATTGGTATATACCTCCAGTGGCACACCAGGTGGTACATCTCACTGGTGAGGACATCTGATGCCATGGAACTTGGGGACTGCTGGAGAACATGGCAGACTCTCCAAGGTGCCATCAGGAATATGAGGTTAAAGTGGTCAGCTGACCGCAAGGTTCCAGCTCCTATCTCCATGCCCTGCCAAAATTCTTTGTTTAAAGGTTAATAAAAGCTACGGCCTGTTGTTAAGCCAAAATCCATTGTGTTCACGTCTTTCTTAGCCCAACATGCCCAACCTGCAAATCAATTATTATTGAAACTGTAGGCTGGTGAGAATATTAACTTCATTTATACTCTATTTTTCTACCCAATGGGAAACCATAATGGCTTGCATCATTCTCCTCTTTTCCATTTTATTCTCACAACAACCCTGTGAAGTAATTCAGGCGAATAGTGTGTGAGAGGCCCAAGAAAGCTTCCACGATGGAATGTTAATACTAATTTGTTAGTTATCCCTGGCCCTAAAAACATTTGTCTTGTCTTGATTAAAGCCAGGGCATTTTTTACCTGGCCCTGACCTGCTAGTTAAAATCTAAGCCCTGACAGAGCTGTCAAGTTGTGCAGGGCCTGTAAAACTGTACTCTTCCATGATGCTTATGACTGAGGTCACGGCTGTCTGGAACTAATACAGGTCTCCCTCCTTCTCCTTGGTTCCTCCCCTTATTTTAGACTATCCCAGTACAGTTAGCCCAGGAGTCAGCATTCAAGAGGGTGAGTACTGGTTTTAACAGTTTTACTATTACTATAAATCACCATGAACCCACATTTAGTGAGGGGCAGTATTGAAGGTGAATAAATAAATATTATGCTAATAATATTGGCTGCAGAGGAGAGGACACGCAGTAATGGGTTTAAACTACAAGTACAACGATATAGGCTTGATATCAGGAAAAAAAATTTTCACAGTCAGAGTAGTTCTGAGTAGTCAGAGTAGTTCAGCAGTGGAATAGGCTGCCTAAGGAGGTGGTGAGCTTCCCCCTTACTGGCAGTCTTCAAGCAAAGGTTGGATACACACTTTTCTTGGATGCTTTAGGATGCTTTGGGCTGATCCTGTGTAGAGCAGGGGGTTGGACTAGATGGCCTGTATGGCCCCTTCCAACTCTATGATTCTATGATTCTAATAAAATATAAGGAATATAAGGAAGGAGCTGGTGCTTTATAGAATCATAGAGGTGGAGGGGAACTCCAGGGTCATCTAGTTCAACTTCCTGCAAGAAGCTCACTACCAGCGCATAGAGACCCCAATTCCATGCCCAGAGGATGCTCCCCCTCCAAAAAAAACTCCTCAGAATTCCTGGCCAGTCTGTCTTGGAAGAAATTCACCTCCCAAAACCAAAGTGGCAACCAGCAGTTCCTTGGGCATGCAAGAAAGGGCCACAAGAGCCAAGCACCAATACAATCCCTTCTGTCCACTCACTCACAATCTGCCTATGATAGCCCTCTTTAAGTATTTGAAAGGTTGTCACTTGGAGAAGGGCAGGATGCTGTTTCTGTTGGCTGCAGAGGAGAGAACATGCAGTAATGGGTTTAAACTACAAGTACAACGATATAGGCTAGATATCAGGAAAACATTTTCACAGTCAGAGTAGTTCAGCAGTGGAATAGGCTGCCTAAGGAGGTGGTGAACTCCCCCTCACTGGCAGTCTTCAAGCAAAGGTTGGATACACACTTTTCTTGGATGCTTTGGGCTGATCCTGTGTAGAGCAGGGGGTTGGACTAGATGGCCTGTATGGCCCCTTCCAACTCTATGATTCTATGATTCTAATAAAATTTAAATAATGTAAATATGTGATTTCTCTGTGATGAGCATTTAAGGATCCCACAACACAGCTGCAACACTTAATGTACACATACACCTATGTCTGGCAAACACATTATTTCTCTTTGTCTCACTTCAGATTTGTATCTTATTGCTTATTCATTTCCTTCATATTTCTAAGCTGTCTTGTTTTACCTGCAAGATTAAACAGTGCCACAAAAATGCCTAGCCCTTTTTGTTTCCTTTGACTATCAAGTCATTTCCATTTGTGTTGAAAGACATTCTGCCTGTGCTTTTTTGCTATGCTCCTCTAGGTTTCCCTCCTCTTGTTTGAGGTTTAAAAGTAGGGTTTGATCCGAGGGAAGTAGTTATGCACAAGAGACTGCTCAGCATTAAATTAGAAGGTTTCTCATGCAGTGCATTTCTGCTTTTTGAGTGGTGGGACGTGGCTCTATGATTTATTATTTAGCATCACTTTCATACTGCATGTGAAATTCACGTATGTTTAAAAGTAATATTGCGATTTAATGGGATTTTCAAAATGCAAGTGCATAAGGAGAAGGATATGAGGGGTGCTTCCATCCTTACAATGCAGACACGGACTACGTTAAGTATATACTGTCCAGCTGCCAAGCTAATGTTTAGCTTTAAACAATAGCAATGCCTTTCACATGAAATAATTTAGAGCATGTCTTATATTATGGATTCTGCTCAATCTGAGTTAAGTAAATGCAAACTATGATAAATTCGAGCTGATCATTCCCATTGTTGCTCACTGGCAACCATTAATACAAAAGGTTACAAGGGACAATCTAATTCTCTCTGCCACAATTGAATAAAACATCTGGATTTCTGTGCATGACCATTACACATATGTAAATCTATGAAGGGTATTTTGAAATAGCAAACGACACCCCAATTAGGTGAAAGCTCTACACATATAAGCAGCCTTTAATATGCACTGTTCATGCAGGTGCAAGACTGATTCAAATGCCCACATCCATCTGCTCATGTGGGCCATACTGAATTGATAAGACACACTGTTCAATGTGAATAGGAAGAAACATCTGTAATTGGATGTTGTTACATGTACCTAGTTTCTGTAGATAACAGATGAATGTGCCCTTTTAGTTTGAAAATCTAGGGCATCATAACACATATTGTTTCCTGTCTTTTCAGACTATGTCCCAGCAAGCATTACTTCTAATTCTGTTGTTTACAGCAACCGCTATCACTAAGAACAACACACATCAATACACACTTACTATTAGAGCTCATGAGTTTTACTGAGACTTGAATACCTGCCTTGCAGAAGTTTCTTCTAGTCCACATTTCTTGGGCTTTGCATGTGAAACTAGATCAAAAGCTTCACTAAAGTCCAGGCATATCATATCAGTGTTTCCCCTTCCCCCCAAAATGTGATATTTCATCAAAGAGAGAGGCTAGGATTTTAACTCATAGGATGAAGTTGGCTGCTAGTATTCTCTCTATTCTCTTTTCAAAGTACATTAGTTCTTCTCTAGTCTAATGAGACAAAACCAATTTTTATTTTAATAGAGTGTAAATCAATTTTTGCCCAATGAAATCTTTTACCAAACTATTTTTTTCTGAAACAGCTAATTGTTGAGCAACCTGACTGTTCTCTAAGAAAACGACTGCATTTTTTTAAAAAAAGCATTCCTGAGAGCCTCAGGCCCATTACACATGTACATTTTACTGCAGATATTCAGAGCAGTAAGCCTTTAATCTTGACTTCGGATACTGTGCCTGCTTTGTGTGTTATTCTTTTTCCTCCGGTGTTTTTATTCTGTAGATTAATTTTTTAAAAAAATTCTTAATTGGGGTGGCACATGTTGGGGTGGCATCCAAAGTTTTTTGTTTTTCTTTAAATTCCACAATTGACCTACCACAGTAGCATCCAGAAAGAACCTTCCATTTAAATCCATATGGTTCAGGATGTACTTGTGCATTTTAGCACTAATTTGTTGAATTATAGGGAACAGAAAATAATACAGACAAAGGGGGAAAGCCCAATGTTGAAACTGAGCAGACTTTTTTGAAACTGACAAGCAGCTGTGAAGCTCTGCTTGCCCTATTGTTTATTTATCATGCGATTTCTATACCTGTCCCCTGCAATTGGATGCCTCAGGGCAGCGAACAACACATGCCTCAGTGGAACAATCGGTATAAAAACCTGCCGTTTGTCAATCAAAATTAACAATTTAAAACAAGCAGGGAAATGGAGCTTGTACACCAATGAAGGGGGGGGGAGATGGCCGAAGATGCAGAGTATGTGGAATGACCTTCGAGGGATGGCAAAAAGGTGGGGATAACTTGAAAGTAAAACAAGGGAAAAACCCACACAAAAGCAGAAAACCTGAGGAAATAGCAACTAGAAAACAAACTAAGTGCTGAAGGGAGGAAAATCAATGCAGAACAATAAATAAAACCACTGACACATACAGTGAAAGCGAAGAGAAACACCTGTGCGTGATAGGCCTCAGAGTTGCTTTTCATTCTCTAAGGCATTAGGGTTCAAGCTGTGTTCTGCAGAACCCTGAAACCAACTATGAGGTAACTAATTATTGGATAAAGCATTTGTGCCACTACTGATGTTGTTGTTGTTAGTTGCGAAGTCGTGTCCGACCCATCGCGACCCCATGGACAATGATCCTCCAAGCCTTCCTGTCCTCTACCATTCCCCGGAGTCCATTTAAGTTTGCACCGACTGCTTCAGTGACTCCATCCAGCCACCTCATTCTCTGTCGTCCCCTTCTTCTTTTGCCCTCGATCGCTCCCAGCATTAGGCTCTTCTCCCAATGGACAGGTTCAAAAGGCAAAACTACTGATGTACAAGATGTCAAATGTGTTCAAAGGCATGTTCTATGTTCACTCAGGAACAGGTGACAGCTACCAGACCTGACCTGTGCTCTTGAGCAGCTTATTGCTTAGACAAGTGGTTTATTGTGTCTGCGGTAGTGTAGCCTAATTTTTTTCAAATTGCAGGTGGAAGCTCACATGAACGAATGCTCCTTCAGACAAAAAAAAGTTAAAATTGCCATAGTGTAGTAAACTGACAGTTTAATCCTAAATGGAGTAATACCCTAATGAAACACTAAGCAGTTATACCTTCTAAGCTGACTGACATTACACTGTAAATGTCACAAAGAAAGGTTCCATAGAAAACATGCTAGTTTTCAATGTACAGGAATTTTTTTGCAAAACCTATCATATTATTATGAAAGAGCCTCTTGTGGCGCAGAGTGGTAGGGCAGCAATATGCTGTCTGAAGCTCTGACCATGAGGCTGGGAGTTCGATCCCAGCAGCCAACTCAAGGCGGACTCAGCCTTCCATCCTTCCGAGGTCGGTAAAATGAGTACCCAGCTTGCTGGGGGGTAAACGGTAATGACTGGGGAAGGCACTGGCAAACCACCCCGTATTGAGTCTGCCATGAAAATGCTGGAGGGCGTCACCCCAAGGGTCAGACATGACCCAGTGCTTGCACAGGGGATACCTTTACCTTTACCTTTATTCTATTATGGAAACTGCAGTACCTGACTACCAGAAAACATTTGAACATTGATACCATGGATGACTCTCTCAGTTTAAGGAGACAGAGAGTCTACATCTGTCCAAAGCAGTATATAAAATACGTTAAGAAGCATGGCTGCCCAATTGCCTGAACCAGGTAGAAAGCTCCCTACTCCTAACCCAATCTCCAGAGAAACTGAGTAGGAGAAAAACTGGTCTCCATAGTAATGCTCCAGGAATTCCCCTAATCTCTATGGTATCTCCCATTCAGAAAATTCCCAGAATATCATCTACAACTGACAACACATCCTTCCAAAACTCCCCCCCCCCCGCCCAAATGTCTCAGTATTTGCTTGCCACAGCACTGATAAAGCTGTTCTGACCAAGCAGTAATACCAGGGCTCTCTCAGACACCTCACAGGGTGTATGTTGTGGGGAGAGGAAAGGTAAGGCGACTATAAGCCACTTTGAGACTCCTTCGGTAGAGAAAAGTGGCATATAAGAACCAACTCTTCTTCTTTTAAGCTGGTATTTTTTTATCATTCACAAATATAGCACTATAGTGCGTATGGCATTTTAAAGGGCATTATGCAGTGGAAAATGGAAGTCTGTGTGGGCGGGTCAACTGTTTCAATAAGCTTTGCTGTCATTAGGACAGACCTAAAACATTATCATCTTTGATATCTTTCACAGTATCTTCAAATTCCAGCTACATGCTGATCTACTTTATGCTGAAGATTTAAACAAATAATGTGGTTTCTGTGACACAACAATGGTAAACAGCTTGCTGCTTAAACTAGAAGCAGGTATCAGTATAGATCAGTTCATCGTTATTTACCTCAGTATAATAAAGCAAGATTAAATCTCATACAAGATATCAAATATATGAAACAGGCAGTATGTTTTTGTAAAAGCTTCAGAAGCAATTAGTATGGCAAATTTACAGAACACCGGAACCATTTGGTTAAGACTGAGAGGAGCGTCTTTTCATACTCCTGCCTTTATCACAATACAAGCACTGAAGCAGACAGTGAAAGATAATGTACATTTGAACAAACAGGCAATGAGATTTAAAAAAGCAGCTGGCTGAACAAGACTTTCTTGACACGATTATTGGAATTCTCTGTTTCAGCAGTTTAAGAGACAGACTCCTAACTTTGATAAACAATAGGGGTCCGTCAAACCAAGTCATGGTAATTATCCATACACAGTTAGCTATAGCTGCTTTTCAACCCTGTTACAAGTCAGGGACACACACGTTTGAACACTTTGGTAGCTGCTCTCTCTTCTCCTCTAAACCAATTGGTAATTAGCATTAACAAGGTTTTAACATTTGATGCACTACATGAAAACAAGCTTTGTGAAACCTCATAGACTGAACAATTGGTGAATATTCAGATAATTTAAGTGCCAAATTCAAAATCGTTGGAACATTTGATGTTGGGGATGCATGTAAATTAGAGCTACATGAGCTGCTGCGATGCTCACAGTTTGGAGAACCATAATGAATACTGGCTGTTTCTAAACCTTCAAGGTTTGCCAGGTCTTCAGGGCTTCCAATCCAAACAGATGGATTGGCTGAAAGGAGCACACTTCAGAATTCTAGCTTTAGAAAAAGGATACCCCCTACCTCGTAAACCAGCCTCCCAGCACAGAAAACAAAATAATATATTTAATGGCCCCCTGTTCTGTTCCATTATTTATATCCTTCACATGTACTACCCCAACTGAGTAACACTCTTTGATGATTATATCTCCAAAGAACATTGCTGTGATCATGTAATATGCTGTGCAACCATAGATAATCAAAACGAGAGAAACTGACAAGGAAACTTTTTGACTTTCATTAAAGTGAATTTAATTCTAAAAAAATTGACAGAACTGCAGCTTTCATCTCTGAAACGGCTTACGCACTATAAACATACAAGGACTACCTATTAGGAAACATCATTATAAACATCATGGAAATATGCTTTCTTGTAAAAGTAGTGCACACACACATGAGTGCACAAGAAGAAAGTAGTGCAGCACTTAGAGGTATCAGACTAAAAAGGAGGAAGCCTTGGTTCAAATCTCCACTCTACCACGTCTGCTCCAGTCAGTCTTTTTCAGCCTCACCTACCTCAAAAGAGTAGTTGTAAGGATAAAATATAAAGAAAAAACAGGCACGCATCTCTGAGATCCTTGGAACAAAGGGTGCTTGAAGGAGTGAGAGCCTCCTCCCAATACACTTTTTCCTACCCAAAGGATGTCCACTGGCCAAGGAAGGACACTTATCATTGTTATTCATTGTTGTCGTTAATATGCATTGTTATTCTGTCTTCCTTCCAAGGAACACGCTGCACAGAGTCCTAAGCACCCTTGTGATGACACAAATCTTACAATCATGCTGTGTTCAAGCATTACCCAGTTTCCTTGGCCACTTTAGATTTACACTAACAAGCACTAAATGTACTTGGACCTGAACATGCAAATATGTTTTTATTGGAAATATGATCGTAAAGCCTGAATCCCTGACATAGAATGGGATTGTAGCTGATATAGAGCTGAACTAAAGGTAGAGCTGAACAGTTTGACATATTGTGCAGTCTTTATAGTGGATGTTTTACTACAAATAGATGTTTTACTATGAGGGGCATAAGGTCTTTTTTAACCTAAGGTCTTATAGAGGCTGTAAGACAGTATAAAACACCAAGGATGATGTTGTGTGCCATAGTACATCTTTCCTATTCCATTTGATAGAATACTGCTGTCTCACGTTGTTTCTAACTTAGCCTGAGGCAATATTGTTTTAGTCATGACCGAGAAAGTAGCCTAGAAACAACTCAGGTCAGCTGCAGCCCATTCAGTTAAGTGACAACAATGAAAAGAGCAATGTTTTATTTACATAAGCCTCTTCTCAGAGCATCTCTCATTGTGAATCAGGTTGGTTGTACCATGTGAAAATACTGGCAACAGCACCCTTAGCCCTTGCTATTCACTACAAATGGATTCTGATACTTGGATAATAAAAGTGGCCTGTAAAAGATTTGTTCCACTGAAGGGTTATTGTATCAATTACAAGGGTGAATATTTACTACCATTATTTAACATGTTCTAGATGTGAATCAAAACAAAGAAAGATTCACTTCAAGTTACCTTAGAACAGTAGTTCTCAACCTTCCTAATGCAACCTTCCCTTTAATACAGTTCCTCATGTTGAGGTGACCCCCAACCATAAAATTATGCAAGTGTTCATTAACAGAAATTAAACTGAAACTGACCAATGGCGTGAAGATTCATTGTTCATGATTGCATATTAATTGGTTTTTTCCCGGGGTTTCTCACTTCAGTTCTGCCTCTTATCCCACCAGGCCGATCTCACTCTTTTCCACTGCTCCAGACAGAAGCCTGCAGGAGGAGCTGCAACAGTGGAGGCACCCCCCCCCCGCCAAGCTGCTCGCCCTGTGAAAGGGCCAATTGACCCCCAAAGGGGTCCCAACCCTCAGGTTGAGAACCACTGCCTTAGAATATATTACTTGGTTTGTAATACTGCCACAATAAATACATACTGGCTGTGGGTGGGCTACGAGCAAGACATCTTGCTAGCAAAGTTCTGACTTATATAGGGTAGTTTGAGGTAGAAAGTTGAGAGGCAAGAACAGAGCATCTTTGGTCTCCTTACAAGCTGGGCTTGGTTCATTATCAAATGAAAAGGCAGCTGGAGTTGAAGGAGCTCTTACAAGCTAGTTGCTACTGTTTATACTTCTGACAGCTATTCTTGTGCTGCCTTGTTCTAAGTACGGCAGGCAAACAAAGACAGCTTACACTTTTGAGCACTGAAATTACTTTGCGAGTGTGGCACACAGGGGGTCTGGGGAAAGATTTTTGATTCAGCATAAAGGGAACGTTTATCTTTTGAAACACAGGGTTTGCATTACAGCTAATGAAACTGAAGGTCAGTTTGACATTGAACTTTAAATCATCTACTGGGAGAATGGAGAGATGCGACACTGAAGAATTTTTGTAGGTATATGGAGGGGCACAGAGAAATTATCAGTGTATTAAACAAAACCACTGTTTTAATTAAGACAAATAGTAGCTTTTCCTTAACAAGCTTGTTTCTGCTTTTATGCATGTCTGCCAGTCTTTTAATTAGGGAGGTACAACTGAAATTTTATTAATCAAGACCCAACTAAAACCATGGTCAGTCATAAATACGTTAAATGCTCTGAATCCAAATATATATTTCTGATAAATGCTTTGATCCAACAGCAGACAAAGTTACTGCATTTGATTTTTTTCAGGGAGCTGTTAGTAAGAAGGCCAGCAAGGGGAGACAACTGAAAAGATAGGGATGATGACCAGTCAGGGTTTGTTGGTTCTTCCCACCAAACAGGATCGACACAATTACAATTACTGTGTGCAATGCTTCAACCTTATTTCAAGTGTTACATTGTCTCAGTGGACTTAGAACTTTCTGGTTCCATTTAGGATGATGCAGTTTTACCATGATTATGTTAGGCCATCAGAATTATTGCATTTGAAGGTGTCTGTCAAATATGAATCAATCACGCAGCTTTTTCAGTTGCAGAAAGATACTGCCAATTCAAACTGATCAGTAGCTATTAGCATCACTAGGACATACATAAATGAACACTGAAAGGGAGGAGTTTATTAAAATTAAACTGTATCTGAATGACATGATTCGTTTATTTAAACAACTGCCTGTTGAGTACAGCAGTTATGAGGCAAAGATGTTGGGGAGGGCAGTGTGAGAAGGCATATGAATGAAAAGCCAACTGTGCTGTACAGTTTATTTAGGAAAGGATATAGTGATGCAACATGCCAAACAGCCATGAATGCGTCAAACTGTCAAACCAGTAAGTGAAAAATCAGCTTCCTGTTCATCACCAAACTGGTAGAGCTTTAAAGTGTTATCATACTTCTTCTGTCTTCCTAGGTCTGCATTTCAGCTGTCTGTTGTGCAGTCCTATTTGTGAATGGAATTTCTTACTAAGCAGAAACATCCATGCCATGGCATAGAGAGCCAGCTACAGAACGTAAGGCAGTTTTGTAAACTTGGGCAGATTGTGAGTGGGTGGGCAGGAATGGTTATGTCAGTGCTTGGCTCTTGTGGCCCTTTCTTGCACCCCCAGGGAAATTCCAAAGGCCACTTCGGGGTAGCGAGGCAAATTTCCTATAAAAAACACCCCCTTTTCTGAACAGTGATCATGTTAGAAACATAGAATCATAGAGTTGGAAGGAACCTTTAGGCTCATCTAGTCCAATCCCCTGCACAATGCAGGATATTCACAACTACCTGCCCATAATGACCCCAACTCCATGACCAGATGATGCCCACCCAAACCAGAACCCCTGGCCAGTCTGGCCTGAAAGAAATAAAATTGATCTACTGGTTAAATGGGTATCTGCTGGCATTTGAATATTAACAACATAAGTATGAGTTTACACAACATGGAAAAATGCCCCCAAAGCACACACACACTGCAGCACAAAGTATGCAACTGCAGGAATTCCACTGGAAAGTCCAAACCCTACCTGACAGTCCTTCACATGTTTTAGGAGTTGTTACTCTGCAATAAAATCATGAAGATATTCATTAGGACATGCATGCTATCTAGAGACCTCTTGGCACTTGTGGAGTAAACTTTTTGGCTGGAATCCACTGAGGAGGCAGTCACAAGTGAAATGCAGGCTTTACCAGTTCCTCATGTGAAATTTCCAGTGGTATTCGCACAGTCACCCAGTTTATGAAATTAAAAAAAAAAGTTTTATACTGTTATAATGTTATTAATTTTAATTTCCACTACTGTCAACTGTTATCGTTGTTCACTGCCTGTAGCCAGCTTGCCAGGAGTGCAATAAAAAAATAGTCAATCAATAAATAGAAGAAGAAGAGTTGGTTCGTATATGCCAAACTCTCAAAGTGGCTTACAGTCACATTTCCTTTCCTCTCCCCACAACAGACACCCTGTGAGGTGGGTGAGGCTGAGAGAGCCCTAATATTACTGCTCAGTCAGAACAGCTTTATCAGTGCTGTGGCGAGCCAAAGGTCACCCAGCTGGTTGCATGTGGGGGAGCATGGAATGAAACCCGGCTCACCAGATTAGAAGTCCGGACTCCTAACCGCTACACCAAGCTGGCTATGCTACACCAAGCTTCTAACTACTACACATACATACATTCTTACATACTATGATACAAGAACTAAAAACCCATACTTCGATATAGTGAGCATATACATAACTCTTGTTCTGAAACCAATGGATTTAAATGTATTTAACTTTGTCTGGATCATCCTTAACACGCCCGCGGCGCCGCGGGCACCGCGGACTAAATAATTCGGTAAGCCCTCAGGCGGAGGGCTTTGTCCGTGATGAGGAAGGGGCCGGATTGGCCCCTTCCTCCTGACAGACCATCGGCCGGGCCAATTGCCAGGCGCGAAGCGCCTGCCGATTGGCCCGGCCGAGTCCTAACCTGCTGAAGGAAGCAACTGCAAGCCGCGTGGAGCGCGGCTCGCAGTTGCTTCCTTGAGGGTGGCCTGACGCATCGAGAGGCGCGAAGCGCCTCCGACGCATCAGGCCGCTGGCAAGGGAGCCCCTGGCAGCCGCGCGGAGCGCGGCTGCCGGGGACTCCCTGGCCGGCGGGCTGAAGCGGCGAGAGGCGCAAAGCGCCTCTCGCCGCTTCAGCCCGCCCGCAAAGGGAACCCCCGGCAGCCGCCCTCCGCCCGCCCAAGGGCCCAGCAGCGGCGGCAACAGAGGCGAACGCACCAGCAGCGGCGCCGCCAGCGGAGCGAAGCGCTGCGCCCCAATGACCCCCCACCAGCCACCCTTCGCCCGCCCAAGGGCCCAGCAGCACCAGCAATGGAGGCGAAGGCACCGGCAGCAGCGCCACCAGCGGAGGCGCCGCCGGCACCAATGGAGCCAGCACTCGCGCCGGAGCTGGGAGCGGCGGTACATGCCGTCTCAGAAAACCAGCCATGACTGAGCCGCTGCCAAAAGACCGCTGCCCGGGAGAGGCCCCGCCGCCCGAGGGAGGGAGCCGCCCAAGGGAAGGGCTTCCGTGTCTTTAGCAGCTGATCTCAAGACAGGAATGGAAGGATCAAGCCTTCCTCGAGCCAAAAGACAGTGGTTCTATTTCTGCCTGTCTTCCAGCCCTTTCAGGTCTCCTCTTTAAAAAAAAAAAAACCCCGTCACAAATATCTCACATGAGACTCTTCTTGCAAAGCCTCCCCGCCCGGCAACGTCCCACCCACCCTGCTTGCCGCGCTGCCCCTGGGGCACCTCTGTAAACTCAGAGTGTGGAGGCATCCTTTGCCGCCGCAGCTCCATGGCCAGGGATGCGGTGCTGCACAAGGCAACAAGGCGGCAGAAGACGCAGCAGGAGGGCGCACTTTCAGCCGCTCGCCGCGGCACGGGTTGGTTGCGCTGGCCCAAGATTGGTTGCTAGGCGACGGAGGAGCGTGAAAGGCTAAGAGCCGGGGCAAGAACGCAGGGGGTGGAGTCTGAGGTGCACGCGCCACTTCTGCGGACGGGACCTCGCTGCAAAAGGAGGAGCGGAGAGGGGCGTGGGCCGAGATCCCTCCTGCTCTTAACGTGAGTGAATGGCAGACAGTCAAGACTGCATCTTTTCAAGAACTTTCCCTTGCTCATTTCTATACCCCTCTCCCCCAAGGCAGCCCCCGGCAGCCGCGCTCTGCGCGACTGACGGGGGCTGCCTGCCCTAGCGCCCGCTGCATTACTCGTAGCGGGCTTGATTACTAGTAGAATAATAGAATTGGAAGGGACCTCCAGGGCCATCTAGACCAACCCCCAACCTCCAAGTCACTCATAACCCTATTGCTCATCCACTGTAACCTGCCACCCCCTTAAACCTTCACATAGGATATCCATAGGGTATTTTATCTAAGATCCAGTATTTATACTGGACACTTTGACAAAAATGAAAGAAGCCCTTTCTCATGTTCTCTTAGGGAAGAAACACATTCACCTTCAAAGGGCATCATTACAAAATTCACGGGACACCTACTGACATAAAATCAAAACCAATGCGAACACTAGACGACAACAACCAAATACAAGTTCTTCCTGTGCATTAATGAGGGACTATAAACTGAATCAGATCACTGCTTACTCATGACACCACCAATAACTTAATCTTGACAGCTCAGGCATAATGAAAAGGAACACCTCCATATCTGTAAATGTAGGGCTCCCTGGCTCATATTATTCAATTTCTCCTGTCTCCTGTTTTAATTGAGAATAAGTGTGTGCCAACTTCATGTAAAGGATATTCAAAACAGCTGTCATAAGCTGCTTTTCTACTAAATGTGCGGGTATGGTAAACCATGTGAGAGGGAAGGTTGTGTTTAGACTGCTGAAAAATTCTGGCATGGGTAAAGATGTATATGCAGCCACTCTCCCTAATTTTTTTTTCTATTAGATGCCATATCAAAATTATTCCATTTCATGGTATCAAGCATATCAAATTCCCAAAATCAACATCACTGTAAATAATGGTAATATGATGATCAATGGAGTGATGCATGTTGTCAGGTGTGCATATTATTGGTTCACATAAACAATGGGGGTAGCGTTTGCATTGTTAAGAGAAGATGTATTTGCTCAGTATGGTGAGCTGACATGTTGTCATGGCTTTAGCATGAAGGAATGCCAAAAATAACCAGCTGGAACACAAAAGCTAGTGCAACTGTAGAAACATAGAAAGATATAATTCACAATTAGTCCTGCAGGACAGCACTGGCGTGCTTGTATAAGCTGCTTCAGCAATCTATCACCATAGTCACAGCAGTAAAAGGATGAATCTTGCTTTTGGCCTATGGCTGCTCTGAGTGTGGCTTTTGATTTAATCTGAAGCATTCAGATAAAAGGCCCTAGTGGCATATGCTTGCTATTGAAGAAGCCTATTTTTCTGAGCAGTTAAGGACTCCAGAGAGGAATGAGTAAAACACAGGAACACATGCTGTATACCCTCTGGGATATTTTATTTCATACATGCTAATGAAGATTAAAGTGCCAGAAAGTGCAGATATCAAATGAACACATAATTAATGATGATTGATGCTTTACTGTTAATTTATACTCTAAGGCTAATTTAGGTAAAACCTAGAGAAAAAGGGCATCAAAATATCGTGGCCATAAGAAGTTTGGTTTGAAGAGGGGTTAGCTTGAGTGCAATGTAAATGTAACCTTTTTGTGCACTCAGCCATCACCACGAGAGCAGCAAAAAAAACTAATAAAAAAGACCACTAGCTGAAATAATAGAGACACATCTTCCAAGTATGTACGTTGCTTGATGTTATGTTATGTGTGTGTGTGTGATTTTGCTATCATAGGTTACAGAGCAGGCAATTTAGCCTAGGCAAAATGATAGCGTAGACAGCATTAGTCCTGCCCTACTATTCCTTGGAGTCTTCAGACTTCCAAAATTCAGTGTGGATCACGAGAAGCTGAAAAGGAGTCAAGGCAAAGTTATAAGGATTACAACGTTTCTAGAAGACCAGTAGTGAGAGCTGTGATTGAAAGAGCTCAGGTTGTTAAAAACTGAAGTGCATAGAGGAATGTATTAAGATTGTAAGAACTGTGTTGGATCATCCACTATTCTGTCTCTAGCAATGGCTAATTAAGTGCAATTGCAATTGGATGCTCACAGAAAGGGTTTACTCCCAATGTGAGCAGAAGAACAAAGGCTTGTATCCTACCATTATACTGAGTGAAGTACTGAAGGCTTCCTCCAATTTATGGAACTCTCTCAACATCTTCTGGTAGTGAATCACATAAGTTGTATATATGAAAAGATACTTCACACTATACATAGCCATGGAACACAGTGAGAGGTGTACAATTTTATAAAGGATTTTAGAAAGGGGAGGGGTAAGAAACAACTGTTTAAAACTAAAGGACCACAGTTCAACAAAGAGTTAACCATTTGTTAAACTCATTGATTTAGTTCTGAATGCCATCCTATGTAGTAATTTAGTTTAATGACCTTAGAAGGCTATAACTCTACTGCCTGTGTTTGATTGTGGTCTAGAGATATAACATACAAAATCTAACAATAGTTTTCAGAATTGAAACCAACTGCTTAGGAAGTATACAGAAACCTATTTCATGGAGGTATTTAAGGAAAAGGTGGGAAATACTGTCTAGAATGCAATCAGAATACATGTACATCTGCCTTACACTAGGAGGTAAAGAAAATGACCTATTTATTCCGTTTCCAAATCTAAGATAGACACAATTCAGAAATGTATAGTCATCACATTATAAACATAACACAGCTCATTTGAATGTGATTGTTCAAACAACACAGATGCACATGTTCTGTCATGTCAGAAAAATATTTTTCAATAGAGGTAACACTTTTCACAATTCATCGGCAAGTAAATAAGTTCACTCATTAAGTGATGAGAAGATATTAAACAACTTTAAAGCATGTGTGAACCATCCTGAAGTGTTTCCAATTTCCATTTTGCTTGCAGCTTAACATGAAGCATTCTAAAGATGGAGATGCTTCACTTTACAATTCATGTCACATCACAAACACTACTTCCTTGAGACACAGAATCACTGACAACTCTAATGGCAAAACAATGACATAAGTTTCTTATGGGCAGAAATATTCTAAAAGCCAGGCTATAAATCCCATAGAAGAAGCATGAGAGCAATTGTTATCCGACACAATGTCTGGCTTTCAGAGAGCGTTACTGTATATGGTATTGCTGTAGAGTGCTTATGCTCTCAGCACCATGTCAAATCCCATATCTATTTAGAACCACTAAATTTTAGGATATCACTTGTTTCACTGTGATCTTCCCTGAGGACAGTAGGCATACAAAGCTACTAAATATGTGTGTTTATAAAACCAAATGCAAGGAAAATGATGCCTGCCAGCTGAAGGATAGACACAGAATCTATGCAAGCAATTAATCGTTCCATTCTAGTAACTGAGTAGAATTGACAACTGCAGGTTGGGGAATTCTGAGAGTGGATCCTAGGGAAAGCAGGTTTTGGACTGGGCAGGGAGCTCAGCAGGGTGATAAGAGTTCACTCTCCAAAACAGCCATTTTCCCCCAGGGGAATGGACCTCTGTGGTCTGGCAATTGGCTGTAATTATGGGAGATCTCCAGGCTCTACATGGAGGTTGGCAACCTTAAAACAGATGAAGTATGCTGTGGGAAAATCAAATATAGAATCATACGTGGTAGATGATATTCATTGGGACTGGTGGGATGGAGGCCAGGGCTGCCAATGGTAGCAGAGCAAGATTCAACCGTAGATGCTAAAACTTATTTCTGGTTCTATCCTCATCCTCACAACACAACTGCTATCATAAAACAAGACAGGAACATCGATTCTTATGCAAGAGTTAGCTTAATGGCATCTTTAATTTTGCAACTATATTTTCAATGACAGTAGACATACCCAGTGCAGGAGAGAAGCCTGTCATTTCTCCTCCCTCACCTAAAATTCACCACTCTGCTACAAAGAATGACATTTATGGGACCAAAAAGGATAAACTCCACAAACCCCTGTTCAAGAACTCATTTTAAGTATTGTTAAGTAACACAAAGTAAAGTGGCCTGTAACCAACCACCTGTGGCAAAGGCATGCTCTTACTACTACATAATTAACTACACATGATCAGCCCAAACTAGATTAGTGCTGCTGGTTTCCACGTACTTTCAGGAGTCCCAGTACCTTTCCTTTCAGGAGATTACTTTTCCAAAAGCTGAGTGAGAAAATAACTGAGAACATGTACTATATCAATAATTATGCACTTCATTGTGTAGTTAGAAGCAGAATTCCTTCTGGATTCATCAGTCTCAAGCAAGCATGTATACTGACCTATACAAAACTTGGTTTTCTTAACAAGCAAAGAAATTTACATTAGAAAGGGGGGGAAAGCAAGAATTTTTCCATATGTATGCATCAGCTTTAACTACTAACAACCTTTTAAAGTCCATTGAAGTTAATGGATTTAGACAGTTATAACTCCATTTAGGATTAGGATTGCTCTGCAGGTTACTAAGAAACTTCCTTCTGCAGCCCTGCTTATTTTACCTTCAGAACTATGGAAAAGACTGGAATACAAGATATTCCCCTTCACTTTAACAGAAAACATTGACCTTCATTCTAAAGGAGCAACAATCCACTGTGAGTCACATACCTGTATGTGAATCCTTCAGACTTTGCCCTCTTATGAAAATGGCTGCCTGAATGCAATAGGCATGTATTAAAGCAGCCAACAACTAAATTCTGTAGGTCTGATTCTGATTAGGAGAGGGAAATAGAAGCTTTAAAGAGGCATGATAATAGTTCATTGGAAATTCTGTAGTCATAACATCCCCGCATCAAGGAAAGCCTTTGAGTTAATATTTTCTCCCTTCTCCTAATGTCCTGAGAAAGAAGAAACAGTGACAGTCTTGGCCAATGGTTTTTGTTGAGCTACTGACCAATCAGGGACTCAGAGGGAAGCATAAGGTGGGTTCTTAGCCCAATTAACTAATATACTAGGGTGAACAGGCCTGATTTAAAAGAGAGAGAGAGAAAGAGAGAGAGGAGCACTGCCTTTATAGGGAGCTTCTTGCTTGCAATGCCCAGTTGAAGAAAGGACTATGACTGACTTAGCTAAAGGTCTCTTCCCCTGCAAGTGTCTAGTAAGGGCAACACTGAAGAAGAGTAGGAGCAGCCTGAGTTGGTGGGAGACTGATAATTGATCTTCCTCCACTGCTAGACACATAACTGCTGCCATCAACTGCTGCCATCTTTCTCGCTTCCCCCTCTATCTTTTAGCTCTGTGACAAGCTATTTTCTACTACTCACACAGAAAACATAGTGTGGCTCCATTTACAATATAATAAGTGGAAAGATGAGCACAATTGCAGGTGAACCTACTTTCAACCCATTATAGTTCACCCAGAAAGGGGGAGGTGGACTCCTCAGAGGAATCAAGGCTCATCCAGCCTTAAAGGGCAAGTATTGGGAAGAGTATCAATCACAAACCCAGTAGTATCAACAAGAGTGTTATAGGTTCCATACTGAAGCATTGATTTTGGAAAGAGAAGTATTTTCCAGCTTTATAGAAGAAATAGTGTTTTGCCAAGCCCAATTGCAAATCAGACAAAGGAAGATATTGCACATCATTCTCTAGATATTTCTGTAAAAAAGACACTTTGTTTTCTTGAATTTTCTCATTTCCTCACAATGATAGATTTGCCAGGAGGAATTATTTTAAAACTGTCTGTGCATTCATTCCATCAACTATAGTTATATGGTGTATTTAGTAACCAGTAGCAAAATAACCCAATGGAATTAACACACACACAGCACAGAACTAATTGGGCTAGTATTAAATTATTCCTGCCCTAGAATAGGCAATTAGCAAAGTGTCAACAATATGTAACTCACGTTGTTTAGACAGAACCAAAAATTGTGTTCTTTACTGCTAGAACAGCTCAAGCAACAAAAGTATCATGCTACTGAGGGAAAAATAAAATAAAGACTTCACTGAACAAGGTTTAACATTTCAAGAGCAATATGATTTATGTGAGTTAATGAAACAAAAGCATTGTTCTTGTTGGGTTAAAAAAACCTGATGATAATATATATTGCGATAGGAGCTAATGTTTTTTAGACTGTCTTCACTCCTGCTTCAGATAATGACTGATGAGGATAAGGTTGGAACAACAAATACAGCTCAGAGATCAATTCTTTTAAAACCTGCTGCTCTCTGGCTTTCAAAGGAATGCAGTGTAGAACTCACTCCCCATATCCTGCTGGCAAAATAAGTTTTCACAGTGAGGAGGTGGTTTACTGCTAAACATGCTTGTCCATCTGCAGTTTCCCATTCTAAGTATCCAACAAAACCCTCCTTTGGCACTTTCAAGCAAATATTTGATTTTCTGCTATGTTTAACGGGCATGCATTCCCCCTTAGTCTATCATTTTCTCTATTTCAAGCCCTTGTACTGATTTTATGTCACATTGCATCTTCCGAAATTGCCTCATGCTTGCCAATCCCATATGTGTTTACTCAGAAGTAAATCCCGCTGTGTTCGATGGGTCTTATTTCCAAGTAAGTGTGCATCAGATTGAAGGCTAATCTTTTAAACTTTTTTTATTGTATCTGGTCCTTGGACACATTGACTTTTAGCCATTAGGGTGTGACAGAATGTGAGTAAACCTGCCAATTGTGTAAAACAGTCCTTTTTTCAAACTTATGTTCCATGGTATTACCACATAAGCAAATTGTTTGTCCTGCAGGGATCCATATCACACAACCAAATTATTGTGCTGCATGGATTCCTGCAGCAGACAGTAAGGCAGTTATATATGATGGTTTCACTATGTGCCCAGCTCATTTCACATCTGGTGCAACATTTCAAGCCACATTGACTGTGGTGCTCCATAATTGTCCCAAATGGGTTGATCATTAGGACAATAAATATAAGGTTGCAAACTGGAGCACACTACATACACTTAACATAGCATTTCAGCTTTAGGATTTAGGACTAGGAAGCCAAAGGTTACTGAGCATGATCAGTAAGTTAAGTTGCTCATATATTAGTGCAAAAGCCCTACCCCTCAGTCAGTCTGGCCCTGCAGCAGGAGAGAGAAGGCCCAGAGCTTGACTGAGGGAACTGCTAATGCTTTTGCAGGTCCAAGCCAGGGAGTGAGTTCCTGAGCAGCAGCAGCAAGTCAACTCCTGAAGTGGAAGATAAGAAGCCATAAAGGTGCTGTCATTTATTGAATTGAACCTTCCCCATTACAAAGGGTTACACATGCAAGGAAAAATAGTGTGGAAATAGCAGCTCACAAGAAAATCATTGACAGAAGGCAAATATACACACACTTAGGGAGAAATATTCCACCCCACTGTCTGCAAGAAGCTACCTTTGACTTGGTCATACGAATTGTCTCTCATCTTACTTTATCATATCTTAAAAAGTTCAATCACATTTGAACTAAAGCAACGTTTTATTACAATTTTAAAAGAACATTCTAAGGCATATCAATTTTAAAGAGAAACTAAAAGGTTTTAAATAATTTTTAGGGAGTTTTGCATTTCATCACTTCTAATCAAACACTCATTCAACTCAAACATATGTCATGATTTAATTTGGAAGGTTTTATATGTTTGGCAGCTGTCTTTCAACCTGAAAGAAATCTTAAAAGTGTACTATTCAAATATTCATCAGCAGAGATAAGCCAAAAGAAATTGGCAACATGGCCCAGGACCAGAAAAAATTCATCTATAGCAGGTGGATTCAGTGCCACAGCATATAAGTGAAAACTTAGTTATGAAGCCAGACAGTTTTAGATATGAAGCTCATTATGTTCTCAGCACCTTCATATCTGCTAGTAGTAGAGCCTTCAGGGCACATTACATTTAGTGAAATATGATGATAGGAATATTGAGCAACAGGAACGAACATTGACCATGAACATTTTAAAAATCTTCCTGCTTTATTTCTGTATTTAAAAATTGCTATGTGGTCTCTGCAGTGATATGATTGAGATGGCTTACTATTATGACAATAAAACAAACTAAACTGACAGGGCTAAAACAGTTCTGCAGTGCCTGCAAAACGGAGCTCTTCCGCCAGGCATTTGGTTGAGATCAGGCACAACCAACAACATCTGAAGGGCCCATGTGCACTCCCTCCCAGAGCTCCATCAATGCGCTCTGGACCTATTTGCCCTGTTCATTGTTTGCACTGTTGCAATTATTGGTTATTGGTATTATTGTTACGGTTATTTATGTTATGGACTGTTTCATGTACCGTTTATACGTTTTTATGTAAACCGCCCTGAGTCTCCGGGGAGTGCGGTATCTAACTATAATAAATAAATAAATAAATAAATAAACAAACAAATAAATAAATACAAAGCCATTGCCACTGAAAAGCAAGCCAATGCCATTTAAACATTTATTTCTGTATAAAATAGTTCCAAGATATTCTGTTGTATAAATATAATAAAAGGCTTTCCTAAGTAGTTGTTCTTCAGAATGTTGGTGGATCTTCGTTGAACATGACATTTTATCCTACAGTTGCATGACTGTATGAAATTCCACACATACTGACAGAGTAAATTGTATATTTTCTATGTGTGCTAGGTTTAAGCAATCAAATGGTACATTCAAATGCTCAGTCTGCCCTCC
Source organism: Paroedura picta (assembly GCF_049243985.1). Lineage (NCBI taxonomy): Eukaryota > Metazoa > Chordata > Lepidosauria > Squamata > Gekkonidae > Paroedura > Paroedura picta. The sequence continues at coordinate 38,598,578 of NC_135378.1, forward strand.
ATTGTGGCTATCCAATTTGCTTAATTTAATATCTGTGCAGTGAAGGGACTGCAGCATATAGAGGAAAGATGCAACTATCATTTGTTCGTGTATCATGGGCATTTCTGTATGACTTTTTAATAATAATGTTAGAATAATAGTAGAATCTCAGTTATGAACTGTAGTGAGCATCCTAATTAGTGCACTATGACATCATATTAGTAGTTCTAGAAAAATATTCCGATTTAAAGTCTGCTGTAAAACATCAAATTCAATATATTGTATGCTGTTTGGAGAATGGGACAGTAAATCAATACAGAAAAAGTTCTGCACACTTCTGTTTTCTCTTTTATCTACTTTTGTTAAATCTATGCTGACTTAAGATCAAAACCACGTCCATTTCTCATAAAATCCATATATTGATTTCATGACTGCATATAATTGGAACAAAATGGTATGGTGGTTGATTAATATTATAATTTAACTGTACTCTCAATTCATTTTTAAACATAAATATGTACCCAACTCATACATTGGGCCTTACTTTCTAAAATTGGCATAGTAAATGTTTAAGAGTGTGAGTTATGAGTTAGGTAGTTCCTGAAATTTCATCTTGGTTACTAGCTTATTATGTGATATTATGCAAACTTCATTCTTTTACAACCCTCCCTATATGAGGGAGATGATACTGATTTACCCTAAAGGATTGTAATGAAACTGTGAATCATTTTGAACACCCTAGTGCTACAAAGATGAAAAAATGTTGTTATTTTTATACAGAGTTTTAGATTATCTATGAAAAACAATATCTACAACTTTCAAGTCCATTTGTCCAGTAAAGACCAAGCTTTTCCAAAGCATAAGCTAAAAGAATACATATATGAAGAAGTGAACTTTGACTCACAAAGCTCATAACCTGGAAAGTTGTGTTGATCTTTAAGGTGTTACTGAATTCAAACTTTGTTTTACTACTACAGACTAATACCTAAAATAATCTCCATGGAGATGTAGTTATGTCAGGAATCAATGTGAAAATATTTTAATTTGCAATATGCTTTCCAACATACTGGACGACCACTTATGCAAGCTGAATTGACACCAGCTTTTCTTGGCAGTTGATCCGCAAGCACTGCAATTAGTCTAGACATGATTGCCCCATACTCCTGCTCTCCATGTGCATTTTCACAGTTGTGAAGTCAGTTTATTTTCTTCCATGAAGGATGTTCAAGGGAGGTTGATGTTGTCATCAGTGTTGTTATTGGTGTCAAAATCTCCCCTTATATAATTGGCCCTTAAATATTGATATGTTGATGTAATATTGTAATAACAGTTTAAAAATATTCTCTGAAAGCCCAGTTTTCATTTTTTTAGAAACTTTCCTTGTAGAAATATGCCTTTTCCTTTATATCTCTATAAAGGAAGAGACTAGAGACTTTAAAAACAACAACAAATCACTCATATCTGGAGTTTGTCAATGAAAGCACTGAAAAGAGGCTGTTGATGGGTGGGACACAAAAAACGGACAGAGACATCAGGCACAAGGGAAAAACTGATTCAAAATCGGCTTCCAGAAAAAGATTGAGGCAAAACTGGTTTAAAACAAATCAGAAAAAAACCTGAGGAATTACAAAAAAGTGGAAACTAAAGATACAAAAATCTGTGTAGAAATCAGGAGATAAAGCAGCATGCAAACCCATATATAAAAGCCCTGAGATAAAGAGGGTTTGGAATAACCTGTGCTGCAATTTTAATCAATGAAAGACTGGTTGATTTATACTTTGTCACATATATAATCTGATATGTTACATTTTGTTAAACATTTACTATAGGAAACACCAGGGCATATCCTGCAATTAGTAGATCATTTCCTAATCAATTTCTGTGTGAAGTGCCCAGGAGAAATGATAGAATTCCACAGTACAAAAATCTGAATACTGTTACTTTCTCCATTTTAAATGGTTTGCAATTTACTTCATTTTAAACACAGCTGTGATATATTAATAGGGATTACCAAATGATCCTTATTTGGTTTCTTTTACTTTATTTAGTTTCTTTTAGTGTTCATTTTCATTCTTGTCAGTTTCAATTCTCCTAATTGTTTGCGGGAAATTCGTTTGGATTGTATGCCCATGTTATGTACTATCTGTTCTTAAATTACATAATCCGTGTGAATTATTTAATTGTACAAAATACACCTAATGTACAATGTTGTTTTGCTTTTATACAAATAATGGCGAAAGAGGGAACAGGAAAAATATCCAGTGTAAGGAAACAGGAAGTTGTATAAATTTAAAGAATCACATATTTGATTAATACAAGGGAGAAGCAAAACAAGAATTTGGGGATTGAGAATCATTCAATATTTTAAGTTTAATTCACACTTAGTTGAGTTATGTTAGCATCAATGGAATGAAGTGATCCCACAGGATGAACTGATTTGCTGAGCTTTTTTTTTTTTACTAATTCAAGCAGAACTTGTATTCTGTGGTCTTAAGCTGCAACAGCATTTTTGTGTTTAGGGTTACAGGAAAACTCACTTCTTAAAATCAACATAATTCCTTTAAATTATCATCAGTAGTCAAACATGCATTAGACAGGATTAAGTGCATTATGTCCCCACTGAGAGTCCAAGTGAAGTCTACTTCAGAGATATTATTGAGCAAGATGCCCAGAAAATTCCACTGCACTGTAGTCTATTTTATATTGTTTAATTTATGAGCTCACCTCTCATATCAACAAACTACAACCAGTGCTGAAGATGCTGGCTTGGGAAGCAGCAATGTGATTTGAGTTCTCATATTTTGCCAGAGCTCCATGAAAGTAAACTACAGGCACCATTGGCTTGTGCTTTGCTCTACTCTTCTGACCAAGATGTAATAATAAAGGGACTTAAGAAAGTGAATACCATTTGTAAATACTTACTAAAAAAATCTTTTTTGTTTTATGTTGGCAGCTCCAACTGTCCTTATAGCACACTATTATTTGACATGAGTTAATGTTTTATAGCTTGAAGTCAAGCCCTTTTGGGGTTGGCTGAACTGCTGGCATGCTACCTGGTCACTACTACTAGAATAACTGGAAATATGTATGCCTTGCAATAAGCAATACTTGGACACATCAGCATGAAAATTAAAGAGAGCCAGTTTGGTGTAGGGGTTAGGAGTGCGGACTTCTAAACTGGCATGCCAGGTTCGATTCTGCGCTCCCCCACATGCAACCAGCTGGGTGACCTTGGGCTCGTCACGGCTCTGATAAAACTGTTCTGACCGGGCAGTGATATCAATACTCTCTCAGCCTCAGCCACCCCACAGGGTGTCTGTTGTGGGGAGAAGAACGGGAAGGCTACTGTAAGCCGCTTTGAGCCTCCTTCGGGTAAGGGAAAGCGGCATATAAGAACCAACTCTTCTTCTCTAAATGCATACTCCTTACTTGGGCTGCTACAGGGCTTTTTGGTAGAAATTGACAAGGAAAATAATTTCAGAACTGCTCTTTAAGAAGAAATACAATTTTTATTTTAACTAGCTTATTGGTGTTCAGATCTTAAATGCTGTGGGCAAGAGTTGATTTGTCTGACTTTGTATGTGTGCGTGCATGTGGGAGAGTATTTATTTATTCCTTCCATCCAGTTCAAGAGAAGAAGGTATAGGCTGTTGTTTCTTGTAAGCTGTTGAGGAATTAAAGGTCAGACATAAGGTTTTTCTTTTCTGTGTTTAATTAACCTGTAAACAAATATCCCCCTAATTTGAAATCCTACTGTGAGCTCTGAAAAATAGATGAATTTGCCCAACATCTTGAAAGACAAAATGATTCAGTATTCACAAATAAGATTTTCAGAAATCAAACTTGCCTCATTTGAAGTGCCTGTTTTCTCTGGAGTCAAGAAACTTGCCTGTTTTCTCTGAAGTCAAGAATCTTACATGATCACATTAATTATTTGTTCAAAATATAATACTACAGTGATTAGCAGCAGACCAGGGGGGAGGATGTTTCCCTGCTCAGGCAGGGAAGGTATGGAAAGGGAAGGTATGGAAAATCTGGTTGTGCAATCTTTTTCCTTCTCCAACCTGACTCCTTGCATTACTCCTAGTAGGCAAGTTCAGAGCAGATAAAGTACAATGCAGTCTTGGAGAATGGTGCAGTACATATCAGTGGCACTGAACATGGCAGTTGACTGGACAGCTACTTGTGGAGCATGTGTGCAACTTATGGACTTGCTGAATTCACACATGTACTATAAAATAATTGACATAATTTAAAGACCAACTCTATTTTGAATATATATGGCATTCAATTTATTGAAATAAACTCCAAACTTGTTTAAATTACCCCAAGTGTGAAAACATGCAAAGTACTTGGAATTCCATTGTAAACATTCAACCTGAAAATAACACACAAGGCCTTGGGAGTCAAACAGACTAAATGGGCTAAGCTGGAATAACAGAAAGCAAGCATATGACTTTCCCTATACCTTAGCTTACTCAATTTTTATTTATTAAAATTTTTATACCTCACCTTTTCTTGTTGTTCAAGATGGCTTATAATAATGGTTAAAAAAATTCCAGAATAAAATAGCAAACCCCAAAAGTCTCCCTCTCTCTCCCTTCAAAAGATATCTGCCATTCAACCCCCTCACAAAACCTGAAGATCTCTATCCTCTTCACCTCTTTAGGGAACCATTCCATAGAACAGAAGTCATGATGGAAAAAGCCTGGGTTCTAGTCAATGCTGGATAGACCACCTGAAGTGCTGGGATAGCAAACTGATGGCTACCTGAAAACTGTAGTTGATACACAGGAATATAAGGAAGGAGCTGGTGCTTTATAGAATCATAGAGGTGGAGGGGAACTCCAGGGTCATCTAGTTCAACTTCCTGCAAGAAGCTCACTACCAGCGCATAGAGACCCCAATTCCATGCCCAGAGGATGCTCCCCCTCCAAAAAAAAAAAACTCCTCAGAATTCCTGGCCAGTCTGTCTTGGAAGAAATTCACCTCCCAAAACCAAAGTGGTAACCAGCAGTTCCTTGGGCATGCAAGAAAGGGCCACAAGAGCCAAGCACCAATACAATCCCTTCTGTCCACTCACTCACAATCTGCCTATGATAGCCCTCTTTAAGTATTTGAAAGGTTGTCACTTGGAGAAGGGCAGGATGCTGTTTCTGTTGGCTGCAGAGGAGAGAACGTGCAGTAATGGGTTTAAACTACAAGTACAACGATATAGGCTAGATATCAGGAAAAAAATTTCACAGTCAGAGTAGTTCAGCAGTGGAATAGGCTGCCTAAGGAGGTGGTGAACTCCCCCCTCACTGGCAGTCTTCAAGCAAAGGTTGGATACACACTTTTCTTGGATGCTTTAGGATGCTTAGGGTTGATCCTGCATTGAGCAGGGGGTTGGACTACATGGCCTGTATGGTCCCTTCCAACTCTATGATTCTATGATTCTAACTTCACAGAATCAGCATTCCTGTCAGATGGCTATCTAGTCTCTACTTTAAAACTTCCAAAATAAGGAGAACCTACCACCTCCCGATGAAGCCTGTTCCACTGAGGAACTGCTCTAATGTCTTCCAGATATATAGCCAAAAATTATTTTAAATTAATTTCAACCCGTTGTTTCTGGTATGACCCTCTGGGGCAACAGAAAACAACTCTGGTCCATCCTCCATATGACATCCTTTCAAGCACTTGGGTATCATACAGCCTCTTAATCATCTCGCCAGGCTAAACAGATGAAGCTCCCTCTCCTTTGCCTCATACAGCTTGGTCTCCAAATCCTTCACCATCTTTGGTGCTCTTCTCTGAACATGCTTCAATCCGTCTACATCCTTATTCAACTGTGGTGCCCGAAAGTGAATACTCTAAATGAGGTCTAACTGGAGCAGAGTAAAGTGGTACAATCACCTTTTGTGATATGAACACAATCCTTTTTTTTGGTTATAGACCAAAATCCCATTTGCCTTTTTAGACACCAAGTCAAACTGCTGACTCATGTTCAGTGTATGGTCTGCTAGGGCTCCTAGATCCTTTTTACACACACTACAACCAAGATACGTCTCCCCAATCCTATAATGATGCATTTGCTTTTTCTACCTAAATTAAGGTGACCAGATTTTAACATTAGTAAAGTGGGACACCATTGACCAGGGGGGGTGGTTCTTGATTAAAAATTTGGTCTATATGGAGCAACAAAAAGTTTCATAGAATGCATAGAATGCAGAAATAGTATTGTAATATATATATTTTTAATTTCAACATAAGTACAATTTGCCAGGTACCCCCAGATGTCCCTCCAAAAGTGGGACAATCTGGTCACCTTAACCTAAATGCAGAACTTTAATCACTATTGAAATTCATTTTAGCCCAGTTTTTCAGCCTGTCAAGATCATCCCGGTTCTGTCTTATGCTGTGTTTGCTACCCCTCCTAGTTTACTATCATCTCCAAATTCAATAAGCATCCTCTCGATTCCTTCATCCAAATAATTTATAAGTATGCTGAAAAACACAGGGCACAGGACAGATCTGTGAGGTATTCCACTTGTCACTCCTCTCTAAGGGAATGATGAACCATTAAACCCTTTAGGTGTGATCTGTCAACTAGTTATTGATCCACCTAAAAGAATTAGGATCCCTGTAACATTTTACCAATTTGTCAACAAGACTATCATGTGGAAGCTTTACTGAAATTAAGATAAATTATGTCCCCAGCATTCCCCTGATCCAGTCAGGTTGGAACTTTCTAAAAAAACAAAAGGAAAAAAAAGAGATAAGGTTAGCCGGACATGACTGTTCTGGAGAAAGCTGTGTTGACTCTTAGTAATCACAGCTATCTCATCTAGCTGCTCAAGGACCAATTGTTGGATGATTTTTCTAAAATTTTGCCAGCTATAGACATCAAACACATGGATCTGTAGTTACCTGGATCCTTCCTTTCTCCCTTCTAGAAGATGAAGACTGTCACAACCCTGGGTTGTACACCCATGAAGACACCAATGAGGTCACTGGATTTCAGAGATGAAAATCCAAATGTAGCTTTATTGGGATTCTAGGTAGCAACTACAGGTCTTGCCATCATGGAGGATCATTGCTAAAGGCAACTTACAATGTATTCAAGAAATAGATATACTCACAAACCACAGACGCCTTTTACTGGAATCAATGTGCCAAAAGGTGTTCCCACATAAAGACTGTTTCATCTAAAGCACAAAGTGAAACCATTCTTCAAACATCTGCACACCCAGATGTGAAGAGCCAAGCAAGGTAATTTGCATTCTTTCAACATTAAACAGAGCCAATCATAAAAGATAACAGGCATGACCTCAGAGAGCAGAAGGACCAATGATGAATGATGAAGGGAGACTGGAAGAGCCCCCTAAAGGGCTCTGGGTTTTGCAGAACATTCCAGAATCCAACTGGATCCATAAGTCTCTGTAGATGGGCTAAAATGCACCTGTTGCCCAAACAAGGAAGGGGTGGAATCTTAATTATATGCTTGAGAAACTGCAGCATCCAGGTAACCACCGCCTTCAGCAGGCTTGACAGGGCATCATAATAAAAGCTACCTCTCAGCCACATCTTGCTCCAGCAATGGAATACAATAGCCAATTTAAGCTCCTGATTTAAGGTGAACTGTTTCTTTCACATACATACGGTGCTTTGCGGTCAACTGCTAAAAATTAGTTCTATACAGATTCTTTTGCTACTACACTTCCCATATTCCTGGGGAATTCCTTGTGACTGCATGTAATATGAGATCTCTTCTTGCACAATTGGATTGCCTAAAATCAGTTTAAATTGTGCTGTGTGTTAAATCCATGGGTTCAGGGTTGGACACAGACACTGGAAATGATTAGAGCTCTTTATTAAGACCCCAGTATCGTACAAGCAGAACTGAAAACTGAACCAAACTCCCCCAAATAACCTCAACTTATATATAAAAAACCCACACAAAGATCTTCCTGCCAGTGCACACAATTGGTCAGTTTCACTGTAAACTGATATGGCAGATGGGATCTTGCTGCACATTGATTAATTTTGTGTTGGCTTGGATTCTGCCTCAAACCTCAAGTTTGGCCCTCAGCATATCTACGTAGACAACACTGTGTACTCAGTCTTTTCAACAGGAACTAGTACACTAAGTACAAAAAAGAGAGACGTCTGCATTTTAAAAATGAAATAAAAATATTAGTTGGGGTTTTTAGACTGACAAGTGGTAGCTAATGTATCACCCAATGTGTGCCAATTATAAATGCATTCAGACTTAACTTGCCAAGCAAGCTAGTTGTTAAACATTTTAAAAAGCAGGATATAAAGCTTCTTTCATGAGAAAAATGTTAATTTAGCAATTTGTCTCAGACAGATCAAATTAAAGTCCATGCTGATAATTTATATAGTCTGCTTTATTCATCCCTCTTCCCCTTGCTGCTTTAGGCATTATATGCAATGAGTGAAGATATTTGAGAAGCAACAGGATATTTTAAATTCTCAAATATGCATCTATCTACACAGGGCCAATTCCCTCCCCCTGTATCCGGTATTCATATTTTTCACATATTCAGGTGGGTTGCAAGTGCCTCAATTCATGGGAATGCCTTGCAATTAGACTAACACTTCCTGCAACAATACAGAATGTACTGACCAAAAGACTCAAAGGTCAACATGCTCATGCCGATCCAAGCTTGTCTTCAATTCCCTCTCTGTTATTCCTATTGTTATCTTGTCTAGAAAGGTGTGCAAGTAATCCCCTTGACTGCCCTTGATGTCAAAGGTGCTTTATGATGCACTGCAAGGAATGTGTTAACTGCAAGTGAGGTGAATAAGCAGCAATTTGACCTTCCTGATATCATCTTGACTAGAGGAAGACAGAGGAAGGTACACGCAATATGGTAAAAATAAGATGGTATAAAACCTGGGGTATTGTATTATTTGTCATCATTTAGATTTTTCTCTCGGGGCCATTAGAATCATAACAGTATCCTTGAACATTGCCTTTCTCACCAGGGTGGATATTCACAGCAGTATAGAAAAGAACACTATAAGATGCTATGCTCAAAAATTGTTAAATTCATGAACGGGGAGTTAATTAACCACCAAAATTAAATACACAATATATCACAAACGTTTACTGTCCCCCCTCCCCCCGCACTGGAAACAAAGTTTTCTGGGTTGGAACCTAAAAATAGCTCACGTAAGGCATAATCCTTGCCTCAGTGACGTTAGCCGCTGATCATTAATTGCATCAGAAAGAGACAATATTTTATCTGTCCTCTTCGGAGCTGGATTGTGAATGGTGAAGGCAAAAGAGAGCGAAACAGAGTGAAACATGAAAAGCTTGATTTGTTAGGACCCCTGCTGTCTGAGAAGAGATCAAAGCTCAGGAGGGGGCTGTAGAACAGCCGAACACACTGCACTGAAACATGGCCCCAGCAGCTGCTCTGGGCACTCTTGTGCAACACAGGTGTACCTCCAGCTCAACCCTGCTAGCTGAATCATGGGAGCAGGGTTACCTTTCCTCTCCTTTCATTATTTCCACAGCAGTCACTGAGGAGATGCAGGCTCCATCCATCACAATGCACAAACTCACAGTGCACAGATTCAGCACAGGCCTAATTAAAGCTTTTCCTTTCATTTGTGGAGATAATTAGACTTTCATCTCACCAGGACGCTTCAGAAAGATCTATTTCTTTCTTCAATAAAAGCTACATCAAACAAAAGCAGATTTTAATCGCCTTTTCTTTGGGGCATGAGTCAATAATGAAAGATGTCATGGGTAACAAAAAAATTGTGTGCAGGAAGGGGGGGAAAGAAAGGGGGGAGGGAGAGAAACCTACGCAATGTTCTTTAATTAACATCGTGTTTGCAAACACCATTAATTTCCCTCATTAAAATGATTTTTATCTACAACTGATTGTTGATAAAGCAATCGATTTGAGCATCTCATCTGTTTCACCGCAAAGCAGAAAAACCCATCTGCTGTGCTTTTAAAGCAGTAATCACGCAGCCTGTTCAGCAACATGTGAGAACAATAAAAAATGTATGTGTGTGTGTCAGGGGTTTGCAAGCCAGACTGCAGGGCAAGGGCCACCTTTGCACAGATCATGTATTAAAAATGACTTGATGTCAGGCCAAAGGACAAAAGTGTCACCAAGATCAGAAGTGCATAAATAACAAATGAATTAATAAGTGCCGGCAGAAAGGGCTCCATCTGTGCTTAAGGAGCCATGGTAAGTAGGCTCAGGCAGATGGGGGGAAAAGTCAGAACATTTAGCTGCATTTAACACCATCCCATTCAGCAGTGTGATGTAATGCTAAATGATAAATGGATGCAGGGTTCACTGCCTGCCTTTTTCTAATTAGTGGCAACACCAAGACAAGAAGCTCCCTGCCCACCATACTACCTCTGCCACTAGGGTAAAGGAAAAACATTTTTGGCTTCAAGCCCATCTTCTTCTTTTGGGACAATTATTTACCTCTAAATCATTAATGCACCTCACACATTCACTGACATCCCCACTTAAAAGGTGGTTTGGTCAAGAAGGTAGGAAATGGTAATATGTGATTCTGGGGGAAGTCAATTGGAACGGTAGTATAAAACTGGCACTTTCTGCATTGATAGGACATATCCTAACCATGCAGCTCTACTTGAGAATACACTGAATTCAAGATGGTCAAATGAACAACAAAGAAACATACAATTAACTAGAAATGTAATCTTGCAATGGAGATCTTCGGAACTCCATTAACAAAGGGATTAAGGTCACATCAACAATTAGACTATTGCCCTTTTATTAGTCTGACACACAGATATTTTCTGTTGAGTAGGCAAAGCCTTTACCTGGAATGGATTTGATTTTTGTTTTAGGCTGCTATGAACGATCCCAAAGGAAGGATGAGTTAGATCCCATTCCAACTTATATATTCCACATATGGGAAGACTTCTATGACAACATCATATTGCATTGATGTTACTTAAGAAAACAAATTAAAAGTATACCAATAAATAAAAATATAAAAAGAGCCCCGTTGGATCAAAACAATAGTCCACATAGTTTAGTATCCTGTCTCACACAGTGGACAATCTGTTTCCTTTTCTCTATTTCCAAGTGGAGGGAGGAAGTGAAACAGCCTAACATTTCAGCCTAACAATTGATAGATGGCTATGCCCCGCTGTTGGGCTGAAATGGCTGCAAGCTATTTAAACCTAACATGAGAGCAGGTCCACAGGTCAGCTGTTAGGCATAAATGGCTATGAGCCATTAAACACATCCATATTGCTTCCCCCCCCGCCACGGACAATCCCACCTGTTCTCCTGGCCACAGTAAGCCTCACCCAGGAGAAAAGGGACCCAAACTGGCCATTTGGTGAAATTCTAGTTTGGTTTAGGGTATCAATCAATCTTTATTCAAACCATCATAGACCAGAGCATTAAAAACACAAACATAAAAACAGAGAAGATAAGAGTATTAATTATTAATAAATAAAGCCATAAAACAGGAGGGGGGTTCAGGATAAGGTTCAGAAGTTGCCCTGAACTGGAGTTTTTGGGTTTGTGCCCATCTCTAAAGAGGAGCATCACTTAGACCATTTATGCACTGGAGGTTTCATGATGGGCTGCAGGCAGGAGTTTTAGTCGTGGCAGGTTGCCCCACCTCTTCCATACCCACACGGGGGAGCATTTGGTCCGGTGCACCTCATCTGCCCCTGATTTTTGCTCCTGCACAGGAGCTGGGGCAGTGAAGTTCCCAGTGCATAAATGGACTTAGCAAAGCAACACTTGCACCCAAGTCAAGCATCAGACTGGCAATCAAATACATATACAAATAGCTTCAAACTTTCCTGAAATAAAAGTTTCTTAGACTGAGGAGCCAGGCCAGAGCTGGCAGCTTCAGTCTGGCATACAAGAGTACAGTGCTTGGGTTCTAAGGTCATGACAGTCATGGCACCTTATAAATGGAGACTATCATTAGGGCCTGATTCCTGGGATGCATCCGATATTCATAGTCATGCAGCTTGGGCAATGCATACATTCTCAGTGCAGAAACAACTTCCATTAATTTGAACCAGAAATGCATCTGTTGCTCCATTTATAGTACATGAGTACAAATTCTCCACACAGAACCAGAAAGTGGATCTTAGAAGCAAACATTTCCCCCCTCTCTTCAAAATGGCATAGTTCACAGTAAAAAAAAGATCTCATGGAGATCACTACTTTTAACTAGAAAGTAAAAACAATCCTATGAATCTCTTGGAAGGTTACTTGAAATGTAGGGATAAAGGTAGTTCTGTTAGCATGTGGCTTTTTCCATAAAAGAAAGCATAAATACAAATTGTACAAATGTAGAAGATATTGGTATGTGAAGAATGAGATTTGTGTCTGTAAATTTGATAATGGCAAGTAAACTGCAACATATGACTTTATGATTTCTGCTATATTTTTTCCAGAAAAACACATTTTGATTCATAAAATGGTAGACAGAGTGATTTATAGGCCATAAAGTGATTTGATTGATGTTGCAACTCTGGCAACATGATCTGATATTCAGTCTCTCCGACTGCAGTCACAAATCTAAATAAGTCTGTCTGCATGTGCCTGGAAGTGCATTTGCCGAGTCTTTACTGATTATAGGAACCAATCCTCATTGTGAGCTATTGCCACATCTGTCTAAGCAGAACATGCGTGCAACTATAGTCATAATGAAACAAATAAAGGTTCCTTGATGCACTCCCAAATAGTTGTAATTAAGATCATGATATAGAAATAGTGAATTAAAGATGGAGCCACTTAAGAAAAATATTTTATTATTTGAACTTTGCAAATGTGCATTTCTTTCTAATTGTACTCAAGAGGAAACAGTAATCATGTCTACCTTGTTTTTTTTGCAGCATAGATTCCAGGTAAAGGGGGAGCAATCCTAAACAGGTATGCTCTGAAGTAAACTGCATTTTATTCAACAATTCTGTGACAGGCTGCTGCTGTCTCTCATCTCCGCTCAGCTTGGCTCCCCTCCCCGAATGCCTGGCCCCTGCCCCCCCCTGCTCACCTGTCCGCATTTTCAGCCCCTGTGATGTAGGAGACGCTGAGAGATCAGCATGGGAGGCAGTTCTCTTAATTCTGGAGGATGAAATCAGGGATCCTTGTCTCTGCTCGTCTTGGCTCCCCATCCGCCTGCTCCCCCCCACCTGCTCACTCGCAGCCTCATGCAGATGGGTTTCTGTTTCAAGTGAGGGAGTTGGGAAGCACAAAGACTCAGGTTCAAATTGACTTGTATTAAGCAGGATCGAAAGCAGGGGGAAAAAACGCCATGCAGATTCAGCTACATCCTCCATTTTAACACACTAGCTGGGGATTTGCATAAACTGGATTTCTCCAGCTAAAAAGCACAAGCTAGAGGAGAGGAAACAGCAGGCAACACACCAAGGAAATGTGCGGAGCCAAAGTAGTACTATATCTGGCTCTAGTTCCCACTTTGCACCCACCCCCCTCTCCTTTGTTCTGGGGGGCAGGACTTTTTTAAAAAAGCAAACTTCCTGGAGCAACAAATAGGTGTTAAATTGGCCGGGCAAAGCAAAAAAAAAAATAAAATTATCCACAGTTTAAACAAAAGTATGCCTCTCTAAATTCTGCCCCCACCTCCAAAAAATTCAGGAGGCTTGTGCAAGTGTGTGATTTTTTGAATTTCCTTTTTCACAGTCAGAGTAGTTCAGCAGTGGAATAGGCTGCCTAAGGAGGTGGTGAGTTCCCCATCCTTGGCAATCTTTAAATAGAAGCTGGACAGCTACTTATCCTGGATGCTTTAGGCTGATCCTGCATTGAGTAGGGTGTTGGACTACACCAGATAAGAAAGGCAGTCTTCAAGCAAAGGATTGATATCAGGAAAAAAAATTTCACAGTCAGAGTAGTTCAGCAGTGGAATAGGCTGCCTAAGGAGGTGGTGAGCTCCCCCTCACTGGCAGTCTTCAAGCAAAGGCTGGATACACACTTTTCTTGGATGCTTTAGGATGCTTAGGGCTGATCCTGCGTAGAGCAGGGAGTTGGACTAGACAGCCTGAATGGCCCCTTCCAACTCTATGATTCTATGATTTGGCAGGCTTCGGCTGCAGCTCCTATGTAAGTCAATGGCACCATTGACTAAAATGGTAATTTCGGCTTTTCCGCATTTCCAGGGGCCTGGAGGAGTGGGGGTTTGAAGTACAGCCTCCAAATTTTCAGGATAGCTTTGGGAGATTCTTCTCTGACTCTCCTCTGAATTTCAAAAGGATCTGTTCAAGGGGTTGTCTTGTAGGGCTCCGAAAGTGGGTGCCCTATCTGTCTACAGAATAGGATTCGGGAGCTTCTGGAAGCCGACCCTGTGGACCAATCTACAGATATTTAAATTTGCAAACAGGGGGCACACTTACCCCATAACAGTTATTTCTGTAAACTTGGGTGGCCTCCTAGGTTTGGAGAAAAATCTGATAAATACAAAATATTGTGTGTGTGTGTGGGGGGGGGTTTAAAGCCTTTCCACAATTTTTAAAAACATTATTCATGCATTCATAGGCAACACAACTTACCTCTGAGAGCCCAACTAAGGTTTCAGTTCCTTTACAGCTTCCCCTGGCCAGGCCATGGCTCCAGGGAATCCTGGTACTTGGAGACACTTCAGGCCCAGCAGCAGATGCTGGGAGCTGCTCCAGGTCTGGCCTCTACCATGCTTGAAGCAGCTCCTGGGCATTTCTACCATCACCATTGCCAGACTCAAAGGTCAGGAAAAAAAAGAGGGGAAGTGAAAGAAGGGATGATTGGTTGGGGAGGGGCAGAAAGAGAAATATGGGGGTATTGGCTTGGAGGGAGAGATGTAGATACTTAACTCTTTCTTATCTGGTGTAGACACCATGCTGTCTACTTGCTCAGTGCTTAAGTCAATGGAGTGAAAAGTGTCCTTGTTAAAACTAAAAATGTCTATCTAAAGAAATGTTAATACATTCTATTTTAAAAGAATGGGTGAGAAAAAGTTTCTCTTTTGTATTAGGTGATATTTTTCACAAAAATAGCGTCTTGCTGTTTTTCTTGGCTAATTAATGAATAATCTATGATTAATTAACGCCTGGTAGATTTTAAATTCCAGACAAATGCATGGTGAATTGGAGAATTTCTTTCTAGTGAAACATTGTACAAGTACAAGGAGCTGGAGCCAACTAGCTTTCTACTGATGAAAAAGGGGGCAGGGATTCTTCTTTGACCACCAAATCCTATGCTGGAATTCATGAGACCTGCATAGACAAAAGCCATATAGAAGGGCGGCTGTAATGAGGAAGGGAATTTGTCAATACTTCATAAAAAATAAAATAACAGGACCTATCCAACTGGATGTATAGTTTCTAAGCTGCTGAGGATAAAAAAAGAAACCCAGTATCTAGTAACAAGTAGCCTTTACCTTTTTTTTGTAAGTATGATTGTAATTTCTCCTTAAACTTCTCAGTTCCATATTGTCAGAAATCTACACTAGTGCACAACTTGTCTAGTAGAATTTATGGTTCTTCTTAAGTTATATTTCCAAAATGTACATACGCAAAGAGAATAAAAATACAAAAGTAACTGTTGGCTGAATGTAAAAAATATTTTCACATATCTTCACATATATGTTTCAAAGGGATTTGTTTTTACAGGCATACCATGGTTCTACAATAAGGCAACAACCAATAAATAACATATTCTTCCTTTGGGAGGAATTGTTTCTTTAATTTGTAAAATACAATTTTAAAAGAATATACTTTTACTGATGTAATATTACGTACTTCCTGAAATTTTCAAGGAAAAATACATAGGACCACAGCATAATAATGAAGCACAATTGAAAGTGTCCGCTTATCACTTTCATGGCTATGCTGATAGCATAAGAATATGGTAACGGATCACAGTCCTGGAATGAGATGACTAATGAAGAAATGTTCGCTATGTTAAAATTATGCCTTTGGAGTAATTTATAGTAGGGATCCCCAACCTGTGGGCTGCGGACCACATGTGGTCCTTTGACTAATTGGAGGTGGGCCCCGAAGGACGCCTTCTCCCCCCCCCCCGGCCCTTTACAACACACTTCGGGTGTCATTGTCTCCCATCACTCCCAGATGGGACTATCTCGTTGCAGAGAAACAAGCTCAGGGTTCCCATTGATTTGTCATTGTCATGAGTTAAAATTTTCATGAAAATAAAATGTTCCTTATGTTCATTGTTGTGGCGTGTCTGTATTTTATTTTGAGGGGATGTTTAAACATTACCATAGCGATCAGAGAGCGTTAGGGCAGTGGTTGAGAGTAGAGGAGTAAACTATCCCCCCCACCGGGCCTCAGTAAAAGGTGTTGAGTGGTCCCCAGTGATAAAAAGGTTGGGGACCACTGATTTATAGAATTCCTGGGGATTATATCATAACTAGTAATCAAGCCCGCTGCGACTAATGCAGCGGGCGCTAGGGCAGGCAGCCCCCAGCAGTCGCGCGGAGTGCGGCTGCCGGGGGCTGCCTTGGCCGCGGGCGTGTTAAGGATATGGAAAGAGCTTCTAGAAATAAGGACAGAAGGATGAAAGACTGGGGTGCAACAGCAAAGGTGACAAACTGACAGATAAATGGAAGAAATCAATGAAGTTGCATGTATTCAGTTTTTAAAAGAATCTCATATAAACCTTAATTCATGATATACTTTTCAGGAGGATGCAAAGCATATACAAAGACTCCTGGAAGACCATGGAAACTTCCTTAAAGTTCAATGCTTTGCACACTTATATGGGAATAAGTTCCACTGAGTTGTTCATAATCACATTGCACAATAATGTCACTAGACTCAAGAACATTTAGCTGTGTGACCGGAGATAAAAGCCTGACCATCAGATACACTATGAATTGATGACTAGGCATTGGGGTGAATATTATATAGGCTATGGAGAAACAAGGCTTTGGAAGATTTGGAAGTGACCTGGACGTAAAGCTAGAGAGTGAGGTGAAGATGATGACACGTGTTCTAACATGCAGATGGTATTGCCTGTAATGATGAAGAAAGCATGAGTTTAAGAGAGGGAGAAAGACGTTGAGCACAAAGAACATGAACTAATGACAGGAATTTAATTAAGTCTGAAATTACTCAGCATACCTCATTTTCTTACTGAAACAGGGAAATGAAGATGATTTTCTAGTATCCAGGTGTCAATGAAATTTAAGTGCCCACCAGACTGCTGGCCCACCCATCGATTATTAATGCACTATTAATCTATTTGGGCAACTTGAGAGTGTCATTTAACTTCACAGCCTGTAAGTATAAAACAGCATCACACTGTGAAAGTAATGGTAACACTTAAAAGTCCCATTGTTATTAATTCATTTTACATTCACAGTAATCACACTGGTCTTAATGAATGCATTCAGCATGTGAATATTGCATATACTTTCAAATACACTTTCTACTGCAAATCAGTGTTAATTAATGTACTGAGCTCAAACAAAGAGTGCCCTTTTAAAGCAATATATTGTATTCTAGGATGATATACCAGAAGATATGTAGTTTAGCATATCATCTTTTAAGTGCAAACCTTATTCCCACACTTTATTACATTTCTTCCAATGCTCCTGATACATGTAAATCACCATCTTTTTTATTGGTGTATTTAAGCTTTGTTCTAAAGGCCACAATTTAACTGTATTTTTGGATCTGAATGTTCAACATCATATATGTATCAGGACTAATGATATATCCACTTAATAACCTATGCTGAGTGTTGTTATTATCTTGATAGTCAGATTTTGACTTTTTCACCTCCTAGAAAGTAGGGAATTAGCTATGTGGATTTTCTTAATATTTGGTGATTTTAATATTTATTTTTTTAAACATTTGGTGGTATGTTTTTTAATAGTGGAATCTATGTAGACCTGATTGGCCTAAAATTGGCTTCATATTATTTTTCGCATTCATATATCTGAAGTATACTTTGGGATTGGACACCAGGTTCAGTTCAGTCTATCATGCCACCAGACCGTTTCCACACTGAGGATTCACCTAGCCATCATTTTGTGATGATTCCTGTTTTGAAAGTTTGGAATCTCCCTGGACTGTTTCTGAGGTCTGCATTGGGAGCTTTTGTTCCCTTTTTGCCTCTTTCCCTCTTGAACTGAGCCCTCAGTTTCCACACTGAAGTTGAGGGATAGGAAGTGGAAACTTTCCAGCAGCATTTTAAAAACTTGTTCATCTTAGTCACATGACAAAAACACCCAATCATCTGCCAGAACAATCTGAAACAAATTTAAACCATCCTACTGACCTCAATGCATGTATGTTTTATTCCCCTGGCACAAGACAAGACCCACTCCCTCCACAGCCATCCAGCTGCTCTGTATCTGGCTCTAGAGGCACCCTGGAACCCACCACCTCCCAGGCATGAGGGCAGGTCCCTTGCCCCTAGAATCCTCCCAGGGAAGTGGGCATGTGATAACTGATCGATACCTATCTAATTCGGCCAACCAGTCCCAACTAGCTCTGAGCCCCTGGCCTTCCCAGTGGGGTTGGCCGCGCCCATTAGCAAACCGATCTCTTATTGACACCCCCCTTTCTCAGGGTCACAGTATGTAGACTAGGGCCCTGAACCAAGGGTCTTACTCATGCCTTTTACCAAAGCTGTGATGAAAAACCAACTTATAACAATGTCCAAACAGTACATAATCCTGAAACATAGGAAAGGAGGATGGGAAGCTGTCCCAACGGCAATATGCGGCAGAATGGCGAGGCCTCGCTATATGCACCTTATAAAGGTGCCCATGGCCCCACCCCCACATTCTGCTGCATTGCATGCCATACATGTGCTCACTCAGCAGTGGCCCTATGCCAGCCATGCTTGTTCTGCAGCCCACCATCTGCCTCATCAACTGGCGGCTGCCAGTAAGTCACGGCAACTTTTTAAATGAATTTCATCGGATGTCATATTATGGGAGAAATGTAAGATGTCTGAAAAAGTAAAATGAAACCTAACATTATGTCTTGTTTGAAAGGACTGTAAGGTGCTTAGCCTTCTATCATAGTTTGTGTAGCTGAATTCTGAAAAGAATAAAATAAAGGAAGAATATAGATAGAAGTAATAAAAGCTGAGAGCATAACTTATTAAGTGTCACAAATTAATTCACTAATTAATACATCACATATTAAAATATTGGATTTAATCCAGTTTTAATCACCAGAATTTGAAGCTGATGACATAATAATCTTATGTTGGGAAGTTTGGAAACACACTGAAAAAAATTGTGTTTCAGAGGCTAGCTGTGCTGGTCTGTAGTAGAAAAGTTAGGTTTGAATCCAGTAGAAATTTATAGACCAACAAGATTTTTGGGCAGAAGCTTTGGAAAGTCAAACTCATTTCACTGGATTGTAATAAATAAAGTATCTGTCTGATATTTCAGGGAGAGACTATTATTTCCGTTAAAGGTCATACAAGTTATCAATCTCTTTTTTTATCCCTGAACTTGTCACAATTGGTGGCCAAGAAGTTGAGTTGGGGGGTTATCTATGTCACTTGGCTTTTTCTCAGGCTATTTTAATGGCTTAATCTGCTCCAAATTATTGCCTGTTCACACAAGCAAGCTCAATATATACCATTCTGAGCCATACTGCTCAGGCAATCAATGTGCCAATATTGTTCCAAGCCAGTCAAGAAATCCTGAACTCCTGCTTTGCAGTATCCATGTAGTAAAAGCGGTGCTCCCACCACCCACAAAATCTTAGAGAAAGAATGCATATCACCTAGTGCATCTTTCAGGCTTTTCATGAATGTATATGGGAAAGTTTGAAGCAAATTTGGCAGGTGAAATTTCAGTCATTCAGTCTCTTCTACAAATCTGAAAATGATTTCCCCAGTAACTCTAAGAAACCCACTCAATTGTATAAAGAAACATAATCCTTTTGTCTGGACTTCATGATGGAATTTATATCAACAAAAACATAATGTAGTATGCAGCTATTTCTAGATAGCAAAAATAAACAGGGATCTTTTAAGCTTAACATAATACATACCTTGACTTTCTTATTTTAGTATAATATAATTTGTATAAATTTACCATACTAATAAGTATTACTTGGGATCAGTGATGCAGTTGGGTAATTTCAGAATCTGGATTTAATGGTCTTATGGGGGCTGCTGTTATATGCCAATGTATACTTCAGCTATGAAAACAATAAATGAACACTGAACAATCCTGCATCATTCTATCCCTCATCTCCATAGATAAACACATATAGTATAACCTGACTCTAGAAGAAAGATATGTGCAATATATTTTAGTGCTGCCTTGAGAAGGCATTCTGTGTACTTTATTTACCACTATAAATAGAATCTTGGAAATTCTGGAAGTTAGAAAGTCATAAAAAGTATAATCTGTGGTCTTGTGAGGGAAATTTGAACAAATTATTCATTAAAGACTTTTTAAAAAATCCTGCTGTTCCTACTAAAGGTCCAGGACAGCATGCTCAATTTCTTCCTTCTCCATTTATCCTTCCCATAATCCTGCACAAAACATGGGCCAAGAAATAATGACTAGTCCAGTACAGGGGAAATATTGACAATTATCTCTTCCAGAATGTGGTTGCCACTATAGTGTAGCTGTGTATATGGATATAGATATGATAGGTGTGAAACATGAAGGCCAAAAAACCCATAAAAGCAAACAAACAGAGACTCATTTCTGGGGCCACTATTTATTAAGAACTCTGCAGTATTGAAAATGTATCTAAATTGAATAACTAATAATGCTGATATGTCATCTTGTAATTAATTTTTGGATCCTAGTTGTCTGCAAATAAGTGAACTTAACACCATGCTGTCTACCAGGATCTCTCTTGCAAAGCAAGCTATGGTATGCTCTTCTCCTGCAGGAATATTGCCAATATGCTTCCTTGGTTTATGCTTCCTCCTGATGCCATCTGCCCTTATACACGTGGATAGTTTTCACACAGGAACAGATTTGTGTATTTTCTCTGTTGACTGTTCAAGTGCTGCTACAGTGGATCAGCAAGGGAGCTTCCACATGGCATATTTCCATACAGTTGACCTGCTCTAGACTCCCACCAGTCACCATCCCCCTCCCCTCTTTTTTCTACTTTCAAGAATCAATTTCATATAATCTTTCATTTAAAAAATAAATACCTAGTTCGTTTCAGAGATATAAGGGGAAAGGCATACACTCACAAAAGAAGGGACTAGAGAAAAGACAGAAGGTATGCTGCTGTAACAACATGAATTTTATAAGTTTTTTTTTTTTTTTAAAAGCCCTCCTTTGATGAGGAGAAAAAAATGACTGCTGTGATCAGGGAAAATGGCCCCTATGTGGGTGAGAAAATTCAACCTTTCCTATCCACATGGTGGCCTTCTCAACTTTTCTGAGATTTTGCCTAAACTATTGTGGCAAAACAGGTTAGAGAAAAAGAGGAGAAAAGTCAGGAAAATCCTGGAAGGAAAACATAGATATCACAGTGCTGAGGGAAAACACGGGAAAAAATCCTAGCTTTTCAACAGTATTTAACTCAAGCAGATAACCAGTGTGGAAATGGCCTCACCAACCATATTCCCTTCCCTCTTTCCAAGCCTCAAAAGAAACAAAACTTTTTTGAACCTGCTTGTCCTATAATTCAGAAAAACAATCTGAGTAAGCATTGCCCCCCATGGACTACCCCATTTTATGATCTGTGGAACACACATGGACTTATAACATATGTATCTGCACTCTATAATGCATAGTGGTTTTACTTACATTTGATTTAGTAGGACATTTGTCTGGAAATAAGAGTACAAGTTTGCAGCACTGATCCTGCTTATTATAAAGCATGACTTCAGCTCTCGCCATAACCCCTCTAAGGACCCCCCCCCTAAAAATACCTAAAAAAACTAATGGCCTAACATAGTTTTACTGTGCTACAATTCAGAACATGCCCAACCAGCCAGTCATATTTTGAAATATACTAAAGAGTTGCTAAATAATTTATTTCTTGAAAGGGGCTATTTGTACAAACTGCAGCAAACCAGAACAATGTTTACAACCATGTTATATCCTAGAAAAAGTGTAGTTTACAATAAACAACTATAGTGCTACAATTAACTATAGTGCTACAAATGGCAGTGCCATAAATAAGTCTTTCAGGAAAGTGTATAGTTTATTTATGAAGTGAAGCATTCTGGTTTCTCTTAACATTGCATTCCTATGCAGAGTTACTCTAGTTTAAGTCCATTGATTTAAATATATTTAAAATGGAGTAAGTCAGCATAGAATTACACAGTTGGAGACATAACTATCCACACTTAAAATAGGCTCAGGTACAACCATCTTCCAAAGAGATCTTTTCCACAAGCCTGACTTATTTGTGATGTTCTTGGTAGCCAATCCATAACCATTTAAATCAGTTTGGCCACATTATTTCTGCCAATTTGTCCTCCCCATGAATTTTCAGGGCTGTGGAGTATTTTCATTCACATGTGCCTTAAATAATGAGGATTCTCAAGGGATGGTATTGTCATTACAGGAATTGGTGATATAACAGCACCCCTTAAAAGACAATCCTAAAATATCAACAAAGAGATGTAATGTACTGAAAAAGATTACCCCAAATCAGCTACCAAAAAAGAGGTTGCAAAAGAAGCAGAAAAAAACAAGGAAATAACCAGAAGCAGAAGCAGTAGTAGTAGAATAGTTTTGGCACAAAAAATGTGTCCAGAAATAGGGAATAAACAAAAGTAGTATCGGGACGGAATCCACAGACAAAACCTATTGAAAAAACCAAGACACAAATGTCAATCATGATTTTCCTTTGAATTAAAATTTTCAAAAATTAAAACACGAAAGGACAATGCACTAAAATAAATCTTCCTCACAATACATTCAGTATTAAGATACATTTGAGTCATTCATTCATTGCATTCCTTTTCTCATTTTTTTAAGAATGGAAAGAAAAAGAAAAAAGGTGATACAACATAATTGTGTTTGTCGAAGACAATCATGTATTTTAAATTTATATATATCCTCTTTGTAACATCTGAAATATTACCTCTTTATTTCAACTACAATCATTAGTTTAATCATATTCATTAAAACCTTCAACAAATAAAAATTAGATCAAGGTATTTCTTCTTTCATTTGAAATGTTTTGGTGTTTGAAGGTAATTCACTCATAGGCCGCGGTCAGGACCCAGTGTACCTGAGGGACCGCCTCCCTGCCTATGCCCCCCAAAAAGTTCTGCGCTCCACCGCCACCAACCGGCTAATGGTCCCTGGCCCTAAAGAAGTCCGCCTGGTCTTGACCAGGGCCAGAGCATTCTCCATCCTGGCCCCCACCTGGTGGAATGAGCTCCCAGAAGAGATCAGGGCCCTGACGGAGCTTAAACAGTTCCGAAGGGCCTGCAAAAAGGAGCTCTTCCGCCAGGCATTTGGTTAAGACCAGGCACAACCAACAACAAACAAAGGGCCCCCGCTTTCCCCCCCCTTCCTCCCAGAACTCCACCGGAGTGCTCTGGACCTGTTGTGCCATTTGCACGGTTGCATTGGTATACTGTTATATTATTATTATTGTTATACTGTTTATTATACTGTTATTCTGTTACAACCACTGTTATTATTGTATGATTATTAATGAAGACTGTTCTATGTATTGTTTATAAGTTTAGTGTAAACCGCCCTGAGCCTCCGGGGAGGGCGGTATAGAAATATAATAAACAAACAAACAAATAAACAAACAAACAAATAAATAGCTATGACCTTATTCTTAACTTGTAAAAAAAGTGCCATCTGCCCAACAAGGACAGAGATCTATGCTTTTATAGCTGCTAATTATTGTTTGTTTTCAGTATTAATACTGAAACTGTATAAAAGCAATCTTCATTAAAACAACAAATAATAAAAAGTGACTTAGTGTTTCAAATACAAATCTTGAGCTCTCTGTCAACATAAAATGCCTTCACGTAGGTATAACAAGCATCTCCAACTGATTCCATGATTCAAATTTAGGATAATTGAACAACTTTTAAATAACAGTTCTTTACTCATATATGAAGTGTACCTTGCTCAATTTTGTCAAACTAAGAAATTATCATCTGCTAGTCTACATTTTAATCCCAGAAATGTGTTTATTTATGACTCTATTTCCACATCTAAGAACTACCATTTATCAATTAGGGAGTAAAATTAAAGGAAAATGAGTAAGAATTGTTCTTCATATTTTTAACCCCACCTCTGAAATATTTGTTCCTTTCTTAATTCCTTAACTCCTTAGCTACTTGCAGTTATGATAACATAAAAATCAATGTAGACTTTTGATTTTGTAGACTTTGATGTAGAGGGCCATGATAATCCAACAAGTTAGATTCCTGACAAAGATATGAGCAGTCGGGACTTACCCCGGCTGCCTTTGCCGCTGCGGGGAAGCCCGCAGCACGAGGACCTTGGACGGCCGGGGCTGAATGTCCCCGAGGCCCCGGAGCATGCCGCATGAGCGGCGCGAGTACCGCACGTTGAAGGGAGGCAGTTAGCTTCCTCCCCATCCCTGCCTTATTTGAAAGGCAGGGGCGGCGGTTGCGCGGCTTTCCTCTCGGCGCTGACTGAGGGAAAGGCTGGGACGAGTGGCTCCTTCCGCTTTTCTGTCAGCCTGTCAGCTGGCCCGTTGAGGAAAGCGGCTCTAGCGGGGTTTTCTTTTTGGCAGCGTCTCAGATGCGACCAATTATCCAAAAAAAAAAAAAACCGGCAGGGATGGCTCCGCAGCGCCGCCCAGTGGCCAGAGCGGGGAATGGGCAGCCTGCTGAACGGCCAGTTAGTGCTCGTAGAGCACTTGGCCGGGAAGATGCCCAGAGGGCACGGGAACGACCTCCGTGCCGTGGGGCAGTGAGGGAATCCATGACAGGAAATTCCCATGTGGGAGAATTAGTGGGGAGGCGTGGAACAAAGCCAAGCTCGTTATGCTACTAGAGGAACAAAAAATAGGCAGGCAGATGCCAGGGCAGACCCGTCTCCTCAGCACCAGAACTCTGCGGAAGCAGAAGGCAGGCAAAATCCCATGGCAAATAATGAGCAATCAGAAACTGCTCCTGGCACATCAGTGTCAAAGGGTCCAGACTTGCCACAGAGGCCACAAGGGGCTGTAGTGGGGGAGATGCGGGAGATGTACTTTGCGGGAGATGCAGAGTCTCCTGGGACATTTGAATTTTGCATGCAAGGCGGTGTCTCTGGGACGAGCCTTTTGTGCTAGGCTTGCAAGATCAACGGCAGGGGTGGTACTAGCGCATCACCACATACGTTTAACGCGTTCATTAAAAGAAGATCTTAAGGTGTGGAGTGAATTTGTGGAAGGGTTTAATGGGGTATCTATTTGGCAAACTCCATTGATACCAGAAACATCGCTTCAGATTCATTCGGATGCTTTGGGGAGCTTAGGTTTTGGGGTGTTATTTAGAAACAGGTGGTGTGCTAAGAAATGGCCTGCCAAGTGGGGAATGACTGGGGTGTTACGGGATCTTACATTTTTGGAACTTTTTCCAGTTGTGGCCGCTGTCACTATGTGGCGGGAGGCGTTTAAAGATCGCAGGGTACTGTTTTGGTGCGACAACCAAGCGGTAGTTCGCATCGTAAACCGTCAGTCTAGTAAATCCATGCGGGTAATGTGGTTGGTCCGGAAGCTCGTGCAGATCTGTCTGGGGCACAACATAACTTTTGGGGCAAGGCACGTGCCTGGGGTATCTAATGATATCGCGGATGCTTTGTCTAGGTTCCAGGAAACAAGGTTTCGTCAACTCGCACCCACAGCGAACGAGTTTCCGGACCCATTCCCAGAGGAGTTGTGGAGGCTTGGCTTGGAACCATCATAGAGGCCGTCAACAACTCCTTAACTCTGGCAACGCAGCGTACCTATAGGGCAGCTATTAAGGGTTATGGTGAATTTGCGGGGAAAAAGGGGGGCTTGGTGGCTTGGCCCCCAACGGAGAAAGTAGTGCTGCAGTATCTGGTTAATTTAAGGGAGTTGGGGATTTCACCAAGAACTATGGCAGTCCATTTGGCAGCCTTGTCATTTATGAGTAAAGCGCGTGGGTGGTGGGATCCTGCAACTTCTTTTATGGTCCGAAAATCTATTGAGGGATGGAAGAGGCTTAACCCATGTTCTGGAGATCCTCGGCGACCGATTTCACTAGCAGTGTTAAAATGTTTGTTGAAAATCTTGCCAGATATATGCGCTTCGGTGTATGAAACAGTGCTTTTTGAGGCTGCTTTTACACTGGCCTATTTTGGTGCCTTCCGTTGCAGCGAGATCGTAGCTGCATCACAATGTGATACGGGAAACCGGGCCTTAGGGAGGGGAGATGTGGAAATTGTGGGCCAAGAGCTGCATGTTAACCTGCGTACTTCAAAGACAGATCAGTTGAAGCGGGGCTCCTTTTTAGTTTTTCGTAAACAGAAAGGAGGTGGCTTATGCCCAGTTCAAAGTTTGGAGGCATATCTAACACTACGTCCTGATATCCCCGGGCCCTTGCTAATCCATTGTAATGGGTTATGTCTGTCTCGATATCAATTTGGGGCGGTATTACGGAAGGCTTTGGAGAAATTGAATTTGCCGCCAACACAATTTAGCTCCCATTCATTTAGAATTGGGGCTGCGACCGATGCAGCTGTAGATGGAATACCACCGGAGGGCATTATGGCGGTGGGGCGATGGAAATCCTCCACTTATAAGAAATATGTTTGCCCGAGTCTTTTAATTTGATGTGTTCCATATTACAGGAACACATCAAACACCTGTGCCACGGATTTTGGTCATTGGCCACAGCATTGTACATTGGGCAGCGCGTTACGCCATCAGATCTGATAGGACTAACAGTCTGGGCCTGGCTGACCGTTTCCATATTTCCTGGGCTGGAAGAAAAGGCATGCGATGGAGCTCGTTATTGGATGATTTGGAGGTGGCCGTAAAACAAACTGGCATTCCAAAGATAATAATCGTTCACTTGGGAGAGAATGACTTGACCTCGTGGACAGCGGTCGGCTTGAAGGATGTAATAAAAAGAGATTTTAACATCATAAGGAACCATATACCAGGAAGTCAAATTTGGTGGTCTGAAATGTTGGAGAGGAAAAGATGGATGGGTGCAATCTCCCTGAGGAAGATGGATCTTAAGAGAAGAAAAGTAAATAAAGGGATTGCGAAGATCGTAACAGAAAATGGGGGTATGGTGGTGCGACATCCGAATGTAAAACATCAAATGTCAGCTCTATATAAAAAAGATGGGATTAATCTTTCTGAATGGGGGTTGGACATTTGGTTAGATGATGTAAGACAGGCTTTGGTAAGCGTTGGCGGGAGCATGGGGTCAGGGGTACCTAGTCCCCGGCTCAGTGGCGGGTTTTGTGGCATGGGGAGATCCCTTTGCAAGCAGGACAAGCCTGCGTGCTGTTCTGCTCTTGAGTGGGGGCCTCTGTAAGAGGCTGTGAGAAAGCGGTGTCGTTTGGTTCTCATCTTATGGAGTGGAGGCCAAATGGCCAAACCGCATTTCCGGGTGGCAGGGGATCCCATCAGGGGTTCACGCCCCGGTGGGTCCTGGGGTGCCACCTCCCAATACCCAGGAGGACATTGGGGGATCAAGAATTGTGGCTTAGGGCCATGGTGTGGATGGTATTCCCCTGCAAGGCAAGAGCGGTCGGGACTTACCCCGGCTGCCTTTGCCGCTGCGGGGAAGCCCGCAGCACGAGGACCTTGGACGGCCGGGACTGAATGTCCCCGAGGCCCCGGAGCGTGCCGCATGAGCGGCGCAAGTGCCGCACGTTGAAGGGAGGCGGTTAGCTTCCTCCCCGTCCCTGCCTTATTTGAAAGGCGGGGGTGGCGGTTGCGCGGCTTTCCTCTCGGCGCTGACTGAGGGAAAAACCCACCCACCCTCCCTATATATGTTAATATATATATATATATATATATATATATATATATATATATATATATATATATATATATATAATAATAAAATAAAATAAAAGGTTAGTGTCACAACGTTCTGTGAAATGTTGGTATTGCATGGCTTGTATGAATAGGTAATGTATTAATGCTGATTGGACTATATTAACTCATTGTTGTAGGTATAAGACTCCTAGGTAACTGTTTTGGAGCATAAGTCATGTAACGGATTGGTTGAAAGCAAAAGGAAAAAAAAAGTGAGTTGCTGAAGTTGGTTTCTTTGTTACATATTTGATCTCTACTTTAGTCACAACTGGCGGGTTTTGTGGCAGGACAAGCCTGCGTGCTGTTCTGCTCTTGAGTGGGGGCCTCCGTAAGAGGCTGTGAGGAAGCGGTGTCGTTTGGTTCTCATCTTATGGAGTGGAGGCCAAATGGCCGAACCGCATTTCCGGGTGGCAGGGGGTCCCATCAGGGGTTCACGCCCCGGTGGGTCCTGGGGTGCCACCTCCCAATACCCAGGAGGACATTGGGGGATCAAGAATTGTGGCTTAGGGCCATGCAGATATTCTTGGGCATTTCTGCTGGTAATGGTTTGGCTGCCTCATGACCAGAGTCATGAGATGGCGGGATTTCTCCCCATGCCGTTCAACGCTTACATTTAATAAAAAGTTGTGGCCTTGTTACACCAAAAAGGAGAGTTGTGTGGTTTATGAGTCCATGTCATTCGTGGTGTGGTTGGTATTCCCCTGCAAGGCAATACAGTTTGGCTGGTGCCAAGAAATATCCTGGACCTTTCTTATATTTGACTCAAGTGTATTTAATTTAATAAAACATAATTTATTTGCAAGCAGTTGTGCAAATTCTTGTGTGTAGTACTTGGAGAATATATTGAACAATGTATGGGAAAATACCCTAATTTTTCTCCCTGTAGATAACTCTCAGGTCCTGAAACATGAACACTGCAAAATCAACAGTCCCAAAAGCCACTGAAAGAGTTTATCTCAAACAAGAAGGTTCTTACTGAGGACTACTTTTGTGATCAGAGTAGGCATGTGCAAAAAAAAAGAAGGTATTTTCTCAGGTATACTGAATCCTAAAAATATTGATATTTCACAATATTCCTGAATCCCAGTACCAGTATGATATTAGGATTCAGAAAGTTTTGGGGAAAGCTGAACTTTTTCAGCCCAGAAGTATTTAAAGGGACCAAACAGCTGCTCCTGCCTTCACTGGATGGACTTGTGGTCTGTGGGGAATGCTGGTTTGAACTGCCCCCTCCTGCAGAGCCCAACAAACAGTTGATCATGTAGCAAGAACTCGCTCCTCATAATGGGGTTGGGTCTTCTGGGGGGAAGAGTTTGAGCTGGATCTCATGGAGCCTACCAGCTGGCAGACATTTTAGTAATCCCTTTGATTTAACTCCCTTTGGAAGAGAGGGGGGAAGTTAAGAGGAGGGAGGATTTAACAACTGATCAACAGACCAGTAAAGCTGCTAGGTTTAAATGTCCAACAGCCATTTCAGGGATCCATTTCACTTCCCTTCCAGAGGGAAGTTGGAAGGATCACTGAAATGGGTTCCCTTGCAGCCATTACAGCATTATAGCAGGGTAGGGTAGTAAAAGGGAGGGTTTAAATGGTTGTGGGGCAAAATGTACATCTGATTGGTAAGCTGAATATACCTGGAAAAAAAAAACAGGAAAAAGCCAACTTTTATTTGGGCCGATAGCCAAAATAGATTAGAAAATCTGTATTTTAGAAATGCCAGAAAAACGTCAGCATTTTTTTTTTTTTTAGTTTAGTTGAACCAAATGAACATGCCGAGATTTGAGATTGGCACAAATTGGGGAAATGCAGTTAATGGTTTATGGTGTGTATCCATTCATGAATCACTACAAACAGCTTGATAGTTTGGGCCGGTTGATCTGCGATGAACTTCAGTATACAAAGCACAAACTGGCCAAAATTCATTACAAACTTTAGTTTGTGAGCTGGTTCATGCCCATCCCTATTTGTGATCAACTTCTGTACGACAGAGTGGTCAGAACACCAAATGAATGTGCATCAAATATGAATATTTTTGTGTCTGAAAACTCCAGTTGGCTAGTTTTTGCTTATGTGTATCTGGTGGTAGAATCGCACATACATCTTATTTTTTATGAGGCATACAATATAATTCTTTACAACATTACTTATGCAGGTTTTTTTAAAGAAGACTTTCCTTGACATACTGCATCTTTAACATCTCTTTAAAATTACCTGTTGAATGGGCCCCCAGAGAAAATGCAGTTTAAATAGTTATTTAATATAAGTATGCTATGTTTTCTAAGTGGAGAATATTAAATTGTAATTATAAATGTTCAAATTATGCCTGAAATACAGATGTTTATATGTTTCTACATATAAGCTATTACATGAATTTCATTTTTCTCCAGACACACAAAGAAAATGATGAAAATAACAATTTTCCAGTACATTAACACATATTGTACAGGCACAATGTTTTGCTTCAGTAGTTTTTGCATAGAAAACCCATGCAGAAACATCATGAACTCCAATGCATTTCAGTGTCTACATCCTAAAATACATATGAAATAGATGGATTTAAAAAATAAAAGCTGTTCAATTATAAAACCTGTCATAAATTTTTTATGTATATTTCAAAACAGAAACAAATAATAGAAAACTATGAGTAACTGCAATCAAATGAACACAGAGAAACACCTGAGCCACAGTTCCCCCCCCCAAACAAGTAATAACCTAATCTCATGATAAAGATTAGAAAGTATGTGCCACACCTCTGTTGCATACACAGAGAGATAGGATTCTGTAGAGCCTTTCTCAACTTTTTTACCACTGAGAATCCCCTGAAACATTCTTCAGGCTTAGAGAAACCCCAAATTCTATATGATTATGCAGAATACAGTTGGGAAGCATGGCTGCGTACATGCCCACCCAGGGCATCTAAATGATCTACAACAAACCTTTTTGGAACTAAAATACCCAGCCAATGAGGTCAAAGAACAGATTAACAAAACCAGAAGGATACCAAGAGAAAACATGTTAGAAGATTGATCCAAAAGAAAAAACAACAGAACACCACTAGTGGTTACATACAGCTCTCAGCTCATCATCAGTGACTTACAACCCCTACTGGATAATGACAGTTCTCTTTCCCAAGCACTGGGGGGTAAACCTTTCCTTCTCCATAGACAGCTCTCCAATCTCAAACAACTCCTCACCTACAACAATGCAGCATCGAATGGTACTAGAGCTTGCAACAAACCCAGATGCCAACTTTGCTGTGGCACTGGATGATTTTGCAGGAATATACATTCACAGATTAAAGAAAGGGCTGGTTTGAGAAACATGATCTGACATAATTTGAAATAATTTAGGAGATGAATTTGACAAATTTGGAAATAAACAGACTTTTTGACACCTTGTTTAGCTTTTAGAAATAATATGCTACATTGTTAAGACACATATTTAAATTAGTTGTGTTCTTAATGTGATAGTGTTATTTAAATTAGCACCTGATTTTCTAAAGTCCATAATTTGGGACAGCAAAGACTCTACTGAAGCAACTAATTAAGCACTTACAGTAAGTGTAAGGTTGCATTTTTCATTAAATCAATAGGCCCCCAGTGTCAGTAACAAAGTCCTAATTACGATGAAGTAAATTTAGATTGGAATTTGAATTAAAGAGCGATTTTCAATCTAACCGCAGCATGTAAATATTGTAAATTGCTGGAATTACAGTTCAATAAAAGTGAATGGATTTCGCTTTAGAAAAAAAACAAAAAAAAAAACAAAATGCAAATGCACCAGAAAAGGCCTGCTGGATGTGTTGCAAACATCTTGGCAGGATTTGTACATGCACAGAATCTAATATGCAGTTTTCAAACAAGCATGTCAAGGCATGAGAATGCTACCCCATTTACTTTACCATCTTCTAAATATTTCATTATCTGTTCTGAAAATGAATAAATTTAATCTCTCCCAAGTGATCAAGCAAAATGATGGCTAATGTACCCACTTACTGTGTTGCTTTAGTTTGATGACTATATTGTTGTGCTAAAGCACAGTGTGAAACCAGGTTATCAGGTTATAACTGGCAGGGATAAAAAAAGCCAAATGCTGGGAGACACAAAATAAACCATTTTCTAGGCATAAATCATACACTTTGAAGATTCCAAAAAGAAAGGGGGGAAAACTTTAGCAAAATTACAGACAATAGCATTTTAATCAAACAAGTATAAAACTGAAAATAATTGGAAGTTTGTGAGAATTTCATTTTGCTTCAAACAAGCACTGAATCCACAGGATATTAATTAAATGGGGGAGGGAGAAACTATACAGTAGGTGAGGTTATATTAAGCAAAAAACTCATAAAACACCAATATTATGGGGGTCACATATACTATATTGCAAGCGCCCCATTGACCTATGTGCTGCATTGTTATATCACAAGGGCAGGGGGAGCCATCTGTGATTAGTCTTTTAAGGTTCTTTTGAAATTCCTGGAAAAGTTACAGCTTAAGCCTTCATAGTACATCACTCACTGAATCAACCTACAGTATTAGGACAAATCAACACTGTGATTCTTGTCACATCTACACAAACTGATCCATGCATGACACTTGTTTCTGGTATTCTGTTCTATTATTTCTGGTAAACCAAGTCCAGCTGACTTCAATTAAAGCTTTTTTTTGAGATGGCAATTAAAGATGACAACATTAAAAAACACAACAGTCTCCAGTAATGAACTACTGTGTGTGCTGGGTGTCGTTAGCCATATGATGCTATTTTTACATCTCATTCAAAATAGCCTTCAAGATGGCAATTCCACTGCATGCAAACATCAATGTCATTCTGGCTTCTCCTGTACTCTGCATTCAATCTAGTCAGAGCTGATATCTGATCCATACTCTGAGATCCAGTGTGGTATAGTGCTTAATAGCAGCAGGTTCTAATCTGAAGAACTGGGTTTGATTTCCCACTCCTTTAAGAGCATCCAGCTGGGTGACTTTGAGCTACTCACAGTTCTGTTTAACATTGTTCTCACAGAGTAGTTCTCTTAGAGCTCTCTCAGTCCCACCTACCTGACAGGGTGCCTGTTGTGGGGAGAGGTAGGGAAAGGTTATTGTAAGCTGTTTTTGCGATTCCTTTGAGTAGTTAAAAGTGGAGTATTAAAACCCAGCTCATCTTCCATAATGCCACCTCCTATCAAGCTGCATTTCTATACCCAGAGGATCTGCCAAATTCTATGTGTCATTTGTAGGATATCTGGAGTTTGCAGGGTTTCTCTGCTGACGAATAATAAAAGCAAAGTGGTTTTCTTACCACTGTGCGACAGCCAAATTTCTTCTACTGATATGTCAGGATGTTCTCTTTACTTATTTTCACTTGTCTTTGGAGGTTAAATGGGTGGCATCCAGATACATTTCTGTAGTGGCTTCCTACTTAGGGAATGTTGGCAACAATCCAAAGCAAGTCTACCTGGATATAAGTCCCATTTATGTCATGGGTCATTTTTCGGGACAGCTTTAGGATTTTAACTTCTCTTTCTCTAATAATATGATAGTACTACACAACATCTATAAAAATGTAATTCTCATTTGTGTTTAATTCTATTTAAAACAATAATCTAGCATCTTGAACTTAATAGGAAAAGTGCACTGATTTTTTTTTAATTGAATTTAATTACAGGAAAAAATGGTACATTTTTTATTTGGACCAGTATGATTTGGCTGAATTTGAGCCACCCAAATTACTAATCATTAGTTCAGATTTGGCCAAATTGATCCGGCTAAATCCAAAAAGTACTGAATTTTTTGTGCACAGCACAACTGCATATGCCTGCAGCTGATCTCTGAGGATCAGCTGTTTGGTGGCCTCTAGCCCCTCCCAGGCAGAAAAAAGCCAGATCTCTGCTGTCTGGGAAGGTAGGAAAAAGGATGCATTTAAAGAGCAACCAAATAGGTGATCCTTGTGGATCATCTGTTTGGTGGCTCTTTTCCTTCCCCAGCCTTCCCAGGCAGCAAAAAGAACTGACTCCTTTTGTTGTCTAAGAAGGCTGGAGTTGAGAGAAGGAGGGATTTAAAGGTGGTCCTCATGGCCTACCCAGGCTGCAAAAAGAACCGACTCTTTCTGCTGCCTGGGAAAAAGTAATTTAAAGAGTCAACCAACAGTGATCCTCATGTTTGGTGGGTCTTTCCCCCCCTCAGATTTTCCCCAATCTTTCCTGGCTGCAAAAAGAGCTGGTTCTTCCTTTCCAGGCTGCAAGAGCCAACAAAAATATAATCATCACAGACTGCCTGTTTGGTGGATCTTCCCCCACACCTGCCTTCCTAGGAAGCAAAAAGTTAACTCTTTCCTACATGGGAAAGCTGTGGCTCATGTAGACTGTTTATGCACCGGAGGTGTCATGCCGGGCTGCAGGCTGGAGTTTTAGTCGTTGCCCCACCTCTTCCTGCACCAACACGAGGAAGCATTTGCCCCACCTCTTCCTACACCAACACGAGGGAGCACCTCATCCGCTCCCGATTTGTGCTCCTGCATGGGAGCTGGGGCAGTGAAGTTCCCAGTGCATAAATGGTCATAGGGAGGCATTTAATGAGCTGTCAGTTGCTGATCCTGACCAATCAGTTATTTGACAGCTCTTCAACCACTCTACAGCCTGGGAAGAGTCTGATTGGCAGGCATTTAAAAGGCATGTCGAATAGCTGATCATTGGGATCAGCTGCTTGGTGTCTCCCCCCCCCTTTTTTTCTTTAGAGTTTAAATAGGTTGAATTGCTGACTTGCCAAATCACAATTTGGAAACTATTGATTCATCTGGTTTAAACTTCAGGGGTCAGTAATTCGGCTCATATACATCCAAAAATAACCTTAATCAGCATCAATTTGGGTACCTTTAATTTCATATGAACTGAATCACCCATCCCTACTTCAGACTGGGCAGTAACAAAAACATCACTTTGCAATAGTAGCAACTTTATCAGTTAACACCTGCTTAGGAGGTGAATGCAAATATAATTTTGCATGGACATGCCTTAGTTTGTTCCTTGTTAAGTGTTGCTTATCTATGCATCTTAGCATTTAACTTTTCTTTGTGGAAAAAAGATCTGAAAAAGAAAAGGTAAAATATGCATAGAAATATACAGGACATTCCTTATTTATATGTAAAACCTTTATTGTATTTTGTTATTTTAGATTAAATCCTGTTTCAATTCTATTCTCTCAGGGATGCAGTAACAGTTTGAGCTCAGCATGAAAGCCATCAAACACTTGAGCTGAAATTTAGATTGGGCAATTTTGTCTGTTGAAGTAGAAAAGGATATGTGGAATGGCAGAGAACAGTTTCCTGCTTATGGAAAAGCAGATGTTTTAATAACTTGTTTTCTACAAGGTGCGGGGAGCGGTATAAATAAAACAGTAAGGCTAAGGGGGGCGGGCTGAGTCTAAGATAGGAAACAGGAGCCGATTGGCACCTTTGCCCCGGACTGACAAGAATTCCAGCCAGTCGGGAGAGGGGCCAATCGGAAGGCGCAAACCGCCCAGAACCGTATGGAAGGGTGGTATAAAAATCTTAATAAATAGTAGGCCTGTGCAGTAGGCCTCATTTCTGCATGTTTGATATAGGCTGATATATTTGTTGTCAGAATATCTGTGCTCAAACCATTTCTACATACATACAGACTGAAATTCAGAGGACAGGCTGAAAAAGTAAATATACTGTTCCTTTATTCAAAGCAAATGTTTCACTATGTATATCTGTATTCTAGAAGGTTCTGCAAATAATTACAGTTCCAGTAACAGCCCCTAATTTATTATTATTATTATTATTATTATTATTATTATTATTAGATTTATTTCCCGCCTCTCCCGATAGGCTCGAGGCGGGTCACAACAACTAATCCCATTAAAATTCCCATTAAAACATCACTCTACTAACATGGCGGCTAAAAATACCATCCCTCCCCCAATTATTAAGAGGTGAAGAGGAAAGGATAGGGGAGTAGCGTACAATCCAACTCCTAGGGGGGGAGCGATGTCCCTGATTTGCTGACCCCAGCCTCAACCATAGACCTGGTGGAAGAGCTCCGTTTTACAGGCCCTGCAGAAAGCTGACAAATCCCGCAGGGCCCGCAGATCACCCGGGAGCTCATTCCACCAGGTAGGGGCCAGGACTGAAAAAGCCCTGGCCCTGGTCGAGGCTAGGCTCGCTTCCTTCGGGCCGGGGACGACCAACAGGTTCTCACCCGCAGAGCGTAAGGCCCTGCGGGGGGCATAGAGCGGTAGGCGGTCCCTCAGGTATGTGGGTCCCAACCCGTATAGTGGGTCCCAACTCGCCGCGTCAGACCGCCGCTCGAGGGAACCCCCAGCAGTCGCGCGAAGCGCGCCTGCTGGGGGTTCCCTCCCTGCCGGTCTGACGCCTTCTCCCCTTTCAAAACCCCTTTTTATAAAGGGGCTTTGAAACTAGTAGTTACATAATTTTCAATTTAGAAGAAAAATCACATTGTTGTTATTGTTGTTGTTGTATTTTTATCCTGCTCTTCCTGTGTGGCTCAGGGTGGGTTGCAATGTACCAAATATACATAGTTAAAATACGCAATTTAAAAATCTAAAAAAACCACAGTATTAAAATTCTACACAATTACCAAGACAATAGTTGTAAATTTAAATTTAAAAATATTTCTAAAGCTACCGAGAGCAGCTGTGTTGACAACATAATCTTGCAGTACTGAGAGGAGAAGGAGGACGGCCATATAAAGAGCTGTTGGTTCTCAAATGGAGATTTAGCTGGATGGACTTGAACACTTAATCTACCTTTCAAATCCCATGTATTAACTAATAACTGGTCCTATTATGGAACAATAAAGATCTTTTTGATTATAAAGGCCATAACTTGCATCTTATAGACTGCTTGTACCTAGCAACAATACATTAATTCATTCCACATATATTATCAAGTGTATTTCTTTGCTTTTAACAAGCCATATACAACACACAACTTTCAGTGTATATGAAACTTTAAAGATGTTATTTTTCACTCCTTTTCATTTTCTTTAAATAAAGATAAAATGTGCTCTCAACTGGATTAATTTTTTAAATATTTCTTGGATTATATATTAATGCATCACAAATCATATTATTGCACATTATGTAAATATGGTTAAGAGAGCTTAACCTTCATTAATCATGCTCTTGACTTAAACCCAGTTTTCAAAAAGCCTAGGCATGCTGTGCCTTGTGTACATTTGCCTACCACTGTTACAAACTCAAAATACCCTGCCCAACTTATTTCCATGCAAATTCAGGACAAATTACAAAGGAAATAGGACAACAGAAGAGGGGAGCCTCCAGTACAAGGGTGATTCTATACTTGAAATTAGCTGTTTTAGGTTGGCTTGGAGACACCTGAGAGGGCACAAATTCCAGCAGTAGCATTTTCCTTTATATTACAGTATTTGCTGGTGTATAAGACTACTTTCCCCCCTGAAAAACATGCTTCCAAGTGGGGGGGGGGGTCGTCCTATACGCCAGGTGCACTTCAGTTGGGATAGACATAGCTGCCCATAGTGACCCATAGTACTGTAATGTAACAAACTCTATATTTTGAGTGGAAATATTGGGGGGTCGTCTTATATGCCCAGTCGTCTTATACGCCGGCAAATACGGTACTACAACCGAAAGAGTTCAAGACATTTTAAAAATGAAAACTTGGAACTCAGAGAACCTGATAAAATATTGCAATATTGTTATATCAATATAACACTATTAAATTGCCAATAAAAATACCTAATGAGGTAGGTTCTGCTGCTTCCTGTGCTGCTGACAGAGAGAAACTCCAGTGGAGACAATGCTGGAATACTTAATTCTGGGGTTGGACTTCTCTCTTCTAACCCCCAAAATTTTGAACTTTTAACATTTCCAAAAATCAGGAAAAGTGAAATGGTTTTCTATCCCAAATCTAGATAAGAAATTCTGAAAATTATTGAAGTATACTCCCCAAACTGTGATCTTATCATCTGTTCAGTGCAAGTGTCTTCTTGGATCCTACCATTTTGGAAAGGTAGTTTTGTTAGTCTGCTGCAGCCAAAAGAAGAAAGGCTCTTATGATACCTTATAAACTAATAAACATTTTGTGGAATAAACTCTAATGAACCAGGGGCAATATCACTGAATGCATGAAATGTTGTCTCAGTGGGCAGAAATATGCATGCATGTGACCTTTTAGGAAAAAAAATTATCCTACGAGTTCAGCAGTCACAACGCCATGGAAATACCCCCCAACAGTACTGCCATTAGAGAAGTGACTGAAGCCTCGTTTTAGAAACTATTTTTTTCACAAATTGCAAATATTTTGATTGCTTTACTACCTAGGGAGTGTACTGATCCTCTGAACAGTGTGGGAGGAAAAATTTAAGTCTTCATTGAGACAGAGGTAATTGTCCCTTATTTTCTATTGGTGGAAATGTCTCCTGCTAGTGGAAAACACAGGATGCAGACAATATTTTGTAATTAAACATAAAACAAATAGCACACATATATAGGCACAAAGAGATTTTTAAAAATTGCATTGTTTTTGTTCAAATTTAGAAAAGAAAATTGGACAAAATTAGTATGACAGCCAGAAGAAAAAAAGATGGTCAATTAAAATTAGGAGTAACACATACTTGTAAATAAATAATGGTGGTTAATGATCAGACCAAAATGCAAAGAAAGATGCTGGGTTTTCTACAAAGATTATTACTTTTAAAAGCCATACCTTACCCAAGCAGAATAGACTAGGTTTGAGAAAGTAATCATGGTAAGAGATTAAGTTGCCCTTTGAAATGTAGGTCACATCACTTAATCTCAGTGCACCCTTGTGACCTTAAAATCTATGAATCCTCTGATTCCCAAGCATTATAGAGCACAATTTCCAGTGAAAACTGAGCGTAGTCTATGAAACTCTGAATGTGGAACCTATGGATGTTTTTTTCCCCCTGTAGAAGTCCAACCAAATAGGCATTGTGGTTTGAATTATTATAGAAGGAAAGGAGATTTACCAAGCTGACACTCAACATGGTCACAATTTACAGTAGTGCTTATATCTTCAAATTTATCTGTGGCTACATTTCGGATACTTCACAGGGAGAGTTTTGATCCCCCAGAAGCATGGCACCCCTGGAGAGCACTTCTGAAACATCATGTCTTGCCCATATTTTAATGGTAGTGACAGGTTTTATTTTATCAAATTCCTGTTTTACGCTTGTAAAATTTCATGAGTGCATCAATTCTTGATCTGAAAAGAGTTGCGATTGTATTTTTGAGGCAGTGTGAACAACATCTGTCCCACTTATCTTCCATTTCAATTTAACATTTATGTACAGGAGTTGCCTATATTACCAGTATAAAAAACCCTCCAACCTTAAAAAGTCTTATCTTCAACTTTCATTCCAGAGCTTCAAAAGGGCTGTGAATTTGCATCTTACTCTAGGGAAGATGCAGTTTAAAAACATTTTTTTTGCCCAGCTTGCTCCATTAATTTCTGAGGAAAATGCACCTACTGCTGTGAATATGACAGTTCTCAACCTTGGTGTTTTTACAGGATGTCCCTCTCCAGGGAGCAGGCAATACCATTCTGACTTACCCTGTTGGAACTGCACCTCCTGCTGGGTAATCAGCTACTATAGCACTAAAGGAGAGACCTTAGTATGATTAACTGAATGCCCCTTGTGAATGCTAAAGAGAAAGAGAAACAGCAAGTTGGAAGGGCGGGGGGGGGGGGGGGAGTGAAACAGAAAGTGAAAGAAGAGGAGCTGTTTTAAGTAATCATCTCCTTTTCAATCAAGGCTGATGATTTACAAATGCACAGAGTAGCTTAATTATTAACAGCACTTAGCATTTCATACATCCAAGTAAGCTTTATCTTAAAATAATATTCATCGTCTCTATCACACATTTTCTCCCCATTACATCTATGAGCGACTGACAAACAATATTCATTTTGTAATGATTATCTGACTCAGGTAAAGCTGATTTTCTATTACTTCAGGCCCAAGCCTCTGACAAGGGCACAAAAAGGATTATTTTTGCAGCAGTTTCCAGCCCAGCTAAATCAGCAGATAATGCCATCCACGATGCAGAGTGATCTTCACCTAAAGCCCTCCTCATTGTTAATGTTTCTCACATCTCAAATGTGCCACAGTAGCAAAATTATTCGAAACACAGCTCTTTGGTGTCACAGGAGAAAGAGCAAAATTTCTCCAGCTTTTAAAACTTTCCTTTGTCAATTAATACCCCTTTTTGGCAACAAAATACTCAGTGTTCTGACCCCCCCCCCTTCAAATTAAATTATCACATGAAGAAAGTGTATCACATGATAATCCATTTGTAACTGCTTTATCATACACAGCACTTCAAATGAATGCTCTGTACACTCTGAGATAAATGGAGACACAAAAGAAGTCTACTATGCTCTCTGGCAAGACACATAAAGTGAATTGGAACGCAGTGACAGTGGTTATTCAGATAAGAGCAGGTGGCACTGTCTTTGAAGACTGACAGGGAAGTAGGCTAAGCTTCTTATTTTGAAAGTTTTATTTACTGAATATGCATATGCTCTTTCTTACAGAAGAACATTTTAAAGTGAATCTTTCATTTTGCTTCAAGAAAATCCAGTCATGCTCCAGGTTTGAATTGGGAGAAGGTCTATTTAGGAAAAGACAGAGAATGGTTCCTGTTCTACTTGCTTATTTTGCTCATTTAATTATGTCTATGGCACATTTTAAAATTCCTTCCCGAGACAACTTTCGATTAAAAATACTAGCATAAAAACAAGCCATTAAAATCAGTTACTGGACATAAAGTGTTAGAGTGAGGGACTCAGCTTGCCTGGGGGTGCTACATCACTCAAAGTACTCAAAGTATTATACTTTTGAATGCGTGACCATCTTTTTCTTAATTTGGGAGCTGCCATCTGACCCCTCCTCACCCGTGTCTCTCTCTCTCTCTCTCTTCATTCTCTGACTCTCCATGTGGCCTTCCATGGGCATTCATGTGTCTGTTGGTCACTCCTGTAGATACAATGTCTTCATACTCTTATACACATAAATCTGAACAAGCTGGCCATTTTTGAAAGGGAAAGTACTCTTTTAAATTAGGTTTCTTTCTCTTCTTTTGACTGCAACCTGAATGTGAACTGGATCTACTTGTGTGTGTGTGTGTGTATATATATATATATAAAGAGGATAAGAGTAGGCCTGTGTAGAGCGAGTTGCAGAAGTCTAGTCTAGAGGGGACTGTCGCATGGATCACTGTGGCTAGGTACTCTGGGTCCAGGTAGGGCTATATATATATATATATATATATATATATATATATATATATATATATATAGAGAGAGAGAGAGAGAGAGAGAGAGAGAGAGAGAGAGAGAGAGAGAGAGAGAGAGCCTCTTGTGGTGCAGGGTGGTAAGGCAGCAGACATGTTGTCTGAAGCTCTGACTATGAGGCTGGGAGTTCAAGCCCAGCAGCCGGCTCAAGGTTGACTCAGCCTTCCATCCTTCTGAGGTCGGTAAAATGAGTACATCTGCTGGGCCTCCCCTCAGATGCCCTTCCAAGACTGAACAAATTTGATCTCCCCATTGTTATTGTTATTTATGTTGTGTTATAAATTATTACTTGGTTCTTGTGATGTTGTGTTGAAACTTGTATGTTATAGATTATTATAATGTTCCATGTAAAATTACATAAAATTCCATGTAAACCCCCCAGAGCTGTAAAGAATGGGCAGTATAAAAAAATCCAAATAAATACACAAAAATAAAATAAAAATATGTGTATATGTGTATAGAGTTAGAGATATTTGCAATATACTCCTTGAGAAATGTATTTACTGTACTCAGGTTCATGCTCTGAAACTGGGCAAACTGTGCTATATTAGCTAAATATCTCAAAAGAGTTATGGGCCCAGTAAGAATTTTAAGAACTGGGATCCAGCCAAGTTTAAGGTTTAACCAGGATTTTTTCTTGTTTGTTTTTCTCTTGAACAAATGCAAGACCATAGCCTGCTGTGACACTGCAACTGTCCCAATCTATGAATGCAGAAAGAAATTTCTTTCTTTTTCCTTTCCTTTTGAACTGCTAAACTATAGCCAAACAATATGCAGTCCTAGGTGTAAACTGCACGGAGCTTTTATTCCAATCCCAGGTCGATTCAGTCCTTGCTGTCTACACAGAATGCGATTTCCATTTTGATTTGGGGTGATTTAAATTTTCCTTCTGCAGCAAGAAGGAATGATCCAGAGTGACCCTACCTTTATTGTGCGATATCTTAAAGTGCTTTTAATACTCAATATTTCAGATATTTCAGATTGAGAAAGCAGGCTGTTTTGAACCTCCATGGTAGAGATTGGCCAAAGGTGGCCATGTGACAAGCTTGCTTTAAAGGAGAAGCCCCTAATTTCTTTCAACTTCTATTGGTCTTGCATTTTCTCTCCCTCCTCTGCCTTCTTTGATCCTCACTCTCCCCCCTCCAAGAAAAGAAAGAAAGAAAGAGGCTTGGCTCCTCCCCCCTTCTTAACTATCCTAACCACGCACAGAACACTTTCCTGTTGCAATGAGGAGGGGGGGGAAGAGGAAGAACCGAGTTCAAATCAATCTGAATTCAACAGGATTGACAATGGAATAAACAAAGTAAATGCAGACTCTGACCCAGAGAAACTTAGCAGGGATAATTTCAATGTGAGCCTTTTTCGAACTGAACATCAGCTTAAAGAGAAAAAAGCTATTTTTTCTTTAACTGCATCACAACCTTCATAGTCTGAAAATGAGATCAAAAATAAGAGAATGCAGATGGTGAAATACAAAATGTAATTATTACTTCACTGACTAATTCACAATTGGTGTACATAAAAGTACAAGACATTGAAAAAGAGATTATTGAAGCCTCAAGGAAGATCTATGGAGAGCAAATCAAGGCTATCTAAAGTTCTCTGTTTATAGAACTTTTAAAAGTTAAGCTACAAGAAAGTGGAAATCCAGAGGCCCATATAGAAACATTTCTAAATGTAATTGATAAACTTGCAACTGCTGGTAAAGTGCTAGATGAAAAATTACAGTTTTGATTGTTTCTAAATTTCCTACCTGAATCTTACTTTGCATTCATTTCAACATTTAATAGGTAAGATTTTTAATTGGAGGATGTTGTGGGGCTGATAAGAGCTCAGTGACATAAACAAAAGGACTATTGTGAGCCATGCAAATGCAAGGATGACCCCAAGAGGTATGATCGGGGGGGGGGAGGGGAAGGAAATAAACTGATTGACCCCATGAAGCCCAACCCCAAGACAGAAGAAATGTCCCTCACTGCTTCAATGGTAACAAGCCAAGTCCTTTCCAGAGGGCGTGTTTTCCTAATAAAAATGCAAGTTCTAGCTCCAGCAAGTAACCTCATGATCAAACACACGAATTTCTTCCAAATACAGAAGGATTCCTGCCAAAGAAAGCAATTTAATTATTTAGCACAAACAAATGAAAATTACAAACCTTGACTAAGACATCAGATATTAATTGTTGATGAACTGGACACAAGTTTGTGGAAAAGTGCATAGCTAATGGAGATCAAGTAGATACACAAAGAAAAAAAAGTTACATTGAATTGCCAAATACTGGAACTAAAATTACTGCAGATGACATTTTATAAATTCCTGATTCAAAGGCAAATTTGCTAGGTATAATGACACTCTCACAAAAAGGATTTGCCATAAACTTAGAAAATAGAGCCTTTGAACTAACCTTCAGGGAGCCAAAGTCCTGCACTGCCAAAACAACTGCTGACCAGGGTCCATTCCGCACACATAGAATAATGTACTTTCATTGTGCTTTGGCAGCTGGATTTTCCTGTGCGGAACAGGAAAATCTACTTCTAAAGTGCATTGAAAGTGCATTTTGTGTGCAGAATAGGCCCAGGTGTCCTTGGAGCTTTCTCACAGGAGATTTGCTCACTGTGATTCAGAAGCAAAAATAAAATGGGAGGGGTAGGACCCAATGAAGGACCAAACACAGATCAAGTTATGAGGCACTGGGATACCAATATGGCGAATTAAATATATAGAGTAGACTTCTATGGAGTCTTCAAACTTCCATTGTTCTTTATTCTTTGATATTTCATAAATCCCAACGCGTTTTGCTCTTTAGCTTTTTCAATTTTAATGTATTCAAAACCAACTTTGATTTTGTAAAATAATCTCTTAACCAGGGGTAGTAAAACTGCGGTCCTCCAGATGTCCATGGACTACAACTCCCATGAGCCCCTGCCAGCGAATGCCCATGTCCATGGACATCTGGAGGGCCGCAGTTCTACTACCCATTCTTAACAGTGAATAAGGTTGTTTTAACAAATGCTACTCGTGGCTTATGGTGCTCTACTTAGTAGAAGATCTGTTTGGATGTACCAGAGCACAGATGCAGTTAGGACAAGCTATCCAGGAAACGAATGGGGTTCTGCCATCTGATGGAAATTTTAGATTGGTTTTGTATTTTACTGGGGATTAATTGAAGGGGCTTTTATGGCAAGTGCTGTATTTTATTCTTTTATGTGATGCAAGCTGCTCCAGGACGACTACGTCAAGAGGTGAGGGGCAGGGTTTAAATTAAAATATAAATAAATATCAATAGATAGAGAGATGAATAGATGTAAAATAAAAAGTAATTAACTTCTACCCATTAAGGAAACCCTTCCAGGATCATCACGTAACCCCAGGGTTTCACAAAATTCCTGGTTGAGAAAGCCTGTTCTAATTCCCCAAAATTGAGATGCCCTCAACAACCACTTGAGCTAATACACATTAACTATTATTATTAATATTTATAGGCCACCGCTCTTGGCCCAGCCAGCTCCTGGTGGCTAACAACAAATATGAAATACAGAGTTAAAAAGTACAAAAACCTACATAATATATTACTAA
The DNA here is from genome assembly GCF_049243985.1 of Paroedura picta. Lineage (NCBI taxonomy): Eukaryota > Metazoa > Chordata > Lepidosauria > Squamata > Gekkonidae > Paroedura > Paroedura picta. The sequence continues at coordinate 38,643,429 of NC_135378.1, forward strand.
ATCATGAAATATGAATCCTTCATACCACACACAATCCCCCCTTACTGCCATTCCCAGGTAGTTGTTAGAAGTTGAATAATCAAAGGATGATATTCCCTTGGCCTGGCTTCAACCAAAAGCCTGGTGGAAGAGCTCCATCCTACAGGCCTTACAGAACTGCATTAGCTCTAGCAAGCCCCATAGTTCTTCCAGGATTTAATTCCACCAGGCAGGGGCCAGGCTGAAAAGGCAATGGCCCTGGCCAAGGTCAAGTGAACTTCACATGAGCTGGGGATCACCAGCCAACTAGTATTCACAGAGCAAAGAGCCCTGCATCTGTATCTGGTCCCTCAGATATGTTGGACCTATCAAACCAGCATATACAAGAAATAATACATATCTTCTTTTACAGATGATTTTTGAAGGTATACTGTGTGTTCTTTGTTAAGGCAAACATTGCAAAACTGAGAAGAAGCTGAGAAACCACATTGCCATTGTTTCTTACAAGTTCATCAGGAACCCCCAAGCTATCCAGTCTCACTATGGAGGTGACTACACTTTGACATCAGTGCAGACATTACTAAAGGAATGTTGAGTCCAACCCAGAATTACGCTACCCCACACATCAGAACAGAATGGGGTTGCTGAGCACAAGAACTGCTTTTTAATGGACATTGTCCAATACTTGCTGATTGACTCATGCCTTGGCTACAGGCAGTGGGGTGAAGCTGCTATGACTGCAAAACAGATTGTCAAACAAAGCCACAAAGAAAACTCCTTATGAGATATGGCATAGAAAAAAGCCAAGCCTAGAACACCTTAGGGCAGTGGTCTCCAACCTTTTTATCACCGGGGACCGGTCAACAATTTTTCTGAGGCCTGGGGGGGTAGTCTTTTGCCAAGGGACGTCACCACCGCCTGAGCCCCTGCTCCGCTTGCTTTCCTGCCAGTGCCCATGACTTCCCGCCGCCCACTGGGGGGCGCTGCCAGCAGCAGCTGCGCAGTGCCATGCCGATGGAGAACCCCAGCCAGGGCGGCTGCTGGAGAACACCAAAGGTGATCCAGTGGCAGAGTGGCAGGGCAGCCCCAAAGACAGCAGTCCGGGAGGAGGATGAGGAGGAGTTGCGGCCTGATACTGACTGATCCATGGCCTGGTCCCAGTCACTGGACCGGGGGTTGGAGACCACTGCCTTAGGGTATTTGGATTCAAGGACTATGTTTATATATCAAAAGAACAAAACTAAAACCCAGAGCTGAAGAAGGCATCTTTGCAGGCTATTCTCCGGAGAGCTCAGGCTACAGAATTGTGGACTCAAGCACTAACCAAATTAATGCACCCAAGTGGTATAGTTTGATGAGCTACCAAGGAAAAATCAGACAGCTGCAATAGAATATTGTCTAATGGCAACAACAACTAGCTGCTGGGGTATCAACCAGAGCCAACAGATGTAATCAATGAGCACACATTAGCAGTTGGTCAGCCAGAAGAGAAGGTGCTAGCTAAAGTTCCTGAACCAGCAGATCAGCCAGAGGAGCTAAACATTGCTTCAAAGGCTGATATCATGGACCTCAGACACTCCATGCAACAACAAGGAAGTTCCAGATGAGAAAGTAATCCAGATGAGAAAGTAACCCAGCTCAGCTCCACATGAACGACATTCTCATGTCTAAACCAGAAACAAGCAAGTGGAGGAAAGCAGCACAAGAAGAAATGGACACACTATGACCTATTATGCATGGCAGCTGCTACGCTGGGCGGCTGTTGCGCTGCTGCGGCAGGGCAGGATGCCCCACCATTCCCCGTGTATGCATGAGGGTGGGCTTCCCAACATATGTTGACGCCTCGGTGTAGCATGCGTACATGTGCTGCGCATGGAGCCGGGAAGCCCAGGACGCTGCCCAGCAGTAGCAGCAGCCGTGGGTGAGTGGGGAGGGGCCAGGGCCCCACTGCACACAACAGCGGGAGCAGGAGGATTCTCCTGCCAGCTCCACGGAGCTCATAGGGGCATGCGGTGTCCATACAGGGACACTGTAGTTCAGGGCTGGGCTGGCCGAAAGGCCTGGCACTCTCAATTATACACAGCGCTGGCCCACCCCAGCCCCTGCTGGCACCCACGGTATCCTGGGGACCGCAGAGGTTCTTGCGTTCTGATAACGTGGGCCTTCCGTGGCCCTGGGCCAGGCCATGACCGCACTGGTGGCAAGGGCATGCATAATTGGGGATTTTCCCCGATGCCCTGCCACCGCCAGAGCGAGCATTCTGGCCCGTGCATAATGGGTCCTGTGAGAACAACACATGTACTCCAACTGAACTACCTAAAGGTAAAAATGCCATTGGGTAAGGGGCTTTTTATTAAGGCTAACATGATGCATATGGTGATGTTGACCATATTTTGTACTAGTAAAATATTCCACAATTAGGATGCTCCTAAGCATCACAGCTTTAAGAAAACTGCAAACAAAATACTTATATATTAAGATTCCTTTTTACATGGTGAAATAGTTGAAGAATTATACATAAAACAGCCACCAGGGTTTATAGATGAAAAGAATAGAGATCTAGTCTGTAAACTTCTAAAGGGGCTTTATGGAGTTAAACAAGCTGCAAAAGCATGGTTAGATAAGCTGACCAAAATGCTATTCAATCAGGGTTTCAGACAAGGCAAAACTGACCCCTGTCTTTATAGCAGACCCAGAGATGGAAAATCAACATATATTTTGACCTATGCTCAGGAACAGATCATTTGTAATGAAAATTTAAATGACTGTGCTGAGATTAAATCCCAACTAAATAAGGAAGCATAAGTCAAACACCTAGGCAATGGGAATTCAGGCTGAATGGAAACCAGACATGATTTATCTTTTTAACCAAAAGCAGAAGATACTGGAGCTATTGCAAATCCTGGGACTGGAATGTGTTATATGGAAATATTTTTGTTATAGTCACTTAAGAAAAACAAACACAAAATCACATAGTTGTACAAATATTTAAGCCCAATTAAATTATGCTTAAGACTTTAGCCTGTGGAAATATAAAAATTGTAGCATTCTAATGCATTCTCATTTGAGAGCCACAGTTTTACTTCAAGTGGTAGTGCTCTGAACTCACATCGTTTCATTACTGTGAAGCTACATGTATGTCAGTAAGAGTATAATTCTATGTAACAATTTGCCTAACTTTGCATGGAATTGGGTTAGAACTTTTGTCCGTTTGTGGATTGTGGGGTAAGGAAACTTTTAATAACTGCATAGCCATTATCATTTCCTTAATATCATTCCCTTGGTTAACCTGGCATATTCAACATTAAACCTGAATAATACCATTCATAGCAGTGCATTGTAAACTCAGCAGAAACCAATCAATCCACTTTCCCCACATAAATATTGTCCCCATAAAAAAAAGATATCTAACTTTCAGAATTGAAATGAAATTGATTGTGTGTTTTTTTCATGACCTTTCCATTTCTTTTTGCCACTTGTCAGTCAGAAGCTAAATGACCTATGTTAAAATATCCATTAATTTTTAAATATGTTTACTCACTTTTGCCAGGAAGGGCAAAATGAAATGCAAATGTCTCAAATTAAATTTTGGGTTGATAGGAAAATACTGTGACAAGGATGGAAACTGACCTGTAGCCTCTTTATTATGTCATTTTTCGTCCTGCAAAGGTGATTAATCCATCTGTAAAAAAATGGTGAACCATTTATTTTAATGAGATACATGATTTACATAAATGCCTTAGCAAATGGTCTCTATTTTTAGAATAATTACTATTTCCTATGTCTCCCCCCCACCCCCGTTGATTAACGTGGTTCAATACCAAAAATTCTTTTGTTATGTTGTATTTTGTGTTCTCTAACCAACTTAGGTGTTGGGATCTTCTCTAGATATAAGGAATTTTTTTAAAATAACTATACAATCAGAAGTTCCATTCAACATAATATCCAGAGCTCATTTATCCATGAAGCATAAAGCATATGCTACGGGCCCTGTGCTTCCAGGGGCCCCATGCAGTGCCTCTCCCCTATGGATCAGAGTTATAGCCTCTCCCTCCCCTTTCCCTATTTAAGGACATTTAGAGTGACAACACTTTTCACTGGGGTGTCTGGCTGCTCCCACCGGAAATGTACTCTGCTAGGGACATTAAACTGGCTCTGGTGCTATGGGCCCCACAAATCCCTTAGCCACTCCTGCTAATATTGGTGGTGATTTATTTATTTTATGTCCAGCTATCTTTTTGTATCTGATAAGTTTCTAGTCATGCAAGATATGCATGGGACAGCCCTAGGCTTCCCATATCCTTAAAATATTCATCAGATTGAATTAAGATAAAAATATCTATCTCACTGGATTAAATATCTATCTCACTGGATTAAAGAGTCATCACACTCATTGTCTAGTTGTTTTTGAACACTTCCTTCCCTTGCAACCAAAGTCTCTGATGCAACAAATATTATTTTGATTACTTCCCCTGAATGGACCAGAGAGCTTCAGGCTTGGTTCTTGGACAACCTCTGCAAATCACTCCTGATTTTAAGTAGAAATAATGAAATTATTTTGCTCTCCATTAAAATACAGTGGTGTGCATTTCGACACATTAGCTGCCAACAACCAAAACCTGTTAGTTGCTTTTGATATTTTACATTGGTACATTTAACTAAGATATATGAAAGTACCGGTGTTGGCAGGATTTTTTTATGATCCTTTTGAGCTTTATCATTTTAACTTTTTTTTGTAGTTATAAAGACCAAAAGAGAGAAAGAGCTGTCAATGTTCAAGTATCATATTTCACAGATTTATTATGCATTTACAGAGCAGATAAGCTCAGTGGGAGAAGTTAATATCAATTGATAGATACGGTGGAGGTGGTGCCCACACTAAGCATGAACTACTGTGGTTTAAGTAGATTTTAATACGCAGTTGGAAATATACTTTGATGTAAGAGAAAAGTTCATGGATTTACTCAGAATATCAGGAAATGACTACCACCGAAGTCTCCAGCTCTGCAAACATCTTTCTTCTCCCTGAAGCAAACTTTAACATACAGTGTTTTTTAATATATAAAGTTCATGTTATGGGAACAGTTCTAGACTCTTGATTTGGAGGAGAAAGGGCAATAGGATTTTAACCATTTATCTTTTTCATCGTCTCTAAAGTCTCCTCAAAAGCCTTTGGAGGGGATGGCTAGATATATGACCATATCCATAAATGACTAGAAAAATTAGCTTACACTGAGAAAGGAGCACTAAGTGTACTGACACTGATCATTTCAGAATACCATGATCATCTCTGGTTCTCTGTCAGGCACCTCATCTGTAAACTGCATTCCACAGTATAAATAAAAGTCTAAGGGGTGTGGGGGTGGGCTCAGTCCATGATGGGGGGCAACAATTGATCCCTTGGCCCCGAACTGAGAAATGGAGGGGCCAATCAGAAGGCGCAAAGCACCTTCCTATTGGCCCCTGCGCTTGTCAGCCTGGGGCCAAGGGGCCAATCCGGAGATGTGTGCAGCCAGGGACCAAGGGGCCAATCCTATTGGGCCCTCACCAGGACAGACCAGAGTTCCATCCAGTCAGGAGATGCAAAGCACCTCCCGACCCGCCCACCCAGCCCAGCCAGGAGACGCCACTGCAGGGAGAGAAGGTCAAGTAGTGCTGCCAAGGGGGATGAGAACAGAGGCTTGGACAGAGGCTTGGACAGGCTGTGCCAGCCCTTTCCCCCCCATGCTGCCCTAACTATCATGTCCAACTGTAACTTTGCCTCAGAACCCCGACAGAGCTCCCTCCCACTCCTTTCAGGCCTGCTGCGAAGGAGCTTTTGACAGCCACTGACTGAGGGGAGGGAGATGATTCCAAGAGCAATGCAAAGGAGCCTGAGGGCATGGGGGTGGATCTTCCTTTTGAGGGGGTGGGAACTTTCAAAGATTTTCATTGTGTTATTGTTTGTTTTTAAGAATATTTAAGGTTTGTTCTTCTTATTGTTGTTTTTAATGTGTTGGTCACCCTGGTCAGGCAAAAAGATGGGGTGTAAATTCTGTAAATAAATTAATATGTCCTCAACTCGGCTAAATCTGTGGATGTTTAAATCCAGAGACTGGAACCATGAATAGACAAGACAGGTCTTTCTACAAACCTGAAAAATGTCCCCAAGCTTGCAGAAAAATATATTTTTTTAAAAAAATGGTGGGGTTAGAACTGCCCAAAAGCAATAGAAGCAATTAGAGAAATGAATACAATTACTAGGTAACAGCACAGTAACACCAACTTCTAGCCATGGTTTTTGTAAGTAAAAGAAGAAGAAGAAGAGTTGGTTCTTATATGCCGCTTTCCCCTACCCAAAGGAGTCTTAAAGCGGCTTACAGTCACCTTCCCATTCCTCTCCCCACAACAGACACCCTGTGGGGTGGGTGAGGCTGAGAGAGCTCTGATATCACTGCCCAGTCAGAACAGTTTTATCAGTGCCGTGGCGAGCCCAAGGTCACCCAGCTGGTTGCATGTGGGGGAGCGCAGAATCAAACCTGGCATGCCAGATTAGAAGTCCGTACTCCTAACCACTACACCAAACTGGCAGAGACAGGGCCTTTTTCAGGTCTGTTTTGCCATTTGAGGGAGGACTCATAGGGGCAAGGACTGAGAGGAACCACAAGGTGATATCATGTGACTTGATTTACCCAGAACTGCAGTTTCCTACTGTTCAACAGTAGCTTCCAATTATCACTTATAGCCTTGAATCTTCACACCAGAAGAGTATTAGCCTAATTATATTTTCAAGTGATTAACAAGAACAGGAAAGCACTGAAAATGGAAAACAATCTAGAAGTTCTAGAAGAGTCCAAGTGTAAATAAAAGAGATAACAGAGACTCTTAAACTTTTGATCTTTAATTAAGCCATTGGACAAATTCTTTCTTTTCTTTGTTCCAATTATCACTCTGTCATGAAAGCTCACTGGGAGATTTGTGGCCTATCAGATATTCTCAGCCTAACCTTCCTCATAGGGTTGTTGTGGGGGGGGAGGGGGAAGAGGACAGAGAATTATCTCAGCTGCTTTGAAGAAGAAGAAGAGTTGGTTTTATGTGCCCTTTTTCTCTACCAGAAGGAGTCTTAAAGCAGCTTACAATTGCCTTCCCTTTCCTCTCCCCACAATAGAAACCCTGTGAGTAGCTGAGGCTGAGAGAGCTCTGACATTGATGCTTGGTTTGTTGGTTTGTTGTTGGGTGGAAAGGAAAGGTGATCCTATAGGACATGTGCAGATGCATATCTTTAAAGACAATGGGAAGGGAAAGATCTAGGAATACTAGCAGAAGCAATCCACTACAATTCTGCTACCTGTGGAGGCCATTTATCAGAATGATATAGATTTCTCCACCATATGGACAGAAGGCAGATTGGAATGGGTCCAGCTCCAGTACAGTTCTGGAGGCCTCACTTCAAGAAGGACGTAGATAAAATTGAAAGGGTACAGAGGAGAGTTACGAGGATGATCTGGGGCCAAAGGACCAAGCTCTATGAAGATAGGTTGAGGGACTTGGGAATGTTCAGCCTGGAGAAAAGGAGGTTGAGAGGGGAAATGATAGCCCTCTTTAAGTATTTGAAAGGTTGTCATTTGGAGGAGGGCAGGATGCTGTTCCCATTGGCTGCAGAGGAAAGGACACGTAGTAATGGGTTTAAACTACATGTACAACGATATAGGCTAGATACCAGGAAAATATTTTTCACAGTCAGAGTAGTTCAGCAGTGGAATAGGCTGCCTAAGGAGGTGGTGAGCTCCCCCTCACTAGCAGTCTTCAAGCAAAGGTTGGATACACACTTTTCTTGGATGCTTTAGGATGCTTTGGGCTGATTCTGCGTTGAGCAAAGGGTTGGACTAGATGGCCTGTATGGCCCCTTCCAACTATATGATTCTATGATTCTAACCACCTTCCCCTGAAATGCAAGATGCAAGGGCAGTAGTAGGCAGGGTCCCACAGGTGCAAAGATGGTTTCTTCAATAAGGGCTGGACCACAGCCTCCATCAGCCTCTGTGGAAATATCAGGTTAGGGATAAGATGATTATATCTCAGAGGGATCTCCTGGTCTCCTCATTGCCTGAGGGATGGGGCCAAGGAGGCAAGTGGTTTGCCTCACTGATACCTATTCCACACAGCAGTGGTTGCACCAGGCCGCTGCTGGAAGTATGTGATGGGGCTGTTTGCTCTGCCACTTCCTGTGTCCCCATGGGGGATCGTTTTTGGTAGCAGGACCAGATTTTTGCCAACACGTGAGGAACCTGGAAGAAAGATTCCACCATGGGGAGTGGGGTTATCCCCATGAAGGTGGGATTGTGTAACAATGCAATCCCACCTTCATGAAAAAAAAATGTACCACCGCAAAGCATTGTGGAGCTGACTGGGGCATTTTTGGTCCTTCTGGCATGCCATTGGAGGGGGAGGAGCCAGGCCTGGAAGACACAACTCTTATCCTTTCAGATAGGCCTGTGGTGGTATAGACCCCGCTGGTGCCTGTGGCAGAAAAAGAAATGCAGAAATCTACATGTTCTCTTGCCATGGGGCAACAGAGGGTGCTTGGACCTGGATGGGGCTGGACCAGCTCCAACATCAAGTGGAAGTGGGGATTAGCCCTGCTGCCATACAAGTGCCTGCCCAGCCTTTTTGCCCCATGCGGAATCTGTCTGAAGCAAGAAACCTATCCACATTGGTTTGAGAAAGCTTCCTGAAGCTCTCAAAACATTTCCCTGAAGATGGCCAAGGGGCATACAGTTCTCCTCCTGTATTAACAGTTGGTGGTAAGTTGTGGCAAACAGACAAGAAATGGCCTTCAAAGGCCTCATGGCTTAGTCCCAACTGATTCTCATATGAGCGCCCTACTTTGAGGCAGTAAGGGACCGAATTACTGTAAACAGTTGAGCTAGATATGAGATTGTGGATGCAATAGAAGTTGCATAGAACTTTCTCTTCACAGCCTTCACTGATGTTTAATGGGCTCTCATAAGCATCCTATAAAATGTTCTTATTGCTTTGTTGGAAGTCTTCCTCAAAACTCGCTCTAACTGCATCAGTTCCTGTATCCTTATTCTCAGATTCCCGGTGTACCAAGAGGCTGATTTGAGTGGGGGTGGAGATGGCATTGAGTGGGGGTGGAGATTGCATTGATGGTTGCTGACATCCAATCATGCCTTTCATCCAATCATGCCTTGAAATGCAAACTGTATATTTCAACATATATGCAGGCAAGACAGTGTGAAACTATTTACAATAATGTGGGAGTAGTGACCAATTATCAGGGGTCTTTAAGCTAGAACCCATCTACTATGAAGCTATACAAAAGCCAGTAATGAATGCAGAAAGTATTCTGCCTGGAGGATGCATTGACCCTCTGCAATACTTCCAGAACTTTGTATAACATGAACAACTATGCCAGTCAGTTTGTTTCTTGGAGCAGAATGATAGTTTAAATTAAGAATTGAAGATCATTTTGCAATACTTCAGACATCAGGAGATGAAACCATTTATTGAAAAACCAGGGGCAAAGCCTATTGCATTCAAGAATACAACAGACACTAGATTGGAGGGATGGGATGGAAGAACTCTGCAGGTGGCCTCTCCCTCCCCCCAGGATCTGGAAAGGCTGCAGGGAACTCACCGGCAGAGGCAACTCTCCTGTGGCAGAGATCTGCAGCCTCTGAGGGAAGTAGAAGGAGGAGGGGGTGGTCAGGGGTGGGAGACGGAAGGTGATTGGCTTGTTGCTGGACAGACAGGCAAGCTGGTTGGAGAAGAAGGCACTCAGGGGTGGGACAGCCTCCCTGAGCGGGTGTTAAGTGCTGAGTGGCACTTAAGCCATGAGACCAGCTCCTTCTCCAACCACTTACCAGAAATATTAAGTGGAACAGAAATTCATAGTTTGGGCATGATACTAATGTACAATGGGCTGCAAACCTACTCTCAAAGCCAAGAAATGATTTATGGAGATTCCGATACATATCCAAGCAGCAGTGCTACTTATTCTGCAGATTAAAGAGATCTCTGAAGAGCAACCAACTGTCCGAGCAGTAAACAAGGTTGCCAACTGTTGCCTGGGAAATTCCTAGGAATTTTGGGGAAGTGCCTGGAAGGGAGAATTAAGAAGGGATTTCACTTAAAACCTATGGTATACTACAGAGTTTGCCCTCTGAAATTGCCATTTTCTAATCATTGTTCTGGGAATTCTAAGCAAACCTACTCTCAAAGGGCAAGTTTCACAGGCAGTTTTTGATGAAAAAATGCCATTAGGAATGTATATAGTAACTTTTGGAAGGCTGGTCAGTATATCTGCACTGAAACCTAAATGTCTAACCACACACACACACACACACAAACAGGTGTGCTCTGCAATGGAGAAATGTTTCAAGCAGAGGGCATACTAAAAACAAAGGAAATAGGTACATTCATGGAAGAAAGTATGGAGGAGATAATGAAATTCAGAAGCAGCTTAGGGAAACACAGTGACAAGTAAGAAGCATGAAAAGATTTGACAGGAAGGAGTTCTGGGAATGAAGAACAACAGAAGTAGAAGAGACAAACAGGTAAGCTGACAGTAAGGAACATTTAGGACTATAAATGAGTTTGTTTCTGAAAGAGGAAAGAAGAATCATTAGGATGAAATCTGCAAATGACAAGAACATAAAAGAAAACTGGTAGATGAGGAAATCCTAATGTGTGAGAGCCATAACCTTAAGAATTCTACCAGCGAAATTACATCAGTTCTGTTTGGACTAGGATTTATACTGGATCAAGAACAGAGATGGAAAAATACAGAGAAAAGCTGACTAAGCCACCAGAAATAGAATAGTGGAAAACAGAAAAAACAAAAGAAACCTTCCACGATACAGGAGACTAAGCAAAGGAAAACTATCACTTAGATACAAAGTTGGCTTCACAATAGTGAAGAACAAATGACTGGAAAAGGAAATAATAGTTTTGAAATAAAATAATTTATCAACATTCATGAAGAAATCTTGTAATTTTACAAAATGCACTTAATTTATATAAAAATTTCTCTAGGTCTAAAAGAACTAGGGTAGCAAGAGGGTCAGGAAGCTGATTATAATTTAAATAAGAATTATAAATGAGTGGAGGATGAAATTATGAAGTCAGGAAGACATATCACAACTGGCATTTAAAATGTTCTTTTCTGTACTAACCTAGGCATTATTTCTCCACTTATGCAACAATTCACTGATAATAAAAAACATAAATTACTTTAGATTAATATAGTATCTTGAAAAGTAGATTCAGTCTCCAATTCCAGTCTCATAAGTTTCTGTCAGCCAGGACAGAACAAGGAAGAAACAATTTCTTGAGAGTTGAAATGATGTGATACTGCTGTGGAGTTACATACACCACTTCTCTCAAGGAAATACCATGTGTGTGCGTGTTTCATTGCACTTTAAACATCTTACAGAACTCTTTAACCAAATACAGTGAAGGACTGATTTTGTCATGATACCTTTAATGAATATCATTAAATATCATAACCATATCATCGTATCAACTTCATAACAGCTTCAGTTCCCTTTAATTGTCTCTCATCAGCAACAGAGGAATTGATAATCTATGTTTTAAATCTTTCAGTCCCATCCCTGTCCTTCCTACCTGTCAATGCGCAACCCAGGAAAAACACCAAGGAGCTGGGTGGGCCAGGATCACCACCATGGAGAGTAATCCTTTGTCTGTAGTTTCCCTTGCTCCCCCTGCTGTTCAATGGAGCAGGGGGAGCAAAAATGGTGTGTGTGTGTGTGTGTGCGCACATGTGCGTGCGCATGTGTGAGATTTTTCCTCCATCCCCTTTCCAGTGCAGACCACTACTTCATTTGCACACTATTTATAAATGTCATTGGTCCTCTAGGAATATTGCAGTGCTCTGCAAAAGAATGGAGGAAATCAACAATGATTGTTGCCCTCTTTTAGAGGCATAATTGTGTTGGCAAAATCCCATCTACTCTATAACTCTAATTCTAGCACCAGTACAGCATTCTTTGGTACAATGGGAGATTCCGTTCTCCACAGAGATTTGCTTTTTCTGAAAGTGCTCTCATTAACTTTCAAGCAGGGAAAAAGACAGGTGTACATGTAGACATACTTGTACCATTTCATATTCATAAAACAGAAATGCTCACTTACATTATCTATATGGACATCCTAGTGTACAAAGGTCTTGGGACTTGCTTTCTATTCTCTATTCAGTTTAACGTATACATTTCTTCCCACAACGCTAGCATATTGGCTCAGCAGAGATCTTCAAGGTAAAAATCAAATTCCTACCCAACTGTTCTTACATTTAACACAGTAATTTGTGAGCAATTATTTTATAAGCTTCTATCTTCAAATGTGTAATAAGGTGTTTAATCTCAACTACAATGAAGCCAGAATGCCAAATAAAATGTATAAAATAAGTAATTTAGCAGGGCTTGTTTTTCTAATGTAGAACAAGCTGAGTGAGTTTAAATAGTCTAAATAGTCATTACAATCTGACTGTGATGTGTTCTTCCCTCCACACTTGCTGAGGCATTTCTTGTGTTATTATAATGGTTTCTAGAGCAATAAATTACAGACACAGAACCAACTGCTGAAAAGTGTAGGCGGCTTGCACAGCATGATGCAAATCACACTGTAGGGTACCATTTCTCTATAACAGGAGTTCCATAATATTCCACCCACCATAGCACACTACTACTGTGCTATCCATGGCTATTGCAAAGAACTGTACGAATGGGCAGTTTGTCACAAAGAGAAAGCACCTTCCAGCAATAAGACTAACAAAACTAATTTTACACAGATTTACTCAAACATTAGATCCACTAAGTTCAATGGTATTTTACTCCTAAGTGCTCATTATACTGACTTAAATAGTCCAGGCTAGCCCAGGTTTGTTTTTTTTCTTCAGATTTCAGAAGATAAGCAGGGTCAACTCTGGTAAGTACTTGGATGGGAGATCACCAAGAAAATCTAGAGTGGCAGGGAGTGGCAGAAAACCTCTGAATGTCTCTTGCCTTGAAAATTCTAAGGAGTTGCTATAAGGTGGCTGCCAGTTGACAGCAATTATTTTAAAGTTTTCATTTAATTGTAAGCCCATAAATTCTATCAATAATAAATTTATTCAAGCAAACCTGTGCTGGATTTTGGAGAAGTCACAGGATTATCAGAAGGATGTCTATATCTGCTTTATTGATTATAAGAAAACTTTTGATTGTGAGGATGACAACGAGTTGTGGGAAGCCCTCCAAAATTTGGGGGCATTAATACATTTGATCAAATTGTTACAATCACTCTATGCAAACCAAGAAGCCATTGTATGTATACCATTTGGTAAGGCTGACTGGTTCAAAATAAAGAAAGAAGTGTGCCAAGGTTGTATTATTTTCTCCTTCTTGTTCAAAGTATGCTGGTATCATTATGAGGGAGATTGTACTCAAAGAATCAAATATTTGAATTAAGACTAGAAGAAAGAATATAAACAATCTTCAGTTATGGTGATGACACTACTCTCCTATCAGAAACTAAGGAAGGCCTAGAGCAGCTGATTACAAAAATCAGTGAAGACTTGTCACAATAGCAATTGATGGTGATGACATCAAATGCGTTCAATAATTCATTTTTCTTGGATTACAAATGGATCAGAGTGGTGGTTGCAGTAAGGAAATGAGATGTCAAATTGGTCTGGGTCACTCAGCAATGATAAGCTTTAATTGAGCATGGAAAAGCAAGCACATAAACCAGATTACCAAATGTAGATTAGTTGAATCTATCATATTTCCAGTAGCCACTTATGGCTGTGAAAGTTGGATGTTGAAGAAATTGGACAGGAGGAGAGTGGATTCATTTGAATTCTGGTGCTGGAGAAGGCTTCTTAGGATACCATGGACAGCAAAAGTCACAAATAAGGAAATACTGGAGTGCATAAAGCCTAATCCTATATCACTGGAAGGCAAAATCATGAAACTCCAGATCACTTACTTTGGCCATATCATGCAATCCAACACAATGGAGAGAGCAATTATGCTAGGTAAAAGGAAATCAGGCAAAAGGAAACCAGGCTATTGAAGAAAATGGTGATTACTGACCTGAGTATTATTTGACTAAAAGAAGTGGTGCAAGATTGAAAGACATGGAGACAGCTGAGCCAAAGGATTGCCTAGAGTCGTAAACAATTGAATGACTAACAAAATCATCAATGTATAACATACTAGAAAATCTCTTGGGATTTTCAAGACTCAAACTGGATACGATGGCCAATGGGTTTTGTGCTGCTTTTACCGGCCGTACCCGATGGAAGTCTCAACTAGTACAATAAGCCAAGTCCCAGTCCTCGTCTGATTATTATCCTAATTATTATTACATAACAACAACAACAACAACAACGTTTTATATACCACCACTCTTGGCCCAGCCAGCTCGTGGTTGTTTACGTAAAATATAAAAAAATATTAAAACTTTCAAATACAGTCGATAGCGGCACAGTCAATAGCCCACCTCCCCTGAGGACTACCAGCTCTGCTGCTCTCAGTTGTCATTACTCCAGGTGATGTTAACCTGGGAGGGGGGGAGCTGATTTCAAAAAGGGAGGGAAGGACTCAAGATCTCATAATCTCCATCTCTGCCCTGGCCTCAATCGAACACCTGGCGGAAAAGTTCCGTCTTGCAGGCCCTGTGGCACTCAGAGAGCATTTCTGGGAGCTCATTCCACCAGGTTGGGACCAGGACTGAAAAGGCCCTGGCCCTGGTTGAGGTCAGGCATGCTTCCCAGGGGCCCAGGATGACCAGCAGAGCATAGAGCCCTGTGGGGGGCATAATGAGATAAGCAGTCCTTCAGATAGGTGGGACACAGGCCATGTATAGCCTTAAAGGTCAAAACCAAAACCGTGAACTTGATCTGGAAGCTAACTGGCAACCAATGCAGCTGCCATTGAATCAGATGGATGTGGACTCTCCATGATGACCTGGGCAGAGTCTGCACTTACTTTCTTTATTCCATTGTCAATCTTGTTGAATTCAGATCGCTTTGAACTCGGGTCTTCCTCTCCCCCCTCCTCCCCATTGAAACAGGAAAGTATTCTGCACGTGGTTAGGGAGGCTCAGAAGGTGGTTCGGAGGGGCTCTTTCTTTCTTTTCTTGAAGCCTCTTTCTTTCTTTTCTTGAAGGGGGGGGAGAAGCCAAGCAGGGAGCCTCTTTCTTTTCTTGGAGGGGAGGGGGAGAGGATTGAAAAAGGCAGAGGAGGGAGGAAAAATCCAGGACCGACAGAAGTTGAGAGAAGTTAGGGGCTTCTCCTTTAAGGCAAGTGTGTCACATGACCAGGTGTGGCCTATCAGAGGTTCTCTACCACAGAGCTTTCTTTATTCAGGATTTTCAGCACTCCAAGATATTGCACACTAAAGGTAGGGTCACTCCGGATCAATCCTTCTTGCTGCAGAAGGAAAATTTAAATCGCCCCAAATCCAAATGGAAATTGCATTCTGTGTAGAGGGCAGGGACTGAATCAATCTGGGGTTGGAATAAAAGCTCCGTGCAGTTTACACCCTAGTTAGTACCATAGCAGCTACATTTGTACCAGTTGCAATTTCTCGGTCAGGGAGAAGGGTAGACCCACATAGAGCAAGTTACAAAAGTCTAGCCTGGAAGTGTCCATTGCATGAATCACTGGCCAAGTGCTCTGGGTACAGGTAGGGTGCTAATAGCCATGCTTGGAAGAATGCCATCCAAGCTACTTTCGTGATCTGAGCCTCCATCGACAGGGAGGCATCAAAGATCACCCCCAAGTTTCTGGCCGCTTGCATGGGTGTAAGTTGCATCCCATCCAATCTGGGGAGGTTCCTGGTCCTTGCGAAGTGACATGGCTCCAGTCCAGGTCTTAGCACTAACTAGACAAGTCTCAATCCAGGAGTGAGCCAAGGGGAATGTTCATACAGCAAGCCAAGATTGGTAACCAGAGAAGCAGATACCAAAACCATAGTCTGAGAGTCGAGAGCCAGGAGTAAGGAAAGTGGGAGTCAGTTGAGCAGAGATTTGCTGAAGCAAGGGTGGGCCAGAAACTGAAGTCAAGATAATGGGTAGGCTTCACACACAGATTGCCCCCACAAGGAAATGTCATTTCAGCCTTGCTTAAGTACAGCCTTCCTTAATGAGATGAATGGCCCCACTTGGGGATTCAGGTATCATCTGTCAAAATGCCCTCACCTGGGCGCCATCAACTTTGACAGCGTACCATGAACCATGCACTCCTGTGGTGCTCTGTGAAATCTGCTTGTCACCTTCCTTAACGAGCTGAACGGCCCCACTTGAGGCTTCAGGTATCATCTGTCAAAATGCCCTCATCTGGGCCCCATCAACTTTGACAGCGCACCATGAGCCTGGAGCTCCTGTTGTGCTCTGTGAAATCTGCTTGTCGGTGTTCTGGTAAGCTGTCCAGGCTAGTCTGGGGTGCTGGCACAGTCAAGAGCAGTCAACAGCAGTGGCTCCGCTTCTGACAGCAGCAGCAGTGGCATCAGTGTGTGGAAACTAGGCTCTGTTAGTGGTGGCAGTGACTCCTGCTCCAAGAATGGCGGCAGCGGCAGCTATGCAGGGAACGGAGGTGGGGGCATGACAATTTTTTTTCTTCAAATTATTGAAAACTATCTGGGCTTCATCAGGATGAAGTTTGATCAAACTGTTGTTGAGCATTATCAAACTCTTGCATGGGAGGTTAGTGTCTATTATCTTTCCTATAGCTGCAATTAAACTTCATTCTCTTTTTTCATTTATATATTGTAGGCAGGAACAATATAGTTTCCAAAGCTTGTACACAGCTGCTATCAAATATGTGTGACAATAGGCTGTGGCGACAATAGGCTGTGCCACCATTCGACAGGGTGGAGGGCAGGCAGAAAAGGAGATTAGGCAAGGGCAGCCTGGCACCTGTTTGACACTGATGCGTGCTACATGTGGCAGCACACACAGCATGAGGGAGGTGGGCTCTGAGGTGCTTTTATAAGGCACCACATGCTGGGACTCAGCTTCTTTGCCAGACACCATGGCCAATGGACCCCTACCACCAACCTTGTTATATGGTTGTTAATTGGAGTTAAATGTTAGATGTTTGTTTTGTCACAATGGTTTTGTTAGCATGCGAAGTAGCCTATTGGCAGGGAATCCAGTGTGCGATTGGACCCCCTGAGGTGTGGGGCCTCCTTAAGTGGTGGTTTAAAATGAGCAGAAAGCCAACCCATTGGGGTAGGCTGGCATGGCTTGTTTTGATCAGGGGTCAGCCAAGGAGATTTGTGCCCTTTGGCCCCCCAATAGGGTTGTCTCCCATTATAGCAAGAGGATCCATGTTCCCAGCTGGAAACTGCGACAGACCCAAGGGTGCCTTTGGATTCGGTGGGAAACAGTCAGAGGACTGTATAGGTCAGGTGCTTTCTCATGTCACACCAACCCTCCAGTGTGGAGGTGGATTAAATAAAATCTGTGGTCATTTTGAAAGACAAAACTGCCCTCCTACCAGTCAATAGTATTGTTTCTAATGAACCGACTCAGTTATCAAGATACTATTAATTGAATATCATTAGCTTCTATTCACTTAAGTAATATTGCCTTCTGTTTGGGGGTTTGCCTCAACAGTCATCTTTGTAAGTCTAGTTGTCTTTGTAAAAAGACACAAAATACATACTGCAACTTGTACAAAGGGGGGGGGAAATCAATGGAAACAGCACAAATAGTCCTTTAAGTATTCTTTTGAGAAATCATACTCCTTACATTGGAGGCCATATAAAGACTATATATTTATTGATTACCTGAAACTGTTTCATGTTATGCTGATAATGTAATGCTTTGTGGATTTCTACTGTAGTCACTGTTTCATCAAGATGACCAGTTCTCATATGACTAAAACCATCTGCTACACCTAAGGAGCATACTGCTCAAGACGAAAATAAATGATACCAAAACTACTGCTTTTATTTGTCCCAGAGATGCTATCCATGTGTTTGGTAGACAGTGACTACTGATATAGAAGTATCCTCATACTAAATAGCTGCATGTACAAAGTAAATCTTGTAATGAAACATGAAATTTGAGATCTGATCATATACAGTTCAGAGCAGATTCAAGGCTGAGGCATGTAAACAGTTGGTGACATTCTGGAAACAATGCTCCCAGAACAAAGACTACAACAAGATCATTGCCACCCTTTGTCTCTACCACTAAATCAACTACTACTGAATGTATATCATGCACATCAGTACCAGGAATGTCATCTCTAATGGGGTAAAGTTTAATTTTCAGGTCTTAAAAACCAAATCCTGATCCAGCGATGTCTTTCGACACTGTAACATTAGAATAATTTCCCGTTTCAGGCCTCCCCTCCCCAAATTACAAGTGATCACATTCAGGTCTAATTGGATCAGATCAGCACAGATTATTTGTTTTATAAAATTATATAATGTGCATAAACTGGGGAGTTGTTCCTAAATGTACCGTGTTGTAAAACAAAACACTTTTAATGTCATTGTTATGTTTACAGATATGTTATCTCTTTTCTTTGCATTTAATACTTTATCATATCAAAGTTCTGAATCCATTCACCTGCAAATTCAGATTGTGGTCTTTATTGCAATTTTATTTCTTTATTTCATTTAAAACTCCTGTTTATGATACATATAGATTAAAGCATGAATGGGAATATTTTCTTTAGTACCTGATTTGGGTCATGATAACCCTGAAAAACAAGATTTCACCCACAAAATTATAATGTACATTTTGTACTGTGAAATGGTTGTTCTTACAATTCAAAGCAAAATGTTTTTATATGCAATCTATTAATTTGCTGACATATGTTTTTAGTACTTAGTAATAATATATATACCTATTGTTTTCCTTGTTTGTTAGAACAGATAGTCCTTTGTGGAAAAAAACATTATTAATCTAATGCTATGTCTAGAGCTAAAACGGAAACTATTTTGTATTTCTGTCATTAGATGTTTGGTGTAATACTGCATTTTAATGGAATGTACTAATAGGAAAAATATGTAGTAGTCATCTTCTAAAACTGACAATATGGAGTGTGAAGTAGCACCAATTGTGCTATAGTATTAGTAATCTCATCATCTTTTTTGTTAAGGATGAATAAATACCTAGCTTTTAGTATGTAAATTACCAAATTACCACTTTGCAGAAATGGGTCAGGTTACAGATGTAAATGAGGCCTAAAATGTCTCATTAGGTTTCGAATTGCCTTTTTTTGTTTTGTTTTCTAAGCATTATAAATCTTGTAAGCTTTTGAGGTAATTTTCTTGCTTCACTAAGTTGGGTATGGTCTTTTCCAATAACAAATGAACCAAACACTTCTCAGCACTAATTTGATCTGAAAACAGAATTTAGCATACTGAATAAAAGCTTCACAGAAATCAAATTGGCATCTCCATTCCTTCTCAGTAAAAAAATGATCTCTTACCTTCTTCTCAGCACCCAAACTTTACTCTTGCTAACTACCAGAATAACTCTTTACCCCAGTTTTGATCATCCTTAAATTTTGTTATTTCTTTTTGGTGAAAGCTCTGAAATAAGTAAAATTCCATTCTGTGCACAAATTTTAACACCATCAACAAAACAAATCTCACCCCCTCATCCATTTCTTTATGCTACACTGCTTCTCATTTTGTCCAGGGAAAGGACAAGAAAATATATTTTCAGGTCTGATTTATGTCAAGATAATTTTTACAGCTGGGAAAAGAAACTAGCTTAAGGTTTTAATAGTTAAACAGAGCTTCACTGTTCTAAATCCATTGAAGTCAATGGATTTAGAAAGGTGAAAATTTAGGACTGAATTATCAATTGTGCAACAGTCATTCAGGGAGGAAACCTGAGAACAATGAGGTATTTTGTGTTTAACTATACTTCTGATCTTCTATGTATTTATTTAGCATTTCCATATTTAAATTTCTGGAAATTGTCAACAAGTGTCTTTGACTTATTATACACTTGTGTTTCCCCATACTTTTATGGTGCATGTCCATTGTTTTGCATTGATTTTCTTCTTTTCAGCAGTCAGTTTGCTTTCTGGCTGCTATTTTCCCAGGTTTCCCGAGCATGTTTTTGTCCTGATTTTTCCCTTGTTTCACTTCCAAGCCAAAGGTCATTTGAAAGCATACTTCATATATATTACCTTAATAAGGTTCTGAAGTATACAGTATTATTTTATTAAATTCAGTTTGTAGTTGATTTGTAGATCACTGTTAGGGTTGTGCAAAAATAAAATCAGCATTTTTTCATTCAGGTCGATTGGACATGAAAAACAAAAGTATTTTGGAAAAATCCATGATCCTAGTAACTAGGATCTTCAAGAAATCATGATTTCTCTCTCTCTCTCTCTCTCTCTTTTGGGAGGGGGGTCCAATAGGAGGAAAAGTACTTATTTTTTTAAGCTGGTCCAACCCTAGGGCTGGCTTGACTTCTTCTGCAGAGAAGCTGACCCCAAGATCTGTATGCATAAGGGAAGCATACTGACCTGACCAGTAGTTCTCAAGTCTCACCGCCCTGGCAAATCAAGGAGAATTTTTGACATTTCTGCATGCCACAGATACAACAAGAAAAGGGTCTTGCAAGCAGTACAGAATGACAGAAAAGTATGGATGGTTGTAGTCTAATATTTGTGTCCAAAACTGTGATGATAGCGTGAAAAGAAGACAAAATATCATTTTCAGAAAAAATCCACAAGTATTTTTTGTGCATTGTTCTCCATACAACTGAAATGTTGAGATGGTGCATGCTGCAAGAAGTATTGCAACCAGGACAAGCTTTTTTTTTTTTTTTTTTTTGTAACATTGCATCATATTTATTCATTTTTTTCCTGGAGCAAATCAAATGTTAGAATGTGGCCTTCCAGCATTTGCCACAACTGACTCTGAAAGTTTCATCACAGAAATCTTGGAGTGATACATATTGAAGCAGGTGATATCAAATTGGTTTTGCTGCAATTACTACAGCTTGTTGGTGCATTAGAGAGGCTTTCTCATGGTAACATTTTAAGTTGGTAAATGGTAACATGGTAAGTTTTTTTTTGGGGGGGGGAGGGTCTTTGATATAGCTGAATTATTATTATTATTATTATTATTATTATTACTGAATTTATTTCCCGCCACTCCCTTGCGGCTCGTGGCGGGTTACAACAGTATAAAACCCCATAAAATACATTAAAACCAATTAACATGTCAATAGTTAATGACTACCTGGCAAGAGCGGCTAATCAACTACCCATTCCCCCCCCCCAAGTGGAGAGGGGATACTGATGGTACTCGTGTCTAATCCCAATCCTCAGGTCCCGGGGGGGCGTAGATGTTAAGCCTGGTCTCAACCGTAAATCTGGCGGAAGAGCTCCGTCTTGCAGGCCCTGCGGAACGATGGAAGGTCCCGCAGGGCCCGCAGCTCTCCCGGGAGCTCATTCCACCAGGCAGGGGCCAGGACCGAGAAGGCCCTGGCCCTGGTTGAGGCCAGGCGTGCTTCCCTAGGGCCGGGGACGAATGCACACCCTTAATATTGTATTGCTTTTACAGACATGATGGCAATAAAATAAAATAATTCGGCATATCAAAGGGTAAAGGGAGTCTATACAAACATGTAACTTTCCTGCCCTACTCAACTCTCCTAGGTTTTTCATTTTACAGCATAATTTGCCACTTTCTGGTATCATTAATATCATAAACTCATGCTCATCCACAGTGAAAAGAAGGTTTTTGAATTGTGTAAGATGCCTTAAGTATTTGTTCTTTCTCTGGATTGATGTGAAATCTGACCATAAGCATATGGCTCTCATATAGTTCTTCCAATGTATCTGCCAATCTTTGATGCATATGGCTGAGTACAATTTTTAAGTTAGGATGGGGATTACGTTAAAGAACTCATCTTTATGTACGTTTTTCTAACATGGCTTTCTGTTTAATAATTAAATTTCCTCATTTCCTAGGACGACAAGTGGGAGATCATATTATTTTAAAGTGAAATTAACAGTAATATTGACATTATTGACAATAATTATTGACAATATTGACATTTAGTACAGAGTGGAATAAAACTCTATTTTTCAGTTTACATAGTTACCACAGTTACCACAGTTACATAGTTACCACCACCTAACAAAAATTTGGTAATTAATTTAATGTAATTTTCTATGGTGTAAGAAAAGGTCTTATTGTATTTCATTTTCTGACCATTTGAAACTGTGCTCAGAAGTTAATAATCTTTGGTAAAACTTTGGGGATAAGGTAGTTGTTTATGAAACTCTACTGAAGTATGCAGACCATGTTGGCAAACTAATTAAATCTATCTAAATGAATTGCCCTATATTACTGTTTATAAATGATTGTAGAAGTCCGTTCTTTCAGAATTCAGAATAGGAAAGCAGTGGAGCAAAAATAAAACTCAGATGAAGCTAGTTAATTTGCATTAATTATGAGGGACTGAATGTTCAAAATTATGCCATCTATATATAAACAATAAAAAAACCAAAGAGATAATGCATGACAAAAATGCTTTGCAATGTATTATGACAATTATGGTGTATTTTTTATTATTTATGATAAACCTTTCAAAGAGCGGGTAAAAACTCTCAAACATATCTGGTAAAAATGCAGCATTGCTCTACAGCTTCTCTTACTAAATCTTTTCAAAACAGCTTTTAAAAACAATTAAATGTGTGGATTATCTAAAAAATTCAGATGCAAACATATTAAATGTTAAGAATATTCTGATAATTCTTGGAGTGGGAAGAGTTAGAACATGGTGAAACTTAAACCATGAATATGCAGTTGAACCAAGTGGAAAGACTACTCTTCCTGGACCAGTTATGGCCAAGTTTTTGATAGAAAGCAGGGCAGTAATTCCAAATATTCAGAACATAACTGGATAACCAAAAATGTTTTTTCCCCAAGAAATAAGAGACAAAAAGCAATGCAAGACATAACAGAGTACAATATGGAACATCAACTGAATTTTAAAAACATCCAATCAGCACAACACAGACCTTATTAGCAACTATGAGTGCTAAGAGCTGTAGCTAAATCAATAAGGTGAAAAACAAACAAACAAAGGATGGAAATATTTTCTGGGATAAGTTAAACATTTCAGGAAAAAGTTGTATATTTGATGTATATAAAGTGCTGTCAAGTTGTAACTCCAGTAAGGGGCTGCAAGGCAAATGTGAAATAAAGGAAGTTTGCTAGGGCCTTCCTCTGAAAAGTCTTCTCTGGTGTTCTCCCTTCCAAGTATCAACCCTGATCAGATACGACTATATCATCTTCTGCCCTCTGAAAAGTTATATTGGAAACAACAGAAAAACAGGAAACTTAAAAAAAAGTAATATTGGTTTGCAGTGTGCCCGGCAAGTTGATGAAACCACCAGCACCACAAAAACAGATGTCATGATACTTTAATTCTTATATAAAACTGGTTCTATTCAACAATGATGGTTGTCAAAGGCTGCAATCCTAAGAATCTTTTCTACCAGATAAGTCCCATAAAATGGGAGCTATTTCTTTGAAGAATTCTTAAGGATTGTCCCACCAAATATACATCAGAACAAAGTATATATTTCTGCAAACCTTCTTGAAAGGGACTGTGGTCCCTTTCAATGGGGTTTGTTGACCAGAAACCAGTTCAATTCATGAGTGGACCACCCAGTTCAGTTTGTGGTTCAACCACAAACCATGAATGGCCACGAAACACTGTTTCTAGTTTGTGCCCATTCCTAGATGTAATTCAGTGTGGAATGCACTAGATTGGTTGGCGGATTTGAGTTAGAACATTTCACTTGTCACTGGCTGTTACATTATGAAGTTCTTCATTCTGAAATCTCCCTATGTAAAATGGAAATAAAAACTTACTTCATACACTTGTTGAGGGAATGTAAATAAAATCTAGATTTAATGCATTGTTGAAGGATTTATTAAAATCTACATTCTATGCCAGGGATTCCCAACCAGGGGTCCATGGACCCCCAAGGATCCATGGGAGATCTGGAGGGGGTCCATGGTCTTTCCCCTTCTGCCTTAATGAACTCAGCCATAAGTTAGGGAACTGACTGCTTCAATTGCTCCCCCTCCTGTGTGTGAGTTCTCTCTCTGCACCTGGGAGGGGGTGGAGCCTGCATACTTACTCCTGCCTTAAACCATCTCCTGTCTCTCTCCCCTCAGTCCTCTGAGCCTGCTTGTTAATGTGGGTGATGATGTCACTCCAGTGACATGTAACTTCTGAGGAGCATGGCAAGGAGGCATGGCCAGCTGACATCATTTCTAGGGCTCCTTGAAGCCTGGAAAATTGTTTCGGGGGGGGGGGGTCATCCATGGTGAAAAGGTTGAAAAAGGCTGTTCTATATACTGAATATATTAATATTATCACAGTATCATTTAGTTGTAAATCCTGTAGACAAAGTATAGTGTGACATCTCAAGAAAAGTGAAATAAATTGAGCCTTCCATTTCCTTGGGCAAAAATGCCTTTTGGTTTTTGCAATTAAAAATAAATTAGGCATAAAATCTTTAAAATAGTAGATAAATCTGAAGTATTAGTTCTGAGAAATATTGTTAACAATTCATGTTTTAGCTAAAACGGTAGCTATATCTTCAGTGTACAATAATTTAATTTGCTGTTTATCTGACTGTATACCGCCCAGAACTGCAAAGAAATGGGTGGTATAGAAATCTAAATAAATATAATATAATATTTTAATATTATTTGGAAAATATAAAAACGGTGAGTGAAATAAACCACTGGAGATTCTGATCACTAGCACACAAGCATGTAACATATATTGTGTTCAAGAGGAACTTTTATACAGGGCTGCAAAACTAGTGTTGAATTATAATAGCCCTCAAAAAGGTTGCAAACCTGTGGGATTAAGTTTGAATTCACCCAGTAGATCCAAAAAAGAAGATTGATGCAGCCTGCTTGGGACCTGATACTTATTCATAACAGTTGATCTGATGAGAGTGCTCTGAGACCTTGAAGTTTATTTTCATCAGAAGTTTTGCATTCAAGGACTCAACCATTAGACCTTTTTAGTGACGATCAGAAGTGTTTCATTGCAAGTTCAAGCACAAACACCGTACAAGCACGTAGTATTCCCAAAATATAAAAGGAGCAGTAGAAGGGAAAGATGCCTTTTACTTTTCAAAATAAAAGAATACTTGAAGACCTAAAAACAATCTCTGATGTTTCTTAGATAAAACTCAAGATTGTATTTGCATTTTCCTGTCTGAAACAGACTTTTTTCTTGAGATGTCTTTTTTTTTTACTTAACATTATTAAAATGACAGGTAACATATATATCAAAAGCCAAAATATTTTATAAGAGTTACTGATAACCACTGAAAGATTTTCCTTAGCTCCCACTCCTGTCCCAACAGATTTCCAAACTTAAAAACACAAGGGTGAATCTGAAGGAGAAGCAAAGATTGTGATTCAGTTCTCTCAGATAAAATATGAATTATGAAAGTCACACACATAATAATTCAGTAATTGATAATATGAATAATGTTGCAAAACTGCAACCTGCCATTTTCATACAGATGGCACAGACTGTGAGATGTTCACCAGTTTATACCCATCACACAGTCCACCCAGGCCTTGGACCATAGGGCCTTGGATCACTACCATTCTTGTATTTCCAGAACAATGTCTTCCCATAACAATCTCTGTATATACCAGAAACATTTAAACCTTTGTACTTGTTGCATTACATAGGTCAGGCCTTCTATTGCTACCTGCTCCTATTATGATAAATCCTTGGGGAGAAGGTAGAAAGTATAAAATTTCCACCCAAAGGCTAGAGTCTTAATAGAGGTAACTAGGCTCACTAGGAAACCTTCATACATCATACATAAGACCTTCTTCTTCATAAGGCACACATAAGACAATAAGAAACCATCTTCATAAAACATACATAAGCAATTAATTTTTTTTCTTATGCTACTAGTTGTGTTTTTTTAGGCAGATTCTAGTAATTCCGTGGTGTTTCAAATTTGCTATTAAAGTGATTAAGTCTATGAATAGACAACTGAGAAGGAAATTAGAAAATATCAGATCTTGAGGTTTAAAAACATATGAATCTAGGATGATGTAAAAAATAAATTAGTTCAAACAAAGAGTTAATCCTGACTTTCCTTTATCTCTTTAGAGACTTAGGTACCTCAGGCTTCCTGTCTGCAGGAAGAAACCATACAAAACCAGCTATTTTTCTCACAGTGAAACACTTGCCTTGGAATAATTCAGGGCCATTCCGCACAACTTAAATGTAGCCGAAGTCTTACCTTATGTAAACGCTACTAATTTAATGTTCCACATGACGTTAACTCCCACCAAACTTCAGCAACAATTGCTATTTTATAGCGCTTAGGGGGAAATCTAGAAAAGTGAACGCTACACTTCTGAGCACAAGCCGCAACACATCAGCAAAATACATGTGCGTTCTCAAAACAGCGGTAGAAAGAATGTCCCTCCCTAGCTCTTGCCCCCAAGCTTCTGGAGACGCAATCACCATTTTTTCCCCTTAAACCGGTGAAAGAAACAAATCAGCGAGGCTTCTCCAGCTGAAGCCCCTCCACAGAAATGCTTAACATTAAAACAAAGCTCCCTTCTGCAATTGTCTTTAAAGTTTCCGAGCATAATACAGCCTCCTGTTTGACACTGCCCGTAATGCCACAAATCGCACCCATGGGAGGGGGATTTTTTTAACTTGAAGAGCGTGTAAACAATTAAGTGCCAGCTCCTACACCTGAGAAAAAGGTCTTTCTGAGACAATGAAGGAACAAATATTCATTGCTGCTGGTGTTTTGGGGTTTTTAAAAAACAGTTTTTAAAGGGAAAGGGGCTTTCCAGGAGCATGAACACAACAGTTCATTGGCTGTTCTGTTTGATTGACGGCTAGGGGCAGGAAGAAGCGCGGAAAAATATCACCTCCTTTGTTGCGATTTCAGCACGATCGGAAACCTGTGGGGAATGAATAGACCGCTACTGGGACTTCAATATTCCACTAGAATTGAAGGTATGCGGAATGACGAAATTCCGCTATTAAATATAGCGTTTCTGCATACTGCAAACATTTAGCAACATTGGTCATTGTGCGGAATGGCCCTCAGTAATTGGTGATTGTACTACAAACCATAATAGCCATTTCAGGGTGTTATCTAGGCACGGTCACAACCTGGAGTCCAAATCAACCCCCTCCCCACACACAAAAACAAACAGTCTGGGTCGTGCCAGCTGCAGGCATAGTCTTACAACAACCCTTTACCTGATTTATGGTTTGGAGGCTTCTGGACAGGAGGCAAGACATGTCTGCAGTATTGAAGATGGCACTCAGCTCAGCAAACACATTGGAGCACTCATTAGTTATCCAGGAAGTGGGGGGAGGGGCTCTTGCAAAACCAATAGTCTGATTTTCCAGAGAACACAAGCTAACAATGGAGTTTCCATTCTGTTCCCATAGAGCCATCCCTTTGGAAGGCAGTGGGAAAATATCTGGTATGTTAAGCAATGGGGTGGTTCAAACTACCAGCCTCACAGCCTTACAAACAGCTGATCCCATCACAAGGCTTCTCTTCCCAAGATCAGCTTGCACTGTGTGGGGCAGACATTTGCAATGTCCCCCGCACAGCCTGCCAAACAGCCCAAATCCCATCATGGTCTGGCTCCTCTGACTGCCATCCAAAAGAGGCAACGCTGAAATGGGGTGGGGTGGAGGAAGGTCCAGAGCAGACTGTATCTACCTGACTCCTTCCTCTTGGCCTGGATCCTCTGATTGATAGTCAGAAGAGCCAGGCCAGGATGGGGGAATGGGCAGGAGCTTATCATGGGGAGAAAGGGTAGAAACAGATCCTGCCCCCCACAATCTCAGAGGCTTCTCTTGCCAGGATCAGCTTTAGCTGTGCAGGGGTGGTGGTTTGAACAGCCCCTCTCCCATGCAGTCTGCCAAACAGCCCACCCTCTATCATAGAATCATAGAATCATAGAGTTGGAAGGGGCCATACAGGCCATCTAGTCTTTGAGGATTTGAACTCATCCAGTGCAGCTAAATGCCTCTCGACAACCTCTCTGTCCATGTTAACTTGCCACCTAGACACTATCCCTTGGCTACTGCCATCTCTAGATGTGCCTAAACTTTTTGACCTGTGGGAAATAAACAGATGTAAAATAGGCGCTGAACATTTCTGCTTTCACTGCATCCTCCGTTAGAGTTTGTCCATCTACACCCAACAGTGGGCCTATTGCCTCCTTTAATTTACATTTGCTCCTCACATAACTTTTCTTGTTACAGTGGGCTTCCCTGGCCAATCTTAGCTCACTCTCAGCTTTGGCCTTTCTGATGATTGATCTACAGTGCCTAATAACCTGTAGGTACTCTTCTTTAGAGCTCTGCCCCCCCTCCCCCAATTTCCTGAACATTTCCTTTTTCTTTCTTAGTTCCTCTTGAAGTTCTCTGTTCATCCAAATAGGCTTCTTAGAGCTCCTGCAGTGTTTTCGTCTTTCTGGGATAGTCATTGATTGAGCATGCAATAGCTCTTGTTTGAATAGCACTCACCCTTCACATGCTCCCTTCCCTTCCAGCATTCTTGTCCATGGTATGACACTCATCATGTCTCTGAGATTATTAAAGTTTGCCCTACGAAAATCCAAAATCCATGTCTGGCTACAAGCTTCCTTGCCCCCCCCCCCCCAATCTCAAAAGGAATTTTATGAGGACATGGTCACTTCCCCCTAGGGTCCCCTCCTCCTTCACGTCATCCACCAACTCTTGCCTACTCATGTGATTTGTTTATTGTTGTGCTAAAGTGTTTAACTGGACATTGTGTGCATGCTAGTTACCAATGTCTGCAACCAATAATGAAAGAAGAACTTCCACTTCTTCCCTTTGTCCTTCTCTGAGACTGCTTTAGGCAGAGAGAGGGATCAATTTTAGACTTCAAATATGTAACAGCTAGGAATGTAGAGCTCCATTGATGAGCTATAGGAAGCCTTGTATTTACTTGCTTTATTTCCAAGATTCCCCTGTCCTGTTAGCCTAGTGAAATAGTATTTTTAATATTATCACACTGCCTTGTCTGATCTCATCATTTATATCTTTTATACAAAATATCCAACAGATCTAGTCCAATGATCAAGGCACGAAAGGAGTCAGGACCACATAGCAAAGTCAGGTTCAGAATAGAGGTTGCTATAAGAGGAGTCCAGACACTAAGCAGAGTCCAAGAGACTGCTCGGGTCCAGAAGAGGGGCCATTGCTCACAGAGTTAGAATATAAGTAAAACAGACAAAGTCCAAAATGTCAGAGAGCTTATGCGTGTACTTCTGTCTCTCTTCTGCCCTACCAGCTTTGACTGAGGCAAGGACCCTCATTGCCTGGACTGTCAAGCTGCAGGGAAGTTGAAAAGGAGGTGGCGATGGCAGATGGGGGCGGGGGTTTAGTCTGCTGGCCAATCTTGAGCAATTTTGGATTCTATCCCATTAGGGGATTTGTTCATTGAAGTGTGGCAGAAAATGGCCTTTGCAGCCTTCATATTGCAAGAAGCCCTCCCTCCCCTTAAAGATGGTGCTCCCTTTTCAACTCAGTCCATCAGGAAAGTCTGGTTTCAGGTAAGATCCCAGAGGTTCACTTTTATAATGGGGGGGGGATAAATCTACATACTCACAGGAGCTTCAGAGCACATTTTATTGCAACTCAACAACAACTAGCATTGGAACTGAAAGCTAAGGGAAAAGAACAAATTCAGGGGGTGGAGTTTCCCTCCGCTCCTAAACAGGTTTTGGTCTTTGCTATCCATTTTACTATATTCACACACACGGGCACAAAGCACAACAGGAAAAAAGGGAAGGGAATGCTCTGGTGGCAGCATGTGCTGCGTTTGATGGCCTCCATTGCAGCCTGCTAAATGACAGGGCAAGAAACAGACTCCCCCACAAGAAAACCCTTGAAGGAAATGCCAGAAGTCCTCACCCCCTCAAAAAAAAATCTGGAATAGCCATTCTGCAATAGAGTTAGGATAATTAACATTTATTTTACAGGGCATAATTCCCCATCAGATACCTATGGAGGCTTGACTACAGTTGAAAACCTTAGTTATATACAGAATAACTAATTTTTGTTGTTTTCAGTCTCTCTGATAAGAAACATGATTGAGTGTGTGGTAGGACAGCAACTTTGGATCCCCCCATGATACATTTTCCCTTGCTCCATATCAATCTAGCTTCACACTGGACTATCATGATCTACTCTTTGGCTTGATGTGGGTAATTTTTCTCAGCACAGTCACGCCACTTTATTTTATTGTTCTGAGTGTGGAGGATAGCTTTGGAATGACAGCCTGTTTTGTTTAATGACACACTAAGCATTTATAGCAGAAACGCTGAGATACCCCTGAATGGTCTCAAGAAACCATCCTAAAGAGATTGTGCTGCTATCCACAAAATGAGCAAACAAGAGTGTGACTTTACTTATAATTTCATAGGGAGGCACCTAGAGTAGCTTGTTATTCAAAAAGAATCAAAGCTGACTTGTAAACAGCTTCTGAGGGTCAGATTAGAGATTCAAGTGTGTTTGTGTGTTTGTGTGTGTGCATGTGTTTGTAACAAGAAAAACACAATGCAATTTCAAATCAGCACATTTCTAACCACCTGGCAACCACTAAGTAGCAGCCTGTCTAGAATATATAAATCACTTCTTCAGATCTTTTAGAAAAACAAATAAGACATTAGTATTCCTAAAGGCATGAGTTTAACAAAAGTAAAACTTATTACTGTACAAACATCCAAGACATGTCATTCTCTTTTTCTTGTCTGATGAAAGAAAATAACATGAAGTGGTAATCGAAATCTCTGAATGGAAATGAAGTTGCAGGGTAACAGGAAAGGGTGAAGGACTATCTTTTTGCTTGCATTTTCACTCACCCAACAGAGATGACTGTGATCTCAAAGGAAACTTTGATCAAAAGAAAATAGAACTGTGTCACTGTGAAATCACCCTTATGTTGAGCTCCTGATTGCTGTTTTCTGAATAATCATATATACCTATTTGTTTGTTCTTCGAGCATTACAGTTGTAATTATTGCAGATAATAAATTTTAAATAGTAAGGAGTATGGTGCTCTACTTCCAGACAGAGAAACAAATGGCATTTTGTTGGGGATACAAACACAGTTACTTTTTTGAAGAACAGTAACTGCTTTATGATGGACGATACGTTCAAACAAACTGCTATGCAGATTTTGTCATCATTTATTCAGAAAATTACTTCTGTCAAAATACTGCATATGATTAATTATTAAAACAGTAATATGATAGTACAGTAGGATGGGTATGAACTGGTTCACAAGCCAAAATGTGGCCTGGACTAGGGCTGGTTTGGAGTTCAGGAACCAATGTTTATGGAATACTCATTCCTAAAACATTTACCAGGAGAAAGGGAAATGGAAAACATCTTCCCTGCAATCTCACCTCCCTTTGTCCTGGCTGCACAAAGGGAGATGGGAACCATCTTCCTTAGCAGTTCCATCTCCCTTTTGATTGATTTTTACATGATTTTACATGATTTCTTATCAATGGAAATGCTGCAGTTTAACATTAAGAACCAACAGTTCCTCAAGGACAGTCTTAAACCACATCTTTAAACCGCTCCTGCGGAGCAGATTAAATAATCAGTTAAGGGCACCTAAGGAGGGCCCTGTCCGTGATGAGGAAGGGTGCCGATTGGCCCCTTCCTCATGACTGAGAATTGCAGGGCCCAATCGGCAGGCGCAAAGGCGACTCGCGATTGGTCCCTTGCCGCCAGACTGACGAATCGGGAGGCGCTTTGCGCCTCCCAATCCGCCCCCCCTCAGCTGCACTCGCCGCAGCCGCACCACTGCCATTCTGCCGCCCACTGCCCAACAGCTAGCTCCCCACCGCCCTCCACAGCCTGGCCATCCAACGCCCACGCCCATCGCCCCGCGGCCCCCTGCCGCTGCCCCACACTTCACAATGCCTGCCACAGCCTGGCCGCGCCCACCAACATGCCCCCACCTCTGCACGCCGCCCCGCGAGAGGAAGCCCGCCGCCGACCAGCCCTCCGCTGCCTAAGATGCCCAACCCGCCCACACGCCGTCTGAACCTCTGCTGCTAGGCCCGGAGCATGTCCGCCGAGCCTGCTGCCTGTCTCCTGCCCTCCAATGACGCCTCCATACAGCCTGCCCCATCTGCCCCCGCACGGACCCACCTCTGGTAAGCCGCGACCGCTCCCAGCACATCGCTGCCCGTGCCCTGCCTGCCCTCCACGCCCTCCCTGCTGCGCTGCCACAATTACGCGGCCTCCCTAGCGCCCGCTGTCTTAGTCACAGCGGGCTCTATTTCTAGTTGTATAAGAGCCTTTTTTCAGGAGTGCTAGTTAGGCCTTGCTGCTCAAGTATGACTTGATGGATGCTTGGTAACAAAGCCCTTGCCTCAAAGGAAGGTTGGTACTGAACATAGAGCCACACAGCAAGGGATGTTTAATAATTTTTAAAGAAAATATCCAAGATGGTCAGTCTTTTCATCCCACAAAGCCAAGTTATTGTTCAATTAATGTGAAGTTGCAGTTGGCATATGTGAACTCACTAGCCCTCTTTGTGGATGGTCCAAAGGGCCTTTAGATGCACTCTGAAAACAAGCTAAATAGCCAGTATAATATATATCCTCTGCGAACCAGATTTCCTGGCTAAATATGATACTGAAAATTGATAAGAATGTCCTCATAGGAAATGTTGAAAGGTCAGCCTGCCACATCCTAGCTTAATATTTTTGTGGAAGGAGATAGTTATGCCAAAGACTGTGTGATCAGTCAACACTGGGGTTAACAGCGTGAATTATGATGGTGAGATCCAGGGGAACAGGGAAAAGCCATAGCTGGGAGAAAAGTGGAAGAGTGTTCTTTCAAGTGTGATTCTCTTCCCCTTCTCCTGGTGAGGACATGCCATATCTAGAAGAAAGGTGGAAGGGATTACTTTAGGGCAGTGGTCCCCAACCCCCCGGTCTGGGGATTGGTATCGGTCTATTGATCAGTTGGTACCGGGCCGTGGCTCGTCCTTGCCCCCCTCACTGGCTGCTGCCTCGGTGGTTGCCCTGTCACTCTGCTGCTGGCTCACCTTTTGTGCTCTCCAGCAGCCACCATGGCTGGAACTCCCCCTTGGCGTGGCACTGTGCAGCTGCTGCTGGCAGTGCCCCCCAGCAGATGGTGGGAAGTCAGTTGTGCCAGCGGGAAAGCAAATGGAGCAGGGGCTCAGGCGGTGGCAGTGATATCCCTTGGCAAAAGACTACCCCCCCCCGGGCCTCAGTAAAATTGTCAAGCGTTGACTGGTCCCCGGTGATAAAAGGTTGGGGACCGCTGCCTTAGGGTGATCCCTACTCCCTTTCTCCTGGCTATGCCAAACCATGCTATGGGGAAGAGAGTCCTTTCCTGGGTGATATCTGCCCAGACTGGTTCAGTTCATGTGGGGCCCATTTGGCTTGTTTCAGAGTTGGGTTCAGGCACTATCCCAAACTGAAACACGTTTTTTTAGTTTTGTGCCTATCCCTAATAGTGGATTTACACAGAAAGCAGTGAAGTTCTTTGAGATCATGTCTTAATGGATCTGAACCAATAAACATAATAGATTTTGAAACTGCCAAATTTGCTACTAAGATCCTTCTTGTTCTTGAAAAGGTACCATAGCTGTGATTCAACACCCAATACATGAATATATTTTTTGTGGTTGTACATGTGTTCATAGAAAAGCTTTATAATTTATTTCAGAAGTGATTTGCATGTTGTTTATTCTTGCCATACATTTCCATACCATTATATGTTTTTTCTGTGCTGTGAAAACCATAAAAAGTGCTTGAACATTTGATCATGTCCATAATTGCATAAGGATTACTTTCTTTTGATAGTCTTGAATAGAGATGTGCATTCTTATACACATCAAAAAGTACAAATACTTAGATGGAACCTAGATGAAATCTAAAATATAGATGGGAGTAGGCATTTGAGTGGCATAATTACATTGACATTGCCTGCAAATTCAGAACCAAATGATGCATTACAAGTGACAAGAGTTTGGACACAGATGCCCGACCTGGCTTGCTATCACATGTCTAGTCTCAGATAAAGAAGGGTTATTTATATTCAATGAATTTGATATGTTGGACTCTGGAGCAGGAGTAGGAGGGGTTTCCAGAATTTCTATCATGTTGTTTTCACCATGTTGTGTTCACCTTTCATGTTGTTTTTACCTTTGAAAAGGAAAATCACATTTGATTTGATTCAAAAAAAGAACAGCTGGATGGTTACAGGTGGAGCCCTTTTTAAAAGCTTTTTCTATTTTCTTAGACAATACATGCTGTAGCTACAGTGCAATTCAGCAAGAAAAGTAAATGGAAGGGGAAAGAGGGGTTTCTGGGGTATAAGGTGCTACTGCTATAACCATTGTGTCTGAGCTTTTACACAGGTTCAATAGAAGAAAAGGAAAAGAGGTGCTATCCCAGCCAACCCCCATGTTGCTTGCTGCTACAGCCTTCATAGGGGCACATTTTTGTACCCCCATGTAGATGTGCAATAAAGGAGTTTTAAATGTAATTGTTATGCTCATGTTCATGATTGTTTTTAAATAACAAGAAATGATTTGGGAACATTTGGAAACACCCGGTTCATGTTGTTGTAATGTGTACAATTACTTGTGTCCGTTACTTAACAAAAATTTTAAAAATAGCACAAATAATAGAATAGAAAGTTTTGGCACAAATTGTACATGCACAATGGACTTAACAAAATCCAGAAAGCCAAGAATGGAAAATAACAGGGTTGATAGCATTGCTCCACAGCCATGACCAGCTAGCTACATTAAAATGATAACATCCAAAAGTATATTTTTAAGGAAGGAATTTCAGAAGTATTGTTCCATGCAGATGTAAACACCAGCATGGTCACATCCCATTAATGTGTATACCTTTGAGACTGACATTGATGCTAAGGTTATCCCATGCCCTGCTTACATGATGTAAATGTAAGGCAACCCCAGCTTTCCCGATACAACAGATATTTGTCTCAATACATTGGAGACAAAAGCTTTCAAACAGCACTCAGCAGATTTCACATAAGAATATGAAGCATTTATTAATTTATGACAAAACTAATCTCTAGAAAGTCTATGACTAAAGCAGTTGTAAAATCCCAGCTGGGTCCCTAAAGGTATTACATAAATGCTTAGGTGGATTTGCAGAGTATTGGCAAAGATTAAAAGAAAATACATCATTCTTCTCAAAGAATCTGCATTCCCTAGTTGGCAAAACCTGGAAACAAATGACACAGTAGAGGCACCACTTCCCCCTTTTCAGCTTTGTATGTAGTTTTTCAAATGCTGTGTTCAAGGAGGGGAAGTTGAAAGATAATGACTTGCTAAAGGGAATTAATGAGACCAAGCCAATGGTGCCACAGTGAGCAACCACTGGTTCAAATTTTTTGTTTAATTCACAGGAGGAAACTTTCTGGTCAGTACGGATCCTGTGTTTGTGTGAGCTATTTCAATATCTGACAGAGTAACTAACAAACTAACATCTTCTAGGCAGGGCAGGAAATACTAAAGGAAATCATAGCCTAAGGCTACTACTGTTAGGAAGCATGCCTGAAGCAGCGAAGAGAGGCAGATTGTTTACTTTCATATGCTGCGACTAGAACTAGGAATGGGCACAAACTGGGAAAATGTCATTCAGTTCATGGCACATGGTTGAACCATGAAAAAGCCACAACCAAATTATTATTATTAATTCGATTTCTACCCTACCACTCTTGGAGACTAGCTCGCGGCAGGTTACACAAAAACCATAAGACCCATTCACAACTGTACCGGTTTGTTGTCATGCAATTCGGAGTTGACCTGCTTAGGACTGCTATCTGAAAACCCTCAATGTAAAATTGAAAAGTGTTCAGAATGCTGCATCCAGGATGTGGACTGGACTGAGCCATCTGTAAGGCATGGTATATGATTCCAAAACTGACTGTACTACGCTCTTTCAAGCTTCTCCTAAGCGAGCCATTACTGGCCTACCCAGTTTGTCAGATTGTCATAGACAATCCAATAAAAAATATACATACAAATTAATAAAATATAAAGACAAATCAGTCAGTTATAAAATAGATAAGAATTTTCATGGGTAAGAAAAATGCATACATATATACTATAAGGATTCAGTATAAGTCATAATATTGAACCAGTTCTTCCTTATTTTTGTAGCTACCCAAGTATACTTAGCAATTGTTTTGTTGGCTCCTTACTTGTATCTGACAATATTAATTTGAGGCATTGTTTCCTCAGACCTCTGGGACATTCTGTAAGCATTAATGTCAGTTCACTGTATATATGTTATTATAAAGCTTACACTCAAAAAGGGCATGCTCAGTTGTTTCTATTTGTCCTTCGATACAAATACACTTTCATGCCTCTATCAGTATCCCTTTAAACTTTCCTTCCAAGTAGGCAGAACGGAGAGTGTTATATCAGAGAAGAGTAAATTTTTTCTATGTTCAGTATTTTTGATATTGGTTAAATATGGCATCAAGACAGTCTTATTAAAGAGACCTTTCCCAAAAAGTGAGTCCAAGATCCTATTGAGATCTTTCTAGTTCTATCACTCTGGACTTTATTAATTATTTTGCCTTGTCATAACCTTGATTCAAAACAAGTTGGTAGGACAGACCATAGAAGCCTTGCTTTTCTAGCACTACATTTAACCAGAGTGCAACAAATGAATCTGTAAGTAGAAGGCTTGTTAGACACTTATAGCCATTTAACCAAAACATGAACGTTGACACCCAAAGCCTGGTCTGGACATTAACATACCAGTATTTAGCCTAATTGCAACATTAGAAATGTTATTTGGGAGTTGAAGAATTGTTCTCAGAAATTTGGATTGGACTTTCTCTACACAAATAACTAGCGAAGCTTATTGGAGCCCCATAGATCAGTTGTGCAAGAGCTCTGGCCTAGTTTGTCAGATTCAGCCTGGAAAAGATTGAGAAGAACTGGATCATCATCCCCCTCGAAGCATTGACCAAGCTGCACAGACATAAAAAGGTAAAGGTAAAGGTATCCCCTGTGCAAGCACTGAGTCATGTCTGACCCTTGGGGTGACGCCCTCCAGCGTTTTCATGGCAGACTCAATACAGGATGGTTTGCCAGTGCCTTCCCCAGTCATTACCATTTACCCCCCAGCAAGCTGGGTACTCATTTTACCGACCTCGGAAGGATGGAAGGCTGAGTCAATCTTGAGCCAGCTGCTGGGATCGAACTCCCAGCCTAATGGGCAGAGCTTTCAGACTGCATGTCTGATGCCTTACCACTCTGCACCACAAGAGGCTCTTACACAGAAATAGAGATGTCTATAACAATGAGTTCATGTGGGTTGGTTTGAAACAATAGAACAACGTTTGAATCCAGTAGTGTCTTTTGTTGTTGTTATGTGCGAAGTCGTGTCCGACCCATCGCGACCCCATGGACAATGATCCTCCAGGCCTTCCTGTCCTCTACCATTCCCCGGAGTCCATTTAAGTTTGCACCTACTGCTTCAGTGACTCCATCCATCCACCTCATTCTCTGTCGCCCCCTTCTTCTTTTGCCCTCGATCTCTCCCAGCATTAGGCTCTTCTCCAGGGAGTCCTTCCTTCTCATGAGGTGGCCAAAATATTTGAGTTTCATCTTCAGGATCTGGCCTTCTAAAGAGCAGTCAGGGCTGATCTCCTCTAGGACTGACTGGTTTGTTCGCCTTGCAGTCCAAGGGACTCGCAAGAGTCTTCTCCAGCACCAGAGTTCAAAAGCCTCAATTCTTTGACGCTCGGCCTTCCTTATGGTCCAACTTTCGCAGCCATACATTGCAACTGGGAAGACCATAGCCTTGACTAAACGCACTTTTGTTGGCAGGGTGATGTCTCTGCTTTTTAGGATGCTGTCTAGATTTGCCATAGCTTTCCTCCCCAGGAGCAAGCGTCTTTTAATTTCTTTGCTGCAGTCCCCATCTGCAGTGATCTTGGAGCCCAGGAAAATAAAATCTGTCACTATCTCCATTTCTTCCCCTTCTATTTGCCAGGAATTGAGAGGGCCGGATGCCATGATCTTTGTTTTCTTGATGTTGAGTTTCAAGCCAACTTTGGCACTCTCCTCCTTCACCCGCATCAACAGGCTCTTTAGTTCCTCTTCACTTTCTGCCATTAGAGTGGTATCATCTGCATATCTGAGGTTGTTGATATTTCTCCCTGCAATCTTGATCCCAATTTGTGACTCCTCTAATCCCGCATTTCTCATGATGTGCTCTGCATACAAGTTAAATAGGCAAGGCGACAGTATACAGCCTTGCCGAACTCCTTTCTCAATTTTGAACCAGTCAGTGATTCCATGTTCAGTTCTCACTGTTGCTTCTTGACCTGCATATAAATTTCTCAAGAGACAAATAAGATGCTCTGGTATTCCCATCTCTTTAAGAACTTGCCACAATTTGTTGTGCTCCACACAATCAAAGGCTTTAGCATAGTCAATGAAGCAGAAGTAGACGTTCTTCTGGTACTCCCTAGCTTTCTCCATGATCCAGCGTATGTTGGCAATTTGATCTCTAGTTCCTCTGCCTCTTCGAAATCCTGCCTGTACTTCTGGAAGTTCTCGGTCCACATATTGCTGGAGCCTAGCTTGTAGGATTTTGAGCATAACTTTGCTAGCATGAGAAATTAGTGCGATGGTGCGGTAGTTTGAACATTCTTTGGCATTGCCCTTCTTTGGGATTGGAATGTAAACTGACCTTTTCCAATCCTGTGGCCATTGTTGAGTTTTCCAAATTTGCTGGCATATTGAGTGTAGCACTTTTACTGCATCGTCCTTTAAGATTTTGAATAGTTCAACTGGAATGCTGTCACTACCACTAGCTTTATTGTTGCTCAGACTTCCTAAGGCCCATTTGACTTCACATTCTAGGATGTCTGGCTCCAGGTCAGTAACTACCCCATTGTGGTCATCAGGGATGTTAAGCTCGCTCTTATATAGTTCTTCTGTATAATTTTGCCACCTTTGTTTGATCTCTTCTGCTTCTGTGAGGTCCCTACCATTTTGGTCCCTTATCATACCCATCTTTGCATGAAACGTTCTCTTCATATCTCCAATTTTCTTGAAAAGATCTCTGGTTCTCCCCATTCTATTGTTTTCTTCTATTTGTTTGCACTGTTCATTTAAGAAGGCATTCTTATCTCTTCTAGCTTTTCTCTGGAATTCTGCATTCAATTGGGTGTATCTTTCTCTTTCTCCCTTGCCTTTCACTTCCCTTCTCTCCTTAGCTATTTGTAAAGCTTCCTCAGACAGCCATTTTGATTTCTTGCATTTCTTTTTCTTTGGGATGGTTTTAGTTGCTACCTCTTGTACAATGTTGCAAACCTCCGTCCATAGTTCTTCAGGCACTCTGTCTATCAGATCTAATTCCTTAAATCTATTTGTCACCTCCACTGTGTATTCGTCAGGGATATGATTTAGTTCATACCTGAGTGGCCTAGTGCTTTTCCCTACTTTCTTCAATTTAAGCCTAAATTTTGCAACAAGAAGCTCATGATCTGAACCACAATCAGCTCCTGGTCTTGTTTTTATTGACTGGATAGAACTTTTCCATCTTTGGCTGCAGAGCACATAGTCAATCTGATTTCTGTGTTGACCGTCTGGTGATGTCCATGTGTAGAGTCGTCTCTTGGGTTGCTGGAAAAGAGTGTTTGCTATGACCATTGTATTCTCTTGACAAAATTCTACCAGCCTGTGCCCTGCTTCATTTTGTACTCCAAGGCCAAACTTGCCTGTTATCCCGGTTATCTTTTGGCTTCCTACTTTAGCATTCCAATCCCCCATGATGATAAGCACATCATTTTTGGGCGTTGCTTCTAGAAGGTGTTGTAGGGCTTCATAGAACTGATCAACTTCATCCTCTTCAGCAGCAGTGGTTGGGGCGTAGACCTGGATCACTGTGATGTTGAATGGTTTGCCTTGGATTCGAACTGAGATCATTCTGTCATTTTGGGGATTGTATCCCAAGACTGCTTTTCCTGCTCTCTTATTGATTATGAAGGCTACTCCATTTCTTCTGCGAGATTCTTGTCCACAGTAGTATACCTGATGGTCATCTGAATTAAATTCACCCATTCCTGTCCATTTTAGTTCACTGATTCCTAAAATGTCGATGTTCAGTCTTCTCATTTCTTGTTTAACCACGTCCAGCTTGCCTTGATTCATGGATCTGACGTTCCAGGTTCCTATGGAATAAAAATCTTTACAGCATCGGACTGTCTTTTCGCCACCAGTTACTTCCACAACTGAGCGTCCTTTCGGCTTTGGCCCAGCCGCTTCATTCATTCTGGCGCTACTCGTACTAGCCGTCTGCTCATCCCCAGTAGCATATTGGACACCTTCCGACCTGAGGGGCTCATCTTCCAGCGTCATATCGTTATGCCTATTGGAACTGTCCATAGAGTTTTCATGGCAAAGATACTGGAGTGGTTTGCCATTGCCTTCTCCAGTGGATCACCTTTTGTCAGAGCTCTCAGCTATGACCTGTCCGTCTTGGGTGGCCCTGCACGGCATAGCTCATAGCTTCACTGAACTACGCAAGCCCCCTTGCCACAACAAGGCAGCGATCCTTGAAGGGGGAGTAGTGTCTTTAAAGCCCAACAAAGTTTAAACTTTGTTGGACTTAAAGGTGCCACTGGACTCAAACTGTGTCCTATAACATTGTGGCTGAACATCATACAAACATTTGGGTGTAGCTACCTACCTGATGCCATCAAGATTTTTCTCCGCCTCAGAGAGGAAACCATCTCCCCAGTGAGTGTTATACATGTAAACTAATACTACAGAAAAGAAGTACCGTATTTGCCGGCATATAAGACGATTGGCCATATAAGATGACCCCCCAACAATTCCACTCAAAATATAGAGTTTGTTACATTACATTACAGTACCTGTCATTGTCACCATTGTATGGCCGCAACGCGACCACAGCGCCTCCGGCCCACCTCTGCATCTCCCTGTGACCAGCACTAGTGTGCAAGTGCGCATGTGCGAGCTCTGCGGAGACAAGGGGCAGGCCGGAGCGCCGCTGCTTCCCCCCCGAGCAGAACGGGCCGGTCACGCCGAAAAGGCTGGCACCCCTGTCTCACTGCTGATGACCCGCCGCAGCCGCACTGGATACCGCACGATACTGGATGGAATGTAGAATGAGGATGGCAGGCATCGGGAGGCCACTATGGGCAGCTATGTCTATCCCAAGTGAAGTGCACCCGGCGTATAGGACAACCCCCCCCCCCCACTTGGAGACATGTTTTTCAGGGGGGGAAAGTAGTCTTATACGCCAGCAAATACAGTAAATATCTACATGAGTTCCCAATACTGAAGCTACATTGCTCAGTAATTTTGTTTCCCATTTTGCTTGTAATTTTTTCTTCTTTACACTTAGTCCTCGTCTGGAA
Organism: Paroedura picta; assembly: GCF_049243985.1. Taxonomy (NCBI): domain Eukaryota; kingdom Metazoa; phylum Chordata; class Lepidosauria; order Squamata; family Gekkonidae; genus Paroedura; species Paroedura picta. The sequence continues at coordinate 38,684,921 of NC_135378.1, forward strand.
TCTCCGCACATAAACTAATTCCTGTTTAATTTTTTTTTTCCAGGGAGAGATTATTCTATATCGTTCATCCTCTCCTTGTTATGGCTTTGGGATATTGTAGTATAATCACTGGATTTACAGTTTCAACCACAGACCATACAATCCCACTGTAAGATTTATTTTTTACATTTGAAAAATGTAAATGTGATCATTAGTTTGGTGCATAAAACAACCTGGGGTTGGAGGGAGGATCACAACTGTCCTGCTGTTTGCCAGCCTGTTTAAAAGCTACCATAGCTCTCTTTCTTCTGCCGCTTCCATGTAATGAGATAAGACAAGAAATCAGAATGTCTCAAAGGATATCTGGGTTCGTTTTCTTTCTTTTTGTTTGTTTGTTTGTAAGACATATTTTTTCGTATCAAATTTTGACAAATTTGGAAAGCCTGTAAAAATACACCTTAGTATGTTCGCCTGGTCTCGACCAGGGCCAGTGCATTCTCTGTCCTGGCCCCCACCTGGTGGAATGAGCTCCCAGAGGAGATCAGGGCCCTGACAGGAGTAAAACAGTTCTGCAGGGCCTGCAAAAGGGAGCTCTTCCACCAGGCATTTGGCTGAGGCCAGGCCAACCAACCAACATCTGCAGGACCCCTGCCCCTCCCCTCCCCCCAGAAACCCACTAAGACTCCTGGACCTGTTCGAGTTACCACTGTTTGTTATAATGTTATACTGTTATGTTATACTGTTACCCGGTTATACCAGTTAATAATATGAATGTTATTATATGTATGGTTTTATGTATAGTTTCAGTTATATGTAAACCGCTCTGAGCCTTCGGGGAGGACGGTATAAAAATATGAATAAATAAATAAATAAACTAAATAAACTGACCAGCCTAAAACCCACAGTGAAACTACCCTATAAACTTAGGATGTATCTCACGCATACAAGGGGAAGAAGTTTCTTGCTGTTTTCAATGTAGTGCTGAAAATTCCCTTTCTCATACAGTTATAGTGCAGTCAGTATTGTGTGCGGCTTTTATAAGTTTAGTGGAAATTTGTGTGAACAATCATGCTTTTTACTGTAAATGAGATAAATAAAATTACTGTGTACTTTGCCTCTGAAAGAGCAGCGTGTCAGTGCAACTAATACCCCCAACATTTTAATATCTGTCAGATAACATTATCATAATACTAAGGTGCTTTTTAAAATTAAGGACACAAATTTGAACTTTTCAACACATAAAATCCAGAACAAGCTCTCTATGGGGAGTGCTAAAAATGTGGACAGACATTTTTGAAATTTCCACTGCAGCTCAGACTAACCTGTGGCAGCCGTTGATGCCATTGAGGAGCCAGGCAAGAATAGAACAGGTGCTGGGGGATGAGCCCGGTGGTCTACATGGCAGGTGCGGTGATGTTGTGTCATGCCTGGGATGGGGAAGGTGCCATGTGTCAGGGGTTCGACCTCCTTTGCCTGTGTGTGTGTGCCTGGGGAGCCAGCATGGGGATGCCTAGTGAGCAGCTTGTTGCGCTCTGCTGCCATGTGGCTTGTGGAGAGTTGCCATAGGTTTTGTGCCTCATTGGGTGAGGGTGTGGCAGGCAAGGGCCCTATTTTTATTCCCTCCTTTTGTCCTCCAGCTCATTGCCTGAGGTAGGAAAGGCTGGCCCCTGGGACTCACAGGCACACTGCACCTACAGAGGGTGGCTGCGCTTGGGCCTGCCACATCCTGAGACCTTTGCTCCTCTGAACTGCCCATTGGAGCCACAGTCGGTGCCAACCTGGCAGGCGGCAGCTCTGTGAACGTAACTTCCCAGGATCACTTCACACATCACACAATACATGAAGGGGATGGTCAGTACAGGGAAGCAAGGATTCCAGTCTTATTGCTACAGTGGGTCTACGTGGCAGGCTGGCCCGGCCAGCAAGTTTGATGGATGGCATTGCCCACATGCTTTACAGTGAGCTGCACATTATATGAATGGTCACTCTCATTGGTCACTCTCATGAATGGTCACTCTCACTCCTGGCAATGCTTTTGGCACAGCCATTCTTATGCTGTAGCTTGGTTAACTGAGTCCAGATTGGCAGGGGGTTCTTGTTACAGCTCTAGCATGAAGGTTCCTCCGGGGGGGGGGGGATGCAAGAACTTACACAGAGTGTCTCCATGGGGTGAGAGTCCAGAAGGGGCTCAGTGCTAGAAGTGTCTATGGGGCACTTGCACCCTCTTGTTGGATGAGTCCCCTACCAAGGATGTAGGGGCTGACGCTCACAGGGTAAGCAGTGTCACTTGGAGTGAGTATTTGTCCGGTACTACAGTTTGGGCAGCATAAGCAGCAGGCCAAGGGAGACACCCTTTGAATCCAAAGGTGTAACAGGACAGGCTGGTTATTTGTATCTTGGGGCTATAACAGGATAGGGCATACACAGTGCCAATAATGCTTTTACCATCTGTGCAAGGAAGGGGGTGGCAGGCATCACATAACTCTGAAAAGGGCAGCCACCTAATGCCACCCAGCAGTATTCTTTGGCTTGGCATCTAGACTGGTATAACTGGACTCCCCATTACCTTTATGTAATGCTACTATTATGTAATGTAATGCTTTATGTAATGCTTTATGTAATGCTACTCTAGAGGCTGGTGGATGCCAACTGGATATCAGGTTCCCAGCTCAGTCCCACATATCCTTCAACTCCTGGTTTGCCTGGACTGGTTGTCCATGCTGGTCTTGAAGGCTCAGAAAAGTGTGGCCTTGGTTAGTACTTGTCTTGGGGTCTGTCCAGTCAACACATTTTCCCCATGTGCTTTGTGGACTTGGGCCGCGGAGATCCCAGTTCCAAGAGCAATGTGCATGAGGGTGTTTACTCCATCAGTATGGCCTTCAAGGCTTTCTGTTTATTTGCAGAATGGATCATGGGGAACTTCAGGGGGCCCAGTCAGGTGCAGGGAGACCAGCAGCCTTCAGGCTTTGGCATAGGAGTGGTGGGACCAATGCCCCAGGTGTATGTTGAGGTCTGCTACCCAACTTACAGTCCTAGGGATATGATGTGCTTCCAGGCACTTCCTGGCTGTCAGGAAGCTGTCACAGCTAGGTCACCTTGATTTAAGCATGGTTATGGTCCCTGGTAAGCCATGTAAGATCTACAGGTGTAAGATCTACAGGTGGCCGGCGCATCGGGAGGCCAGTGGCTACAGGACCTGGATGCGATGGAGATTAGTCTATTTCAGTGGTGGTGGTCATTGGAATGATCTGTTTCCTATTGAAGGTATTGTCATGGAGTGACAACCTAGTGGTGGTTTGTAAAATGGTGTTCTAGTCAGGGCAATGGGGCTTTTGGGAAACTGAATGACTCAGAAGCAAAATGTTCCATTTCTTTTGCGAGATATGGTAGACGCACAAATAGGGTGGCAGTGATGGGTGATCCACTCAAGATCATGAGAATGTTAGTTGGTGGGTGGGAAGGAGACAAGGAAACAAGGAAATATGAGGATATGGGGTTGCCATGAGGAGGACAAGAAGAAATAGTGTGGGGAGAGTGATACAGGAAACATGAGGTGCCCTTTCCCACAAGTCCTTGTGGTCTTTGTACCATGTAACATGCTGGTGGCCAGCACTAATCACCTGGGACCAACCCAGAGGCTGGAACTGTATAACTGGGCCATAGTTTCTCTGCCAGGAGCAGAGAAGAAATGAAGGCTGAATACAGGAGGCAGATAGGTAGATTGGGAGGGGAGAAAGCAAGAAGGAAACAGAATCACTGGGGGATTTTGGGGTGGGAAAGATTAAAATGTGAGGAAAAGGAAAATATGATAGTCCCACAAATATTTATAGGTCCCCTACTTGTAAAATCCTAGAATAGAATGATAGAATAATAGAGTTGGAAGGGTCCTCCTGGGTCATCTAGTCCAACCCCCTGCACTATGCAGGACCCTCACAACTCTGTCACTCATGCCACCTCCTTGAACCTTCATGGAGTCATAAAGATAAAAGTGATCAAAAGTTTGGATATCCAACATTTTCCTTGACCAAGATTCTCAGGCAACTCACTAATCAGCATAATAATATTTACATATTAATTATATGTTTTTTATGAATGACACAAAATTATCTCCTCCATTGGCGTCTATGTCAAGCCATTTCAGGAACCTGATGACAAAGAACACAGTCCCCAGTGAAATTCTCTAGCATAAATCCCATTGATTTCAATGGGATACTAACATAAACATGTACTCTTAAAGAGGTCCCATTCATCTCGATGGGGCTTGTGTAAGTACAGCTCCTACTGGACTTTGTTCCTTTTAAAAAAGAAAAATACAGGCAGAGTAAATTAATAATTTGTTTGTATTTTCCAGGCAGGCTATACATCTGTATATTTCTATATAAACTGGGGTGGGCAGGGGGGGGGGTTCTTACAGAAAAAAATGTCATTGAAACTTTTCACATAAATATAGTTATAATATAGACTTCAGTGATTTCAAAAGGATCTAGTCATTCCAAGATCATATTTTCAATATGACATGATGCATGGTATTTCTGAAACGCCTTTAAAAAAAGACATTGCCTGAGGAAGTAAAACTGAGTCACTTTTCACACAGGTATGCTATTTCATGACTGTCAGGTGAAAACTTTTCAGGATTAATGCTTTATAATTCTCATATGGCTGATGCTTAGAACTTCAAAGTGCAGTAGAACATTTCAAATTTTCTGTGGCCCATGAGGAAAAACTTTTTTTTTTATTGAAAGTGGCTGTCATTTTGGAACCTTGCATTTTATACGATTGTAGATTTTATGAGAATTAAATTTATGCACAAGGCTAAGAGAACTGCCATGGTAAAGCAAGTCTATTCCATAATGTAATATCCAGATCCATGGAATGCTTAGTTATATGACCTTCCCTTTCTTTTCCCTTTTCATTAAAAAAAATCTTCAGTCCCTTTCAAAATTGATAGCATTACTGAAGGAGTTTGTCAGGACAATAAACATACTCCCAACTGCTTGTCTTTTCAAATCACGTCATTATGAAACAAAATGACATAAAATCAATATATATATTTCCAGTCCATGGATCTTACTACACTTTTAATTTGAAATTTAACAGTAGCAAGTAATGAATGCAGAATTTATTTCCTTGAAAAATAATCTGTTTGCTTTTTTTAAAATGAGACTTCTCTAGTTATCTAATACTTTAAGAAAAGTGTATTAGCACAAGCTCCGAATTTGTGTGAAGTTGGCCCCCTTTGGCAACTAAAGCAGCTCTTTGAACCATAGAACAGATGTAATGAAAATTGGTTCCATTAAATGCAGCTGGCAAATTACAAACTGAGAAATTAATGCACCATACCGTGACTCTGGAGGCTAGAATGAATCAAGGTGTGGTTGCCAGATGTTAAAGCTTTCCCCCCTTCAGTATAAAACAGTGGTGTGTTATGTTAAACCAGAATCATGCATTCAAACTCAAAACACATGGACTGGCTAATCCAAAGACATATTCAACCATTTATACCTAATAAGCCTAGTTGAAGACACCAGTCTATGAGCAGGAACTGTCAATTATGCCAACCCCGCTAGAAGCTCTGTTTAGAAGCAGGAGTCTCTCTGCATACTCCCGGCTTGATAGGGAATGTACAACTGGGGAGACATACTTATTATTATTACTATTATTTTCCAATATATATATCAGGACTACATGTACTGAGTACCTTAAAAACTAAAATCCATTTGGGGTGGAAAAGGGACTGGAGTTCTGGATTCTGTTCTCATTCCCCACTGACCAAGCAAGTGAAAATGTTATTTATTATATTTTCATCCTGTCCTTCCAAAAGGCTCAGAATGTCATATGTCATTCTCCCTTCCTCCATTTCAACATCTCCATGAACGAGACTGAGAAGGAAAAATTGGCAAAAGGTCACTCAGCAAGAGTCATATAGGTCTTCCATATCGGAATCCAGAACCCTAACCAATGCATCATGCTGTTTTTGAATATCTGGAATAGCTCTCAACTGGAATTATATGTGACATTGATCGTAGCACTTGGAGTACATCCACAGACATATCTGGAAAAGTGCTTCACTGGAGCTATGTGCACCCATGTTTGGATTAGAGCTAGTCACTTCTTATTTTTTGAACCAGATATTCCCACGCAGATTTGCATAGATGCCACATAAATGGTAGCACAAAAGAAAGAAATGAAATGATAGATATATTTCAAGGAGTCTTGTCATCTTTGAAGTACTTCGAGCTGGGCAGAGTGTCCCTCCTGTTTCATGGAAACATAAATCTGTAATCATGCAGTGAGTGAAGCAGTCCTCTGAATAGTACTAAAGATGACAGGAGAAAAAACAGGTCTTTATTTGTGGCGGTACTTGCTAGTACTAGTGACAGCTTTTTGGGGAGCAGGTGGAAGCTCTCCTAAGTAGGGGAGTTGGTAGGAATTAGCTCACTAACATAAATGCTAATGAGCCAAACAGTGTCGGCTTATTCCTAACTGGGGCACTGCTGTCTAGTCATGATTGCTTTTTCCCTTCTAATAACTATAGATCTTCTTGTCTGCGTTTTTTTTTTTTTTTTGTAAAGCTACATAGATTGTTTCTGAAAATCCTGTTTTCTGGAGGGCTGAGCTTGTTAAATTGACTCAGTGGTGACCCTGACTGCTTCAAATGAACCTTTTATTAAAGCAATGAATGGAAACTAATAAAGACCAAGTTATACTTCCTTGAATATAATGGTCCACAATTTAGCTTCAAAAGGGCTCATAAGAGAGAGTGTGATTTAAGTTGCACCCCCCCCCCCCGAAAATGTTTCCAAGGACCCATTACATCACTGTTTTTTTTTCTTCTAATAGTAGGCAGAGTATATAAACATACCTGGGTGCAGAATAGAAGGAAAACACAGTTCCTCTTTCTAACAGTGGGTGAAGATGCATGGACATTTACTGCACAGGAAGCTCTGCACCAGGCTGCAGCCTCCTGTTTGATCTGGGACAGTTGCCCTGCCTCTTCTTGCTCCCACACGGGGGAGTATTTGGCCCGCTGCACCTCATCCTCCCTGGATTTGTGCTACAGAGGAGCCTGGGTGGCAAGGTTCTGCCATGTCATGGGGTCTTGTGGACCTGTTTTTTGTTTGTTTAAGAACATGGCACTGCATTGATATGCAATACCACGTTCTTAAACAAAAAAATGTCCCAAGTGGCTCTGCTGTGCTGCACAGTGCAATGGAGCCGCCTGGGGCATTTTTTGTCCCTCTGGGAAGCCATACATTGGGTGAGTGTGTGGAGGAGCTGAGCCTGAACAGCTCCATTCTTCCCAAGTCATGTGAGCTAGGCCTGACATAGGCCCTGTTGCCATCCAGGGCAAAAAAGGAATGATGTATTATATGTGATCCCTTGCTATGGAGCCTTGCCCTGGTACAACAGAGGACCTGAGCCCTGGCCCATGCTGACGTCAAAAAAAACTGGGAATTTTCCCCACCACCAGAAGAGCGGTGACTTGGGGCAGATTCCTAGAGCAGAAAAGGTGATGTTTGGTTTAGTGTTCCCTCAATGACTCATCTTCCATTTTATGTGTTGGGAACTTCTTCCATTTTATGTCTTGGGATCTGCTTTAAAAACTGGTTTTAATATGTCTGACTCTTTGCCACCTTGAGAATTCTAGGTTTTCTGGAAATATATAATAAAAATATGTTTAAATAAAAAAATAAAACAAATATTTGGGGAGCATTAGAAGTCACATTGTCAGCATAAACAAGGGTCTTTCTAGACCAGGGGTAGTCAAACTGAAAGCCCTCCAGATGTTCATGGACTACCCCTGTTCTAGACTGTCGGATAGATCCAAAATTCTGTTTGGGTGGAGTACCCAGTTTCAGAATGACAATAGGCCATGGCAAGTTACTGGGGCCGCCATCTGACATGGTGGGGGGTGGGTGGGAAAGAGACACAGTCCAGGCAACCCAGAGTCGGTTGGATACTATTGTGTGCTGCAAGTGGCAGCACACAGGGCATGAGAGAGGTGGGTCCCTGGGCGGGCACTTTTATAAGTGGCCTCTTCACTGGATGCCACAGACAGCGGATCCCTCCCACCCTCCCTGTTATAAGTTATTACTGTTAATTGGAATTGATATGTTAAGTGTTTGATTTTGTCACAGCAGGTTCTTTAGCATGAGAAGGGGTGTGTTTACAGGGAATCTGGTGTGCGATCAGACTCCCTGGGGTGCGGGGCTTCCTTAAGGGGTGGTTTAAAATGAGCAGGGATCCAACCCAGTGGGGAAGGCTGACGTGGCTCATTTTGACTAGGCAGCCCGGGGTCAGCCAACGAGGTTTGTGCCCTTTGGCCCCCACATGGTTCATCTCCCATCTTAGCATGACTCCACTAGGCAAGGGGATCTTAGTCTCCAGCTGGGAACCACGGAGGATCCCAGGGTGCCTTTGGATTCGGTGGGAAGCAGTCAGCAGACTGTGTAGGTCAGGCCCCTCTCATCCCATGCTATGCCATGCCAGCCCTCTGGTGTGAAGGTAAAATAAAAGCTGTGGGCATTTTTTAAGCCATACAATATGTTGCATCTTCTTTCTTGCCAAAACTTCCGTCCTACCAGTCAAATCTGAATGCAGCTCAATATAATGTTCATGCTGGCATTTGGCTATTACTAATTCCATGCAAAAAAAAATCTAGGTAATATTCTTCCAGCAGAAGCTTGCCTTTAATGCAGTGCATTTATACATTCCTATAGTCATTTATATTATTATAGAAATAATGTCAGCAGTAAGGTCATTTTGTACTCTTTGCACTGCCAATGTAGAGAGAGAATAAACTACTGGTTATTTTTATTCTGTTAATACAACATGCTTTATTGCTGAATTTACTGCTGGAGTAAACTGCTGCTGTTTATGAAGAGAATGTGATAGTATCACAATTTCAACTTGCCAGATTGATTTTCTGGGAAATCATGAACTAGCTAGCAGATCCACTGTGGTCTGAAGTGGTCTGAAAAGAAAACGTGATAGCACCAAAGACCATAACTGGTTTAGTGCCCATTATGATTTCAGTGGCAAACTATATGCCTCTCCTTTCCCCGTACTGTTTGGAATTACTTTAATGATTTTTTAAAGGACTTAATGTACACTACTCCTTTACAGAGGTAATTCATCATTCATTAAATCTTTCCCAAAAGTTGGTGACTACCCCACTCTTTACAGAGCATTGTCTCATTGTTTGCACCTTACCCTTTTTTAGAATTATGCCTTTTGCTTTCATTGGTTCAGCCCATCCAGCAATGCAGACTTTCAGAATGCAGACACAAAACTTTAATTATTATTATTGTTGTTGTTGTTTTATACTTATAGACTGCCTTTCACTGGTGGTTCAGGGTGCATGACATCAAGATAAAAACATTCAATATAATATATTTTAATAAATTATAACAATAAAACATTAAGTATAATTTAACCTTTTAAATTAAATAAGGTAGTTAAAGGCTGTCTCTTCCTATAACCAAAACAAAGCAAATAAAAATATTTGGGATTTTTTGGGACCACTGGAGAGCCACAGCTAAAGTGCATTTAAAAGCTCCAAGTTCCTTTAAATGTCTTTGGAATGAACTCTCATCTTGGAGAAGACATTTAAAGGGATTGCAAGCTCTTTAAATGTGATTGAAGTTCACTTATGCTGCACAGAGTATAATGGAGTAAAAAAACTGGCATCCCCAAATATTAATGTTAATGTTCCCTTAATAGGGACAAGTAATCTTGCTATTGATGTGGAATTGCTCATTAGATAAAAGGTTAACATAGACTTGGAAATCACTTTCCTTAAGCACTTAATATCTCTGGAGAAGAACATGGCAAGTAGTTTGGTGTATTTTTCTTTTCACTCCAGTCAAAGTTAAGATTGCAGGGAAAATATTACTTTAGTGAATTCAGACACTATGGTCCAGAACCATTTTTATACGTATGACAAGTCTTTGATAAACTCAGACATACTTACTTGATAAAGACTACTTTATAGAAGCAACAGCCCTTCAAGTCGTTTGAGAAGGATAACATGGATTATCCTGATTCACCCTCACAACATTCAGGTGAGGTTGGTCAGCCTGGAAGAAATGATTTTATCTGAACGGCACATTTCTACCAAGCAACTACATCCTCCCCACTCCCCAGATATTTTAAAACTTCATATTCTATTAAAACTTATCTTTCTGGTTAGTAGTGAGTAACTATTCTTAAAAGAATAAGACTGGGGAAATCAATTCAAACCAAACCAGCAGGGCTGGGATTCTACTTATCACAACTGGAGACAAATTTATACTATTCCTCCTTCTTTGAATAGCTTTGAAACTAGGGTTGCCAACCTTAACTCAGGAAATTCTTGGAGATTGTAGGGCCTGGAGAAGGCAAGGTTTGGGGAGGGGGATCCTAGTGGGGTATAATGCTATAGTACACCTCAAATGCAGCCATTTTCTTGAGGGGAACTCCTTAGTCTGGAAATAATATGTAATTCTGGGAGATTTCCTGAACCCATGTGGAAGTTGGCAATGTTACAGGAAACATAGGTTTGTCAGACTTCTTCTTGCTTAGGTAATGTGCATATTATCCAAAAATGTTCTATGCAACCAACAGCAGAATTAAGTATGCAAGTTCTATAATGACTTATAATTATCCTCCCCTTTTCACCATAACTCTTAGCAAACATGTCCATAAAGGGGGAAAAAAAGAATCTTTGCTGAATGTGTGCTCATCTATGAAGAGTTCTCACTGTTTTCATGTTCATGAACATGTTTTCATGTTCAGTTAAACCCCCATCCCACCCAAACTGAAAAATAAGCTACTGAAAAAGAAATGTAAAACCTAGCAATACTTATAAAGTTCTCTAGTAATAAAGTAGCTGCTAGGTATTGTTCAAGGCAATTAATATTGCCTTCAAGGTCATTCAAATATACACATGGATAGTCACTAGAGAGGTAATTAAAATTGAATTGGATATTTTTGCAATGGATATATAGCTATATAAGAAATTTAAAATGTAATTATTATTGCTAAAAACAACTAAAATCACCAATCATATATTATCAATTAGTTCTCAGAACTTCCAATTAAATGGTTCAGGTATTTGTCAACGTGAAAGGCTATCATCCCCCAAGACCCCGGGGAGCTACTGTCAATCAGACTTTGACCTTTGCAAAGGGAGGGGATAAATCTTCACCTGCCGATTCAAGTTATTCAAGTTAGCAACAGAAAGGGACAGAAGAGAGTTACAAAGCTTTGGTGCCATGCTTGAGAAGGCCCCATCCTGGGTTGCCATCCACCAAATCATAAAAGGTAGGGGCACCTGAAGCAGGACTTCTGAAGATTGCCATAGTGGTTGGGCAGGTTCATCAAGGAGTAGGTAGTCCTTCAGCCCAAACCATAGGGCTTTGATGGTCAAGGCTAGCACCAAAAACAAACTGGGAGCCAATATAGATGGGCCAAGACTGGAGTGATACGACTCCTGAGACCCAATCCAGTCAACATCCTGTCTGCAACACTCTACCAACTGAAGTTTTCAAACAATTCTCAGGGCAGCCCCACATAGAGCATATTGTAGTAATCTAATCTAGATATGACCAGAGCATGCACTAGCCATGACTGGCTCACCAACTGAAGTTGGTAAAAGGCACTCCTGTCTACAACCTGCCATCTACTTATCTAGCAGTAGACTTGGGTTCAACAGAATTCAGACTATGGACCTGTTCCTTCAAGGGGAGTGTAGCCCTATCTAAAACTGATGACACCTTAAATCCCAGATCAGACCACTGGTAGCACTTCAGTTTATTAGCCCGCATCCAGTCTAAAGCACCTGTTCTGGGTTTCTACTAATCTGGCTTGCTCGCCTTAGCTAGGGCCTCTTCTACAAAAGTGAATCTTATTTAACTAATGCAGTCCATCCTCCAAACAAAGAAACATGAAGCAAGCATAAAAGGTGAACATCTCCAAGAATGTGGAGTCATCAGGCAACCCACCAACCCAACCCAGCACTGAAAGTAGGAACATTCAACCCACTCCAGGAAGTGCCTCAAGCAGACATTGTAGGGCATTGATCTCCTGCCACCCTGCATCTGAATGGCCTAAGACAACTTGCCAACCACTTAAGGGGGGGGGTCATATTAAGTCTGTGACAGCAATTAACAAATCTCTGTTCAGTCATGTTGCTATCTATGTATGTCTTTTGAGCAGGGTCTTGTAGCATTCTATAGTACTCAAAAAGGTATAAATCTTGATGATCTCTTCATAGAATTCAATGCTGTTTTTTTCCCCCTGCTGTGGTTTTATTTGTATATCTTCACTCATCTGTATTGTTGTTTATATTAGTCTTATTGTGAACTGCTTTATTCTGGAGAAGTGGCTAATATGATGGTTTTTAACATGGGTTTTACCATGCAATTTTGTTAACCGCCACGAGCCGTTCAACGAAAGTGGTGGGATAGAAATAATAAGCAAATAAGGATCATGTAATTGAAGTATGTCAGTCCTGTTGGCCCAGATCTCATGCATGAAGCCCAGAGAATCAGGACTAAGTCATATATCAAGCAAAAAGCTCATATCACCTTTTATTTATTTTTGTACTGCTCTTCCTCCAAAGTGTAATGGTTATTGCACCTACTGTCTTCATACAGTTGACCCATGAGGTTAGGCTGAGAATGTGTGACTGAACAGTAAGTTTTACAGCATAGCAAGGATTTGAATCTGGGTCTTGCAGGTCCTAGTCCAACATTCTAATGACTATGCTACACACAGGTTTGGCAGGTCTCAGGAGATCCCATTATTTTTGTTTTGATATATGCAGCAGAAGAATTCCTAACAGCAAGAAATACAATGGCCTGTTTTAAATCTCCTTTAGTGGAGACCAAAAAGGTGAAAAGAGTTGAGAAGTACTTCTACATATGCCATATTTAAATGTATGGGAATATTTTCATTTTTATTGGCCTTGTGTAAAAGTTGTCCCTGTAGGATTTTTACCAGAGTGTTTATCAATGGGACAGGATTAGCACTAATAACAATACAAATGAACACCTGGCATTGTACTTGGGTCCAGAACAACATAATGGAGTTTTAAAAGAGAACAATCCTAACGAAATGCACTAGGAAGATAGGTCATCTTAGCCATTTTCCTTTTGCACTCCCCTAAAGGTTTGTGTGTTAAATCTGCTTGGGAATGTAAGTGGTGACTTTTTGAACATAATGCTGGCCTAGCTATTCCAGTCGCTATCCTGCTTCTAGCAATGAACTATAGTTGGTACTTTGGAGGAAGATGAAAAATCCCACTGTATATCTGGACTATTTTGCAAAGCATACCAAATGTGTGAGAGGAATTCCTTCTCAACTTTAGATGTCAATTACTTTTACACCTGGAGCAAGAAGATTGGCATTCCCTTTACCAAGCCAGCAAAAGAATAGAAACTATTCTTAAATACTATGAAAGTTAGAGCTGTGTTAGACTAGGAACCAGTCTTTTCCCCCCAGCACAGGTTATGGATGATTTAATACTGTGTACCCTAAAAAAGTTACTATAATTATTTTTATCAGTTTGCTTCTTTTCCATACAAGTAAGAAAAGAATGGATAAATTGTTATACTTCCATAATCCATTAATTATTACATTTCCTCCTGACAATGGTATCCTTCTTACAATTATCTAGATACATTACACATGTTTAAGTAGGTCTATTAATGTACTATCATTCAAAAGTTAAAAAATCCCCAGAAATATCTGTTAAACCACAAAGACTGAAATGAATTATTAATTTGAAATCCAGACTTCTCAGCTACACCCTTTGATAGGCAGAAAAGTTTATTCTTTCATTGAAACGAGCCAACAACTCAGAAAGTAAAGCCCAAACACAATGACAGGGAGCATCTGCAGACCATTGCCAGTGTCATTTTGCTGTTCCCCTAAGACAGAAAATGTTTACTTGGTTGGTGTAATAGACAGAATCACTAACTATGTGCACGTGCATAGAAGGAGAGATGGGAAGTCAGTCATGCAGAACATGACAATCCACTGGGATCAAAAGGTCACATTCAGTAGTGTGACAAAAATACCCCTCAAAACCCCACATACCAAGCAGGTTGTTGTGAAGCAGCTAATGCCCTCGTGAATGCTGCTCAAGGCACTATATGACAATGACCAGACCCCCTAATTTAACACAAAGTAAATATGTCTTTCAATCAACTTTTTCAAGTTTTCTTCTGACATAGATGCTCCTTATGCTGTTACATTATGGGAAGTGGCAATAAATCATTAATAAACATAACAAAGAATTAAATACACAATAGAAAATTTCTAGTATAAGATTTGAGCATTATATATTTACAAAACAGTTCACTTCATTTATCCCTGTATCTCCTTTGCCTTACTATTTTTTCTCTTCTACAGACATCTCAAACTTTCCCTGTTTCCTTCTTTCCTTCCCACATACCAACCAACTTTTATCTTCTCCCCATAACAATTAACAAAGTCTTCAGCTTATTATTTATTTAATATATAACTTCCTACCTCCCCAATGAGGATTCAAATCAGCTTGCCTAATCCTCTCTTCCATTTTCCCCCCTCAGAAAATCTCTGTAAGGCTGAGACTGCATAACTGGGCCAAGATCACCCAGTGACATTCTGCACTAGCGGTGCCATTCCGGGGTGCCACCAGTGAACCACTGCTCCTCTGCTTCCTGTTCCCCCATGGGTGACACATTTTGGTGGTGGATGCTGTCCCCCCTCCAGATTTCTGTGTCCTCATGGATGCAGACCTGGAAGGAAGGTTCCACCGCAATCCCACCTTCTCAGGGAAAAAAAGCCCCAATCAGCCCTGCAGCATTGTAAAGTGCTGCAGAGCCAAGTGGGGCATTTTTTTCCCATTCCAGGCCTCCATAGGATGGGGAGGAGCCGGGCCTGGAAGGCCCAGTGTTTAGAAACACTATAAGGAAAGCAATGTTTCCATTCCATTCTAGTATGACCACTGATCATGTGCTAGCTGTTCGTCACAGAACTGAGAGGCATACAAATTGAACATTAGAAAACGAAAAAAACACAACATTAACTTTTCTTGCCTTGGAATAAACAAATTATTTCCCATAGAGATATACCAGTATTTAAAGAAAACACCCAAGAACATTATATTTCATGTGGGCTCCTCCTGGAGTTAATTGTAGGGGTCTCTAAGGATTAGAGGTTTTCCAAAGGATGAACTGGAAAAGGAATTCAAGAAATGTCTTATTGCTTTAGCTGAAAATAGCTCAGAAGGATTGTAAGTGTGTCTTGCAGCACATGGGGTAGGGGCCATGTAGGTTCAAGGCAGCATTTGAATCAATCCTTGGGTATTTTTTCCTGAGGCTTACACTAATTAGAAAGAAAAGAAATTGCTACTGTGTTGGAAAGGCAAGGAGTTGGGTTCACTGCACTTTAAGATTAATTCTGGGTCAAAACCAGAGCAACTAGAATGTCTATCACAATCATTACCAGATCCAATAAATATCTTGGGGGGAAATATATCAAACTTTAAAATTAGAAATCATAGAGTTTACAATATACATGATAAGGATTAATATGCATGATTTAAAAAAAACACATGTTACCAGCTTCAAGATCTGAAAGGATTAGTTGAACATAAGTAATTTTTAAATGTCTTAAGGCCAGTATCAGGCAGTATACAATTTTTTTTATAGTTCTCTAATCTTTGTGACATGATGCCCTCCAGCAAACACAGAATGGTTCTTCTTTTGGTGCTCTTAAAAGACCAGAATGAATCAGAATAAAGTTGGTCTCAGCATGTTAAAACAGCATGAAATACATTCCCTTGCAAATTGTTTACAGAAAAATGTGTTTATGGAAATGTATCCCTGATTAAAATTACTACAGGTAAAAAGATCCTCTGGGAGTCATTTTAATTGTATTTCTTGGTTTCTTGACTATATTTGGTTTGTATGACATACAAAATTGTTACTCCATCCAGAATAAAAGATACTCTACCCAGCCCCTTGTGCTTTGTGTAGAAGTAAACCCTGCAGTGTTCAATTGAACTTTTTGCCTACTTAATGAATATGCTTTTCCTGAGACATATTTTCTTAGGAGAACGTCTAGCAGAGCCCAGTTGAACTAGCTTCCTCAGAAGGATAATCAGAATCCCAGCCTTAGTCATGCACATGGAATTCAATTATATAAACAGTTTCTGAATTAAAAGCAAAGTGTTACGTTTACACATGGTCTTAATAATTATGCAACCATATATGAGCACTGCTCACCATTCTTTGATCCCCCAAATTCTCAGGTGTAGGCCACTGGTGCCTTTCAAGAAGGGAAAAGAGCTCCAAGTCTGTTAATTCATTCCCAATGGTTCTTTTCTGAACTCTGTCTACTTAAAGTTGTTTACACCAGTCTATTCCAATTCCACTAATAGAAATTCCTCCTACAAGCCATAACAAGCCTCTAATACCAGCCAGAAGTAGTGCTGGTTGGGAAGAGAGCGATCTTGAGGGACACTGTGCTCCCACTTTTGATGGAATTTGACTGACCCTTGCTGGCTTAGTTAACAGCCTTGAGGTTATGCTGGACTCAGCATTATGGCTGATAAAGTTCACTAGTACAAGTGGAAAAAAAGGATTCCTTTCAACTCAGTCTAGATTGCAAGATTGTCCTTTACCTTAATATGGCTGATCTAGCTACCTGGATCCATGCCACAGTAACTTCTAGACTAGACTAGTGGAATGCACTGTACACAGGTCTTCCCTTAGAATCAATTTAAAAACTACAGCTGGTACAGAATGCCACA
The DNA here is from genome assembly GCF_049243985.1 of Paroedura picta. NCBI lineage: Eukaryota > Metazoa > Chordata > Lepidosauria > Squamata > Gekkonidae > Paroedura > Paroedura picta. Next base: position 38,701,683 of record NC_135378.1, read on the forward strand.
GACTGGCAATTATTGGAAGCTAGACAAAAAGGAGTACACATATTACTCTCATTATACAGTCTCTCCACTAGCTATCAGTTACTGGGGTCAATATCAAAGTCTTTCTCAACTTTTTCACCATTGAGAAACCACTGAAACACTCCTCAGGCTTTAAGAAACTCCAGAAGGAGTGTGATCATGGAGAAGAAGGTTGGGTCCATCATTGGCCATTTTGGGAAGGAGGAATAGACATGACCATATATGGTCATATCACCTGATATAAGTTTGACAAAATTATATATTTAATAATCATTTATTTGTTTGTTTCTATTTCTAGGCTGCTGCTCCCAGACCTGCCAGTTTGTGGTGGCATACAACAAGAGTTTAAAACCACAGTAAAATGCAATAAAACTGTAAAAACCCTCCTCCCAAGTATAACAAAAATAACTCTTACCCATTTCAGAATCCCTTCCAGGGCAGTCAAGAAACCACAGGGTTTCACAAAACCTTGGCTGAGAAAGCCTGGGGGCCATTCCGCACCAGGATCTATGTTGAAAATTGGTTGCGGAACGAAAAAACGCCATTTTAAATAGTGGAATTCGTCGTTATGCATACCTGCCTTTGTAGTGGAATCCAGTTGTGTTTCTATTGTTTCCCACAGGTTTCCGGTCTCGGCAAAAATCGCTAGCCAGGAAGCGATATTGCTGAGCTTTGTCCCGCCTCTGGCTGTCAATCAAATGAGCAGCCAATGGCGGCTGTTATCATGCTCCCGAAAAGCCCCTTTCCCTTTAAGGCAGGTTTAAAAAAAAAACACACATTGCAACGAATCTGCATTGATTCGTTACAACGGAGAGACCAATCTAGCTAGCAGGTGGTGTGTGAGCTGCCGTTTCATCGTTGCCACGCTCCCCCTGAGTGAAAAAAAAATCCACCCCCCTCCCCCACATGGGCGCAATTTTCAGCCCAAAATAAAGTGAAGAATAAAGGAAAAATAAACCAGCAAACGGGGCTGTGTGGTGCTTGGTGACTTAAAACAGCTCTGGGGAGGGACTGCAGCCAGGGAAGCCTTGCTGAGTAAATGAAGGCTCGCCAGTGCGTTGATCTCCGCTCGCTCGGAGAGAAAAAAATGGAGATCGCTTCGCCAGAAGATCAGAGGAGAGAGCCAGGGGGAGGGACTTTGCAGAAACCGCAACAATGGTAACGCACAGAACTTTCCTGCTAGTGTTGCAGATTGGTTGCAAGAGTGTAGCGCTTTCCGGAGGGTGAATCCACTTTTTTGGGATTTCCATGAAAGCACTACAATGAAGCGCTTTTTGCGGATCGGTTTCAGGAGTGCGGCAGATTGTCAACGATGTTGTGCATAACCACATTTTTTTTTGAAAGTTTTTATTTTTATTTTCCAAAGTTAAAGACAGTGAGATACATGCAATCTATATTGTCAATACAGAAAAAGGAGGGCTATGCTCTTCATTTAATACATTTGGTTCCCTGTTTCAATGCATAACCACATTTTTGTAGCAATTTCAATTTGCCACACTCCTGCTACAAAGAATCTGTACGGAATGGCCCTGGGTTATCGCATACAAAGCCCTTCATGGCTTTGAGCTCTCATATCTGCAAGACTGCATCTCCCCAATGAAACATCAGGATAGCTTCACTCATTTAAGCAAGGCCTTCTGCAGTTATAAATTATGTTGCTTATGTAACCTTTCCTCTATTGAAATAAAAAGTGATTGTTTTGAATTAGTGGGCAGGCCAGTTATTTTCCAGTGATATAAATGCTGAATAACACTGTGGTCACTGTTTCCTATTAGATGCAATGTCATCTATATCTTGTACTAGATCTGCTCAACAGCAAGTTCAAGATAATCTCTTCTCCAGTTGGCTTGATGCCAACAGTTCCAATATAGTCTGATTTTAATGTGTTATATTAGTTCTTATGTTTCCTTTCAGTTCTTTTTATAGATTTCTAATTGGTTCTTCAGCTCATGTCCTATTATGTTATTTATTCAGAGTCCCATCCTATTGACTGCATTCGCTCATTCTCTGTAACATTCTTTTGTCCTCACATTTTGCTTTTGGAATACAACATCCATTTTACAGAAGTTAACTACTGAGGCTGAGAGACTTACCCAAGACCACAAACGAAGTATGACAACTACTGTCAAACCTTTTTCCTTTCAGAAAAGATCACTCCTGATAAAATGTTTGCTGTGTCTTCTGCATTAACCCATGCAACTGCCTGTACTTCCCACTCAGTTCAAAATCAGTTGCAGCAGTAAGTTCTGTCCTTCAGATTTCTCTCATGTAGGATTTTAATTCAACCCAATTTCCTGCTGGTGAAAAAGGAAGAAGGGGTTCTGTTTGAATAACCAAAAAGGCTGTTCTGGGAGATCATTGGATTATTTTTATTTTATCTGGGAGATGTCCTGTTGGATGGGGGTTATGTGGGAAATGTGTGACTAAATGAGTGCATCTAACCCTCTCTTCTTCTGGCTTTACCTCCACATGGGAGTACAAAGGGACATCTGGAAAATCCAGTGCCAATGTATAGGGTCAGACAGGGAGGTAACCTGGAAAACTCTTGCTGATCTTGCAGTAGCCCATTGGTTTTAGGTTTCTAGGAGGCAAGTGAGAGGTCATAAAATTTGTTTAAAAGTATTTTTATGCAAGTGTATAATTTATGAGAACAACAATTACATGGGAATTGAGAAGAATTGTAACAGTATAAGGCTTCTTCCATTAGTTAAGCAGCTCTCAGTGGGAAAGGAGAAGGAGAAATAATAAGAAGGACATTTCTGGCTTCCTAGAGTAGTGCTTCTGTTGTCATGGCACCTGACTGGTTACTTGAGTGGAGAACTTTGGAGAACTAGGCCTCAAACAGAAAATCAAACCTTGTCACAGGACTGATGGCAAATATGACATGATCAGAGTCACATTTTAACAGAGTGTAGCTGATCCTTCTGATCAGATTTCTGGTTCAGGCCAGAGTCCTGCTGTGGGAGAGGCCGCTGTACAGGACCCATTTATGAAGAAACATGAAAATTTATCTAACATTAATGGAAAACTTAAGTATGTTGATATTCCTAACAATAAGAACTTCATTTAATAATTACTATTCTGATGGTAAAAGCAACCCATGATTTCCTTTTGTCAAAATTAAGCTGGAAGGTACAGGGGGTGAAAGACTCATTAACATGATCTCTGTTCTTTCTTCTTTCTTGTTTCTCTCCTTGAGTGGATTAAGATTATTAGTTAACTTTGGTTTATGCTTGCTTTGCTTCTACAGCTCTATTACCCTTCCACCACTTCCATCATTATTTGCAATTGAGGTTTTGTGGGGAACACAGACCCCATTTTGCAAGTTGGGCTTATTTTTGCCTTGGGAACCTTACTTTAATTAAATTACAGCACCAGTTATATCCTACCTTTCCTTGGTGTTCAAGGCAGCCACAATAATGGTTATGAACATATCCAAAATAAAATAGAATAAAATAGAATAAATAAAACCCCAATTTTTTCCCCTCACTCCCCCCTTAAAACATACCTGCCATTCAAAATTCTTTCCAAGGCTCTGACAAGCAGGTAGGCCTTTCTGGACCCCAGTAGATCTCAGAACCCCCCCCCCCCAATCTCTTCAGAGAGCCATTTCAAAGGCTACAGCTAAAATGGAAAAGCCCCATGCTCTGGTCTATGCCAGATAGGCCACCCTAAGTGGCAGAATACCTAATATATGGTTGCCTGATTATTGTGGTTGCAATAAAAGGACATATTGGAAAATATAATACTTCAGATATGATGGTTTTTGAAGGGCTTTAAAGCAGTGGTCCCCAACCCCCGGTCCAGGGACCAGGACCGGTCCGTGGACCAGTCGGTACCGGGCCACGGCTCCTCCTTGTTCTCCCCAGCTGCTGCCTTGGGGGCTGCCCTGCCACTCTGATGCCGGCTCACCTTTGGTGCTCTCCAGCAGCTGCCATGGCTGGGGCTCCCCCTTGGCATGGCTCTGCGCAGCTGCTGCTGGCAGCGCCCCCCAGCACGCGGCAGGAAGTCAGGGGCACCAGTGGGAAAGCAAGTAGGGGCTCTGGTGGCAGCAACAACGTCCCTCAGCAAAAGACTAACCCCCCTCCGGCCTCAGTAAAATGATCAAGCGTTGACCAGTCCCCAGTAATAAAAAGGTTGGGGACCACTGCTTTAAAGGACACAACCAACCGTCTGAATTTCAACTTGGAAGCAGACTGGCAGCCTGAATTTAATGGTGGCATAAAAATATTTTAAATAAACAAAATAAACAAACTGGTTTTCTACAAGTCTGAAAATTAATTAATTATCCTGACACAGATGATGGGGTGGAAGGAATACAGATGCTAGGGAAGAGACTGATGAGCATGCCTCATGCTTTTTTTAGGTTCTTTCTCTTAGTTGAAAACAATGATTTGGTGTATGAACCAAGCCAGAGATTAGAATGGTTTGAGTAAATTAACTGATATGCTGAGCAATAAAAATCTAATAGCTCGTAAGAAGAAAAAATACAGTCTTGAGCTCTGGCAGTCCTTAATACAGTCTGTAAAAAATAAGAACACCACTCTCTTTTGGAAACTGACCTCAGGGGTGAAGTCAAGTGGCAGAATGACTACTGACCTATGCATCCCCCCACAAAAGTGGGTCACTTACTTTCAAAACCTTTATAACGATTCTTCAGAAATGAACCAACCAGGCACATTGGAGGGGCTTCCTGAGTGGCCTCCAGTCACTCAAAATGAAGTAAAATCACTTATTAATCAGTTAAAGGGAGGCAAGGCCCCGGGGCTGGATGGGATCCCCCCTGAACTTCTAAAGAATAATGAGGAATTGTGGAGCCCAATATTAGCAACTCTTTTTACATCTATTAATTCCTCAGGTCATATTCCCAGTAGTTGGCTGACAGCAGTGGTTGTACCTTTATATAAGACTGGCAAACGAAGTGACCCAGCAAACTATCGCCCTATCAGCTTATTGAGTATTCCCAGCAAATTATATGCCAAACACCTACTAGAGAAACTCTCGAGTTGGAGCGAGCAGGAAGGGCTGATAGGGCCCGAACAAGCTGGCTTCAGAGAAGGTGCCTCCACTATCGATCACTGCTTGACTATCCAACACCTAGCAGAAAAATACACCTCTGCAAAATCTGCTCTCTACGCTGTATTTGTTGATTTTAAAGCGGCCTTTGATTCCATCTCTAGATCTCGCCTCTGGAAGAAATTGGAGAACTCCTCTATTGACCGACGGCTTCTTGCCCTTATTAAATTATTATACCAGGGTACAACAATAAGGGTCAGATGCAGTAACCAAGGCCACCTTACCAATCCCATTAATGTTACTAAAGGAGTTAGACAAGGCTGCATCTTAGCTCCTACTTTGTTTAATATTTACATTAATGGTATAATTAACTCATTCCAGGACAAGGAATTGCATCCTCCTAGTTTAGCCCATCGTCCAATTCCAATTCTCCTTTATGCTGATGACGTAGTTTTACTTTCCAGAACTGCAGTAGGACTCAAAAGAATGCTAAGGAGGCTTAGCAGTTATTGTAAAGAAGAACAACTACAAGTAAACTACAAAAAAACAAAGGTCATGATTTTCGGCAAGAGGACCAAACCAAAAATTTGGAAACTAGACAACTATAAAATTGAAGAAGTCCACAGATTCAAGTACCTGGGAATTGTATTACAATCTTCATGTGCTAGGACTGCGCACTGTCAATATGCTGCTGAGCAAGCCCAAAGATCGGCTAACAACATTCTCAAATTCTATCGAACCAAGGGGAAATACTTTGTACCAGCTGCCCTAGGTAAAGGTAAAGGTATCCCCTGTGCAAGCACCGAGTCATGTCTGACCCTTGGGGTGACGCCCTCTAGCGTTTTCATGGCAGACTCAATACGGGGTGGTTTGCCAGTGCCTTCCCCAGTCATTACCGTTTACCCCCCAGCAGCAAGCTGGGTACTCATTTTACCGACCTCGGAAGGATGGAAGGCTGAGTCAACCTTGAGCCTGCTGCTGGGATCGAACTCCCAACCTCATGGGCAGACAGCTCCAGACAGCATATCGCTGCCTTACCACTCTGCGCCACAAGAGGCTCATAACCAGCTGCCCTAGAGCTCTACAAAGCCAAGACACTTTCTCAGCTGCTTTATGGCTCCTTTTCAGGAACCCCAACATCTAGTGTTACGTTACTGGAAAGGGTGCAGTCAGTATTTCTAAGGAAGATCATCCAGCTCCCTAAGTGCGTATCAAATGCTAGAGTGAGATTGGAAACAGGTATGCAAAGTGTGGAAGATAAGATCTATGTGTCATCGATCCTATATTGGCTGAAGCTAACCTATGACCGAAAGCGATTGTCTGCTTTGATCTTAAGAGACAACTTTCAGCCAATCTGGCTAAAAACTGTGAAATGCAAATTATCACAGCTTGGCTTTATGGAACAACAGCTAGCCTTCATACAGCAAGATCAAGCTAAATCCATAATTAAACAAAGGGTCAAGGACATCAGTCGGCAAAGGGATCTAGCCAAAACACCAGAATTTCTGTGTCCAGATAGGATCCGATACACGCTTGTTCCAGCTCCATACCTGTCAGACCTAGAACTTATCACCCATAGAAGGGCCTTCGCCCAAGCAAGATGCTCAGCTCTACCCACTGCCGTGCTGGAGGGGTGTTACCAAAAGAAACCCCTTGCTCAGAGACTCTGTCCTTGTGCCAGCGGATGGATAGAGTCAAATGAACATGTGCTTCTGTTCTGCCCCATTTATGACACTATCAGACGCACCTTTATCCAGCCAATTTTGAACACTTACCTGAGATCTTCCACAAAGGAGAAAATCAAGGTACTGCTTCAAGACGAAGATAAGCAAATAACTCTCTGCACAGCTAAATTTTGCACCGCCGCCATGAAATTGCGTACTCGGTATATGGATCAAAAAATTCTCTCTGATCCAACCTTATAAACTGGTAACTTAAAGTATGTTTTAAATACTGACTATGATGTCAGATTTTTAACATTTTTATAGTATTGGCAGTTTTCCTGCTTTTTGTATTGTCTTAGTTTTAACTGCATGTATTTGGGTTTTGGTCTGAATGACCGTGAATAAAATATTGATTGATTGATTGATTGCCTCATGCTTTTTTTAGGTTCTTTCTCTTAGTGGAAAACAATGATTTGGTGTATGAACCAAGCCAGAGATTAGAATGGTTTGAGTAAATTAACTGATATGCTGAGCAATTAGTAGTTTAAATATTTCCTTAAATTAGTAAAATTAACACCGGGCAGAAAATATTTTTAGTCTTGTTCAAAAGCTATAGTGGTAAGGCTGGATCTCATTGCAAATACCTACACATGGGCCAGTCATTATCTCTTAAGGCCATTGTAAAGAAAAAATCTGGGAAGGACTAAACAATGTATGCTTACCAGAGTTACTTGGAAAAATGACAGGATAATATTGTGGCAGACTGATTCTGCATGGGTTGAAAAGGCCTGGCTGGCACCCATATGGCAGCGGAGCTAATCCCCACTGCCACATGACATCAGCACCACCCCGTCTCTGTCCCTGGCCTGGAGCACTTTGGGCCTCCATTGCCCTAGGGCAAGGGAACACAGAAATCTACACGTTCCCTGGTCTCCCACAGGGGCTAACAGGGCTTATCCAGCTGCAGGCCCATGTTGACAGGGAAGAGCCCGGAGGGGACAGAAAATGCTTTACTTGGCTGTGTGGTGCTTCATGGTACCATAAGACTGAATGGGGCATTATTTCTATTTACATAGTGGGTTTTCATTGTAATGCAATCCCAGCTTTGTGCAATTTTTTAAAAATCCCACTGCACCCCTAGGCACCGGAAACATTTTTCATCAGCTGCCTCCATGTGGAGGTAGCAATCCAGGGCAGATCTGATACACTGCCCAAAAATGTCCCCCATGGGGATGCTGGAAGCGGCAGAGCACATGGTCTTTCCATGAACAAATGCTGATGGCCCGGCACAACCACCGCTGTGTGGAATTGGCAATAGTTTTGTTAGTCATAATTTTTGAGCATCTTCCTTTGGCATATTTACCTCATTGTTCATTGATCAAACTATTTCAGTCAAGTAAATAATGAACTCTCTGCAATACTCTTAAACATTCTATTTGATTTCTAGGATTCTCCTTCAAATTATTCAGTTTCATCCTGATAATTCTGTGTGTTTCACTCATGAAGGAACTGAATGTGCCTAGGGAACATGTGCAATATGTTTTTTAAAGGGCAAAGCAGATATATTTTACTTTCATGGAAAATAAAAAAATCCTGCCACTCTAAATTCCTGAAAGGCTTAAAAACATGTAAACAAGTAAAAGGTTCAAAGAAAGGTAATATATGCCACATAAGGTCAATGGCAATGCACCACAGCCATATGAAACTCATTTTGTGGCTTTCATTCCTAGAACTAAGATTTTAAAATAAACGACTAAAGTAAAATAGATTATAAGTTCGCTGAATCAGAAGAATCCCAGCTTTTGGTATGATTAAGTTTTAATTGTATTTTTCCTTAGGGATCACTAGTAGCTAAAAACCTCACAAAAATAGTTCTTTAAATAGCAGGAATAGTAAAAGTCTATCCATGTGCTTTATTTTGATATGCTTGATTGCCTTAGGCTGCCCACTGCCTACAGTTTCAAATGCTCCGTTTTCATCAATGAAATATTTAAATGAAACACAAAATAAGCTCATTAAAAAAATGACAGCTCACTGGTCCTGCTTCGTTTATTTAGTGTTTAGAAAACTTGAAGTCTAAAGATTTTTAATGGAAATCATTAAAATGTATTTCTAAGAAATATCAATTTGTATGCTGTGTGATGCATAACACATTGTTCATCAGTTTCATCATATTTATCTTAGAGGCTCCAGATGCAATAAAGTAGTATTGCCAAACCATACATCTGGCTAGTAGTGCTTGTTTAAAAAGAACCTTCTGCAGGTACCTGTGCTTGTTTTATGAGCATATAGACATTGCATAAGTTACTTTTCAGAAGATAAGTAGTGTCAGCCAAATGTGCAAGCAATCATGTATTTAGCTGGCAATGCCTGCTTGCTACTTTAAGGGACTTCTGTCTGCAACCCTAGAGGAAGGCAATCTGCCATTTCAAGGCTGTCCCCCAAATTCCAGCATCAATCAGGCAATGAACAGGAAACTCATGGCATACCAGATTGAACATTACCATGAGATCTAGTAATATGAGCAGTGCTGATCTACCTCAGTCCTGCTGGCATCAATGGTCATCTGTTATGGCAACCAAGACAATCTCCACCCCATGACCAGGCTGGAACCCGAACTGGTAAGGATTTAGGTATGCTAGTAATTTGTCAGCAGCAGCTGTTTAAACCACCTTCTCTGGAAATGCAAGGTGCTAGATGGGGCAGTAGCTGGCTGGATCCTGCAGATCTAAAGATGGTTTCTTCAGCAATGGCTGAACCATTCCCTCTTTCATCTTCCACAGAAATGCCCCTGAGGTCAGGAAGAGATTTACAATCTGCTGAAGGGGACTCCTATTTTCTCGTCACTTGTTTTGAGCAACCAAGAAGGACAGAGGTCTAGAGCAGTGGTCCGCAACCTTTCTAAGGCTGCGGACTGGTGGTGGTGGGGTGGGCAATCGCGTGGCTGCACATGCCGTGCATGTGTGGCAGGTCCACGCATGCATGTTTGCGCTGGCAGCCCTGCTTCCCTCTCCCCCCCCCACAAAAAGTAATTGTGGCTGCTTTTGCAGCCGATTTGCTTGCGGCCTGGGAAGTTTCGCACTGGGGGGGGCAGGGAGAGGGTGCCGCGGCCCGGTTGGGGACTACCGGTCTAGAGGGCAAGTGGTCAAACTTACCAAAGTTAGCAACCTTTCCACTTCAGTCAGGGGGAGTTATCTGAAGCTATCAAACATATTCTCCAAAGGCAGCCAAGGGGGGCTCCTGTTCTCTTACTGAGTCAAGTGTGGATGAAGGTTTGCTGTGGAGTGATGAGACTTTCTGTGATATAGCTCGCAAATGCCTCATAGGTCAGTCTAATTAACTACTAATTGAGTACCCATCTTCCAGAGCTGTGAGGGACTGAATTACCAGAAATAATTGTGCTGTGTGAGAACTAGTGAATACAATGGAGGTTCCATAAAAATCACATTACACAACTTTCACTGTCATCTCATAGTATCTCATAAGCATCCTTTAGGATGTTCTCAGTGCTTCATTGTGACACTTCCTCCATACTCACTCTAGACATCTCAGCTCCTGTTTCTTCATGCACAGCTTCTTAGTGTATCATGGAGTTAATATGAGGCGGGGGTGAACAGGATGCCAGGGAGGATGCCTCATTGATGGCAGCCGTCATCTGGCTATGCCAGTTACCTAACAGCTTATCTAACAAGTCATCAGGAGGTATCAGATCCCATAGAGTGTTCAGGAAATCATCAGGATCCATAAGTCTCTGCATGCAGGCTAATATACACCCTCGCACAGGAAAATCCAGCTACAAAAGTATATTCTCCAATGTGAGCAGAATGTATCAGATAGAGAAATATAGAGAGAAGCACTTACTTATTTCCAGTAATCTCATACCGATCGTTTTTTTCCCCCAGAGAGATAGAACCACTACAGATTACCTACTAATGAAAACCTGGTATCTGAGTATTTGAAGAGTATAAAAACACCAGCAAAATGCAGCAATGGCAAGTCTGGAATTAATTATTTGCCAGAAAATGAAATTATCACTCTAGAAGGGACTCAATTAAAATTAAAGGTTTTTCCCCCCAAGGAAGACCTTAACTCCAAAACAGAGAGAATGATACTAGCAGCAAAAGACAACTGCTTTATATCTCAGCAACAAAGAATTAAAATTTTCTCAGCCCTTCCTAGTCATTGCTGATTCACATAATGTTCTCATACTTAGTAAATGGGTTGCCAGTTACTTCAAATCAGCATGTCACAAATTCAGAAACACAAGAATGATTGATGAAACATCACACCTACAGTTTTATTAAAACAGTGTAAAACATGGTGCCAGTAGAGTTCAGCAAGTTCTGTGCAGAATTAACTAAATCCCAGTGAATTGTTGCAGCTCAAAGGTCCCTTAACAGCTGTGACAATTAAGCATATAACAAACTGCAAGATAAAATCCCCCAGTCAACTTGCAACAATACACTACTGATCAAAAAATTAATATTAAACTCCAAACTGTCAAATGAAACTTAGGCCCATGATATGTAACATGTCCATTCAAGGAGACAAACTTGAACCATTAAAGCTAGAACATTAGTCATAACTGGTAATTATTCTAAAATACCCATGAAGCCAGCATCAGATTTGTATCCAGTGTGAGGTAATATTTTTTGTTAACGCTTGTGTTGGATTCTATAATACTGAAAGTAAATTAGTAAATCAATCTAATTTTTTCCTTATCTAACCAACTTTAAGGAAGTATAGCAAACATAAAGTTAAAGGGAAAGCCTCATTTAAACCGGCTCTTTGGAAGAAGGCTGGGATAAAAATTTAATAACAATTTTTACCCCTCCCTGCACATACACACACAATTGGGATAAAGTTCTCAAGAACATTTTGCCCTAAAGACGATCATTAATTTCAGTTAAACAGGCAAAAAAAGTGACCCTGTTCATAGAGAATTAGAATTCTCATTCCCAGAATGTGTGTGTGTGTGTGTGTGTGTGAGAGAGAGAGTGAGAGAGAGAGAAAGAGAGAGAGAGAATTGGCACAATAAACCTTTTTCTCCCCCCCCCCCCCCGTCGAGCATCAAGTTATTGTTGTTGTTTTTAGGTGCAAAGTCGTGTCCAACCCATCGCGACCCCATGGACAATGATCCTGCAGGCCTTCCTGTCCTCTACCATCCCCCGGAGTCCATTTCAGTTTGCACCGACTGCTTCAGTGACTCCATCCAGCCAAGTTATAGCGCAGGTCTAATTTTCTTATAAAAATGCCACTAGAGAGCAAGGAGAGCTACACACTGCTCCCTTACCTAATCTCATTGAACTCCACTGCTTTCAGTGCTTTTGCTCAGCCTGGATAACTTTCCATGTTGCTTAAGAAAAATATTCTTCAAGCATTCCAGTCTCATGTGGTGTGAAGCACCTTGACTTACATTCTTTGTTGATTTAAAAGTTGACACCCCACCCATGCCATTACATGTGAAAAAGAAGCAGTCCATGTTTTCCCCATATTGGGACGAATACCTTTGGGAGTAAACAATTTGTACCTATCTCCGTAAACAATGTTCCTTTATATGCTCTACCTTGATACAGATGTAATTTTGCACCATGGTCCGCTCTTGAAAGGAAAAAGAAAAATATTAAAGTGAGAAAAAGTTGGAAAGAATAGACTGAGCACATGAGCCTGTAATACAGTCTTCATCTGTGGAGGTTAATAGAACAGTAAGCCAAAGATAAGCCAGAGAAGAGTCTCCCCAACTCTTTTTTTAAAAAAAGGAAACCCTTTAAAAGGAGGTTATAAGATAGCTGCAATGAGAATGGAAAAGCAACAAGAGCCCATTCCACAATGTGATTCTATTCATAGAAGCTTGCCTCCAACCTATTGGCTTAATAGTTGCTTAATATTTTGTTTTCAAACCCATTGGTTTTTGAACTTTTAAGGTGTTGTTTGTCATCCCTATGTGGTATAGAGGTCTTAAATATTCAATTAGGGATATGTAAAACCTTCTTGGGAAATTTTTCAGGTCTTATCAAAACGCCTTTGGGTCTTGCATGAGCAAGCCCCTTAAAATTGGGTTCATTTTTCACTTGCAGTTAAAACTGGCAATGACCTAAGATTCTGTAGAACAGCCTTGAGAAATTTTGCTCTCTTATCTAAACTTTTGGCTTCCTTCAGAATTTCTCAGATGTTTAGCCTGAAGATGAACTCCCACAAATTCTCATAGGATATCAGTTTAGGCAAAATTTCCATTGCAATTCTGGATGCAATGCAGAGATGTAAGATGTTTAACATTTATTTTACTACTTCCATGGCCTGTTATGCATGGGTATTTCCCTTCACTTTCACCGTGCATGTCCATTGGGTTTTCTTTGTTGTTCTGCATTGATTTTCTTCCCTTCAGCACAAAGTTCGCCCCCTGATCAGTTTCCTCACATTTTCTGAGAGTGCTTTTGAAAAACATATAGATTCACTCATATTTCCCTCCTTTCCCTTTCCCCACCTTTCAGTCAATCCTTACCCACATCAAGGTCACCATCACCCCTTTCATTGGTGTAAAATCTCATTTGCCCCTTGTTTGTTTAAAAAAAAATTATAAGCAGCATGAATCTATCAATATGAGACTATTTCTAATCTCACATTGCTGAATGACAAACAATTAAAATCACAAGGGAAAATTAAAAGCAGATTTGCATAGTTTAGTTCCCTGCTGGTTTTGACTTGAAAGAAGAATCAGAAGGGAGGCAAATGTAAGGATCCCCAGTGCAAAAAAAAAAAAAAAAAAATCAGTGCTACATTTTTTTCAATTTAGTGCTACCAGACTAAAAAAGCTCCCCAGAAATTCTGCCAGAGGACTCTTCGCCCCTAAAAATGGCAGCCCTGTGTAATTGCAGCTGACTTTGCACACACATGTTACTAATGGTCACACTTGCAGTGCAAGTATCAGTGGGTTGTACCATGCATTGTGTACACTCAATATGTTATCCTATATTATGAGATCATTATCAGTGAACCCAATAGATACTCATCTTTCCCTATGACATATCTGGCCAAGCTTGAAGTACCTAGTCATAGGAGGGCCTTCAATTTGGCACACTGTGATGCCTTCCCTTCGGCTGTATTAGAAGGAAGATATAGGAAAATACCCTATATCAAAAGGAAATGTACCTGTGGCTCTGGACATACAGAAACCATGGAACATGTTCTCCTTCACTGTCAATTTTATAATGACATTCAAATTAGTCTAATTCTTCCACTGTTAGGCAGATTCCCAGGACATTCAGGAGAATTTTACATTTCTCTGCTGCTTACAGATATAGATAATGATGGAACCTATAGAGTTGCCAAGTTCTGCGCAGCAGCGATCAAAATTCATAATAGAATGGTCTGTTTCAAGTGAACTGGACAGCTGTGTTTATGTACCTTATTATTATTCTATTTTGTATTGTTATGTTTTAAGATGTTTTAATTCCTGGTTTTAATGGATGTTTTTGTAATCTTGTGCTGCTCTATGACTGTAATAAAACTAACTAATATTATGAGATCATGTGACTCTTTCCCATTTTTCATCGTGCTGATAACATGGCTGATAATCCTATAGTGCTCTAGATAAAGAAAATGGGGCTTTGCATATCCTTGTCAGTTTCAAACAGAAGTATTGTCAATTTCAACATTTAATTTATTTTTTAAAAAATTTAAATTTATATACTGCCGCTCCCCGACAGGTCTCATGGCGGTTCACATGATAAAACATTAAAATACAATAAAACCCGCATAATTTATATTGGGTTCCCCCCACCTTTGCTTGCATTTCTTTCTTTTCCCTTTCATTCAATGAACTAACACTAAAATGCATGCACAAAAGCTGAAACACTAGGATTTAAATGGAAGGTGATTGCTGGATGCTGCTGCACAGCTGTGATAGGACACCCCCCCCCCCCAACACACACACAGACTTACTACTCTAAAAATCTGCTGTAAGATATGCTTACATATTGGGTACAAGTCTAGCAGGAGATGCAGCCAAATCACCACAATTAACTCCACACTGTTTGGCAAGGTTGGTATTGCCTGGTGTGGGAAGTTCTAGAACGGGTTATGGATTTGTAGAGCTCATAGCACTGGAGCCAGTTTAAGGATTTGCAGGGCTATAACAGAGTATAATTGTGATGAGAACAGCCAGACGGGGCAGAGAGGCACCCCACGGTGGAATGGGTGTTACTTTGAGTGTCATTAAAAAGAGGGGAGGAGAGAGGCTACAGCTCTGATCCATGGGGGAGGGGGGGGAAGCACGATACAGGGCTGCTGAAAACACAGGGCTTGAAGCATGTGCTACATAGATAAACCAGCCCTATTTCAAACAAAACAAGTATTAAGACAAAATTGACTCTTACTATTGTCAAGGACATCTACCTACCAACAAGGATTATTGACATAATTTGCAGTGCATTATGGGAAGCTCATCTGTGTCATTTGTTCTTCCCTTGTGATTAAATAAAATCGCAGCTTTCCACCCCAGCTTTCTTAATATTTAGTGGAGTCTGAAAGAGTGACATATATATTTTCCTGTATATAATTGTTTTGGTCACAGCAGTATCTTTTTAAACAACATGTTTGTTTCATTGTACTTGCTGAGCATATTGGGGGGGGGGAATCTATTAATCTTAAATGTATTCTTCATATGGGAATGCTCAGATCCTGTGGCTTTCAGCCAAGGGCATTTTTTTTCCAGGTGTTAATTTGTTAACATCTATTTAACTTTCTTTCACACACTTAAGACCAACTGTCTTTTTTACTCTTGGCAATTCTGTGCCAAGCATTTTAGAACCAAGTTTGATAGACATTGTATTTTTAATGGTAAATTTCATTCTCTTTTGAAAAACAAAAAACCTTGTCACTTAAGGAGCTCATGACTTAGCACACTGGGCACAGATTAAGCTTTTTCCCCCTTTTATGTCCACATTTAAATTAAATTGGCAACCCATATAATCTTTTTGCTTTATAATTTACTGATTCAGGCCACACAGCAGGATGGGAAGTGATGTTCAGCTGCCTCAACTGATTGGAGACAAAGAGGGTTAAGAATCTTTGGGCACTGAAAGATTGTACTGGACATCTTTGGGCACTGACCCACACTGTGCAGGTAAATGTCTCCTGAATGGCCAGAAGCACTCTGAACAATGCTACGTCAGCCGTCTCTGCCATGTGACATTGCCTCAATGGTCTCACTGTGTAGTGGTGACAGTGAAGAAGAAGAGTTGGCTTTTTGTACCCCACTTTTTATTATCTGAAGGAGCAGCTTCCAGTTGCCTACCCACAACAGACACCCTGTGAGGTAGGTGAGGCTGAGAAAACTGTGATTAGACAAAGATCACCCAACTGGCTGCAGGTGGAGTGGGGAATCAAACCCAGTTCTCTAGATTAGAGGTCGTCACTCAACTACTACACCATGCCAACTCTAAGTTAAGTACTATTTCTCACCCCACTTGACAGGCTGAATTCTCTGCACTGACAATATGGCAATCTCAGATGCAACAGAGTAAGATAAAATATACTAATTCTGAAGCCACCCAGAAGGAAATTTGTTGGTCTGTAAACTGTTATAGAGCCTCTTGTGGCGCAGAGTGGTAAGGCAGCAGACATGCAGTCTGAAAGCTCTGCCCATGAAGCTGGGAGTTCAATCCCAGCAGCCGGCTCAAGGTTGACTCAGCCTTCCATCCTTCCGAGGTCGGTAAAATGAGTACCCGGCTTGACTGGGGAAGGCACTGGCAAACCACCCCGTATTGAGTCTGCCATGAAAACACTAGAGGGCATCACCCCAAGGGTCAGACATGACCCAGTGCTTGCACAGGGGATACCTTTACCTTTACAACTGTTACATGTTGAGAAAGAAAGAAAAGAAAAGAAAAGAAAAGAAAAGAAAAGAAAGACTTTTTGAAAAATCCTTGAATTCTTGAGTTCATTATAATAGTCCCTAACCATTCTCTTTTCCAATTTAAAACGAATATGCTTTAAAACTGAGAACAGAGCATCAGGAGAGCTACTGTGCTGGCATTGGCAGTGAGTACTTGATTTGACCTGATGTATGATTTTTATTTTATTTATTATTATTATTCAGTTTATAGCCCGCCTTACTCCAAAGCTCAAGGCGGGTTACAAGAAAGTTATACCCCCAATATAAAACCTGTCCCGTAAAATCAGTACCCCAATAAAACATCAAGATAGTGAAAATTCTCTTATCCCCCCTACAAACAACCTCCAGGGGGTCTTCTTGATGACCTAGCAGAGCCTGAGGGGGACCCAGTGATCTTAAGAACCTAGACTCAACCAAAAACCTGGCAGAAGAGCTCAGTCTTACAGGCCCTGTGGAATGCTCATGGCTCCATGAGTTTTAAGATTGAATAATATTATTACTAATATTGGTCCTACAATGATAATCTGACTCAAAATTAGGTTCATCTTTTTTCTCCACATTCACAGCCATGTACAGCAGGACTGCTCAATTGTTTCTTCTGTCTTAAGCTACAGCTGTATTCACACATTCCTGGGCGTAAGTCCCATTAGACACAGTGTTACTTTCTTTTGCATAAGATCATGGGGTTCTGCAGTTACACAACCCAACACACAAATCTTGGTCAGGTCCAGCAGGATTCTTTCCCACAATTCTCACTTACTCCATCTACAGTTCTGTTTATCATAAACCTTATATACAACTAGCAAGAAAGCCCATTGCAACCAGGAATGCAATGGGTGCTAGGACCCAGGGGACACCGGCAGGCGCAGATCTCTCTCCCCCCCACACCCTGTCGCAGCAGGAACCATAGGAGGTAATCAGGGGTGTTTGTAGCAGGGAATTAGGGCTTGTTTGGGCGGCTCTCCCTGTCTCTCTCTCTTTCCCTCGCAGCAGGAGCCATAGCAGGTAATCAGGGCTGGTCTGCAGTTTGGCAGGGCTGGCTCCTGCAGCCTCTGGCAGCAAAGTGGCTAGCGTCCAGGGAAGGAGGGCGGGGCCTATCAGGGTGTGGCAAGCTGTAGATTCTTGGACTGTGGATTCTTGAACTGTAGATTCTTGGAGAACACAAGAGGAAAAGGAAATATCCCATCCTTAAACTTACTCTGTTCACAAATGCACTGGATCTAAACCCATCAATTATAAAAGAAATATAAATAATGACCTACACAATGAAAGAAATAGATAAAACACAATTTGCAAGCTAACAAACATTATTTGTCAAAATATAGGTCTCTTTAATAAACAAAGTGTGGGTGAGCATGTTGTGGTTTCTCACATATATCAGGTTTCTCACTACGGATTCACTTCAAATGTCTCTGAGCACCTAGAAGAGTTTATTTAAATACACAAATAAATAAAAGAAAGGTCAAGAAAGCAGTTGTTGAAAGCTGTTGTGCTTTTGGAACTTTTATAAACTTGCCAGTACAGACATCTGTCAACAAAGCTTCCCCTTGCTACTCTGCAAAAGCCCTGAACTTTATTCTGGTGGGAGCACCCCAGCTGTCAAGGCATGCAGAAACTATTCATGATCACTCAAAAAATGAATAGATATCTGTGGAGGGCTTTACATATTTCTCCACCAAATGCACAATAATCTCAGAAGTTTGAGAGATAAACTTTGCTACTAAACCTGAAGAACAAACTTTCTTGAATATTTGATGTGAATATAAAAATGGTATTAACTGAAAATAAACATAGTGAAAAGGGGAAAGTCCTATGAAATTCTATTTGCAATGCTGAACAGTCCCTATCAGTTGCTAAAATATAGCCCTCAATAATCTAGATAAAATGTATTGGGGTAAAGTGAAAAGGGTGGTGAACTGTTTAGAAGGCAAAATTTAGGGAAGGTAGGTATATGAACCCTGGAAGATACAGGAATGAGGGACAGGATGGTCAGTATGAATTTTATAGTACTACTTTTGGTGATATGTGTTATTTAAATATACTACATAAATGGGTTTTGGGGAGGCTTCAGCAGAAGACCTGGAACAATGCTATGTTGAGTATACAAATATCAAGGGCCAGTTGTCCACCCAAACCATTCGAGTATCTGGTTGGAGTGGCAAAATGATGAGGATGACAATGCACCATGAAGTTCCTAGCTGGTGGCAGCATAATAAATGATAGGAATAAACTACAGCTGTTGTCACCTCTGGGATCCAGTGACTGGCTGAGTCCCAGCCAGACTCTAGTGGCAGCACTTCAGGTTTGACTTGTTCCTGGTGGCAGCAAATGGCATACCTTGCTTGGGGTGAGTAAGTAACTTGAAGCAACTCTTTAAATATCTGTGAAAAGCTAAATCCCTCAAAATTTGAGGATTTAAACAACAATGTGGAAGACCTTATTGTAGCTAAGATATTCATGGTTGACATAAAAATCATAAAAATCTAAGCCAAAATATCAATCAGGTAGGAGGAGGAGTTGTTTTTTATACCCTGCTTTTCACTACCCAAAGAGTCTCAAAGGCTGATTCCACATGGGTGAGAAAGGCCGAAAGGGCAGCCATATGGAGGTGGTGCAAATCCCCATATCTATATGATGTTGCAGCCAGGCCTGGCACAGATCGGGCCCAAGAAGTCCCCTGCTAAGGGGATATGGATTCTTCCATGGTCCCTTTCAGCACCATGTTTCCCAGAGGGACTCCTTCCCGCGCCGGAGATGATACAGCATAGAAATGTGCCCCCCGTGGGGACTCCGTATGCTGCAGAGCATGCAGCTCTGCAGCATTGTACTGGTGGCAGCCTGGAATGGCGCTGCTGGTGCTGAATTGCCCAACGTTACTTACAATCAACTTTTCTTCCTCTCCCCACAACAAACACCCTGTGAGGTAGGTGAGGTGGATAACTCTGAGAGAACAGCTCTGACAGGATTATAACTAGCCTAAGGTCCCCCAGCTGTCTTCATATGGAGGAGCGGGGAATAAAACCCAGCTCTTGAGATTAGAAGCTGCTGCTCTTAACAACCACACCAGGCTGGCTCCCACAGTACTCTGGATCAGTTTTTCATACAAAAGATAGCTATATTGTTTAGTAAAAGTGAAAGACTTGCTAATCCCACTGTCATGGGCCAACTATTATTTGGTAAGTTTAATACAAAAATGCTGAACCTCTATGGGTGGGGGACAATTTTTCCTGTGAAAGTCCATATATCAAGATGGATTGTTGAGAATCCCAGCAAATGTAGCTGGTACTCATAGGGGCCTATTAAATCAGTCCAAAGTAAACTGGAAAATTATTTTAATAAAGAAAGGCCCTGTCGCCGCCATCATGGGCATTCCAGCCTGTGCATAATTGGTCATAGGTATACTTCTTGATATTTGGAATTCAGAGATCACTTGGGCAGATATCTTCTTTTCTCTCACAGTAACTTGGTTTACTGGGAACTAACTGGTGAAGCATAATTGCAAGTGACTGTACTGTAAAATCACAGAGAACCAGAGATAAGGGACAGAAAGTACCTATGGTCATTTCTGCTAGTGAAAATGGTATGGAAAGAAAACCAGGAGCTCCTTCTCTTTTTCAGCACTTCCTTGCAGCAAATATTTTTCACGATGAGTTTGCACAGTTTACATCTGACTGAAATTCAGGCTGCACATGGAAGACATGGAACATGTAGGAAATATCCTGCATTTTGGCCCTGAGGCACCACTTTCCATTTAGCAGCAAAACAAGTTTATTCAGCATCAGGAATATACCTGATACCTGCTCCACCTGAGCCTGGATGTGGGCCTTAGGAGGGTGAGTTGCAGGGGCCCAGAGTATGTCCATGCCACAGACTGCTAAGCATTCAACTGAATCAGGTGAGGGTAAGGTGACCAAATTGTCCCAATTTTGGAGGGATATCTGGGGGTACCTGGCAAATTGTACTTATGTTGACATTAAATATATATATTACAATACTATTTTTGTGTTCTATGTGTTCTATAAAACAGTTTGTTGCTCCTTATAGACCAAATGTTTAATCAAGAAACACCCCCCCCCCCGGTCAATGGTGTCCTGATTTACCAATGTCAAAATCTGGTCACCTTAGGTGAGGGATGAGTGAGTGCCAGGAAACCCGCAACTGCAGCATGCTCTGTCTCTGCAGGGGCTGGACTTCTCAGCAGTGGCAGTGGTGCTACAGCTTGCTGGCTGAGGGTGAACAGTGAAGGATACATGGCTGGCAGTGAATCTGGATGAGGGGGTGGGCTGCTGGGTCTCACAAGGAGCAGAGCAGGAGCATATGACAAGGGTGGCAACTGATGGGCTTGTGAGGCTGCAGTGCTTCAATGGTCTCTACTGGCTGCACTGTCCGGGGCATTGGCATGGCCAAAAGGATGCCTTGGTCTCAGGATGTGGTTGCAGCAGAAATCTGCAGTGGCCACTCAGGGCATCATCCAGCTTGGTGGGAGCCACCCAGTGGGGGGCCTACAACACACACCCTGCTTGCCACCCCCTAGATATGTCACTGATCTACATTGTCTTCAGCTCATTAAAAACTTGGATTTATCCAGAGAGATTAATTGTCCTATCAACTACATATTGCTGCAAGAGTCACAGTTGTATATTTGTGGGGATAATGCTGAAGGGACAGGGCTTTTTCTGCTATGGTATCTGGACTGTGAAACTCCCTTCCCCCATCAGTGCTTCTCATGTGTAGCTTCTTGAGTATTTCAATACCATGCAAACATTTTTTTTTCTTCCAGAAGGGTGGTTGGTTAATTAATTTAGTTTAGTTCTTTTAATTTTGTCCGTTGTGAGTTTGCTATCCTTGTCCCTAGTTTGTCATTACCCTGCCCTCCTCATTTATATTGCTTTGCTTATATTGCTCCTTGATTGTTAGATTATTCATCTGTTCTTGCTGACTTACTTTTTGCTTGGGCCATGATGAGGTTTTAATAAATTGGTTTTAAAGGACTTTTAAACTGCTGGGTTCAATAGTTTTAGTGTGGGTCTTCATTGGTTTGTTATTTACTGTTTTTACTTATTGTTTTAATTCTTGTGTGGAAGCTGTCTCAAGAGTGTTGTGCTTGGGAGTGTGAATATGAATCTCTTAAAGAAATATATAAAGAACATTAACTATGCAGGCACCCTCCTTGTAAACATTGGTCTCAATTCTGCTTACTCTGCACATGGACCCACCTCTGGAGCAGTTTTGTTGGAGGCTAGGAGCAAATAAGACATTCAAAGTGCTGAAGGGATACATGAGAAGCTATGGTAATAGATTGCTTTGGCCATGTTACTATACACCTGGCAGAGTAGTAGCTGACATGTACTCTGGGGCAGCATTGCAGAGGAAAAGCTATACTCAGCTTCAGTCAACCAGTTCTCCGGCACTGTGGGCAGCAGGAGCGTGATTGCAACTTCCCCACCCCCTTGCCTCCCACTGGCTAAATAGATAAGGGTCTATTGCTCACTGCTAGGTAGACACTCTTTCTTAACATCAGGCAGCCCAGTTCATTTAGAGACTGTTCTTTATGTACGGATTTCAATTATTCACGCTATCAGAATGTATGTCAGTGTGAAACCTTTTAAAAACAATTTTGCTAGCAGGGGAAAGTAAAGAAATAAGAGGGTCATCAATATTGTACTTAAAGTGTATCACTTAAAATGCAACATCAACAAGACTTTTTGAGGATTATTAAAGAGATTAGGAATTTGGAATCTAGATTCAAGCAAACTTTGTCCTCTTTCAGAAAGGGGCAGGAAAGCTTAGTGATTTTCATAAGAGAAGCATGTGATGGGCTTTGCCTAATCTGAATATTGTTTTCCTGATAAACGGCATGAAGTCCTTTTCATAATCTTTCAAAAACTGACTGTCTGAGATCAGACAGTGAAGAAACCTTGGGAAGCATTTAGTCCTGCTGTATCTGTTCCCAAGATAAACAGATTACATTAATTTCTCATGTAGACAATACGGCATCTTTCATTAACACTGGAATAAAGCAGATGCATTTTTAAAAAAATCTATTAAATATGCTTTTTGGCTCCAGCTGCATCACACCCCCTCATGGAAAGAACCAGGAGGATGTATTGTGAGATTTCAGATAACTTGTCATCAGCATTGTTGTCTTTAGCAGAGCTCTCCACTCATTCAGTGTTCTATTTAATTACATTTTTAAATAGCCTTCCAGCTGTCTGGTTTTGTTTGTGGCTCCCCCTGGCATCCCACATGCAGTGAATAATGTCAGCACCTTACCATAATAGCAATTTTCCAAACTACGATTACGGGTTGCCTTGTGAAGAATGCATAGCTCTTGAGCAGTAATGTCTGTGTTTGGGGATTATTGGAAATATCACTTAACATTTTTAGCACTGCAACTCAAAGCAAATTACTTCAGGTGAAACGTGATTTTACAGTTAGTGGCAAAATGAAATATGGTTCCAGTTGTGTGCACAATAATGTAACAGAATAATAAAATGCAATAAATATTTTCTTGATATGTGTGGCTTAAGAGATGTAAATGCTATTAAATGAAGCAACATTTCAATAGAACGCAAAATTAGGGACAGGCACCTGAACTAGTGTACGAACACTTGCATGCACATCTTTATTACTAGAGAGGGTGCAGAAATTTGAAATAATCTGTCATAAAATACATATATTCTCCAGTGCACAATATTCAGTTATATTGCAAGATGAAAAGTGATCTCAACAATTTTTCACAGCTCTGAATGTAAAATGAAATTCTGTGCCTGACCAGTCGGTATTCATTAGACCAGGCACTGAGAAGCAGCTGCTCTATAGGCAAATGCTCAGAGGTTGTGTAATTGTCACTCTTACTTTCAATAAAAGCACTGCTTAGTCTGTTTTCCTACTATCACAGCTCTCTCTTTCAAGTTTCCATTGGACTGGAGGAGAACCAGGGAGGGGAGCATGGAGAGACCTCCTAGCTGACACCAGCAGATTCATGAGCCTAGGCACTTGGAATGTACCTTGGAACAGCTTTAAACAAGCTAATTGTGGCCAGTATGAACCAAACTTAAATTAGTTCATTGAAGACAAGCCCATTCAGAATTGAGCCAAATTATAAAATACAGAAGTATTTGTGATGACAAGACACAAAACTAATGATTCAGTCTGAAATGAATAATTCACAAGACAGAAAGTCCAATTAGTTTGTTCACACACAGAAGAGAAAGATCCTTTGTACGTGTATTGAGATTGTTCTTTGCAAACCATCTCAATGATCTCTTTTAAAAAATTAATGAGAGATTTGAAAATCCAGTTCCCATCTCTTTTGGCTTTGGAACTGAGTAAAGGTTTCTTGCCCAGTACATCACAGTGCACCAATAATTGCAGCTATCTGACAATTTCTATTGCAGCTATTTCTTCAGGGTGGTTGTCAGCTGGCTGAGGAAACTACCAGAATCCATTGCTGACACAGGTATGTAATTTCTGTACATATAAATACAGATTCAAGGGTTCATGCATATACAGCCTGAAATTATCATAGGATGTGAAAACTGATCAGAGATAGCGGCATTGTTCTTGATGCATTCATTCACTGTGTGGAACAATTAAATGTCTAACAACTGCCTTGTAGGGTGAGCTCAAAAAAACGTGTGTGTGTTCAAGACAATGTTTTTTTTAAAAAATCTAGAAAATGCATATGCTGCTTCTTCAGAGAGTTTGAGATGGCTTTCAACCAAATGTGTCGTGAAAAGTTGCTGCATATCTGTCTGTCAAGATGAGGCATGCTGCTTCTCTCAATTAAATTCTTGAGAATGAGATGGCAAAAATGAGATTCAGTTTCAATATAGGAACACACTATGTTTGCCAATGTGCTCCACTAGCAACACAATGGTTTGAAGAAGACCTAAAATGCTTATGAGGGATAATACATCTGAGGATTTGTATGAGTTTACTAATCTGTACTTGAAAATCTCATAAACACTATTAATCAAAATCAAATACATCCCCCCTCACTGTTAAAGTATAAATGTGTTACACCAGTCAAAGAACTAAAAAAAATGTAGCACTACAACTGTACAACCAAGAAAGTGATGGTACCTTTTTTGTATGTAGCCCTGCCAAGGACTGAGTTCTGAAGCAGGATCAAGATCCTAAGCTTTTGATTGGCTCATGGCTAGCTGGCTTCCCTGCAGGAGCCAGTGGATTGGCTCCAGGGATCCAATCAGTTTAAACTTTATATGTCACCAATCACCCACAGCTGCAGGTTCATCTACTGTTTAACTTTTGTATACACGAGGGGTGGTTACTGGGGGATATCTCAGTTATGCCTTGGTGCTATTTGTATCATGTGTCTTCACCAATAAAGACCTGCAACGATCCCAGTCTCTGTGTTCCTGAACTCATGGATTTAACAATATCCAAACTGGATGCCCCCTAAATTTAGATGGAGAAATGGAGAAATGAAGAAGAAGGAGGAGGAGGAGGAGGAGGAGGAGGAGGAGGAGTCTCAAAGCAGCTTAAAATCACCTTCCTTTTCCTCGCCCCACAACAGATATTCTGTGAGATAGGTGAGACTGAGAGAGCCCTGGTATTTCAGAACAGCTTTATCAGTGCTCTGTTAAGCCTAAGGTCACTCAGCTGGTTGCATGTGGAGGAGTGCGGAATCAAACCCGGCTTGCCAGAAGTCCATGCTCCTAACCACTACACCAAGCTGGCAAATACTTAGGCAAATGCTTTTGAGACTTAGTGAAAGGCAGGTAAGTATGGGATCTTCAACAGTTTTTACCAGGGTTATTCCCTTAGAAACTTTTAATAAATCAGTCCAAAGTAAACTGGAAAATTATTTTAATAAGGAAGATTGAAAGGCAAATTAAAAACACATAAACTAAAGCTCATGAAACATAAACACAGGAAATTAATTAGGAAAAAACAGGCTTGAATGTGAATAGTTATGAGGATGTGGGATAAGCTATAGTTACCATTATGACATGGAGAAGACCAAGGAGATAGCAGCAAAATGAACAAGATCAACAGGCTCATATAGAGGTGTGAGTATGCACAGAATCCCAGAGCACACTTGAAGAAAAGTTGACCCACACATAGTGGGGGTGTGAGAAGAATCCCAGAGAACACATACACAGAGGGTCACTGGTGTGTGTTTTAGATAGATTTGTATCCTTAGGCTATGGTTGGGAGCTGTAGCCCATAAAACAATGCTATAAAATTGATGAGATTGATGTGTGTGTTAGATAAAAAACTAGTGAACTCATGATGAGTTCTCAGGTGTTAGACAATACATGTGATTGCTCTACTAAATTAGAATTAAATATGTTAATTTTTCCTCATGACCCCTAAATTGCAGAATGGGGGGATAGCTAGGATGGAAGATGCTTTTAGTGGTTGCTAGTGGAAATGTTTACATAGAATCATACAGTTGGAAGGGGCCATACAGTCCATCTAGTCCAACCCCCTGTTCAATGCAGGATCAGCCCAAAGCATCCTAAAGCAAACATGTGACAGTGAAGGAGATATTAGGATTTGATGAGATTAGTAGCACTTTACCAGAAGTCTTATTGTCCCAAAGGTTTGGGTGGGGAGAGAATGCAAGCAGTTAATTAGCCCCTAGCCATCTCAGTAGTTGCGGGAAGACCTGGAATTCTGGTAACTGGTTGAGTCCATGATGGCTGGTTGAGAGCAGAGTATGTACACTTAATGTATAGATGCAGTTGCCATTTATTCCCAAATCTATTTCTGACAGACTGCATTTTGCAAACTGCTCTCTAGAAGTGTTGAAAAAGGGTGCTTATGTTTTGACTGACTATAAACTGCCCCTCAAGAGGTCCGGCTAATAACTCATGGGATATGGTCATACATATAGAAAGAAAGAACAAAAGAATTTACTATAACAGTTCAGCACTGGTATGGAGTAGCCACCAGTATCAATTCTGAATTTCTTGAAGAGAATTCTCTTATATGATAAGAGAAAGAACCTAAGTTAGTGAAAAAGTCACAGGCCAGATGATGCTAACAAGAGAGACACATTTTTTACTAACATTTCCCAATGAAATTCAAAGCGAAACCTCTTCAAAGTTAATACACAATATACAGGTAGAACTTCAGTCCTGCATAACATCTATGTAGTAAACAAAGGCTGCATGTGAATGTTAATTGGAAACTGCTTATGATTCTCTGGGAAGAAGTACATTCTATATAAGTCATGGTGACTGAACGGGATGAGCTGAGGCAGAAAGAGAACTATACACTCATGAGTCCTTCAGGGACAGTACAGAAAATTCCAACTTGTATTTTTTCCAGTTCTTGAGTTGTTTCACAGAATGTAAGTCTCTGGACAGGAGGACATTATACAAGAGAAGACACAAAAAATTCCTTTGAAAAGAACTATTTCTTAGGTGATAAATAGCTATTCTTTCACCATGAAAATATTCCTTGATGAATTGATAGTTCTTGTATTAGCAGATTCAACCACTAGAGGTGGGTAGCTTTATCACACTGCAATTTGTCTAACCAGTGCAGACATTATATATTGTCAAGATAGAGTGATTATTCTTAAAATGAAAGCATTGGCAACTTTAACACTGATTACTGAGTCCCATGGTGAACATTTTGAGACAAGAGTAAAAAAAAAAAAAGAGTTCCACTCAAGCTGTCTCATAATGAGACCTGAGTAGGGATGTGTAAAGGGGAAAATTTGTCTAAATAAGTCACAAGACAGCTGGATTGTGATGCTTAAAGATATGCCCCCTCCACAGCCCAACAAACAGCTGATCCCCAAGAGAAGCCTCTCCAGGGATGAGCTGTTTGGTGGCTTGAGAGGCATTTAAAAGGACTCAAACTGCCTCCGGCCAGTCCTTTACACATAGCCTGAGCAGTGCAGGGAGGGCAATAGACAGGCTTAGGGTCTGCTAAGCCAGCCCCAGCAAAATCATGATGGCCAAACATGGGTCTGACAAGTCAGCTCTCTGCCCCCCCCACCCCCCACCCCATCCCAACATCTAGCCAACCCCAAAAGCTGATCCTGAGGGTCTTTCTCCCATGCAAAAAACTCTGAGGTCTACTCTCCAAAGTTCTAGATGTGTCTGAGGGGGCAACATTTAAAGTCCCTGCCAAACAGCTGATCCTCAGGATTAGCTGTTTGGTGTGGTCGTTCTCAATCAGCTGAATCATGAATGATCTGTATCAAGCCCAGATCAATTTAGGCTTCTATGATAGAATCATAGAATCATAGAGTTGGAAGGGGCCATACAGGCCATCTAGTCCAACCCCCTGCTCAACGCAGGATTAGCCCAGAGCATCCTAAAGCATCCAAGAAAAGTGTGTATCCAACCTTTGCTTGAAGACTGCCAGTGAGGGGGAGCTCACCACCTCCTTAGGCAGCCTATTCCACTGCTGAACTACTCTGACTGTGAAAAACTTTTTCCTGATATCTAGCCTATATCGTTGTAGTTGAAGTTTAAACCCATTACTGCGTGTCCTCTCCTCTGCAGCCAGCAGAAACAGCATCCTGCCCTCCTCCAAGTGACAACCTTTCAAATACTTAAAGAGGGCTATCATGTCCCCTCTCAACCTCCTTTTCTCCAGGCTGAACATTCCCAAGTCCCTCAACCTATCTTCATAGGGCTTGGTCCCTTGGCCCCAGATCATCTTCGTCGCTCTCCTCTGTACCCTTTCAATTTTATCGATGTCCTTCTTGAAGTGAGGCCTCCAGAACTGCACACAGTACTCCAGGTGTGGTCTGACCAGTGCCGTATACAATGGGACTATGACATCTTGTGATTTTGATGTGGTGCCTCTGTTGATACAGCCCAAAATGGCATTTGCCTTTTTTACCGCTGCATCACACTGCCTGCTCATGTTTAGTTTACAATCCACAAGTACCCCAAGGTCTCGTTCACACACAGTGCTACCTAGAAGCGTATCCCCCATCCAGTAGGCATGCTTTTCATTTTTCTGACCCAGATGCAGAACTTTACACTTATCTTTATTAAATTGCATCTTGTTCTCATTTGCCCATTTTTCCATTGTGTTCAGATCTCGTTGAACTCTGTCTCTATCTTCCGGAGTATTTGCCAGTCCTCCCAATTTGGTGTCATCTGCAAACTTGATGAGTAGTCCCTCCACCCCCTCATCTAGATCATTAATAAATATGTTAAAAAGTACCGGGCCGAGCACCGAACCCTGAGGTACCCCGCTACTCACCTCTCTCCAGTCTGATGAAACACCATTGACAACAACTCTTTGAGTGCGGTTCTCTAACCAATTCCCTATCCACCTAACGATCTGAAAATCCAGATTGCAGTCCTTCAACTTATCCATCAGAACATCATGGGGAACCTTGTCAAAAGCTTTACTAAAATCCAAGTAAATGACATCAACCAAATTTCCCCGATCCAGCAAACCTGTTACTTGGTCAAAAAAGGAAACTAGGTTGGTCTGGCAGGACCTGTTGGAGACAAATCCATGCTGACTTCCTTGGATCACCAAATTGTCCTCCAGATGTTTGCAGATCGCTCCCTTTAATATCTGCTCCATTATCTTCTCCACAACAGAGGTCAGACTCACTGGTCTGTAGTTTCCCGGGTCATCCTTCCTCCCTTTTTTGAAGATCGGAATAACGTTTGCTCTTTTCCAGTCCTCCGGGACATCTCCAGTCCTTAAAGAGGTTCCGAAGATGATGGACAAGGGCTGTGCAAGTTCTCTGGAAAGTTCTTTGAGTACTCTCGGGTGCATTTCATCTGGACCAGGGGATTTGAACTCATCCAGTGCAGCTAAATGCCTCTCGACCACCTCTCTATCCATGTTAACCTGCCACCCAGACACTATCCTTTGGCTACAGCCATCTCTAGATGTGCCTAAACACTTTGACCTGTGGGAAAAAACAGATGTAAAATAGGCACTAAGCCTTTCTGCTTTCTCTGCATCTTTCGTTAGAGTTTGTCCATCCGCACCCAACAGCGGGCCTATTGCCTCCTTTACTTTACGTTTGCTCCTCACGTAACTGAAAAATCTTTTCTTGTTACAATGGGCTTCCCTGGCCAATCTTAGCTCACTCTCAGCTTTGGCCTTTCTGATGATTGATCTACAGTGCCTAGTAACCTGTAGGTACTCTTCTTTAGAGCTCTGTCCTTCCCTCCATTTCCTGAACATTTTCCTTTTCTTTCTTAGTTCCTCTTGAAGTTCTCTGTTCATCCAAATAGGCTTCTTAGAGCTCCTGCAGTGTTTTCGTATTTCTGGAATAGTCATTGATTGAGCATGCAATAGCTCTTGTTTGAGTAGCGCCCACCCTTCACATGCTCCCTTCCCTTCCAGCATTCTCGTCCATGGTATGACACTCATCATGTCTCTGAGTTTATTAAAGTTTGCCCTACGAAAATCCAACATCCGCGTCTGGCTACAAGCTTCCTTGGCTCCCCATCTCAAAAGGAATTCTATGAGGACATGGTCACTTCCCCCTAGGGTCCCCACCTCCTTCACCTCATCCACCAACTCTTGCCTGTTGGTCAGTATTAAGTCCAGTATGGCTGAACCTCTTGTGGGTTCATCTACCATTTGATAAATGAAATTGTCAGCCAGGCAGGTCAGAAACTTGCATGACTGAGGACGCTTCGCAGAGTTTGTTTCCCAGCACACATCTGGGAAATTGAAGTCACCCATGATGACAAGGTCCTGCCGTTTGGATATTTTCTCAAGCTGCTCACAAAGTGCAGCATCCACATCTTCTCGTTGGTCAGGCGGTCGGTAGCAGACACCAACCACCACACTGTTTGTTTTCCCCTCGCTTATTTTCACCCAGATGCTTTCCACTGTAGATATGCTCTCCTCCACTAGAATTTCCTGACAGGTAAGCCCTTTCCTCACATACAGTGCCACTCCTCCACCTCTTCGATCTATTCTGTTTTTTCTGAACAGTTCATATCCATCCACCATTACATTCCAGTCATGAGAATCATTCCACCAAGTTTCTGTGATGCCTACTAGATCATACCTTTCCATCAGCATGAGAAGTTCCAGCTCTTCCTTTTTATTGCCCATGCTTCGGGCGTTAGTATAAAGACATCTGAATCCTTTTACTTTTGGTTCCCTATGAGCTGGCCTTGCCGGTTGGGCTGCCTCCGATAGTTTTCCTTCCATACACTCCCTATGTTGATCGTCTCCTTCCCCTAGTGGCTTTAGTTTAAAGCTCTCCTGATGAATCTCCCCAGGTTCCTGCCAAACAGATTCTTCCCCAGTTTTGATAAGTGCAGTCCATCAGGTGCTAGTAGGCCTTCCTCAAGAAAGCCTATCCCATGGTCCCAGAAACCAAATCTCTCCTGCCGGCACCAACTACGCAGCCAGTGATTCACCTCCATTATCTTCCTCTCCCGACGCATTCCTCTTCCCTTGACAGGCAAGATTGAAGAGAATACCACTTGTGCCCCCATTTGCTTGAGCTTCCTCCCCAGATCTTGATAGTCTTTTTTAATAGGAGCGATGGTATTCAGGGACATGTCATTCGTTCCCACATGGACCATCACAAATCACAAATCACAAATTTCGAATCACAATGATTCGGCTGATTAAACTGATGGGATGTATGATTTGGTCTGGATAAACCCAATGAGTACTGATTCAAGTATCAGTAATGATTCAAGTATTTTTGGGTTTATCTGAGCTGAATCACTCATCACTAGACTTAATCGCAGCCAATTAAATGGAAAAATGCTCACAAAACAAATAGAAGTTCATGTCTGAGGATAATTATAATATGTAAAACAATGGTCTAAGTCCAAAAAGAAAGGGCAGGAAACAAAAACGATAAGTAATATAATAATACTGTTAACAACCTGACCAAAATTCTCACCACTTGAAATGCCAAAATAAGTAATCAAGGCGATAAAAAGTAAAAGTTAAACAATATTAAATAGCTTTAACTACTCCAGAACTGAGTAGAAAAAAATATAGGTTTAAAACCACATATTAGATTATTTTCCCCCATCAATGGCCATTACATTTGATAACTAAAATAAGCTTCCCCCCTTTGCATATGACGTTTCAAACCAACTGTACCTCATTATATATCTTTGTGTATTTCTGGGTGCAATGTGGTAGTTCTGGTTACAATTTTTGAACTAAGGAAAACAGTTTAATAGCATTGGGCATCATTACAAAGCTATTGAATTTTTACCTCTCAGAGACCCATTATGCATAGGCCAGAATGTCTGCGGTGGCAGTGGCAGGGCATCAGGGAAAATCCCCGATTATGCATGTCCCCACCGCCAGCGCGGGCATGGCCCAGCCCAGGGCCACAGAAGGCCCACGTTATCGGAATGCAGGAACTTCCGTGGTCCCCAGGATACTGTGGGCACCAGAAGGGGCTGGGGCAGGCTGGTGCTGTGCATAATTGACAGCGCCAGGTCATTCGGCCCTCCCCACTCATCCACGGCCGCTGCTACAGCTGGGGAGCATCATGGGCTTCCCGGCCCTGGTGCACAGCACATGTTTGCATGCTAGGCTGGGGTGTTGATGTACTCTGGGGAGCCCTGCCCCGTCCATACACAGGGAATGGCGGGGCATCTTGCCCCTTTGCTATGGTACGGCGGCCACCCGGTGTAGCAGCCGCTGTGCATAATAGGTCACAGGCTGATTTCCATTTTGTGACCTGTGCTTTTTAATGTCTACGTGAAACCACCTGAACAATCATCTAGAAATGTAGCACTTACTAGTCTATTGATAACATGTAGTGCACTCTCTCTGTCCATTTTTCATTTCACTCTAGGGGGATATTCTAAATGAATATATGGAAGCAGTGAAGAACTGAATGAAAGGGTACAAACTGAAACCTAACCAAATAAAACATAAATGTTATGAGTTAGGAATAAAATCAGCATACAAAGAACAAGAAAAAGGTGGGGTATTTCTGGATGGTTCCTTCTTTGTGGATAAAGTGAAGAGGAGTATCTTTTAGCAACATAGGCTGGTTAGAGGGCTATGTCCATCCCTCAAGAAAGCTGGCCAAAGCCTACAGCCATATAGGTCTTGGTGATGTGCAGATTAAAATTCTCTAAGACTTTCTATGCTGGGCTGTGTTTGAAGACAGCCTGGAACATGAACTGGTTGAGAATTCAGCTGAAAAATTCAGCTGCACAGGGTCTCATCAAAATATAAATATACAACAGTGCTACTTTAGATATCCTGACTTCCAGTTGTTTTGAAATCAACTTTACGACTACACTACGACATATATTTTAATGAGTTGATTTTGGGTTCCTTAGATTTAATCTACTTCCACCGCAGTCACACAGCAGCTGCAGAGAACACCACTTTTAAAGCGCCAGGAAGCAATTTGACTCAGGACAGTAGTGTGGGGAGAGGGGCTCCTTTCCTCCCTTTTTCTTAGTTAAAATAGCATCATTTTAGAGCTTTACATGGAATATCCCAAGCATGGGTAGCTCTAAAACTATGCAAATTCCCAATAGGGTCTCTGGAGGGGAAAGCATGTCTGGAAAGAGGCAGAATCGTCTTCCTCATGATGTTATTCTGATTCAAATCTGTTCATGCAAGCTTTAAAACTAATATTTCTTTCATCAGCTATATGTCTGAGGTGAAAGTGAGAAGGGTTGAAAGAACCCAAATCAGCTTGTTAAAAATAACGCATCACATAGTTTGGCCTGAAGTTACTGTCCCAAATTACTTGCTCCAGAGTTCCTGAAGACTTTCTCATTCAGTTTGTCTGAGTTTTAAGCAGGGAAGCTGAGAACTAAGAAATGAACATAATCACTGGCTAAACTTACCTTGATCAAACCCATTATTTAGATGCAAATCAAGCCTCTTCACAATATTACCATGGTGTTCTTTGACTTCACCTTGACCGAGCAGCTTTTGCTTCTGTACAGTAGCCTCTAGTACTACAGATCTTGGACAGACCATACTTAGGAAAATAAGCTACATTTTTAGTGTATGAGCTGTAACTACCAGCTGCTTTTTGCACCTATGTAGTCAGTGAAACAAATCTGTCACCAATAAGAAGGCATATATCCCTCCAAGGGTCAGATCACTGAAATGGCCTATTTGTTGTGCTCACACTTTGCCCCTTCTTTGTGCCTGCATGGTTGGATATATCCATTAAAGATCAAAATTGGATACAGTGCTGTGAATTTATCTCCAATTGGGTCAATTCTGCTGCCTTTCCTTTCAGCTGGGTGCCTTGTGGCTTGACAGGAATATTTGTTACCAGTGCAACAAGTCCCGAGACAACTCTCTTTTAGGTGTAAAAAGTTTTTAAAATAAGTTTATTTAGGATTTTTTTTTTGCAGATGGGGGTACAATTCCCATGAAGCTCTGTGATAATGAGCATACATGAATTGACAAAGATCTAGAGTATTTGGCAGTCACTAGAGGACACACAGTAAGTCTTTCACAAGGCATCGAAAGACACCAAAGCAGAAGTTAATCGGAAATAAAAGTAATTTTTTTTGGTAGTAATATGCGTTGAAGTTAGAGTTACCAAGTATGGCTGGGTAACCAATGGATGATGGTAAAGGTGGGTTTTTATGGTGGGAGTGGAGAATTGGCATCCCTAGACTGTTGATACCACTTCTGGAACTTATGTGATGGGGTCAACACTAATATCCAAGCAAAACTCTATGGTTTGGAGGAAACATTAGAGCATCACTCTGATTTGATGACACCCTCCTGTATCATGCTGGAAGTGGCATCATTATGACCGTTTATGCACTGGAGGTTTCATACCAGGCTGCAGGCTGAAGTCTTAGTTGTGGCAGGTAGCACCACCTCTTCCTGCACCCACAAGGGGGAACATTTGGCCTGGTGCACCTCATCTGCCCCTGATTTGTGCTCCTGCATGGGAGCTGGGACAGTGAAGTTCCCAGTGCATAAATGGTCTATGTTAGGTATGTTGAAGAAGAGGAAGAGTTAGTTCTTTTATGTCATTTTTATCTACCAGAAGGAGTCTTACAATCACCTTCCCTTTCTTCTCCTCACAACAGACACCCTGTATGGTAGGTGAGGCTGGCCCTCTAGAATTGATTGATTGATTCATTCATTCATAATTTAATTAAATTATATTTTATTTCTTTGGACTTCTGGGTCACCACTTTTGTGGACATCAGCTCATGACAGCTCACAACATATTAAAATATACAATAAAACCCAGACATTAAAACCACCATAATTTACCCCAACAGCATAATTGCACAGAAATATAAAAATCCCAAAGGACCCCAATCTGTTCAGGTAACATGTTCTACGCAGCCAGGGTCACAGTTGAAAAAGACCCTGCTCCTGGGTGAAGCCAATTTCATCTCCTTGGGGCTAGAGGCCCTAAGCAAATTTTGGTTGCTATATCTTCATACTCTTAGTGGGGTATATAAACTAGACACAATTATGGTGTTCAGTTCTGACAGGACCCATGATTCTGAGATCAATTTTTTAATAAAAGAACTCTAGATAAAACAGATTTGCATATGCAGGCATATATACACAGATTAATTCTGTTAATCTTTCTAGACATTTCTAAAAGATGCAACAAGGCCATTTTATACTTACCGGTATGTAAACTGCAGACATTTTAGGAGGGAAAGCAAATTTGTTTTTCTGTATTATGCATGTTTTAAATGGACATTTGTAATCTGCCTTGAGTCAGGGAGAAAAGGAGTGATATGAATATTTAAATAAATAGATAAATAAATCCATTCCCCCATACTATATCTTAATCTTAAATAACAGTAAAGGCAATATAGCATGTGGTCAACAGAAAATCATAGCATCCTTTCACTGGTATCTTTATAAACTGTATGAGTTGGATCCAACCAGCTTTTCTACTTGTAAAAAGGGAGAAAAGTCATCTGTGAACACCAACAAAGAGATCATGCATACTCTATGGGCAAAAAGCTATGTGGCATGGTAGCTGTAATTAGAAAGGCAAGAATGAGACTGAGTGAAAAGCTGGCTGGATCCAACTTGCTAAATATACATCTTCCTCAAATATAAATGCTCTGATGATCCAGTTCATTATTGCATCAAAACAACATCTCCACTACACAACTGGAGATGATAAGTAGCTCATTATTTATACTTCTTACAATAATTAGTAGTAACTAGGGGTGTGCACAAAAAAAAATCTGTCTCTCTTTGGATTGGGTCTGTTGGGTCCCTCAAAACATCAGTACTCCTGAAAACCCATGTCCAAATACTGCTATGGTAGTTGGATTTGGGATTTTTATGAAATCTTGATTCTTTTTCAGGTCCAATAGACAAAAAAATCAAGTAATGATCAGCTGGGACAGGAGAGCTAAGAGCTACCCGCTATGATCATGGACCCCAAACTGCCTCCTGTTACAGGTCAGTTTAAACTATGCTGCAAAAGGGGGCAGTCCTAGCCCAGGTGGGCAGAGCTGGCAAATCCCACCATGTGAACTGATCCTTGGCCTTCCATTTAAAACTCTCCATTTCACTTTCCTCCATTTCCTACCATGTCTGCAACCTATTTCACTCCCTCCCCCCCCCAAACAGATGGAAGTGGTCCCTTTTACTTCCTACTGTTTGAAAGCGTGAAAGTAAAACAGAATGCAGACATGGCTGCCAGCCACTCCAGCCTTACAGCAGGGTGAGTGCATCCACCTAATGTAAGGCTAGAATGGCTACTATCCATTCTAAATTCTCCTTTTCACTTCACTCATGAACAAAATGGAGGTTTCTAATTATTTTCAGCCATTTAAAACTCATGGCTAGTGGCCAGACCTCTCAAGATGTGTGTTTGAAATAGGCCACTAGCCATGTCTGCTGTCTGTTTCACTTTCTGCCTTCTAAACAGAAGGTAGCAAAAAGCCATCCATTTAAAACCCGCCCTTTTGCTTCCCCCCATTTGAAGGGGGAGCAAAATGGAGGTTTTAAATGGCTGCTGGATCCATCAACTGTGAGATTTAAATGGCTAGTAGGCATTTCAGTGGTCTGTTTTGCTTTGCTTAACTTGGAACAGGAGAGAGTGAAATGAGATTGGTATAGCCGAATATTCCTGAAACATTTGGCTTTTATTCAGCTCAGCTAAACTGATAGTTGAGACAGATACTCTAATCTGTGTTTAGCTTTAAAATATCCCCAAAATACCAGTGAGGTATTTTTCCACTATTTTTTTTCTGGCTTGGGTGAGAACTGAATGCATATACCTAGTAGTATCAGGCTAGAACTTCTTACATTATAAAACTGGCACAAAATAGAATAGAAACAATTACACCACTGATTAATGAAAATGATTTTTAATAAAACTGAAGGCTACTTCTATAACTAATCTGTATCACCTATATCCATAATATCAATATATGTGATATTTTAAATAAACATAATCGTTATATGTTTCCATCCTCATATCCAAATCTGAAACACAGTTTTCAACACAAAAAGAGCCATTGTGACCCTTGTTCTAGGTCATGTGTTTGGGAATACATCTCATCCAGTCCCTTGCATAAACACAAGAAATGCTGTATCTTATTTTTATCCATTAGCAGAAAGAGATGGATTAGCCTGCTCAAAATGTGGACCATAAGGCATTAAGAATCACCCTCTCAGTAAAAGTAAGATGGACTATATGTCCACATATTAAGGGAGGAAGACATTACAGGTGAAAGGGATAGGTTGGGGAAAACAAAGATGTAGGTGAAATACAAACAATTAAGCTGGAGGATAGTTCAAAGTTGTCTTAGTTATAAAATGTTGCACAAGGTGTTTGCTAAGTGAAAAAAAACTTTCAAAGCCTAACATTCATAATTCTGATCCTAGGACACTTGCCCCCTTTCCCCCAGCCATTGGTAAGCAGCTGAAGTATCAAGCTTCAGTTCTTTGCCAGAGCTTCTTAAAAAAAGCCCCACAAATCATCTGCACCTTGAAGTCACAGCGGCTGTCAAAAACACCACAGATAAGCTTTAAAAAAAAGATTTATGGTGCTTGGCCTAATTTTAGCC
Source organism: Paroedura picta (assembly GCF_049243985.1). Classification (NCBI taxonomy): domain Eukaryota; kingdom Metazoa; phylum Chordata; class Lepidosauria; order Squamata; family Gekkonidae; genus Paroedura; species Paroedura picta. The sequence goes on from NC_135378.1 coordinate 38,739,239, forward strand.
TGTTCTGATTTTCATCAGTGGCCTCTAGCATTTGTGCAAACACCAACAGAGATTCTAGAAGATCACAGGACTTCTAGGATTTTAACATCCTTAGAGAATTGTGTTTTAAGGTCACACATGAAAAACCTTTGGCATTGTTTCAGTTGGCTCTACACATTTATAATACAAATACTGTAGGCTGCTAAACTAGCAGTAAGCGGCTAATGCAAGGCAGAAGGTGACTGTCTGTCACATGCCTTCTGGCAGGGTAGGCCTGTATAAACAGTAACCCCTCAAGCCAAAGGAAGCTTCCAAGAGACATATAGCAGTCCATTAAGAACTATGAAGTCTCCTGTTGTTTAGTCTGCCTAGGACACCAGTAACAAAAGGTTTTCTCAAACCACCAGTAGTCACTATAAATAGCCAGGAAGCTCTGTGGGTTACAAGTTGTCTGTATGAATTTTTATTTTGGAAAATAAATTCACACAGCAATTTGCAGTCATGGAATATACTGGAGGTGTGGTGAGCTCTAAAATCCAGGGGTGGGGGGAGTCAGGAATCCAACTAAAGCACAATTCATCCAGCAGCACATTGACCTCGAGGACACACTGTGAATTTGAATAATCCAAGTTCAAATAGTGCAGCTTCTACTTTACAGTGATGGACTGAATTGCAAAGACAGGCAGCCACAAGACAATGTATTGTACTTGGGAGAAACAGCAGCAGAGGCTGAAGGATGGCTGCTGCTCAAGAGTTTCCATGCGTAATGACAAGGAGGACCACCTGCTGTATATCATTTTCCAGCAATTCTATAGTCATTTTAACATGGTAGTGGTTTCATTGGTTTCTTGTGGAACTCATAACAACAACTACAAAAAAGACATTCTAGGTAATAATGTTCAAATATCATTACCATATGAGTTGCCATGAGGTAAACAATAGCATGCACTGACAGCAAATAGAAGAATATCCAAGTCCTATAATTAGCTTGGTTAATATGCTGTACTATAAAATACTCACTACTTTGGAGAAGAGCATTAAATGCTGTCATGGTGTGCAGTAAGAAAATGCGATTTTCTCAGAGAAGTAGCTGGGATGTGCTGTACAGCAGGAGGATTTTTTTTTTAATGATGAAACGTTATGTTGAAGCAGGCAACTTTTTACTTGTAGGAACTGTTCAGCTATTGTTGAATCCATATATGATAGGATACTGCACTATTGTAATTGCTCATCTTTGGGATTTTCCTGTCACTAAAATCCAAGAGGTGAATAATTACAGATGCACAATATCCAATAGTGTGGCTCTATCTATATTTTAATAACAATTTAAAAGTAGACAGCAGATCATAAACAATTTCAAAACTTTCTCTGGCCATTGTAGAAACATACCGCTAATTCCACAAATGTCACAATTTTTCATAATGCTCAGACTTCTGCAATGGATCAATGAAGTCTATCAATTGATTATCAAGCAGCTCACCAACCCATGTCAGAAGATAGATAATGGTTAACATTCTCTTATTCTGCAAAAGGCCAGATAGCTAGGCTCTAATAAAGATGAGAATGAAACTAAGAGCAGCAATAATGGAGAAAGCTATAAGGGAAAAAAATCCCAAGATGAATACTTTCCACCAGGTTTATTTGGGAATCCTGGGAGACATATTATCCAGTTTTGTTTTTTGTTTTCCATTTGCAAGCAGGGAAAGGTAGAGCATTGATTTCCCAGATGGCAAAGTCTGGACAATCCCCATTTTAATTGTAGAGTCTTGATCATTTTAGGTTTTAAAAAAATAACAACATTAAATCTCGAAAAACAAAAGCATGTGACACCTTTTATATAGTTTTTAATACCCATGTGGTATTACTGCTTCATACTATAGAAGCACATAATACTGTTAATATTGCACAGATTCACAGCCAATGCCATTAGAGCACCAAAGGAGCAATTAAAGAATGTGAATGTGTATTAAGATTAATACCCCAAACTCTGACAAACCTCAACTGACCCATTATCATGATAATAGGTCCAAACTTTCTTCCCATCTCTTAGCATATAGATGGCACATTTCCTTCCTTCCTTCCCTCCTTCTGCACCTTCTTCACCTACCCTTCCCTGCTTTATTTTGTATTTGTAAATTTCTGTAAGAAGTTGAACACACACAAATGCACTTTCAAATAAACATCAAAAGGGGGAAAGCCACTTTTATTTATTATACAGCAAGCGATTTCAAACAACCATAGGACATGACAAACAGATAAAATCAAGGGGATGAAGACTCCCCCTCCCCTCCTACTGTGCCTGGAGTTTCTGGAGCTACTGACAAACACTCTGATTTTCTTCATCCATGCTGAATGCCCCATAACAACAATGAGCAGCCTCAGGTGGGATAAAGGGCAGACTTGCAAAACTTGCTTCTAAATGGTGATGCTTCTGTTCAGACACTTTTTTTAGTCTGTTTAGCCTTTTGTAATCAAATACAGAAAACAAAACTACCTGAACTGCTTTGTTATGTAAGATGCACTTTACAACTTTTCTATGTGGTAGCCACTTCTTGTCCTCTCCTCTCATCCTGTCCTTTAGATGATACTGCAGAAAGAAGCAATTTCTGCCTCAAAAGCACTGTGTTCTGAAAAAGTTTTTCTCTGGGCAATTTTCAGGTCTACTGGAGCTACACAACTCTATATAGATGAAAAAAGGCCCCAAATAGGGCAATTTATTTCATTCTTTCCTTTCAAAACATTTAGCAAAGATTACATATCCAACAGAGAAAAGCCTAATAAGGATATTCAGAGCTGACCTGGTGTCAGGCTGAAAACATCATCGACAAGTGTCTTCAAATAGCCTAGATTTGCATTTTGTTTTAACGTGATCTTAAAATAAAAATGTCCCTGGATGTTAATAGCTAATTTCTGCTCCATAAGAAGGGACACAAAGAAGCAGGTAGGAAGAAGAGGAGCCCTATGTCTTTATCAGAAAATGAACTGCATGTTATTTTTAAAATTTTTCTCTGGGGACCTACAGAAAGAAAAATGCTTCTCCCCCACCCACCTTTGAAACTTGGCACTTAAGATGCAACAACCTTTCAGTTTACTGCAAGGGTCAAATGGGCTTAGTTCGCTTCCTACTATACTAACCTAAGTGCCAGGAATAGACTGAGAAATTAGAATGGTCCAGGAGCAAGCCAAAAATGATATGATGCATGTGGTTCTACAAGCCCGTGTTACAGGACCTACTGAACTTGAACCTGGCACTGGATAGATGAGAGTACAGGAAAGGAAAAATCCATTTACAGGTCCTGTTTCCCAGGGCTCAGCTGAGTGGTACCTGCAGCAATAGTAGAGCAACTAAGCCAGAGAGCCAGAATACCAGAATTGTTAAGAGCAATGGACTCTAATCTGGAGAACCAGCTTTGAGTCCTCTCCCTTCCATTTGAAGCCTGCCAGGTAACCTTGGGCCAGTCACAGAACTCTCTCAGCCTTACCTACTCACAAGGTGCCTATTGTGGGAGAAGAAGTCACTTTGAGACTCCTGAGCTTGGAGTACAGAAATGCAGCATAAGAACCAACTCTTATTTTTGACTCTTTCTGACTGACAGTAGCCAAGGACCGCAACCCATTAAAATAATTCCATGTAAGTTAAATGGTTGGTCCAACCCTGAAGACTGTTTTCCTTGAGCAGCTCTATGGTAAGACCAGGCAAATGATGCCAAAGCCCAGGTTTGAAAAGATACACTAACCGATTCCACATGAGGAATTTTCGTTGCTTGTAGGTTTTAGTGCTACTTCCATATGATGCTGGCAGCAACCCAGAGCTTTCAAGTAGCTGATACAAGTTTTCCCAAGATTTGCTTCACAATGAGGGAAACCACCGAAACCCAATTTGCCACTTTTTGTCATGCTTCACATCAGGGAGCAATCAGAGGCAAGACTGTGTGGAGGGAGAAACATGCATTTTGCTCACCCTCACATTCACCCTCTCCTCTCCATTTCTGGATTGAGTATTAAAAAAAACCCCTGGTGCGGTCCACAATGCTACGGGACCGCAAAGATGTGTGCCCTCCATAAAAATAAAATATTCTCCTCGTTGTGCTTGGTAATTTTGTGATTGGGCAGCCAAAACACATTCCTATGTGTGTTTTCTGGCAGTTGTGTATGAATGGGGAAGGAGTTTGTGGTTCAATTTGTGGATCCACCACACACCACAAAGTGTGTGTGGCAAAGTGTGTGTGGCAAAGCAGCAACCCTCTCCCTGTTAGTTTGGCATCCATGCTCTCTGTCTTAAATCGTTACTGTGAACACACAGTCGGGGTCCAATTATCATGGCCAGCCTATCAAAAATGTACCCAAAAATAAAGACAGACCATTATAAGAATCCTGAAAAGAGATCTAAGGGGGAATATTTCATTGTTGTGGTATGATCCCACAGTACTGCAGAAGGGTTAATTTCTTAAAGTTTTGGTGTTGTGGTGTTAAAAAAATTTTTGGAGTCCCCAAGATAACTGCTGTGATGGGATTGGTGGCTTGCTGTGATTGACAAGCCGAGGAGCAGGGGGAGAATTTTGGGTTGTTCTCTCTTGCCACCTCATCGGGAGGCAAAAGCTGCAATGAGGTGGTGGGGAAATGTGAGGGGGGTGTCCCATCAGGACGCTTACAAGCAGGAGGTGGGGCGAGTTTTATGCCTCCATTTGGAATCGGTCATTAAGTTCCCAACTCAGCTATTCTTCATTAGATTATATAGCAGATTCTTATGGCAGTTCTCTTTACTATCAAATGATTAGACATTTGCAGACATTACACATAGGTCATCAGGATCTTTGTACATGAAGGAGTTCAGTACTCATCCGAATGTATTAATGGAAATATTTTAGTTCTATTTGTTTAAACCACTATAAACCAACTAGATACAAGCATGAATTGGGGAAATGTGGATTGGATTGTGGTGTGTGGTGGGTCCACAAATTGAACCACAAACTGAACTGAATTAAAATTACCTCAAATTAACTAAACTGGTTCATGAACTTTGTAATGCAGCAGAATTCCCCCCCCCCCCACCACCACCACCACCAAGTGTGCTAGAAATGCCAAACTTGCAGGGGATCTCACTCTCCTCTACTTGCACACCAAGTTTGTTGGGTATTGAACTTTGGGGGTTTGAGTTAATGGCCACCACAAAGAAGGTGCTCTCAGGCTCCTATGTTCAGCCAACAGCCAAAATCTCATACTGTGACAGGGTGACAGCCAGTTCTTCAGAAAAGATACCTAGGAAGATTTAGTCAGAAAGGGAAAGAAAACTGGAGGGAAAATCTCACATCTGAGGGAGGGAAGTGAATGGGGGTATCATATTTGGTGGCAGCTTTCCCCAGGATATTATTAATGTTCCTAGCTTTATGAGAGGCTAAAAATGGCCACGGTTAGGCCACTTTTGAAAAAAAAATGGGACTGGGCCCATTAGACCCAACTAATTACTGTCCAGTTTCACATTTGTTGTTTGTTTGAAAGGCAGCTGGGCAGGAAGTTGCAGATCAGCTATGGAGTTTCCTGGACAAACCATCAATTCTTGATTCATTTAAGTCTGGCTTTTAACCTGGTCATGGGGTGGACACTGTTCTGATTGCCCTTGATCTCTAAAGGCAGATGGATTTATGCAGGCTGGCACTTCTGTTCTTTCTATACTTGACAGTAGCATTTGACACTGTCCATCATGGGCAATTAGTCCAACACCTAAGTAACATAGGGATCCAGAGCATGGCCTTTAAATGGCTGCAGTCTTTTCTTCAAAGTCAGGGTCAGAGAGTGGCATCAGGGTAGATAACCTGCCAACAGTGTGCCCTGGAATGTGGGGTTCCACATGGAGCTGTTCCCTTCCCAATGTTATTTAACATCTACATTTGCCCCCTCATCCATCTAGTTCAGAGTTTCTGCCTTTTTCTGTTTATGAATAGCCATTTGTCTAGATCCTCAGGTCCTTCGACGAGATGTCTGAAGGCCATGGTGGACGTGCTCAATTGGAGTTGGCTGAAGTTAAATCTCTGCCTGGGTTGATAGACTGAAGATAAGGGAGTGCAACTCTCAGCTCTTGATGGCTTCCAACTGACATCTTAAACCACAGTCAAGAGACTGGGCATAATCCTGGATGACTCTTTATCCATGGAGTCTCAGGACACAAATGCCATCTGCAGGGTATTTCACCATCTATACAAACCTCAATACCAAGCTAACACCTTACCTATCAGTGCCTGATCTAGCCAGATTGATCCATGCAACAGTCACCTCCAGGCTAAACTAACGTAGCTCACGATAAGCAGGGCTGTATTTGAAATTGCTCTAGAAAGTCCAACTGGTCCAAAATATGGCAACTTGGATCCTTACCATTTTAGGCCTGGCAAAACAACTCTGTCTTGTAGGCACTGTGGAACTGTCCAAGATCCTACAGAGCCCTTAGGTCCCTAGGAAGCGTGTTGTACCAAACTGAGGCCCTGGCTGAAGCCAGTTTGATATCAAACCTGGCATGCCAGATTAGAAGTCCGCACTCCTGAACACTACATGAAGGTTCCCTACTTGTCAATATATCTAATAGCCATCACAGCCATATCTTTAAAAGGCAGGGGTAAAAATAAAACCCCAAACCACAGAGGTGTTGCTTACTCCTGGGGCCTTCTCCTCCCTTGCTGGTTTCACTGAAGGCATGTGGACAGTGAGGTGAGAATGAGGGGCAACCTCCAATATCCCACACCCACTGACATAACAATGCATTACTGGAGACAAGCAGTTAAGAAAGAAACAGATCCTTCTCTCCTCCACTGTCCTCTCTCCTATCACTGAAGTTTCAGCATTGGAGGCAAGTGGGTAGATGTGATGGAAGGAATACCTCTAGCAGCTCTCATTACTGTGACTGGACATGGGAAGGGAGGGGAGGTGGATGGTTGGATGCAAGTCCCCCCAACACTGTGATTCTCTTGGTAGATGGGAGAGAGGGGTGTGGTGGGCCACCCAGTAAGTCGTTGGTCTGGGTGAAGGGAGAGAAATGTATGTTACTATAGAATTATATCTGATGATTTTTTAAACCTGGCCATTGATGAACAGGTAATCCAATCAGGCCTAATGGAATTTTTAAAAAGATGCTTAACTAACAGTGGAGAGAAGGTGGCATGGTATAGCCTGATCTCATTAGATTTTGAAAGCAATTAGTGTCAGTGCTTGGAAGGGAGACCCCAAGGAAAAATCTGCAGAGGAAGACTTCTGCTTTTCACTTGCCCTTAAAATCCCTTGCATGCAACTTGCCAGAACTTCATACACACACCCCAACAGCATGTTCTGTATTCAGTGAAAAATCATATTTTGTATACAAAAACTATATAAAATGTAAATTAACAGTGTTTTTCCAACTTCTCAATGCTTCCCAATGCAGATGACACATGGCTTTATCTCCTGATGAACAGCTGGCCGGATATCCCCTGAAAAAACATTTGCCAGTTGTTTGGAAGCAGTGGCTGGATGGATCAACCCCTCCAAAATGGAGTTCCTGTGACTAGGCCAAAGAGGGCAGGATCAGGAAGTGTGTCTTCCCCTGCCTAGATGGGGTACAACTGATATCTGTGCCTCTAGCCAGGAATTTGAGCGTGATCTTTGATGCCTCACTATCCATGGACGCTCAGGTCATGTTGGTAGCTCAAATGGCATTCTTTCATCTGTGCCAAGCATGGCTACTAGCACCCTACCTGTCCTTGAATCACCGGGACTGCTTATGTCCTTATATCCCCCGCAGGGCACTTTGTCCCTGGGGTCCCGGGAGGAATGCCTGGCCTCGACCAGGGCTTTTTCCTGGTGGAATGAGCTCCCAGAAGAGCTGCAGGTCCTGATGAAGCTCTCTGGGTTCCACAGGGCCTACAAGATGGAGATCTTCTGCCAGGCATTTGGTTGAGGCTGGGTTAAGATCCCAGGGTTTGAGATTGGGTCTCCTCCCTCTGGTTCCTGGGCTCGATATTAGAATGGGTTGGTGATCTATTCTCTGGTTGTTCTATCACCAATTCTTAAGATTGGAATCCATACTGGTGAAAGGGCTCTGAGTGAAAAATAATAATAATAATAATAATAATTTGGGCAGAAGTTTATATTTTTATATTGTACTGCCATTCTAATTTTTTGTATTTTAGGGATTATTAGTAACTATATTGTTATGATGCTTTTAAGGAATTGGATTATGCTGTTTTATGATGTGTTGTATTGTGAACCGCCATTAGCTAGCTTGCTGGGAGCGGCGGTATAGAAATCTAATAAATAATAAATAAACAAACAATTACATCCTTTTGATCCCATTGATTCCCCTACCCTGAATTCATCCACAATTTACTGCATTAACATTTACTAAAATCGTAAGCATAATTTCTACTGATATGAATCATATACTACAAGAAGAATATTATTCATGAATTCATGAGTCTATTAATAAGCCCAGTTTCCTCACAGGGCATTTTCCAAGCACACCATAACATACTGTTCATCAAAAGAAAGACTTCATGGATGAAAAAGCACACAACATGTAAAGAATTCCAAACTGTTCTTTCTTCCATTCACACATATTTATTAGACAAAGGGATATAAAATTTTCACCTGCAATAAAGTCATAATTAGTATGCAGATAATGATCTTTAAGTTGGGTTTTTTGGATGAAAAGCCAAACTAAATAAAGCAATTTTTCTTTGCCTTTATGTGCAGAACTGAGTAGGAACCTGTAAAACATCCGAATGTACCAGGCAGGAGAATGTCCATCTCACCATGTCAGATTCCATCTCCTTCAAAAGGTCACATTTAGCTCAAGGATTTGAGGACACCAGTTGGTTTCTTTCTTTGTTTCAGTTTTGGGGTAATGTAGCAAACCCCCCTCTCCCCTACACACTTGGGTAATCAACCATGGAAAAAATGAGTCACTTTCAGACAGCATCCCATATTAGACCTATACCTAACCAATTTACAAATCCTGATTGAGCATGCATTCTCTTTCAGATATGGACAAGCCTGCCTCTCCTCACTTATAACCAGCTACAGGTCTTTACATCTCTCTAGGGCATTTCCTTCATTACTTGGGCCCATTATGCACGGGAGGAATAGCGCACATTCGGGGTGGAATGGCGGTGACTAAAATCAGCAATAACGCACGGAGCCGGCTGCAACTGGCTGCAGATTCGGTACATGCTGCCGAAAATGCCGCGTTAGCGAAACACGGAAGAAAGCGCAGCTTCCGGGTGACCGGGGCGCAACCAAAAGCAGCACCGGGGTTGCCATGTGCATAATCGGTTACTCTGGGTTTTGCAGCCATTGCGTCCCGTCCTTTGCATAAGTGGTTTGCTTCGCTTCTTTCCCCTCCGCGTTTTCCATGTGACCCGAAATCGCTGTTTCGGCGGCCGTGCATAATGGGCCTTGGTGAAGCCAAGACATCTAAAACAACTCTGCCTACTAAGCTAGCCTTTCCCCTCAAATTCCAGCTTAGGCTGCTACCTGTCATCCTTGCTTGTTGGCCTGATAAATTGACTGGATGCTAGGCAGTATGTTGTCCATGGAGGTCACCAAAGTCCCTCTTAAATAACAATGTCACATTTCCCACTTTTCTCGATAACTGTTTGTAAATTATAGTGCCTCCCAGCTGTGTACTCTTCCCAAATGGATCTTGTTGCTAAACAAGATCCATAGGCCTGGTTTAAAGCATAATGGTTCCAGGGCTTCTCCCCCCCCCCACACCCACACACTTGCCAAATAAATAATCACTGCTGTTTCTCTTGCAAGAAAGTCATTTGAGGTAGAACTATTGCTTTGACAGTTTGCATTTCAGAACTGGCAGGCAGCTCAAGAAGACAGGCAAATTTCAAAAACAGCATGTTAAAACATGTGGGCAGAATTTATCATGATACCCTCTGCCACAGTCAGCTAGTTTTGTGAACATTGTATCTCAAAATACTTTTCAGGGAAATTACACAAAGCACAATGTGTTTTATCGTAAAGAAATTTGCATTTTAGGGCTCCCTCTGTAATCAAACAAATCAACTTATCAAAACACTTTTTGAATACGAAAATTTTATTTTTAAAAAAGAAGGCTGCCTCTAATTGTCTTCATTTTTTCGCCTAAAGATCTCCCCAAAGGAGAAGAATGAATAAACAGCAATTATTCATTTTTTAAAAGTCACCATTTTTATCTACAGTCTGTCACAGCACAACTTGAGAAACAGTCCCATATATTTAATATTAAAAATTATTCTTGAATGTTGCAAAAAGTTAGAAATGGTTCATGGTCAATATTGCTAAGTTAATGACCAAAATATTCTCTGTCTGTATGAACTGACATTGCATGAACTTCTTTTCCTCAAAATGATACCTACAAGGAATTCTGTGCAGCAACTCTTGTGGTTTATATGAGTATAGTGTAACTGCTTTCTACTATGAATATACTTTTGGGGAATTATAAGACTAGGGGCCAAGCCCACTGCATTTAGGAATTCAATGGGCACTAGATTGGGGGTAGGGTGGGGTGGGGTGGAAGAATTGTGTGGATGGGCCTCCCCCTCCCCAGAACCTGGAAATGCTGCAGGCAGCTGTTAGGGAATTTACCGGCAGGGGCAGCTCTCATGCAGCAGAGATCTGCAACCTCTGAGCCTTGGAGGGAAGTGGAAGGAGGAGGGGGTGGTCAGAGGTGGAGGCCCTGAGTGGGTGTTGAGCTCTGAGTGGCACTTAAGCCATGAGACCAGCTTCTCCTCCAAGCCCTTACCAGAAATATATTATATGAAACAGATTGTCATGATGCCTGCCTTACTTCAACCAGCAGTAATTATTATTATTCAAAAACAAAGCCTAGGCTTTAGATCATTATTAGCAACAAAATTAAGCATATCTGAAGTGCAAGGACAATCTTACAGCTAGAGTCTTGTAAATATAACCTCAATGGGTAGGAAAAGTAACACTTGTCTAAGACTGGGGATTGCTCATACAAGTATGTATAGTCAATCAGTATTTGTACCAAGCAGCATGGAAGTGTCCTCATTAAGCTTCTATGTGTAGTTCAGAGACACAGACTTCAAAGTGGCAAACATGTCTTTAAAGCTTTTTATATATTTTCCCTGAAAACATCTGAAAAATAGTGTGGCAATACTTAAAAAATACTGATATGCTATCTGGGTTAAGTCCCTCTCCTGTATCTTGTCACCTTTCCTCATACAGAATAGGACAGGAAAATAACATCTACACAACACATTTGCTCTTGAATATGAATAATAAGACACAACTAATAAAACAGAGGAAGTATCTTGTTCTGAAAATGATATGTTTGTATGCTCTCCCCATATCTCTGCCCTTCATTCTCCTACCAGATGCCAGCCATCAGCAGGAACACTGCACCTTAACCCTTGTCCATCAACACTATCCTAATCTGAAGCAGCCAATGATTAAAGTTGCCATTGCACCAATAGGGGAAAATATAAGATCTCATTATCTGTATAGCTGTTTGCAGCTCTACAGGGACAGTTTAGGTTAGGATTCTTTGGGAAAAGATATCAAAACACCATGCTCGCAGCATGATCCCAAACCAGATCTGGGTCCCACAGAGTTTATATTTTATAAATGGTACTACCAACCTTAAAAAAACCAAGCACTTGAGAACTTCCTGCATCACTGCCAGGTTAAGCCCATCAATGAGTTTTTTAAAGGATGCAATGTATCAGTAAAGGTTTCAAAAAGAAGGGAAAGAAGTCATTGTTAAGACTGCCAGCTGTCTTCTTTCAAGAGTTTCTATTTTTACAAGAGATAGGATTGGAGGAATTTTTCATATTCCAGATGATAGCAGTCCATAGAGTACAATGGATGCTTGTTATTTCAGACTCCACAGCTCCAAAGTGCCGATTAATTCTGAAATTTTGATCAGGGAATGTTAATAACCACATATTGTGGCATGCCTGGATATGAGACAGTGATTATTGGAACACACATCTTTTTTTTCTTATTTTCAGAGGACACCAGATGGCTGATATTCACTATACCCAGAGCTCTGATTCGGTCATGATGCATGGATGGATGCCTCTTTTGTGTGTTTTTAAATATATATATTATTGCAGATGTGGGAAAGGCTAAATCTGGACATATCCACCGAGTATACAGTTTCAAAAACTACCAGGGAGTGGGACTGGTCCATGTGACACACTTCCCATGTCTCTGTTGCTCTGGAGCTGCAAATGCAGGAGCAACAGAGCTTCTGCAAAGCTTTTAGACAATTTATATTAACATATAATTTGCTTCTGAGATGCAGAGGTTCCAGGTGTACCCTCCCTCCAAATGTAGAATATTTCTTTGCTATGTAGCTCTTGAAGTGCATAATGAGCACACTAACTTGCTGTTTAAAAATAAAAAATAGAAATGTAGGTTAATACGGACCATGGTACACGCACCAGATAGTCCTCTTCATACTAAGGTGACCAGATTGTCCCACTTTTGGAGGGGCATCTCCAGGCACCTGGCAAATTGTACTTATGTTGCAATGAAAAAATATATATTACAATACTATTTTGCATTCTATGCATTCTATGAAAAAATTGTTGCTCCATATAGACCAAATTTTTAATCACCCCCCCCCTCCCGGTCAATGGTGTCCCGCTTTACCAATGTTAAAAACTGGTCACCTTAATATATACTCCACTTTGGTGCATGTCCACCCCATGTGAAAACACAGTTTTACAGTGTTCTACCCCCAAGCCACCACATGTTTTAAAGCACGTTTTCTTTTAGTAGGTAAGTATTTTTCTCCTCATGACCACTCACCAATATTTACAAGGCAAGGTCACTTTGAATGCCACTGGCAGTTGAACGACCGGGGAGAAGAAGAAGAAGAGGGGTGTTTTTTATCTTCACCGAGTTGGCTGATTCTGCTACGGTGATAACCGACAATGACATTACACCAGGGAAAAGTTGTTGTAGTCTCACACTTCTGGCTTCACTGCAGAGACCAAACACAACAAAAAGATTTTTTTTTCTTTACCCTGAGATGGTACTACTACAATATGAAAATATTTTATCTGTGGCATATAAATACAGCTTTAACCTTGGCTATAAAAAGCTGTCATCTGAAACTATTTTTTTTATAATTCTGAGTTTAATAGATTCCCCCCTCAAGAAATTTAATATCCTTCTGTAACATTAATTAATTACTTTGAAAGCTTTCTAGGAGATAAACATAAATATCTTCAGTACCCAGTAGGTGGAAGATTGTAGACTGAAATGACAACTGTATTAAAAAGAAAACAAAAAACAGAAAGACCAGTATTGTAAAGGTACAGGTATATATTTGGAAACAAGGTTGGTGGTAGTTTTGACTATATGTAATCTCCAAATAAATATAACAAGGCAAAAGATTAATGAATTTATTTATTTATTTGCATTTTTATATCTTCCATGTGAATTATTACCTATATATATGTCCTAAAAGAGGGAGGGGAAAAACTGTGATGAATAAATAAACAGCTCTAGAAATCTTCAATAGGGTGCTTTACCTTGCAGGGAATATTATCATTGGCTTTTGATACAATTTCTGCTGCAGGGAAAGACTTTCAAAGCTCAGAATGCTGAAGTATTGCCAGGCGCTCAAAGACCCCCTGCTGTGCGCGTCAAACTAAGAAATCTCTCTGAACTTGTCGAATTAAAAGTCATCTCTCTCTCTCTCTCTCTCTCTCTCTCTCTCTCTCTCTCTCTCTCTCTGCAACCCCTGCACAAGCCATGAAGCTCTGTCCTCATTTTTTTCCAGGCCTTCCATGATAAACAAATGGAGCCTGGAGTATCTTTATTCTTTAAGGCACATAATTAAAATTCTAAAAATATAATTGAATGCAATGACTTTCAAAAAGAGATTCTATTTATCAATGACAGTATGAGAGTCCTGTCCACTTCCCTCCCTTCAAGGCAAGATTTTCCCTCAGTTTTTCTTTCCCTTTCCTGACTGTGATGTCAGGAAGTAATGTGTTTTCTTCTTGGTTGTGTTTTCTTCTTTGTTGAAGGACTTTGACTGTTCTATCCTGTCACAATATGATATTTTGGCTGGCTGTTGGCTCAGCCCAAGAACATGAAGGAAGGCCTAGGAGCCCCCTTTAACTTAAAAAGCTTAAATGGCACATGAGGTAATTTGAAATTCAAATATAAAATAATATTATATTTAATATTCAGGGGAAAGGTCAGGTGAAATCAGGACTTGAAATTTCTGAGGCAAAATCAGAACATGTACAGACTTTAGTTCTTATATTTCAGGCTAATGAGAGTTTGATAAGCTTTCACAGTGTCTTAAATTTTTATGTTGAGAGGCTTTTGTTCCACTGTTTTCCCCAAATACTCCAGTACACTTTCCCCCCTATGACTCTTGGTTTCCAGAAGAATGGTAAGCACTTCCCAGTACCCAACCCCCTTCTCTCAAAATGCCAGTTTTTTTTTTAACTGACGCTTACAGCTTGCTGCAGTGGCCTCTAATTTTGAGAACTTGGTTTGATTTTCCACTCTTCCAAATGCAGGTGGCTGGGTGATGCTGGGCCAGTCACAGTTCTCTCACAGCTCTCTCAGTCTCACCTACTTTGCAGGGTGTCTGTTGCGGGGAGAGGAGGGGGTGATTATAAGCTACTTTGAGACTCCTTCAGGTAGTAAGAAGTAGGGTACAAAAACCCAGTTCTTCTTTTTCATGTTTCTAAAAGTAGTTTCTAACCACACCAGACTAGACTGGATCAGCTTCCAAAATGTGTCCCCTGCAAGGATGCAGAAAATGGCAGACCAGCTCCATTGCTGATATGTGTCCCCCATGGGGACACAAGAAGTGTGGAAGCATACTGTTCTGCCGCAACACACCGACAGTGACCCGGAGTGGTGCCACTGGTGTGGAATCACCCTCAATCAGGCTTGAATTCTGAGGGCCATTCTGCACAATGAAAACTCAGCAAGATCATCACCTTACGTAGACACCTTTTTTTGGTGTATTAAATGACCCCATCAGCCTCTTGCCTGGTCCCAGCACTGATCTTGCTTCATCTCCCAGTTTGTAATGAGATCCATGTAATCACAAAAAGTGGATTCTCCTGGGAAAATCCCATCAACTGCTGCAAGCAGCCAGCCAAGGGAGAGTCAGGAGGCAAGGGCAGTAATCATCACGTGAGGTGATGTCCCATCCTCAATTTCGCCCCCTTCATTTCTGGGAGCGGAGTTTCACTGTCTTTTTAAAAAATGGCAAAGCCACTGGACCAATGAATGGGCGTTTGCAAGGCTGCAGGATGGTTTATAAACATGTCCCAACCAATGCATATGAGAATAAACGGATTCTCATTTCATTGCATAATTCATATTAAAAAAAAGAGTTCACTGGGAGTCGAGAGGGTTTACACTGCCACGCTCCAAGGTGGTTGGTTGTTGGGACTGATTGACGGGCGCAAGCTGGGGGAGGCGCTGGAAGCTCATAGCATGTTCCTCACTCTTCAGAAGGAGGTGAGGAATGCTGCAAACACCACGATCGTGGAGAGAAAAGTGGGGATGGCTCTTGAGTGTAAAATGAAGTTAGGATGCTACAAAATCCTGTGGTGGCCCATGCAGTGCCAATCACGTTACTTTTTTTCCATTGTGCGGAATGGGCCTGAATTAATTCTTCTCAGCATTCAGCTCTAAAGTGTCTCTCGGCTCAGCTGATGCTAACCAGATCGCTTGGAAAAGGCTGTCAGGCAAGGCTACCTTGCTCTGTGAAAAATTAACACTTCACATTCCTCTACCTGTTTGTACAGCACTTCAAGCTTTGAAAAGTGCAGTCTGTCATTTCTAAAACGGTTTCAGTACTCCATACTGCTTTACCATTCAATTGTGCTTAAACTTAGTTCAAAACAGCTTGTTTAGACCCTGAAAAATGTATTTTTGTTGTTTTGAATTCACATCAAGAGGATACTCCCAACAAATATCTCAGCAGGATTTATGCTTTCTAGAATGTCAGAGTCTTAATTACTGATCCCACGAAAAGGGGAGTAAACTATTAAAATATGAACAAAGCTAGATAAAATCCCTGGTTGCTCTAAATCATTATTTATCTTCTTCCATAACACAAATGTGTTAATTTACATTCATATTTTTATAGTAATACACTTTCAGATTCACCCACAATACAATGTATGTATTCACAACCTTACAATGGCTCACAAATCTAAAAATAAACACAATGTTAAACCATTAAGAATGCAGATATTGCTGTAGAACACTATGACAATTAGAAATGTGAAAGGAGAAACATTTTTCTTTTCTTTTTTTTGGACATTGGTGGGGAATGGGGAGGTAGGGTTGCCAGATCCAGGTTTTGAAACTCCTGAAGATTTGGGGATGGAGCCTGAGAGGATAGGGATAGCAGTAGGCTACAATGCCATAGATGCCACCCTTCAAAGCATCCATTTTGGGCAGGAGAACTGATCTCTGTAGTCTGGAGGGGAACTGTAATTCTGTAGGATCCCCACTTTCTACCTGAAGACTGGCATCTATAGGAACTGAACTTTGTAGCATGGAGATCAGTTGTGATTCTGGGGAATCTCCAGTACCCACCTGGAGTTTGGCAACTACTTTACATTGGAGAAAATAACTTGATTTCCATAGTATTCAAAATATAACTGATCTCTAATTTATTATGGTTTATTATGCTGAGGTGCTTCCTCTAACTTTCAACATGCACATCTGACAAGTGTTCTTTGTCATTCTGGATTGATTTTCCTTCCTTCAGTGCTTAGTTAACTTTTTGGTCACTGTTTTTCTGGACTTTTTAAGGGTGCTTTTGTGCTAATTTTCCCCTTGTTTAACTTCCAATCATAGTTCAAAAGCATACAGATTCTTTTGGATTTTGCCCCCTTTTGCCACCCCTTGAAGTTCACTCCCTAACCACTTCGAGGTCATTCTACCCACTCTGCATCTTCCACCATCCTCCCCCCTTATCAGCGTACAAGTTCCATTCCTCCCCCCCACACACACACACCTCCAATTTTTGAAGATATAAGACTTTTGGATTTCTGGATTCTTTTTTGTTTTTTTCAATGATGGTATGAGGTCTGGGTGATGACAAGGATGGTTGTGGTTGCACCCCTTTTGGGTCATCTTTCTTTATTGCAAGTAATGGTAGGTTACAGAAGGCAAAAGGGGAATGGTGACAGGGCATTTCTTTATGCCATCACAAGAGCTGTCTGATGACTAGTCAGAGCTGCTGTCCTCATCTTCCTGCTCCCAGCTGCTTCCGAGGTCAGGCTTCCCTCTAAATGGAGACACCTTCACATTGTTCAGGCCTTCAGACCCTCCTCAGTCCTCTTTCTCCTCCACCTTGTTTCTTCTTCCTCTTTCCACTCCTTGCTCCATCTCTCTCACTCTGCTTTCTCCTTGTCTCTACTGACCCCCACCACTGCCATGTGCTCCTTTCCTTCCTTATCCTGCCTCATCCCTTCAGTCCCTCCGCTCCATCAGCCTCAGGCAAGGTTATTTTAACCCTGCCTCTCCCCACCCCCGCGTCTCATTCCCGAGGGCCTGTGTCTGGGGGGGGGGGCTCCCTCTCAGATATGGTGGGAGCAGCCAGACCTGGGAGATATGGACAGATGGGGAGAAAGTTTAAAAGGAGTTGTATGAGGTTTAGTCCCTTGCCTGTGTTGTTTTGAAAGGGGAATTGGAGAGTAGGGAAACAGCAGTGTCCCCAATGCAAAAAGGAAAAAAATGGTTTTGATATGCTTTTCTCAACCAGAAGTTTCAAAGGGGCTTATAATTGCCTTCCCTTTCCTCTACCAATAACAGACACCCTATGAGGTAGACGAGACTGAGAGAGTCCTGATATTACTGCTTGGGCAGAACAGCTTTATCGGGGATGTGGCAAGCCCAAGGTCATCCAGCTGGCTTCATATGGAGGAGGAGCGGGAAATCAAGCCTGGCTCACCAGATTAGAAGCTAACACTCTTAACCACTACACCAAGCTGGCTCTTACAAAAAGAAATTAAATGCTGCATGCAAACAAAATAAAACGGGGGGTGGGGGGTTGGCATCAGCTCGAAATTGGCATGAGATGTAAAGAAAGAGGGAGGGATGGGGATGGGAAACCTAGAGCTGTGAAAACATTTCCCCTTCTAATGCTTTAGTGAACAAAGATCTGTGTGTGTGAAGAGGGACATTTTGGCAGTCTCTGGGAGCCGAATATTAAAATGTTGGATTGGCCACACTGACCTTCTGCAAAATGGTGAACTTGGGGATCACTTGGGATTTATATATTTAGAGGTAAGAGTGGAATCTGTACAGGACAGGCTTTTAAAAACTGCCAAGATCACAACCAGTGTGCAGGATCAAATTAAGAGAAAACCATGCAAATTTGCAAGAAACGGCAATAAATTAGTGTTATTATACAGCTGCACTAGGGCATTGGCAAAAATACTGCGAATTTTTGTTTCAATTTAGGTGCACAAAACTAAAGAAAAAGCTCTCCAGAGCTTCTGCAGAGGACTGCTCCCCTAGGAAAAATTGCAGTTCTGCGCAAAACATGCTGTTGCTGCAGCCACCTTTGCACAGGTGTATGTGTGTATGCACATACACATATGTTGCAAACAATCACAGCTTGCAGTGGATGTATGTTCTACTATGCATTCTGTACTCTCAACCTGTTGCCACATATTATGAGATTGTGTAACTCTCTCCCATTTTTCACAGTGGTCAGCAACACAGCAGAGAATTGCCTAGTGCTTAGCAATATGGGAAATGGTGCCTCAGTTGTTTGCCAGTTTTAACAACCCTTTGCATGCATTCCTTTCTGCTCTGTTTCATTAAACAAACTAACTCCAAAATACATGCAGAAAACCTGAACCACAAGGATTTAAATGAAAGACACTTGTCCACTACTGCATAGCTGCAATAGGGCAATTGCATTTTTTACAAAAACTTTGGGCACAATCTCTACATGTCACAAGTGTCATTCCACCCTGAATTAGAAAAGTGTTTTTTTTAAATTGCAGTTGCAGAATAAATACACAAGTAGAAAGTAGAATTGTGCATAAAGGTGGGCATAGAATCTGAAATCAAGATTAAAGGTTTACCGCTCTGAAAATTTGCATGTGTAATGGGCCTATATATCTTCTTTGCCATGTAGACAGCCAGCCACAAATACACAGCCTTGTTTTTTTTTTCATCCTGCCTGCAGATTTCATTTGAAATCATTAACAAATTACTACACACAATTCACTATCTGTGGATCTTCCTCTAGAGAAACTGTAGGAACCAGCTTGGTGTAGTGGTTAGGAGTGTGGAATTCTAATCTGGCGAGCTGGGTTTGATTCTGCACTCCCCCACATGCAGCCAGCTGGGTGACCTTAGGGCTCACCACAGCCCTGATAAAGTTGTTCTGGCTGAGCAGGAATATCAGGGCTCTCTCAGCCTCACCCACCTCACAGTGTGTCTGTTGTGGGGAGAAGAAAGGGAAGGCAACTGTAAACTGCTTTGAGACTCCTTCGGGTAGAGAAAAGCGGCATATAAGAACCAACTCTTCTTCTTCTTCTTCTTGGTAGAGAAAGCATTCACAGTTTAAAGTGATAACTAGAATGTAACACATGATAAGCCCATCAGGGATTGTCTTGTTATCTTCCTGCTTTACTAGTATTATTTGGTAATTACTTAATCTGATAAGACAGTGATATGCGATGACTTGTTTTATGTGGTTCAGGCATTCATGTGATCAAGTGATAACTGTAATTTATTACTTTGAAGCCTCCATTGCCAGGGGCAACTTCTTTACCCAGGTGTTCCATCAGCCTCCAGTCTCCCTAGAAACAAGCTGATACCAGGAGATCAATTAGGTTGTAATTATTGTTCCTCAATATATAGAGTCACAGGTTCAAATACCTGATTATAGCCTATAGCCTGTCTCCTTATCTTCTTCACCTGCCTATATCAATATTTGGCTCATGCTCCTAGACCAGATTACTGCTTAGGATTCCTTGTATGGACCTCTAGCCACTGCACCCTTATCACAGGGTCAGCCTTTAAGATGACCAACCCCCCCCCCAAAAAAAAGCAGACTTTTCTGCCCAGAAATACTGTCTATTTGGCCCCTCCTGAATCCCCAGACTTTTCCAATTGTGTATATTCCTCTCCTTTCCAATCAACTGTCTTTCTCTCCAATCCTTCCTCACAATCTGGCCTTTTTGTCTTTCCTCTTAACATGCCCACTCCCTAAGTCGCTTGGCTTGTATCTGAATAGGCTTTTACTAACTAGGGATGTCTCTACTTTTATTGCCTAGGCTGCCTTTTCTTCTGAGGACCCTAATTCTGGCTGTTTATACACTACCCGCTCATTATGTACTCTCCGTGTTCAGGCCTGCCTTTCTCTTTTTCTATAAGCCAATGTGTAGCTTTTCTTAATGCTGTTCCCAGCCTCCTCCACTTCACACCTGACCCAAAGGCCCCTTGTGGTATGACATTTATTTACAACAATTATAGGCTGCCTCTCCAGACACATGCCATTATTACAATCCAAGTACATTTACAAACATGAAGCTGCCTTACTAGTGATAATTATAACTTATCAGTACTAATCATTACACATATATCAAGATTAGTATTGTCAATTCTGACTGGAAACTACTTTCCAAGGACTCAAGCAGAGGGCTTTAACATCACCTCCCATCCATTCCTTTTACCTGGAGATGCTGGAGGTTGATTCTGGTCGGGAGCCCCAAAAATTCCCACAATTTAGGCTAGTCCAGATTAGCATTCAAGTGCTTAGCCTTTCCATGTTCTAACAATCATTGTACCATCTCAGTTCACTGGTAAATTCTGGGACTAGATAATGGTGGCCTTTTGGCTGAACCATTATATAACTGACAGCAGCAGTTCTCAGCTGGAGAGGTACAATGCATGCATAGTATAGATCAGGGGTAGTCAAACTGCGGCCCTCCAGATGTCCATGGACTACAATTCCCAGGAGCCCCCTGCCAGCATTCGCTGGCAGGGGACTCCTGGGAATTGTAGTCCATGGACATCTGGAGGGCCGCAGTTTGACTACCCCTGGTATAGATGAAACTCAGAGTTTTCATAAAAATTACTATTTATTTATTTCATTTACTCTCCCTCACTGTCCATGTCCATTTGCTAGTTTGATGTGCTGTCTCTTATGATTCCATCTGTAATCTTTTGATATACTAGTACTAATAGTAACCCTGAACTCTTTGTGTTTCTATTCTTCCATTCTCCTTGCTCACCAGCAAGTGTCTTTTATGTGCTGCTTCCTGAAAAGTATCAGCCAAGGATTATCCAGTGAGTTTCTGCCCCTCCTCCATTCTTCCTGGACACCATTCTAAGTCAAAGCATTGCCTTATTCTTACAATTAGAGGAGGTCATGTGTAGAAGCCTTCCAAACATATTTTAATCGATAAAACAGACCTACATTTTTCAAACTCTGGATATAACTGACTTTCATGTGTGGTAGGTTAGGAGCAGCATCCATTGTACCTGCTGTTTGAATGCCATGTTGCTTGTCCTGCTTTGCCATCATTGACTAAGCAATAAACCTTTAAATTTTTTTGGTAACTTCTTGGTGAATCTATTATATTTAGCTGTTGACAAGATTATGAACTTTTAATGTTTGACTGAATAATTTCTATTGATATATCCAAAACACTATTTACTATGTCTTACCTTAATTCAAACTGCTAATTAGATTATTATTTTCACTAGGAGCAAAGCCCGTTGTATCCAAGAATACAACGGGCGCTAGAGCCTGGCAGTGGGAAGAGGAAGGGGAAGAGTTGTCCAGTCTGTAAGGGCATGGAGTTGAATGTGTGTGTTGTGTGGGAGGTTGTGGTGGCATGGTGGCAAATTAGGGTATGGGTGTGGAGATATGGGTGTCAAGAACCTGTGGTGTGGAATGTTCGTTGAGTGTGGGAGAGGACTGACCTTTGGGAATTTTGGCATAGTGGTTACAGATGAGCTTTCCAGAGCCATGTCCTCAGATATGAAGGGAAAATCAGACTGGAGACTCTTCTTAGGGGAAGATTACATGGCAACGAATTCCTCCCAGTTCTGCGTCATTTCCCTTCTTCTGTGAATTAGGCCACATTCACCAAAATGCCCCTTTGCCCTAATACACATGGGGTAGTCACAGTACACGGGTGTCCACCCTGTTCCTTCTTTTCCATTTTTTCACTGTTGATAAAATGTTATGTGCCCACA
The DNA here is from genome assembly GCF_049243985.1 of Paroedura picta. Classification (NCBI taxonomy): domain Eukaryota; kingdom Metazoa; phylum Chordata; class Lepidosauria; order Squamata; family Gekkonidae; genus Paroedura; species Paroedura picta. The sequence goes on from NC_135378.1 coordinate 38,761,430, forward strand.
TGCTTCTTTCATGGTTACTCCTTAGAAGAACGAATTTCTGTACCCTATTGCTTACTACCCAAAGGAGTCTCAAAGCGGTTTACAAACACCTTTTCCATTCGTCTCTCCACAATAGTCAACCTGTGAGGTATGTGGGGTTGTGAGAGATCTGAGAGAACTGGGAATGGGCTGCAGTGACCCAGCAGGCCTCAGGTGTCTCAAAGCATTTTCCAATCGTCTTCCCTTTCTCTCACCACAGCAGACTCCCCATGAGGGAGGTGGAGTAGCGAGCCTCACAGGAAAGCTGGCAACCCTAAGAGGAAGACTCTCTGTGCACAGCAGTCTTAGTAAGGTTTTTATACTGTTTATTTGCCAGGCCAAGTTTATTTGCCAGGCCAATAAGTCATTTCAGTTACCATGTGTCTCCAGACATTTACTTTTTCTCTATTTACAGTTTCAGGTTGTAAATATTTATTTAGATCTTCCTGCACTTTCCAGACTCACAGGACTGATGCTGGTCTGCCTGTCTGCGTCCCAGAATACAAGCAGTTGCTGGTAAGGGCTAGCCATAACCCATAGGCCAGGAGGGACACCCCTGCACCACTCCAAACCAACTGCAGGCAAAAATGGCTCTCTTGAAGGCTGTGTCTAACGTCTGGGAAGAGAAGTATTTTAAGTGAGAAGTGAGAATAGGAATGCCCTCAGGCTCCCCTGCATTGCTCTCTGAAGGAAAATGCCTCCCTCTCCTCAGTCAGGGCCTGTCAGAGGCTCCTTCGCAGCATGCCTGAAGTGGGGGAGGGGGAGGGAGCGCACTCAGCAGCCTCCTGCCAGCTCTGTCAGAGTTCTGAGGCAATTTACAGTTGGACATGACAGTTAGGACAGCCTTGGGGCAAAAAGGGCTGGCACAGCTTGTGTTCTCATCCCACTTGGCAGCCCTACTGACCTCCTCTCCCTGCGGTGGTCAGGAGCAGACTGGCAGCCAGACTGGGCTGGGTGAATGGAATTTTAGTCTGCCCTGGTGAGGGGCCAATTGGAAGTCGCTTTGTGCGCCTCCCCATTGGCCGCTTGGCCCTTGAGTGGCACTTGGAGGGGCGAATCAGGAGCTGCTTTGTGGCTCCTGATTCGCCCCTCCGAGTTTTTATCATGGACAGAGCCCACCCTAACTCCCCCCAATAGCCGTTAGGGCTTTATTTTATAACCGCAGGAGCGGTTAAAGATTTGTTTGTGTTCTACTCGTAAGCAATAAAATTCTTCCCAATAATAATACTACATTTCAATAACAATACTACATTTATTGTTTATTAACTTTGTCTTTTACATTTATTGTACCAGTAAAAAAATCTATGGTATTATTACTTTTCAGCTGTTTTTTTCAGCTGCAAGAAAATTTACTTCCAACAATATTGCTGCTATTTTATTAGAGTTTGAGATATGAGAAGACTGGCTATCTATTTTATGTAAAAAAAAAACTGAGCTAACAATCTTGTGCATTTAAAAGGCTGGAGTTAAGAAAGAATAACCATTTCTTTTAGCTGTGCAAGAATTTGTATTCCTCACAGAACCCCCCCCCCCCCATACACTATTTGTTTCTGTGCATAAATAGTTCAGGTGTGAATTCAAAACTCGTTGTGTGTGTGTGTATTCATACTTGAATTGCCTCTCAGATGTTAACAAACTCATTTCTGTTAGATGAGAACAATTCTGTTCCTCCATGCATGTAATTTTTCAGTAGAAGATGGCATCAAACAAGGGTGATAGAGTGGAAAAAGAAAAAGGAATATTAACAGCCTGATCCTATGAATGTTTACTTAGAAATGCTTCCTTCTGCGCTTGACAGGATTTGTGCCCAGTAAGTGCGCATAGGACTGTGATGTTTAACAAATAAAGAAAAACAGAATGCTAAACTTAAGAAGGAATGACATAATATTGTATTTTATGGCATTTTGCTTCTCCATTGAAACTACGTTGGAAAAAGAAAGAAAAGGTGAAGCAGAAAATTGGGATTTCCCCTTCTGACTTCCACACTTTCATCTGATTGTGTGTTGTCTCACAGTAACCCTGTACAGAAAGAGATAGAAGCTGTAACCACTCCCACATCCTAATGCATTCAGTGGAAGTCTAAAAAGGCCTGAAGAAAGAAGGAAATGAAACGGAAAGTGTTAGTCAGATGCAAAACACCAATTCAAGCGGGGTTTTTTTTGGAGATTTGTGCACAATGTAGTTCTAGTTTTGTTCTGTAAATAATTTTTGGCTTAAAATCCACATTTCATCTATATACCTTTTGTACTTCTCCTGGTGAGTCAGTCAATATGAATTCTCTCGTATTGCTTTTTATTTGCTCTGTCAAACTTTGTATGATCAATGATTTAAAGGGGGCAGTTTTATTTTTGCTTGCATGGCAGCAGGGCTAATACCTGCTTATGCATGACGTCAGTACTGGCCCAGCCCCCTCCCGGCCCTGGACCACTTTAGGGGCTCTAATGGCCCTTGACAAGAGAATGCTTTCTAGCATTTTTTTTTTTTTGCTGTGGCCACCATTGGCCCATGCTATGGTGGCTGGGGGAGACTAAAAATGCCCCACTTGGGTCCACATTTTTGCGGTGCTGTGGGCTTGAATGGTTTTTTTTTCTTATTCTGCAGGAAGGCAGGATGGCGTTTTCATGCAATCCCACCTTTCTGCAAAAAAACTTCCCGCCACCCACCCCCTGCAGTAGAACATTTCTGCTGCAGCTGCGTTTCCTGGGGGGATGCAGTTTGGTGGTGGAGCTGCCATATATAAAAGGCCTGGGTCAGTCAAAACTGATCTCTGTGGAATAACCCTAAAAACCCAAAGGATCTGTTTTGATGATACTAATGAGCAACCAGAGAAAGTGTTATAGCTATCTAAGTCCTACTTCAAAGCAAGAAAAAAATATTTTACTGAAATATTTCAGTAAGCTGGTGAAATATTCTGAAACGTTACCTAATTGTTTTCCCCTTTTCAGTGAAAGGAAATTTTTTCTGCCTTCTGCAAATGTTGAAGATACTTGTATTTTTTTCCATGCTATTAAAGTTCTATCTTTCCAGGAACTGTTACATATTGTAACAAAGGATCAAGTACTTTGCTGTGGATCATGCAAAAAACACATACTTTAGCATGTTACAGTGCAGAAATAAAGGGAAAAGTTTAAAATGACAGGCAAAGGTAGGCATATCTATTCAGGTAAAAAAAAAAACCTTTTGATGAGATTTCTCTTTAGAAGAAGGGGAGTGTGCCTTCCAGCAGCTTAGAAAGCTACTTATTATTGGTTGCTGAGCAAAAATCTCAGCTAGGTAACAAGGATTTTTTTTTAAACTGGTTACAAGTGATGAGTAAATTAAGATTTTGCAGTTTATTTATTGCCAGGCTGAAAATCTGCAAGGTAACCGGTACATTTTAAACTTTCTCCTAGGCAGAAAAATCTCTCCTGGTAATAAGAAAAAGTGTGTGCACACAGATGGTTGTAGTAAAACATTAGCCCAAAGGATGTGTGCTTGATGTCCCTCAACCTCCCATATAGTGAATGAGCTAATTTCCCCTGTTGCATTCCTTTATTGTTTTGTGGGTTCACGCTACCACCCTGTGCTCCTCTCCTCCTAACTAAGAGAGTTGCTAAAATTAATTGTGGAATTGGAACATGGCAATTTGCCACATGCTTCAGTTCTTTCTATTCATTTGTGACTCTCCCTGCCCCCATACAGGTAACCAATACACACTTGAATATTGATAAAAACAGGTGGTGGGAAACAATTGTGATATAATCCATTGTAAGGCATCAATGTTATTTTGCACCAATTACCAAAACATCACACTAAAAGAATTTTGGTACAAATGTACGTAACACTCACATAAAGATTTGACTTGTGTGTATGCACGATATATTACATGTGCAGTAGTCTGAATAAAGTGTGGAAAAATTGATCCATTCACAATAATGCATCATTTTCACGTCCGAAATAAGATCAGGCAATTCTAAACTTTAAGGTCTTTTTAATATATCCTTTCCCTAACTAAAACTAATAACTTAAATTTTATAGTCTGCCCTTTCCAACTGGCTCAGGAAAGTAACAAAAAGAGGTATATAAGTAATTAATTTACATGGATAAACAGGTTTTTGGAAAATGCTTCGAATTAACATATATTAGTTAAATTATAATAATAACTGCCTCCTTTGAAACTTTACAAAGGGGGAACCAACTTCTATTCGACGGTTGGTGTTTTATGGATGGAGCATTGCTGTTTTAGGGTTAGGGAGGCCAGCGTTTCCTTGATGTTGATTTCCTGGCCTCAGCCATAGGCCTGGTGGAACAGCTCTGTTTTGCCGGCCCTCTGGAACTGTTGAAGGTCCTGGTGGGCCTTGATTTCACCAAAGTGAGAGTTCCACCAGGTCACAAATGCCAAGGACACTCTATGAAGGTCATTACATGGCCCAATATTGCAGCCTGTGAGTCTTGGCATAGCATAGGTTGCCAACTATAGCCACAGACAATCACACCCCTCTCCAGTGGCAGTCAAAACCTGCTTTCTGTGCTCAATCACAACCTGCTCCCAACACTAAATAAACCTGAACTAGGGCACTCCATAGCTCAGGTGGCACAGGACTCTAATTAGTACTCATATGAATACACAGCATTTTACCCTAATGGTGAGAATATCTCATCTCAGGAACCCCACACCGAAGGGGTATGTGACATGGAGTAGGAATGGTTGCATGAGGGCAGCAGTTTTGCTGCCAGTTATATGCTGAGAGTCAGTCTGCTTCTGAAGCAGTCATTAACAGAAACATATGACAAAAACTTTCCTATAGAATCACTGAGGATTGGACACGACTAAACGAATAACATCAACATCATCATCAGTCTGTTTCTGGATTGGGAACTTCACTACCCCAGCTGTGGGAGCACAAATCCAGAGTAGGTGAGGTGCACTGGGCCAAATGCTCCCCCATGTGGGAGCAGAAAGAGGTGGGACAATCTGCCCAGATTCAAACTCTAGCCTGCAGCCTGGCACAAAGCCTCCAGTGTGGAAACAGGATGGTCCAGTGGTTTAGAGCAGCAGACTCTAATATGGAGAACTGGATTTGATTCCCAATATTAAATCCGCTGGGTACCATGGGGGCTAGTTACAATACTGCCTGTTGTGGGGAAGGATATAAAGACCTCTTAGGGTAGAGAAAAGTGGGATATAAATCCCAATATTTCTTCTTCCTTGCAATGGGGATGGATGGGTGTCATATCTGGAGAGACTCAGGCCACGAGCTTCTTTTGGAGTTGCAGTGCCACAGGGTATTTTCTCCCTATCCTATGGTGCTCAGTGAAGAAAGCAAAAGGGGGAAATGGAAGCATAAGCAGGCGGTGATTGGCTGTGTGTCACAGTGACATCATTGCCAGGTTGCTGCTATGGGCTCCAGTGTTCTCCACTTCATTTGTACAAGAATTACTATTTCAGGATGAAAGTATTCAGAACTGAGGAAAGAATCTTAGCTACTAAGTATTTAAACATGAATACTTGGCTTTCAATTAATCTAGTGCCACTGGGGGGGGGAGTTTCAAGAAGAACAGAGAGTTGGCTACAGAGGAATGATGAAGCACAGCCAGCACTACTTGTTACTTAGGCATATGGCACAGATATGGCAAAAAAAAAAAAAAAAAACCAACAAAAAAATCAGGGCAATGGAAGTGGAAGAAAAAATAAAAGAGACAGAGAATTTTGAACTTGTACATGGAAGGCATGGTCCAGGTGTTATCGATTATAATGAAGGAACTCTTTCTCAATATCTGGATCCCAGTGCTGCTGTAGTAACATATGAATGACATGAACATATGAATCAGTAGTACATTAATCAGTGCATCAGCCATTGGCTGCAAGGATATCTTGCACTTAAATTGAACCCATATTATCTTTCCATCCTATATGATTTAAGTACTGGAAAGTAGAGATTCCCACATGATACTTAGGAATGTATTGGTCAGGCCAAAGAGGAAAAAAAACCAGGGAATTCAGGAAGCCAGAGAAACTGTAATTATGATTTTTTTAAATATAATTAGCTCAAAACTTAATCAGCATGGGGCAGAACTACATTACAATACACACAAGAGACAAAGAATGCAGAAAGAAATGAAATCAGGAAAGAACTAACAAAGGATATATCTGCAGAGATAATCAGAGAAAGAATGAGAAGCTTATACATGGGTCTTATAGAATCATAGAGTTGGAAGGGGCCATACTAGTCCACCCCCTTCTCAATGCAGTAAAAGAATCATTGCAGGGTATGTTAGGTATTGTAGCAATGGATGATTTGTTGCTAAAAATGGCTCACGTGTATAATTCCCCATTCCATCCTGTTACTGTAGAACAATTTACCTTGTATTATGATAATATTGAGTTCTCAGTTTCTCTGCCTTTACCTGATAGGAATAGAGGCAGAATATTTAACAATGAAGACAGCACTATGTAAACTTTGCTATACACTATTAGAATGAAAAGCTTGGCATAGGGTTGCCATTTTTGCACCAGTTCCATCTTTATGCAGTAGGTAGTCAAGCAGATGTCAAGGATTGCAGAACTATCAGGCTATCATATAAACTTCCCATGCAAGAAATGATGCTCAAAATCTTACAACAAAGATAAGAGAAAAGATACATGTTAAATTTGATTAAGAAAAGGAAGAGGCACTAGAGATAATACTGAAATTTTATATTGGTTATTTGAGAAAATGAGAATTTCTGAAGATCAGCTTGTGTTTCATAGATTACAGTAAAGCTTTCATTGTGCCTCATGAAATACTATGGTAGTTTTGAAAGAAATGGGTCTGCCACAACACCTGATTGTTTTGATGAGCAACCAATATTCTGGAAACAAGGCTACTGTTAGGACAATATAGACAAAGTGAATGGTTTCCAATTAGCAAAGGTGGCAGACAAGGATGTATTTTATCTTTAATCTGTATGCAGAACATATTAGAAGGAGAGATGGATTAAGTTCAGATGAAGGTGGAATGAATATTAACAATTTGAGGTATGATGATGATACCAGATTACTGGCAGAAAATAGTGAAGACTTGAAATGATTCCTGAAGAAGGTTAAAGGTAAAAGTGCCAAAGCAGGATTGCAGCTGAACAAGAAGACAAAAATAATGACTGATTACTGAAGAATTACACAGCTTTACATAATGTTAAGGTTGATGATAAAGAGACTGAAACTTTTAAAGATTTTCTATTTCTACACTCCATTGTCAAAAGGGAGACTGCAACCAAAAACTCAGGAGATTGAGGCTAGGAAGGGCAGCCATAAAGGAGCTACAAAAGATATTTAAGTGTGAGGATGTGTCACTCGCAACCAAAATCAAGATAATTCATAGTATCCTCCATTTTTGTGTACAGATATGAAAGCTGAACAATGAAGGAAGCCGGATTTAAAAAGTTTATTCATTGGAAATATCCTGTTGGAAGAGATACCATCCAAGTCATTGCATAGTCTGTAGAAGTGGGAGGAAAAGAAAAAAATACAGTAAAGTATACACTAAAATAATGGGTAGATTTTAGCTAAGTGAGCAGAAAGGTATTTTTTACATTTCTTTTGTGAAGCTATTCAGAGACTGAGTAGAATGAACTTAGTATTTGTGCAACTGATTGCAATAAGTAACCATTGGTTGAGATCATTCACAGAATTGATCTAGGAACTACTTCTTTGCTTTACTTGTGGTAGTCCTCATTAGCACATACATGGAATTGTGATGTTACCCTATTTACTACATGAACACAAATAGGATTGGATTTGTTATGTGATTAAGAAATAATATATAAAGAAGAAAATGTTGTATTGCAAATAGCCTGATAGGTGCCTTAACTCAGTGGTCCCCAACCTTTTTATCATCGGGGATCTGTCAATGCTTGACAATTATCTTTTGCTGAGGGACGTCACCACCGCTGCCTGAGCCCCCTGCTCCACTTGCTTTCCCCACCGGTGCCTCTGACTTCCCACCGCCCACTGGGGGGCGCTGCCAGCAGTGGCTGCACAGTGCCATGCCGAGGGCGAGCCCCAGCCATGGCGGCCGCCGGAGAGCACCAAAGGTGAGCTGGTGGCAAAGTGGCAGGGCAGCCCCCAAGGCAGCAGCTAGGGAAGAGGACAAGGAGGAGCCACGGCCTGGTACCGACTGATCCATGAACTGGTACCAGTCCCCGGACCAGGGGTTGGGGACTGCTGGCTTAACTAACAGTAACTGATGTCTTCTTGCAAACAGAGGACTAACCATTGAAAATACTTCCTTGAAGTTTAGATTCCCAATCCCAATAACTGTCCTGTTATATACATGACTGATTGATGATGCCATCTTCTGTTTTGTTGAAATTTCTCTCACCATCCTACCTTCTCTATATCAATTATATAGAGCTCAGCAGAAGAGCTTTGAGCCATTTCCAATACAAAGCCAGCAGAGAGAAGACAGATCAGGCATAATCTCGTCATGCTCAATGGAAACAACAGCAGCTTCAAAGAGGAATGAACTTCTTTCTTTACCTAGCCTTCAAAGCACTAATTAGAACATATCAATAATTAATTGGGAGTACTATAGTACAAAGGATCTAGTTTCCTTAGCACTTAAGTCTTAGGAAAAAAATTAAGATAACATTAGGATTTCTCACTAAGACCTTTTCTGCACAATGACTAAAGGCCAGGTGAGCACTTGTCTGATAGGGGGCTAATCCCCACTTCCAGATGACATTAGTGCTGGCCAAGCCCTGGTGTGATTCAGGCCCTCTGCTGTCCCATGGTAAGGGAAGGCAGATAACACCATATTCCCTACCCATGGGGAAGGGGAAAAGTCAGGCTTCTAGGCCCAGCTCCTCTCCCACCGACAGCATCACAGAAGGGACAAAAAATGCCTCAGTCAGTTCTGAGGCATTTCACGATAGCACAGAGCCAACTGGGGCATTTTAAAATTTTCATGAAGATGGGATTAGATTGTAACGCAATCCCACCTTCTTGAAAATACCACCCACACTGCTGCAAAGTACAGTGGAATCTCCACCCCAGCTGCCTTGTCTGGAAGTCGTAATCTGGGGCAGACTGGGTCCGGCAGAGACAAAGCTCCCCTGTTTGGACCCCAGAAGAGGCGGGGCGAACTGCCCCTTCTCAGAGAACCAGCAGCAGCCCAGTGTGGCACCGCTGGTATGGAATAGGTATAAGAAATTCTTAGTCCAAAGTGGCATAATTTTAATTTTCCCATCACACATTTCAGTTCAATAAGTTAACCAAGATTGCTTCCCTGCCCAGAGATCTCTCACTCTATTTCCTTATTTGGAAATGCTCCCAGGATTCTGTCCTTTTCTCCCTGTCATTTTCAACCAATAAAGGCATGCATCAGTTTGTCATAGTTTGATCCTCCAAGCCCTTTCTCACTTCTCCAAGCTGGAGATAAGAGAACTGTTTGTTTTAGAGCTCAAAATCATAGTTCTAATGCACTATGTTGGACTTCATCCCTGTGTGAGGAAAGAAATCCTTAGTTCTAGACCAGGCTTTCTCAACCAGGTTTTCATGAAACTCTGGGGTTTCTTGATGGCCCTGGAAGGGTTTCCTGAATGGGTGGGAGTTAATTAATTAAAAAAAAAACTGTTAAATTTTTGTCATGATATGACCATATATGGTCATGTCAATCCACCCACCCACCCTCCTGAAATGGCCAATGATGGGCTTAGAATGTGGGAAGGGGAGGGGCCCAAGGTGAAAGTGTACACAGCTATGCTTATCAACCATATTCTGCATGATCTTGCAACTTCTAGGATTTATTGAAGCCTGAGGAATGTTTCAGGGGTTTCTCAATAGCAAAAAAGCTGAGAAAGGCTTTTCTAGACAAACCATCAGGTATATCACCACACTACCTGCTTTTGAAACTGCATTGAGACTTGGGCCCTTCTGTTTTGCCTTTGAATGTATTCCTATATCACTTGTTGCCTTAGACCTAACCCTTTCCTAGGCATGTACAAAAAAAAATATATTTCAGTTTGGGTCTATTGGACCCCCCAAATTCAATATTTCCACGCACAAAAATCCCAGATCCCAATAGTGGTATTCTATTTGGATCCGAGATTTTTTTGAAATCCCAATTTTAGAGAGATTTTTTTGAAATCCCAATTTTAGAGAGATTTTTTGAAATCCCAATTTTACGGAGAGGGGGGTAAATAGACCTGAGAAGCTGAATTAAAAAGCCAACCTGACCCTGAGGTTGGCTTGGCTTCTGTGGTAGTGTGATTTAAACTGTTATGCGGAAGAAGGTACCCCCCCAGGCTCTGCATATGGCAGGGAGAAGCCAGCCCCAGCCAAGGTGGTGCAGATCTCTCACCTCCCACCACCGTGGCTGACCCTGGGTTGGCTTCTCTTGCATCTCAGTTTAAACCAAGCTGCAAGAGGAACCAGTCCCAGCTGAAGTTGCCAAGGAGGTGTGGAGCTCATTGCTCCTGCTACCCCATCCGAACTTAGGCTTGCCCCTCTTGTAGCATGGTTTAAACCCTACATTAGTCTCCATTAATAAAGTTGCAAATGGTGTAGCGACTAAGGTTTTCGTTTCTTTTCAAAAACCCCACTTTCCTCTTTTTCTTTGTAAAGCACAACTCTGATTTTCATCTGGAAGCGCTGTTGAAGTGCTTCCCACATCTCCTAGTGTTGATATTCAAAAGGGTAAAAAAATGCAAAAGGACCTTATCTCAAATGCAACACATTCTCTTTTATAAAATATAAAATATCTTCTGCATGTAGTCATTTCATATCATCTATCACTTCTGTCACAGTTTTCTTAAGATTTCTAACCTCTCCAACTTGCTCTTCTTATTACACACCATATGATTTATGAGTACTGCTACTAAGAGAGACAGCTGTGAGATTAGCATTGTAACCTATCCCAGATCACCTTAGGAGCAATTGCTTCTGAAACATGCTGTCCCAGTGAAATGAAATTACAGCACATTTTGGGCGGTTCTGACATGTACTTAAAACATATTTTATGCAATTTGCCAGAGAAAAAAAGGCAAAAACGTTGGCAATAATGAACTGCTAGAATTTGTTTTTGTTTTCTTAAGTGATTTAGTTCATTAAACTATTTACTGAGACTATATCTCTATTAGGTATTTGAAAATATGGGTTAATCAATTTTTGAGGGCTTAGTATGGAATGTGACTTATTCACAGAGATACATCATGAAATCCTGTGGGAGGGTTTTCTATAGGAGTTGGTTAACTTTGTGCCTCTTCCTCTGGGGTGCTTAGTTAGATGTTAGGCAGATCTGTGTACTGATCATATCCAGACTGGTCTACTGATATGTACAGGATGGACTTTGATGGATGTATGAAAGCTTTAATCTCTATAAACACAGCCACAAAGTTGTTGGCCAGTGTAAATTACCTCTTCAGATTCACACTGGCTTCCAATTTGCTTTTGGAAACATTTAAAGTGCTTGTTATTTCCTTATGCACTAAATAGTCCAGGACTACTTGCTCCTATTGGAAAATGCCTGTCAGCTAAGAACTTTCATGGAACTCTGCTTATGATCTCCAGAATCAGAGCCTTTTCCATACTTGCATCGTGGCTCTGAAATGCTCTCCCATGAGAAGTTGTCCGGAGGCTTGCTGAGTTGTTTTACACCTGGCAAAAGACTCACCTGTCTTCTCTGACAATACAAACTACTTGAAAGGAAAGCTGTCCATGCATCCCCTTTAGGGTGGCTCCAGGGCAGGCAGAGGAGCAGGAACTGCTGCCACCACCCAAGGCAGCTGTGTTAGAAGGGAAAGGAGAGATGTATTTACCTCTGTCACATGTGCCAGGCAGATGGTTGGGAGGGAGAAGAGGAGTGCTGGCACATGAGCCAGGTAGGCAGAGACCACAGTGCTATTTCCAGGAAGAGGGAGAAAAAAGGGAGCAAGTGAGGAATGCTGGAGGAAAACTTACAAAAGAGCTGAGGTCAAAGCAACCAAGCATGTAGGTGCACAGGTACTAAGGATTGCACCATAGAGGCAAGCAAGCAGTTCAGGAAGGCAGGAGAATTGTTGAGCAGTGCAGCAGAAGGGAAACTAGCAAAAAGGAAAAAACCCAGAGAAATGGTGTGTGCATGCATACACAACATTGTATTAAGGATGCTACTTGAGATAACTCAGCATAATTGGACACGTCACACAAAAAAAGCAAGGAAGGAGAAAAAAGGAGCAGAAGGGTTTGGTGAAAAGAGCAAGGCAGTGGCAGCAGCAAGATGGTGTGGAGGCTGATGGGGCAATAATAGGAACTGGAAGCATCATCATGGGAGGGGAGAGTCAGAAGTGACTGGCAGCGATGATGAGAGAAAGAAAGAGGATGTAGGGGAGGGTTGTCAGCCCCAGGTTGAAAAATACATTTAGATTTTGTGGGTCAAGTCTGAGGAGGGCAGAGATTGGGAAAGGAATGGGCTTCAATGGAGGAAAACTTAGAGACAACCTTCCAAAGCAGCCTTTTTTCTCTGTCCTTTGGAGTGGGAACTCTTCAGCTATGATATGGAAAGCAGCAATCCTAACCAGCAGTGCTATGTAGCACCTCCTTGGCAGAGCTGTGGGCTCCAGCAAGGGGGAGAGGTGTAGAGTGAAATGAAGTTTCCCATTCCTTAAGTTCTATCCGGTCTCATAGTTCTCCATTATTCAGGAAAAAGTACATTCCTCTTGGGGCAGTCCCAGCTGTCCAGCTGTCAAAGCCACAAGAACTGCTGAAAAGCAGAACACCATGCTTCCCCTTTCCAGTCATTTTTGGGTTTGGAAATATGCACCTGCTAGGACTGTCCCAGCCCACATACTGTAAGAGCCAAAGGATACTTAGAAAGATGAAGTCACTTTCCCACCCATTTGTAGGGAAATGATTGAAAATGAGAAGGAAACTGTCCCCACCCATTTCTAGTGATTCTTGATGTTGAGAAAGCTTGCCTGTTGGGGCATGTGACCAGGATCCCAGAATGAATGGGAGATTATTGTTTTTAACTTGCATAAGTTTGGCTGCAAAGCTTGGTATCCTCACTTTTTTAAGGTATCACCTGGGGATCAAAAACCAATGTGCAATATTTGGTTGTGAGTCTCCCTTGTCCTTTCTATTTCTGACCATGGTGTCCCCATAAATCTACAAGGGGAGCACAGACAGCCAACTGGGAAGGGAAGGCTAAAAATAAATATAATAATTATTATATTTTTATAATATATATTTTATATTTTATATGAAAATATAATATATATATAATATATTTTATAATAATAATATTATAATATAGTAATAATATTAATTATTATAATTAATAATAATTAACACTTGCCTGACTCTCTCTCAAGTGCATGTGGGATGGAACAATTCCGAAAGAATTCCTTTCATCGTATTGTTCTGATGCCGGGACAAGGAATAGCAACAGAAAAGAAATATAGAGGTGGCAGAAAAAGAAGAGAAGGCTATTAATCAGAAAGATCAATTTCAGTATTATCAGTGATTGTAAGAATACAGTCATAAGGAGTAGATGCAATTAGGCTCTTGTTTGGATGGAGCAGAAAGCAGTAGTACATTGTTGCACTTTGCATAAGGTGACCAGATTTTAACATTTGTAAAGCGGGATACCATTGACCGGGGGGGTTCTTGATTAAAAATTTGGTCTATATGGAGCAACAAAAAGTTTCATAGAACACATAGAATGCAAAAATAGTGTTGTAATATATATATTTTTAATTTCAACATAAATACAATTGGCCAGACATCCCCAGATGTCCCTCCAAAAGTGGGACAATCTGGTCACCTTAACTTTGCAAGATCTGTAGTATGTATGATTCAAAAGCGTATAAGCTTATAAGGGGCATCGAAGTCCGTTTAGCATATTTTCAAATAGTCCCCTCCTATGCCCTGACTGGTTCATTTGGAGATTTCCTGCTCCTTTGAGCACACTTCCTCCCTGCTTGCCTCCAGAACTGAAAAACAGAACAGTTAGGTCTCTTCTCTTCCTATACTAAATTTGTTTCTCTTCATAATAAAAGTATTCTATTATTTTAAGCATCTTGGTGCTGTATTCTCTTTGCATATTATACTCTGGCAACACATATAAAATGTGGTATGGAATCACTACTATAATTATGCTTCATGCAGGTTGCAAATACTGTCATCCTTCACTGTCATCCTTTGCCTACATAGTTTTGAAGAATCTAATGGGAGGAAAAACGTGTTTGTATTCTACTCACATCAGTAATAACTACAAAATCTGACTGGGGGATGTCAATAAGTGAAACATTTATTCTCCCCTGCCACCTCCCCAAAGGGTTATTCGGTCTCCTCTGGCCACCCTCAGGTGATGGGGGGGTAGGGTTGCTAGATGCAGGCTGGAAAACTCCTGGAGATTTGGGATGGAGGCTAGGGAAGAAAGGGACCACAGTGAGGTACAATTTACGCTCCAAATCCTCCATTTTCTCCAGGAGAACTGAGCTTTGTAGCCTGGAGATGAGCTGTAATTCTAGGGATCCCTAGACTCCATCTGAAGACTGGCATCCCTACTGGCCTAAGGAATTATCCAGTTCTGAGAACATTAGCATTTAGCCAGCTTCCTGCTGTCTTTGGCTTCCTGTATCTCCTTTTATAGGAGCAAGATGGAAGATTTCTATGTCTCTCAAAAATGCATGCTATCATGGTTTAATAGACAAAGAAAAGTTTTAAAAGGGATAATGATGTGAATGTTCCAGTCTGCTGCTTCATTTTAGGTCTCTGCCACTGAATGTTTGTTTTAACAGCTCAGCTCAAATAAAACGTTCTGCTTGGCTGCTAGCAATATCATAGTTAAGACAGTGCACATTTTAACTTCAAGCTGGAAAAAGAATTCCATTGTGCCTAGAATTATAGTAAACAGAATATGTGTGTGCGTGTGTATTCACACACACACATACATACACACACATACTTGCATTTTCTGCCCAAGCCATTTAATATAGGCCTAAACCAAACTGGAAACTATTTAGTTTCATTCTTGGACTGATGAAAAGAGATTTTCAACTTCTGGGCTATTCTTCAGCTGTTGATCCAGTTAGGACATAGAAGGTTAAAGGGATGATGATTTATAAGGATTTCGTCAACCACTACACAAGTTACAGGTTAAAACTGCATTAAAAGCTGATGTATTTACATATGTACACAAGCATAGTTAGTTAAACTATTTAATAAGTGTCTGAGGAAAAATTATTTTTGAATGGACAGAGCAGTGATACAACTTTGGCCTTTAGGACACTGTCATATTAAAGTGTGCATCTATACAGTGAAATTTATTCCCCGAGAAAGACCTATTAATTTTTTGCTGGGAACTTGCAGTTGGACAGTCTTAAGGAACAACCATCCTCTTCCATCATTCTCCTCTGCAAGAGAAGGGTAAATTGTGAGGAAAGGGAATAGATGACATCTTCCAGGAGAGTTGGGAGGCCACCAGATTATGTTTGGGTTGTACTCATTACCCCTAGCTTATTTCCAATGGATTCTGACAAAGTAAAATATTACTACCCGTCCCCAGAATTCTGTTTGTGATGACAACTTCCTGTTAGCTCATTGGTGGTGATGGAAGTTTTAACAATGGCCTCCAGTTTCTTGTTATTAGTTAATTCCAGACTGTGATATACAAATTGTTGGATATTTGTAAGTGAAGCCTAGGGAAGATGGGTTTGGGGATGGGAGGGACTTCCATGGGATATGATTTAGGATGCTTTGGGCTGATCCTGCGTTGAGCTGGGGGTTGGACTAGATGGCCTGTATGGCCCCTTCCAACTCTATGTTCCTGTGATTCTGTGATTCTATGATAGTAATAGAGTTCACTGTCCAAAGCATGCTTTATCTCCACCAGAAGTTATCTCTGTAGTTTTTGAAAGGTTAACATGAATTCATTTATACATATCCCGTTTCCTCAATAGGAAGCCAAAATGGCTTACAACAACCTCTCTTCTGCATCTAACTTTTTGACAACATTGTGAGAGATATGGGTCTGACCCAAGGTCACATATCTAGTTTACATAGCAGAATGGGGATTTTAACCTTGGTGTCACAGCTCCTAGTCTGATACTCTCTTCAGTACCACACTGGAAATGAACCAGGATCCTTTACAAGCAATAGGAGATAAAGAGATAAGGAGAGGAATCAGTGTACTGCAGCTCTTTTTAAAGGGGGGGGGACTTGCCCTGCCCCTGAACAGCCCACTGCCTGCCATCCAATTGTGGCGGTGGCCCCCTGAAAGTGCAACTGCAGCCACTTCTGGCCTTGCCTGTTTGTATTGTTGCATTGTTGTATTGTCTATATTATTTATACTGTTACATTGTTATATGGTTACAACCATTAGTTATTATTGTAAAGTTATTCACATGTTTATAGATTGTTTTATGTATTGTTGTTTGTTCTTATGTAAACCTCCCTGAGCCCCTGGGGAGGGCGGCATATAAATAAATAAATAAATAAATATTCGGCCCCTGGTATCCCCATGCAACCACAATCAGAGGCCTCGATTATTGGATTATTGGTGGTCGCATCTATAGGGCTGCATCCATAGACCTTAATTTATTGTACTATATGCTGTAGAAACCATTATTATTATCATTATCATTATCATTATTATTATTATTATTATTATTATTATCATTATCATTATCATTATCATTATTATTAGATTTATAGCCCGCCACTCCCTTGCGGCTCGTGGCGGGTAACAATATCCCATTAAAACCCCATAAAACAATAATAACATTGCCAATATTGCCGGCATGGCAAGAATGGCTGCTCAACTCCCCCCCTCCCTCCCACTACTAGCGGGTGGAGAGGAGGTCCTGATGATGTTTTGCTTCGGGTCCAGAACCCGAGTCCCCGGGGGAGGCATAGATCTATTATCAGCCCCGGCCTCAACCATAAACCTGGCGGAAGAGCTCCATCTTGCAGGCCCTGCGGAATGTTGAAAGATCCCACAGGGCCCGCAGCTCTCCCGGGAGCTCATTCCACCAGGTCGGGGCCAGGACCGAAAAGGCCCTGGCCCTGGTCGAGGCCAGGCGTGCTTCCCTAGGGTCGGGAACGACCAACAGGTTTTCACCCGCAGAGCGCAAGGCCCTGCGAGGGGCATAGGGCGATAGGCGGTCCCTCAGGTATGTGGGTCCCAACTTGCGTAAAGCCTTGAAGGTTAGAACCAGAACCTTGAACCGGATCCGGGCAGCAATTGGCTACCAGTGCAGCTGCCTCAGCACTGGCTGGATGTGGGCCCTCCAAGATGTGCCAGTGAGGACCCTAGCAGCTGCGTTTTGCACTAGCTGAAGTTTCCGGATCAAGGACAAGGGAAGGCCCGCGTAGAGTTACAGAAATCTATTCTGGAGGTGACCGTTGCATGGATCACTGTGGCTAAGTGTTCGGGGGACAGGTAGGGCGCTAATAGTCGGGCCTGGCGAAGGTGGAAAAACGCCTGGCCCGCTACTTTTTTGACCTGCGCCTCCAAAGTCAGGGAGGCATCAACGGCCACACCCAAGTTTCTGGCCTGGGACGTGATGGTGAGTTGCGTCCCTGCCAGGGTGGGTAAGCGCGCTTCCTGGTCCTGCCCCCTACGTCCCAGCCACAGGACCTCCGTCTTGGAGGGGTTGAGTTTCAGGCGACTCTGCTCGAACCATTCTGTCACTGCTTCCAAACATCTGGCGAATGGTTCCGGGGGGGGAGTCCGGGCGGCCGTCCATGAGGAGATAGAGCTGGGTGTCATCAGCGTACTGGTGGCAACCCAGTCCAAAACTCTGTACCAGCTGGGCCAGAGGGCACATAAAGATGTTGAATAATGTGGGGGAGAGGACCGCACTCTGAGGGACCCCACAAGGGAGTCTATAGGAACGCGAGAACTCATCTCCCACTGCAACCCTCTGGGTCCGGTCCTGGAGAAAGGAGCGTATCCAGCGTAACACTGTGTCCCGTATCCCCGTGCCGGCAAGGCGGTGGACCAACAGCTCGTGGTCCACGATGTCAAAAGCAGCCGACAGGTCCAGAAGAACCAGCACTGCCGACCCGCCCTTATCCAGCAGGCGACAGAGGTCAATATTCTGAGGAATTTTCCCAACAGGACTGCATCATTAGTCCAACAGATTTTTGTTTGGAGGGGGGGGGGGAATTCATTTTATTTGGCTTAGTTAAAAATATGCTTTACAAAGTAACAAAGTAATGCTGTTATAACAATTGGAAAATTGAAGACTATGTATATTCAGTTGTTGATTTTTATAACTGATCACATAAGTTTTAGAAGATGAAACTGAGTTTGTGAATGTAATGCCAGTAATTACTGTTTTGTGGTATATGTATGCCACATCAAACTTTTATACGTACTAATGATGAACTTTTTAATATGTTCTAATGCTTTCTAGTATGTATTTTAAGCAAAAGATGTAATGAAAACATTATTTCCATACATATATCAAGTATTAATTTCAGAAAAGAAAAAGATCTACATTAACATATATGGTATATCAGTAAGAAATACAATTAAATAATCACATCAAGCAAAACACTTTAGAACTAAGAACTTTTCGGGATGGTCTCTCTTTGTTCACTGTATAACACACAGACTCCACAACTTCAAACTCCCTCATTCTAATTCAATTACACATAAGGTGTGCTCTTAATTAGTTTGCCTTGATGTTCTTTGGCTTAGATCACTGAGAGCACAGTACTCTGTTAAGCAGCTTTGTGCCTGTGCTGGTTAGTTCAAGTAACATATCATCTCATTTAGCAGAAAAAATGCAGCATCTCCTAGTGTCATGTTTGTTCTGGTCATTAAATTGACTGACATGGAATCATTCACACTTTGGCCTAATTGTATGTGAAAACAGTAATATTCATGCAAACAGACATGTCTGAATTCATTTGGAAACAATTGAACAGCTCACCAGCTTTCTATTCATAAACAGTGACTAGGACATGAGCTGAATCAGAAAGTATTTGAGCATAGCTAGAGCTGATGTGATTCAAAGATGGCCATGTTAATGCCAGGGATGTTAAAAAAAGAACCCAGTAGATTATTCCTATTAGCTTTTGCAGCCTTGTTGTCTGATAATTAAGAGTTCCCAATGCTAATTTATTGACACATACAAAATAATCAAAGAATTCAACTTCTCGGGAATGTGAGAGTGGTTTGCCAATTGAATTACTTCTCCATTCAAAGGGAAATGATAAGCAAATTATAATGCCAACCATAGAACAACTTGCTGTCATCAATCCTATTCAAAATATTGATAAGCAACCAAAGTAGATGCAGGTCTATAGCATGACTTGATTAGGAAGTTAAAATCAGTCAGGAACTTGCAAAGCAGAGAAGGCACTGGGTACAGTGGAACACTGGGAATACCAGAAATGATTATTTGGGTTGGACCAAGATGGCAGCTGTGCAGAATAGGGCTGCCAACCTCCAGGCATCACAAGGATATCTTCCACTATTAAAAATGATCTCCAGATCACCGAGATTAGCTCCCCTGGAGAAAATGCCTGCTCTGGAGTATGGACTGTATGACATTATCCCTTGCTGAGGTCCTTCTCCTTCCCAAAACTCCTTTTCCCCAAGTTCTGTCCTCCAAATCTCCAGGTATTTCCCAACTCAGAGGTGGCAACCCTAGTGGAGGAGGAGTTAACTGATGAGCTTGTGTTAACCAGCATTGCACTACCCAGGTCCCACCAATGCACACTCCACACTTCAAGAAGATTAAAAGGACAGTTCCCCTTAACTTTAGGTGAGAGTTGCTTCATTATAATTTTTATCTTGATTGAACTCTGATTCTTTAGTTCCATTGTTTTTCCAACATGAAAACAGTCTATGAAAACATACTATCTGTAAAACCCAGCCCTTGGAATGCTTTCTAGTACAGAAGAACTCCTTCAGGAGGAAAACGTCACAGGCTAGTCTGCCCATGGCATGGGACCAGTCAGATTCCAAGAGTGGTGATGGTTATGTGGCAACTTGCTTTACCCTGTCCAGGCAGTGCCATGTGTGGTGAAATGAGAAGGATGCAGGAGGCTGTGAGTTCATTAACTGCTAGCTATGTTATTTTCCTATAGCCGGTGGCCTTGGGTTCCAAGTGAGATGTCTGTATTGAAATATAGTGTCTTGCCTTTTATGCTTCTCTTGATGATAACAGGGAATGAGCAGGGTAGGCAATGGGGGAGGGAGTACATGGAGGTCTGGGAACAGGTAGCCTAGCTGGGAGGGGGGGTGAGCATGAGTCTTAAGGAAGAAAACTTGACCTGGTCTGGCAGTTCTGTCAAATACCTGGAGTATGCCTGTAATCTCTATTCCAAAACCAACCAATGAAGACTTCTTGGCTGCTATAAGAGCTGGATTGGGGATTTTTGCAGGAACCTCATACACATACACACACACACACCCTGTTTTATTTGACAAATGCATTTTTCAATAGCTATATGAAAATTCAGTATCCATGGTTTGAATAAAATTTACAAGAAGGGAGGAATATCTTTTAGCAGATGTAGATAATATTTGTTCAGACATTACAGCCTGTCATAGATGTTTAAGTGTAATCTATTTTCCTATAAAGTGGATTCTTCCTGTACATAATGCAACTTGTAGAGACTGGGTCATACTGGCAGTCAAGGTGCATTTTATGAGCTGGGATACAATATCAAAACTGTGAAACAGCAGGGAAGATGGAGAATTTCTTGCGAAATGACATCATAATTCATCACCAGACTCAGAAGAGTGGATTAACTGGCAGAAAGAGAGACAAGGGCATAGAACAAAGAAAACAATTGGGAACACATGAACATCAAAGGAGAAATAATGTGGGGAGAGAAAAGTTGCTGTGCAGAGCAGCAAAATTGCTCTTAGGCATAAACAACTGGAGAGAACATCTCAGAAGACTCACCAGAAAAAGAAAAAAAAGATTAGTACTACAATGAGAGAAACTGTGGGCTCTATGCTATAGGCATATGT
The DNA here is from genome assembly GCF_049243985.1 of Paroedura picta. Taxonomy (NCBI): domain Eukaryota; kingdom Metazoa; phylum Chordata; class Lepidosauria; order Squamata; family Gekkonidae; genus Paroedura; species Paroedura picta. The sequence continues at coordinate 38,782,384 of NC_135378.1, forward strand.
CTAAAAGCTAAATAAAATAAGATGACTTTGAAATATTCTATTAAGGTCACATTAAATTGTTTTCTGTGTCAGCTGGAGAAAAAAAAAGAACACTAAAAAAATTAGTAACATTGTGCCATTTATTTTCTGGGTCCACAAGTGTGGTGGCTACATATACCAAATGATCAAAAGGAGACTGAAGAAGTGGTAGATTAGTGAAAGCTACAGGACACATTGTCTACAGGATGTAGGATGGGACACTATAAGACAGAAGAACGAAACATGTGTGCTTTTGTTATAAGATATCTCTGTACTGAAGAGACAGACTAACCACAATTTTTTTACCTGACTTCTTTTTTTCAGTCTTTACCTTGTAGGTACAGAATCTCTAATATGTATTAATTCCTCAGGCATGTTCACTGCATAACACAGAGCTGTCCAATTCAACTGTTCTATTGTTTACTCTCCTTTGAAACTGGCCAAGGAAGCCCTTGGGGTCTATTGAAGAGGAACATGACACTTTGTAAGGTCTAGAAGCCTACCCAGCATATAGTTACATGATTGTTTATCATTAGAGTATAGGAATAGTTACAAACCAGTTTATGACCCTAAATTCCTCTGAGGTTCAGGGAAGGCACCTCCCCCAAAATTTCCTCCATTCTTAGTCCAGTTCAGGCTTTGGACCATCTAAATCTGGCAGCTGAGTAGGGCAGTCTACCCATCAGTTGCAAGGTTTAAATGGCTGCAAGCCATTTGGGCAGTCCAGAGATGGCAGACCTGTCAAGCCATTAGGTTTAAAGCTTTCCTGTTTTGCTTCCTTCTTCTTGGAAGGCGGGGAAAGTGAAACAGAAGGTTTAAATAACTGGCAACAGTTTCATCAGTTCATGTTGCTTATATTTTGCAGGGAGAAGATGAATGAACTGACCCAAAATGCTCAGTTCATTTTGGGACATTTGGTTGGGTTGGGTTCAGAGGTTCGGTTGGAGACAACCCTGAACCCCCAAACCAAACCATAATTTCCAGTTCATGTTCATGCCTGTAAAAGTGTTGTAAATGTTGTTAGAGTGTCGTAAACTTCTAAGGCATCTCTGATACACTCATGTTTTAAACAAAAACAGTGAAGGTTATTGAATACATTTTGTCCTTCCTAGAATCTAAGGGCAACACTCATTATTCCCGCTCCGTCCATTTTATCCTCAACAACTCTGTAAGAAAGGTTTGACTGAGACTGACTGACGTAAGCTACCCAGCAAGTTTCACAGCAGAGTCAGTATCTGAACCTGGATCTCCCAGATCCCAAAAATCTAACCACAGTACTATGCTACATAATCCCATTGATTTAAAATCAGTATGAGCTTTGGCTTTGCTTTCAACATGTACTAAATAACATCAAACTCAGATTTTAAAAACAACAACAACTGGATTTGGAGCAATATACTGAAAGAGTACAAATTCTGTTAATACTGGTTTTCACAGATTTATGAAAAGCAGATTTTGATTGTTGCTCAGATTACAAAATCATACAAGTATAATTTTACTCTGTTCATTTTGCCTAGGATTACCATTCAACTACTACCTCTATTGCTCATTTAGCCTCCATTGCTCAAGACTTTTCCACTTGCTGGTTGGTTTCCTCTGAACAAATAAACCGATTTCCCTCCTCTTCATGGCTTTTGAATTGCTATTGAGCAAGGAAAGTTGTGAGTCTTCCTATTTGCTCAGGGGAGAACAGCTGCTGCTAGGTTGTAAAGTGAGAATAGTCTGTAAAGCATTCCATGAAATGGGGAGGACTTTGCAAAAGGTCTCACATTCAATTTCCAGTTAAAACAATTGCAGGGGACAGAGTCAATAATCCGTGCTGGTTTCCTGATCAAATAATACTTGTTACATTTTATGATTAAAAATAATTATTTCCATCATGATAACACTAAAGATGGACAAATGGGGCACAGAACTGGAGGAACTCCCCAAATGTTCTTTCAGAGTCCTATGGAATTGGAAGTAAGTTGCACTTCATCATAGTTCAATAAGTATAGAACTGCAGTCAAAGCTGATTCTGCTCAGTGTGTGAGAGAAAATTCAGGCTGATTAGCTATAGCTGAGGTTTTTCCAGATGTCATCTATGCAGAACACTGCCAGAACATATGAAGCTCATTCTTCTCTTCTAGAAAGAATCTTGACTATTTGGTCATTGCTCAAAAGGTGGAGAAAGTGCCTGCTTTCTCAGCTCCTTCACTGCCACTGTGAAAGGCATCTGCTATTTTTAAAAAATCCACGAGTGATAACAGCTGTTAATAAGGGTTAACAGTGGGTTGACTCCACAGATAACCACATAATAGTAAAGCTGCAGTTACAAAATCACTCAGGTTTTTCCCCCTATGTTGTCATCCCTATCCTAACCCACATAAGGGTGACATGAATATATGGAGAAGAATGCTGTTCTCAGAAAAATATGGTTTGAAGAACTGCTCCACCAAGGTATGCATCAACTCTTTCTCACTTTTCCAATGGAAGTAGACCTAGGACCTTTTCTGCACCAGGAAATTGCCCCGCCTCGCCATTCATCCTGTGGTAGAGCTAATTCCTCATCGCAGATGGTGTCATGGCTGGGTCAAGCCATCCAAGGCCTAGCCAAACTCAGGCCCTCATTTGCCATGGGGCAAGGGAATGCATATCTGTTTTCTCTTCTTTGCCCAGGTGCTGACGGTGCCTATGTCAGGCCTGGGCCGTGGGGTAGGAAAATGTCGGGTCATCCTAGTCCAGCTCCTCCCCACCCTCAGCTATGACTACGGCAACCCAAATGGGACAAAAAATGTCCCAGGTGGCTTTGCTGCCCTGTGCAGAGTGGCAAAGCTGCCAGGAGCTGTGTGTGTGTGTGTGTGTGTGTTTTAAGAATGGGGTATTGCGTGAGAAATGCTCTGATGAAAAATCAGACATCCTGTTTAGGAGTAACATGACAGATGGACAAAATATCCTTCCAGAAGACAGTCTATCACAATAAATCTAAAGCCCCATGACTGTCTAGGTTGTCAGGGGCACAGAAACCAACTTTTAGGTTAGTGAAAAATAGGAACTACCCACTTTGGTAAGATGTAAACCAGAAACCACTTTAGTGAGCCCATGTGTTCTAGACCGGCGGTCTTCAATCACCGGGCCGCGGCCTGGTGCCAGGCCGCGAAGGCCCTGGCACTGGGCTGTGGCTCCCTGCCTCCACAGGGCCGTGCCAGGCCGTGCATGCGCATTTGCGCCATGCGCAACCACATGCGTGGGAGTGCCACATATGTGTGATTGTGGCAGCGCATGGCACAAATGCGCATGCACGACACAGCCATGCAAACACGCATGCGCGACACAGCCACACATGTGTGGCATGCGCGGCCAGGTGATCGCTCTCCCCACCACTGCCGGTCCGCAGCCTGAAAAAGATTGCAGACCACTGTTGTAGACAATAAAGTTGTCATTAGTTCCAACATGATTGAAACTGACCTTTCACAGGAAATGTAAGAGTTGAAGAAGAGTTGGTTATTATATGCCACTTTTTTCCACCCGGTGTCTCAAAACAGCTTACAGTTACCTTCCCTTGCCTCTCCCCACAACAGACACCCTATGAAGTAGGGGAGACTGAAAGAGCCCTGATATCACTGCTCAGTCAGAACAGCTTTATCAGTGCTGTGGCAAGCCCAAGGTCACCCAGTTGGCTGCATGTGGGAGAGTGCAGTATTGAACCCGGCTATCCAGATTAGAAATCTGCATTCCTAACCACTAAACCAAGCTGGCTCTCAGGACTCTAGAAGCATAAGGAAGCATACGTTTGTCCATCGGTTGAGACCATTTTCAATGTTCCATACCTTCTGATGAATGGGTGGCTAATAGAGATAGTTTGCCATCGTGGTAATTTGTCATATAATTCTGTTCTATCCACTTATCACTGAATGTGCTAAATGTTTATATGATGTTAGAGAGACTCAGTTGTTTACTCAGTCTGTTTTTAAAGGTTGTACAATCTTCCTTCTGCTATTCAGATATTCCTTATCATATGTAAATGCGCTAATGACATTGAATGCCTGCTTTAACACTACACTGCCACTATTTTAATGTTATATTGTTCTACTGCTGCTTATTTTCATCTTATGCTGCTTTAAAGGTGTATCCATTTGCCATTTAATAGACGATGACTGCTAATTTATGGTTATCTGTTGCTGTTTCTAAGATTACTTTTACTTTATTACATTTTTAGCTCCTTAAATATTTTCCCTGCTGCTAGAGTGTTAAGAACATTTTAGTGTCGTTCTAATTTTAACATTATGTTAGGTTATGCTTTTTAATAGTGTCTTGTAATATCAATATTTTAAACTGAGTATTGTGAGCTCCCACAAGATATTGTTAGGGAAAGGAAGTCTATAAATATGCCCTTTAGACTGCACTACTGTTCCATAAGATTAGAAAACCAAGTGGCCTAATAATACACTTCCCAATCAAGAGTATACAGTTCTGGGACTGTTAGAGGCAATGCCAGTGTCATACTACTTTCCACCTGTAAATGTTCTCTCCTATTTGGAAGCAATAAATAGACCTGGCATTAAAGCCACCAGTCTCTCATGTTTTATTTATTATTTATTTATTATTAAACTTTTATACCACCGTTCCCTTAGGCTCACGGCAGTTTACAAGATAAAAAACAAAACTCAAGAACTCAAGAAGAAGAGCTGTTTTTTTGTACCCTACTTTTTACTACCCGAAGGAGTCTCAAAGAGGCTTATAATCACCTACGTTTCCTCTCTCCACCACAGACACCTTGTGAGGCAGGTGAGGCTGAGAGAGCTCTGAGAGAACTCTGAATAGCCCAAGATCACCCAGCTGACTGCATGGGGAGGAGTGAGAAATCAAACCCAGTTCTCCAGATTAGAGGCCATTGCTCTTAACTTCTACAAGAAGATAATCAATTGATGAAAAAGGTAGTCAAAATGGTGTTATTTGAATAGCATCTTCAAATGAATTCAATACTCATATTTAAAATCCTGAGAAAATATTTTGAATAGTTCTGTTTAGTACATTACATAAATTTCATCTTTATCCTCTCATCCTGCAAGGTGCTGCTGATTTTATGGTGTATAATTATTCAGTGATTTGCCAAACATATACTATTAATTACAGTGAAGAAATTAATTGTAAAATATGTAGACGTGTATTATCTGTGAATTCATTCATACTGTTCAGGAATTGAGATGTAGAACACAGACCACTCAGCATTGTTTTACTTTTGCTAATCAGTAATTTGCAATTTAGTACTATCATTTAACTTTTCTGGCAAAGAGTAAAAGAAGGTATCATGGGTTCCAACTCCACACCTTAAATCTATCCCTTGAAATCTTTCAAGTTTGCTCCTGAGGTAAAGATACGAAAGCCTGTCATGAAGACCTGTTGGTAACGCATACAGCTCCTCATTAAACCATATCTTCCCCTGACTCTCAAGAAGATGAACATAAAGGGAATTGGTTATGGTACAGTGCTTCTCTGAATGATACCTTTTGTGTGAAATAAAACAAAGATTTTTTTTAAAAGCCTCCTCTATATTTGAAAGCATTGGAGTGAATGAAAACACAAATGTATACCACCTTCAGGGACTTTGAATCAAAACTCTCTTAGGGCTTTAACAGGACTCTTGAAGTTCTCTGAACATTCACTTCTTTAGTGTTCCTTTTATAAAATCTTTAAATGTCTGTGAACAAAAAATTAGCTCCCAAAATAAATCTATAAAGACAATGAAATATTCTCAACCTATGAAGGAAGTTTCTCACAGGGCTGTGGTACCTAACTTCACAGTCACATCATTTTATGAATTCTTTTCTAACAGCCTCCTTCCCATTGAGAATTTCTAGAAGTATAGTTCTTCAAGATGTCAGTGCTGACCAAAGACAAAATTGTTACAGTAGTCACAGAATAAATGCTATTTTTAAATGGGAATGCTCTGAAGTCAGAATTATCTACAACACCATTCCATTTCTGTCATGTTGAGGTTGTACTTCAGAACATTATCAGCAGATACCTGGTCTAAGCATGTAGCACAAAAGAACTTTAATGTTAAACCAAATATGCTTTCTCAGTAAGTTACCTGGTATAACAAGGCCTTTATTTTAGGTCTTTAAAATTCAGGTTAAAATATCCTTTGACTTCACCACAATTGCTACTTTGCCACCATTCCATGTGTACCATTTCAGCCCTAGGGTAGTTACCTTATTTTGAGACTAGACTTTATAGATCACACTCTGAAAATGAGATCTATTTCCCCTTTGGTTGCCATACACCCCCAGTGGAGACTCACAGCTCCTACCTCCCCCTTGTGGATCAGTAGGCTGGCAGGCAGAACTCCCCCTCCCCCCCAAAAGAGGGAGATCCATCTGACATCCAGACATGTGTCTATATCACTGCCCACATGATCTGGAACTGACATCATCCCATCTGAGATGTCAGGGCAACACTTCAGTATTTGGGCCAAATGTTGGAAGCTGAATTTATTATAGAGTTTTTTGCTGAAATACCAGAGCATTGCCCTGACATCCAAGACATGATGATGTCACTTTTGGGTCTCATGGACAGTGACAGACATGTTGCTGGACATCAGATGGACCTCTCTGCTGCTCCTGATTGGTTCTGGTTGTCTTCTTTTTCTGGTTCTGCATTGTGGTTTTCTTAAACAATGTACTTAAACAATGTAAAGGCTATTCACATCTTGAAGGCTAAGAATCAGCCTATTCACATCTTGGTATAAAATACACCATACAACATTTGCAACTGTTCCTCATATGTGAAGAACAAATGTTTAGAAGCTTCACTGGGTGTTATAGTGGCACACTGTGAAAAGTTACTCTAGTAAAAAGCCATTGTTTTCAAAAGGCACAGATGGGAAATTTGTCTAGGATGGTACTGTTACAGTGTAATCCTGAACACTTTCACCCTTCTAAGCTCATGGTCTTCAATGACTTAAAATACTCTGTAGGATTTCACTCCAGGTATCACTTGCAGATTATGATTAGTTGCCAAGGAACGTTAGATCTGAAGATAGCTCTTTGATGTATATATTTAATTATTGGAGGTAAATGTGGCAGGACAGGAACAACTACATTTATTTAAGTCATTTCTTTACCATTTTATGGAACAATTATCAGGAGGCTGCCTAACTATGTTGATTGGTTTATGGTAAGGTGACCAGATTTTAACATTGGTAAAGAGGGACACCATTGACCAAGGGAGTTCTTGATTAAAAATTTGGTCTATATGGAGCAACAAAAAGTTTCATAGAACTCATAGAACACAAAAAAATAGTATTGTAATATATATTTTTTAATTTCAACATAAGTACAATTTACCAGGTACCCCCAGATGTCCCTCCAAAAGTGGGACAATCTGGTCACCTTAGTTTATGGTCAGGAAAGGTGATGGGCATGAGATGGGCTTCTTGAGGTAAAAATTGCTTTCCCAAGAATGTTGTTCCTTTAGCATTCTTTCATAGTGATATTAGGGTCCAGTTTTCATTTATGGAAAACTGGGGTCTCAAAATGTAACCAGAAGAATTTCTCAATCACCTGTTCCTTATCACAACATGCAGAAAGACACACATCAAACTTGTTTGCTTTGTTTATACAGCACTCCCAATATATGCAATCGAACCCTCATTTGCAAATGTTTACTCTATCAAAAGCATCATTAGGCTATATTTTCTAGGTAGCATGCAGAGTAAACTAATGCACATCCAGACTGCAGGTGTTGATTAGACATTTCTGTTCAAAATGAGAATTACAAACAGTGTTACATTTAAATTGTCCTTTTCTTTCCTCTAGAAACAGAGTTAATTAATTCCACGGGGACTAAGAAACAGAAAGCCTTAACTTCAATGAAAATGCAGGTTAAGAAGAAAGAGAGCTGAAGAATCACGCTACCTTAACTGATTTACCAAAGCTTGCTTGCTTTCCCACTTGGTGGCAGCCCAAAGTTCCTTGGGTTGTTTGTAATAAGTTTAAAATTTAAATAATTTTCATGGAAAGCAATATATTAAAACAAATATTTGGCTACATCCAGACAATGAGGCTTCTCTGGATTGTTATGATTAAGCCATTTTTTAAAAGCAGTAAATCTGCTGAATGAAAATGCATTTTAATGAAAATGTACAACTTCAAACTCTATATCAAACAATAAGCAAATATACAACACATTTATATGCTCAGTTTTAGGCAGAAATGAAGTTATTGTGAAAATGCTGTTGCATTGTACTTATTCAGATAATCAATATTTTAATATGGCAGTTTCTTCTGTTTCTATTGAAAACACTTCTCAAGGTAGCCATTATCCATATAGAAATTTTGCCCACTGGTATTCCTTATTTATTATAAACTTAAATGAAATGGGGAAGAAGGGGCTACCAAATGAGATTTCCAGAGTTATGGAATAGGATTCATAACACTGTGTTTTCCTTTCTTTTTTCCATGGATGCTAATGCAGAAGAGGAGCAAAATTATAGTTTCTCCTCTAGAGACAAATGCTGGCTGAGAGTGTGGAATGAAAATGATGAAGATACATTTTAAAAGATAAAACTTAACAAAGTGCAACAAAAAAACCCAGTACGGTCCTAAGCAGATCCATCTGCTAAATCCTTTGGGATCAACTGGATTAAAAGGATCTGCTTAGTAAGTCATGACAATTACTTTTTAAAAAAAATAGCTAAATGTACACATTATAGAGAATTTGGACATCCAGTATCAAAAGCCACAAGTTTCATGGAGAAATTGCAGGATATAAATATGACCAATAATGTTACCATAAAGGGAGCCCATAATGGGAAGGGTGCTTCACACAGACACTTTCATGCACAGAACCCCATGATTGGACTCTGAGCAGGTTGGTACACACAGAAACTGGACTGGCAGAGACTGACTATGGAGTCAGTGGGGCTCCCTCAACAAACCTAAGAAGCTAGACAGGTCTCCATCTTCTTTGGCTGCAGTAGCTTTCTTTCTCTTTCCTAGAAAATCCAGGCCAGATTTCCATGTGGTTTTAACTGGACTAGCAGCAATCTTCCATTTCCTGCTAGCTCAACTGACTGAGCTAAAGGAGCACATTGTGGAAACCACCCCCTCCCAGCCAAAAACCATTAGACTATCAATAGGAAAGGTTCCCTTCAGGAAGAAGGAGAGTTGGTTTTTATATGCTGCTTTTCTCTACCCAAAGGAGGCTCAAAGTGGCTTACAGTCGCCTTCCCTTTCCTCACCCCACAACAGACACCCTGTGAGGTGAGTGAGGCTGAGAGAGCCCTGATATCACTGCCCGGTCAGAACAGCTTTATCAGTGCCATGGCAAGCCCAAGGTCACCCAGCTGGCTGCATGTGGGGGAGTACAGAATCGAACGCGGCATGCCAGATTAGAAGTTTGCACTCCTAACCACTACACCAAACTGGCTCTCTAACTAGTATTTCTTTTGTCCTGTATTCTCTCCTCCATCTGACTTTTGCCCAGTACAATTTCTGTCTATCTGTATCTCCTGTCCCTAAATGTCTCCTATGATACTCCCCCCTGAGTCCTTCCTGATTATTTATTTATTTATTTTTCAATTTGTATACCGCCGCTCTTCCAATGGACTCGTGGTAGTTCACAGGAATAAAACATTAAAATACAATAAAAACCCTGTAAAAAACCCCAAATCATGACAAAGGCAGCAAGCGTTCAGACTTTCTTCTAATTATCCCAGTACTATCCCACCTTGTTCAGCCACAGGCCAAGTCCTCTTCCACTGGGAGTGGGTGCAAGTCTGATGGACCTTGGGGGTGGATCCTTGGTTGGAATGCCAGGATTCTGTCATGGCATCAACCATATGCCTGGCAGAAGAGCTCTGTCTTGCAGGCCTTGTGGAAAGCTGACAAATCCGGCAGGGCCTCAGCTCTTCCAGGATCTCATTCCACCAGGTTGGGGCAGGACTGAAAAAGCCCTGGCCCGAGTCGAGGCCAGGTGAATGGCCCGAGGGCCTGGAACAACCAGTAAATTCATAACCACAGAGCAGAGAGCTCTGCAGGGGCCATAAGCATCCAAGCGTTTCTGCAGGTAAGTGGGACACAGGCCACATATGGCCTTAAAGGTTAGTACCAAAACCTTGAACTTGATCCGGAAACAGACTGGTAACTACTGAAGATGGCAAAGCGCTGGCTGAATATGGGCCCTCCAAGGTGTCCTAGTGAGGACTCTGGCAGTCGCATTTCATACCAGCTGTAATTGCAGGTTCAGCATCATCACATTTGGTGGACTGTTCAGATACAAACAGAACAGCATACTGGACTGGAAGACTGTCATTTTCTTCCTTTTTGAAGAATGGGATGTCTTGAGGTTATACATTAAGCTCATTCGAACACAATAGGAAAAGTAGGATTGATTTTAGGGACAGATTGCGCATGGAGATGTTTTCTGAAATTGCATCAGTTTGGTGTTAATCAGATATCTTACAGTTTTACACTCCCCTCCTCCTCATAGCACTACAACTTTGGGATTAAAGTAGAGTCAGTTTTAAAGTGCTCTATGGCAGTAGTCCCCAACCTTTTTATCACCGAGGACTGGTCAACACAATTTTACTGAGGCCTGGGGGGGGGGGTTAGTCTTTTGCTGAGGGACGTCGCCGCTGCGTGAGCCCCTGCTCCACTTGCTTTCCCGCTAGCGCCCCTGACTCCCCACCACCCACTGGGGGGCGCTGCCAGCAGCAGCTGCGCAGTGCCATGCCAAGGGGGAGCCCCAGACACAGCGGCCGCTGAAGAGCACTAAAGGTGAGCCGGCAGCAGAGTCGCAGGGCAGCCTCCGAGGCAGCAGCTGGGGAGGAGGACGAGGAGGAGCTGCAGCCCAGTACCAACTGATCTACGAACCGGTACCGGTTCCCGGACCGGGGGTTGGGGACCACTGCTCTATAGGTAATAGAGCTAAATAGGTAATTGTTTTCTAATTCCTTCAACATAACCTTGTTTTTTAAATAAAATCAGAGTCCAGTAGCACCTTTAAGACCAACAAAGATTTATTCAGGGCGTGAGCTTTCGAGTGCAAGCACTCTTTGTCAGACTATAATCTTCTTACATGACAGGGAATATTTAGCACAAATCAATTCTGTTACATCAGTAGACTGTGTCACAACCAAATACAGACAATGATAATCCTTTGTCAAAGCAGCCAATCAATTTCCTAGAATTTAGTGTACTTTACAAAGAGAAACCAAGATTCAAATGAGTAGCCGTGTTGGTCTGAAGTAGCACAATAAAGTCAGAGTCCAGTAGCACCTTTAAGACCAATAAAGAGAAACCAAAATGCTGTTACCCGAGATAAATGGCTATTACCTCCCCATATGTTGCTTAGTGTGCCATATACCTAGCCCTGAAAATTTGATTGTTGTTGCCTTCCCCCACTTCCAGGTAAAGTATATTAATCAGCTAGCAAAGTGTACAGGACTGGATGTTCCAGGAGCTGTGTTTTGGATCAGAGAAAGACATAACACTACATATCATCGGTTATGAATATCACAGAAAGTTATATCATTAGTGTCATAGAATTTATCTAGTTCTGAGCCAACCAGGATTTAAGTGATGACTGGTTAACACTGGGGGCAACTTAAACAATTTGTGATAGAACTGGATCTGGAAGCTATGGTGCTATTTGCATAGTTAAATGCTTGGGGTGATTTAAGGATTATGAAAATATTAGAGGGGGTGAGCTAGAGAATAATTATTGTTTTTGCCAAATCACACCTGAAATTTTAGCAGCTGCTGTGACTATATTGCCTCATATATACCATTCTTAGCAAGCATCAGTGTTCTTCAGGACAGCGAGCTCTCCACAATAAGGGGACTGCTTTCAGAATAAGTAAGCTAGTTGTTAGATAAGACAGGTAGAAATGTAAAATATAGAGCAACTAGCAAGAAAGCCCATTGCAACCAGGAATTCAATGCTCGCTAGGGCCCATGGGATACCGGCAGCCACAGATCTCTCTCTCTCTCTCTCTCTCTCTCTCTCTCTCTCTCTCTTGCAGCAGGAGCCATAGGAGGTAATCAGGGCTCTTTCGTAGCAGGGAAGCAAGGATCGTTTGCAGTTTGGGGCTCATTTGCAGTTTTTCTCTGTCTGTACTTGGCAGCAGGAGCCATAGCAGGTAATCAGGGGTCGTTTGCAGTTTGGCAGGGCTCTCTGTGTCTCTGTGTGTCTCTCTCAGGCATCTGTGAACAAAGTGGCTAGTGGCTAGTGTGCAGGGAAGGAGGGCGGGAGCTGGAGAGGGAGGGCCAATCAGGGTGCAGCCAGTGAAGCTGGCCGCATCCTGATTGGCCTTATTCCACCTTGGACAGCCAGGACACTCTCCATCCCCAGGGCTGTTTCACAAATATTAAGAGGAACAATGGATAAGGATTAAACTTCAGGACACCAGGATCCTAATCAACCTTCATTAATCAAGTGCACATAAAAAATACAGGGCACTTCATTGTGCTGTACAAACAGCTAAGCGAGCAGCATGCTTTGTACAAGGTGTTAGGGAGTTCTTGGAGCATACAGGAGCAGGCTCACTGTTGTTGTAGTAGTTTGCATCATCATTGTTTCACTTTGAATTTTATGTACTACAGCATAGTACACTGCAGTGGCAGAGTTGAATTCCACAGATTTCAGCTCCCACACATTCCATACCAAGAAAGCAATGATGACTGCTGGGTTGAATGCATCGGGCAGGTTATTCAAATATTGGGCAGCTTGTGCTCTATAATACCAAATAATATCAAATAGGTCTTTCACTAACATTCTTCTAACTAGAGAACTGTTTTCACTGGACAAAGAGGAAAACTGTAGACTGGAAGAAGGCTTCAAAACTGGCTGAGCAGAGAGTTCTTAGGTCCAATGTTTACAAAGCTTATATGGATATTTATTTGTGGTCAGAGAATTATCTTCTTAGCATTAAGGAGGGTATGAAATTCTAGCACTTGTGTACAAGAGTTTCAGGTATGGTAAAACAGGGATGAGCAGGAACCAGTTGCTACCTTTCCTCCTTCAATGCATGCAGTAAGGACAACACCTCAAAGTACTACTAGTAAATTTGGGTGCAAATGAATCTGCTCCAAGAGACTGGATCATCCTTGAATCTGTAGACTACAAGAGAATTTGACTCTTTTTAAAGGAAGCTAGTCCTATGACTTAATTTTATGGCCAGATCCACTTCACTGGTGGTCATTGTCCCCCAAAGGATTGAGAGGTCTATGATCTTGTTGGGGAGATGTTGCAATTTCCTATTCTTGTATTGGAGATCAGTCAGACAGATGGTGTGTATTTGACTGGAGTTATGATATTTCCTTAGAAACATCAATAAGACATGAAAGGAATCTTAGTAAGAAAGTGGAGATAGGGGTGCTAAAATATAGACCTCTCTTCTGGAAAGATCAAAGCAAATTAGTGTGGAAATTGATAAAGAGAGAATTGGTAAACAGCTGGAGGCATCAGCATAATGGAGGGAGCCTGTAATAATCCAGTCTTGTGTGGCTTAACGCCTTACGGGACTTGTTCCAGAAAAACAGCCCTGGGATCCTGAAGGCTACAATGACTCCTATCCTTTCCAGAGTGGAGATTGGGATACACTGTACACTTTGTGAAGGTGTTAAACAGTGAGCCACATCAGGGACAGTGGTCAATCACAGTCTTGTCGAAATTACTTATACTGTCTGTTTTTATATTTGCACTGGAGTTGCTCAAATAAGAAGATTAGTATCATGAGCCTCAAAATAAAGATTAATTGAACTAAGATGCTGTAGTTGCAATTAATAACATGTCCCCATAGTCCATCTAATATTTTCATAGAATAATAGAATCATAAAATAATAGAGTTGGAAGGTACCCCATGGGTCATCTATCCAACCCCCTGCACTATGCAGGACATTCACATCCCAATCGCTCATCTACTGTACCTGCCACCCCTTTTCCTTCACAGAATTAGCCTCTCCGTCAGATGGCTATCTAGGCTCTGTTTAAAAATTTCCAAAGATGGAGAACCCACCACCTCCCGAGGAAGCCTGTTCCACTGAGAAACCGCTCTGTCAGGAACTTTTTCCGGATGTTTAGATGTAATTTCTTTTGAATTAATTTCATCCCATTCGTTCTGGTCTGTCCCTCTGGGGCAAGAGAGAACAATTCTGCTCCATCCTCCATATGGCACCCTTTTTGGTCTTGTACCTGTAATCCAAGACAGTATGACCAACATGTTGACATTCCCTCTGGAAGTTATGTTTAGCGTAAGGCATTGATTTAGTTTCAGTGGTACAAAAGTTGAGTCGCCAACCACAAAAAAAGTTGGAAAATATCCCTGCCGAATTCCAAGAAATTTAAAAAAGAAAAAAGTAGTGCAAATACAGACGACTTCTGCACTCAACGTTTATTTTGGTCTGAGGTTCTCCTGGGCTAACTCAAAGAACAGACTTTGAATGCTCATTCCTAAACCAACTGAAATATGAATTTAAAAGTATAATGATATTTTGTCATCTTTGAATAACCACAACGCTTTTGCTTATTTGAAATAAGGAAAAGAGTCAGATCAAGCGTAGTATAGGACCTGTTGGTGCTAATCTCCATTTCTGCTCTTTAAAGTTCATTTCTTCTCCATCCATCCCACTCCATCCATTCCCTCATTTTAGGCCATATTGAGGCTCTGCCCTTACTTTTGTAAGTTTAAACTGTATTTTTCAAATGTTGCCAAGCCACTTCTTCCCTGCTGTGCTGAACTGACACTCCAAAAAACCGGACCTTCTTCTCAGCAAAGGGCTGCTGACTTCACATATGGAAAAAGGAAATTCTGCTTCCTTAAATGCTGATTCAGCACAGTGGGGGATAGACAGGCCTGAGGCAGCAGGAGCAGACAACTTGCATTATCTATAAAAAGGTGGAAAATTGCAGAGCACCCTGGAAAAAAACCCATCAAACCACACGATTTTCCTTCACTTTCTTCCCATTTGAATCATACTATCATGACTAACATTATTCTCTATGACAGTTAAATCAGGTTCCACTACCCCTCCGACACCCTTAAATACAGGGAATAATATTTGTGCAAAGTTTTATCACACTTTTGGAGAAATGACTTATACCATCTGTTTTTAAAGTATAAATTCAGGCTTGTGTTCTGTTACAAAGTCATTAAAATGAAAGTCAGACTGCCCCCAAATATATATTTTGCTATGCTACATAGTAGTGTATGAGCATATTTTGAGTTTAGTGACTAAGTATACATGTAGATGTTTATATATATTATACATGCTTGGTAAAATATATAAATCTTGTTTTGATCTCTGACAAAAAACAACTATTGATCAATTAATCTGGAAGATCTGAAGAAATCATTCTACCTCACTAACTCTGGATAAAGCTATTATTCTCACACCAGGTGATAATGCAAATGTGCCAAAATATTGGGCGTGCTGTAAAAGACAAATACAAGGGATTATACTTAAAACTGCAGTTATAGGAGTTCAGAATACATAGCATGGCTCATTTATATTAATCCTAATTTTACTTATCTATCAACAAGAAATGGTCTTCATCCACTCTGAGTAGACAGATGACACTTAACTGGATACTGTTTTAAACTAGCTTCTCTCTGTAAATACCGCAGGACACATTTCTGTAGCCTACAGCTTTGAGTGTAAGTAGTGTTTTCTCTACCTTATAAAATGTTGACTCATGACATTTTGTTCCTGAATTTATTTTGTTAACATTTACGGTGCCTCAGGATCCTTGAATTGTTGAGAAATGCCACAGAACAGTGGTCTCCAACCTTTTTATCACCGAGGACCGGTCAAAGCTTGACAATTTTACTGAGGCCTAGGGAGGGGTAGTCTTTTGCTGAGGGCCGCCAACGCCTGAGCCCCTGCTCCAATTGCTTTCCCCCCAGCACCCCTGACTTCCCGCCACCCACTGGGGGGCACTGCCAGCAGCAGCTGTGCAGTGCCACACCGAGGGGGAGCCCCAGCCATGGTGCCGCTGGAGAGCACCAAAGGTGAGCCAGTGGCAGAGTGGCAGGGCAAACCCCAAGTCAGCAGCTGGAGAGGATGACGAGGAGAAGCTGCAGCCCAGTACCAACTGATCTACGGACCAGTACCGGACTCCGGACTGGGGATTGGAGACCACTGCCACAGAACACCAAGGCATTCTGAGCTTCTGTCCTCCTAAATGTCATGAAAATATATAGGATCAAATTCAGGCTTGGTGAGACTGAACAGCATGCCAGCATATCTCATTGGGTAACTTTCAATAGCCCATGGAAAATAACAATGAAGAGTTGTTAATACAGTCTATTATTAGATGCTTCATCAGCTAATATTAGAATGCTTAAGCAGCATTCTTGGAAGAACCTTCGGCACTTGACCCACACCAGTTGGGCTTCCACCGTGGTCATGGGGTAGAGATGGTGTTGGTCACCTTGACAGATGATTTCCAATGCCAACAGGATTAGGGTGGTTCAGCAATCTATCAGTACCATTTGATGTGGTTAACCATTAGCCAACCAGACTCCTCCCCAGAACAATTTGCCTGATGTTTGGAAGCTGCACTACAGTGGCTTGAGCAGTGCTGTTTGAAACGCAGCCCTTCCAAGATAGAGGTCCTATGGCTAGGAAAGAAGAAAGTTTGTTTACCAGTGTTGGCTGGGATGCAATTGAACATCATGCCCCTGGTCAGGATGACATAAAAGCTGATGTATTTTGTCTTCTACAGCCTTCCTCAGTGGTTACTAATACATTAAATCCTGACTGATATTACACATCTAGAAGTATTGGAAATTCCATGCCAGATAAAAGTTGTTTGAGTATAGGTATCATAAGGAGGAACTCGTGGTCTTGTATATAATAATTCTTTGCCTAACCACACAGCATAGGAAAGAATAATACCTGGTTGTGAGGAAATACAGTATTTGTGTGTGTGTGTGTATGTGCATGTGTGTGTGTATATATATATATTCTAACAGAGATAAAAATGCAAGGAAGGAGATGCTATGCATATTCTTTCCAACTTGACTTGAGGTTTTGTGGTTTAACTACTTGACCAAGTTGTGTTCAGGCCAATAAAAAACTGGTGTTACTTGTGTGAATGACAGATATGTCATTTATTTACAACTGAAAATGCTGGTTATTAGGTTATGGTTTTCCAAAGAGTTGTCAAAAGGAGTTTAAAAAGCATGAGACTTGTTCACAAAGTGTTTGATGGAAAAATGCTACTGTAATCCAAGGCAATCATGACTCCTACAAGTCTGGAATGGAGCCACAGTTACAAGCATTCATCAACAATCACATTTCCTTTTTTGTAATACCAGATTGGAAGCAATGGACATTAAAAAAGAGAGATTGAGTGTTTCGAGCATCAATATAGAAAGTCAACATTTAAGTCCGTTTCTTTCTCTTAGATATCTTTATCTATTTCACCCCTGCACATCAAGTCTCTCTGTCCCTTCCTAACAGCTGGGATCCTTTAAAGTAGGGATGCAATTAAAAACAATCTGGCCCCTTATAGGGTTCTACTGACTCCTACAATTGAGCTTTGAGGAGGAAAAAATAGTTTGGCTTTGAAGCGCTGCCTGAAGGAGTGCTACCAATGGTGCTTCAAAGAGAAACAGCAGCTTTCCCCTGCAGTCCAGATTTGGATTCTTCTTCAGCAAAAGCTAGATGGATAATTTAGTAGGGTAAAAAATAAACTCTGTTTTTTGTTACTTCTCCCATTAAACATATAGGACATAGGGGATTTTTATTAGGAGGGTTGAACAGAGGTGAAGCAGGCAATCTTGAAACTGCTGTTTCAACAACATGGAATGACATTAAATTTAATATGGCAATCTAAATTTAGATCTGTTTGTTTGAAAGAAATCTATTCTGTTATTTATTGCCAGTAACCTGAGTCATACCATTTACACTAAAAGTCATCTCTGTGGATCCTTTCCTAACCATTTCTGAAATGTCTAAGCTTCTTTTTATAAAGGTAAACAGTTCCTATACTTAGGTGTTTCCCATTCTTAAACCAAAATTAATTTTAAATATTGCTTCTTGCCCTTTATTTTGAAGATAGTATGAATTATTCTCCTTCGTGTTTCAATATCTGAAAACGTTCTTCCCTTATCACCCTTGCAATTGTACCATGAATGCTTCTTGAAATGTGGTATACAATCTTACAATCTATATACATAAAAGAATGCTCCTGACAAAATGTTGAGGGTTCTGATGCCTCCTATTGGTCGAATAACCCCCACTCAGGGCCACTTGCTACTCTCTCTCAGGATTGTACCCTGCTGTGATGGAAGCCTCTAACATCCTCTGACTGAGGCAATGGACCTGTTTCTCAGAGCAATGTAGGGGAGTCTGTGGGCATGCATTCCTTTTGAGGGAAGAAAGCTTTTCTCTTCTGTCTAAAGGCTGGCTGACAGGGAGGACACAGAAAAGTGCCTTTTCACTTAAAATACTGCTTTGGCCAGCCTCGCTGTTGGAGGGGAGACACAGCCAAGCCATGCATGTCTCTTCCCCACCACTCTTTGAACATTTGAAACCTATCACAAAAGGTTGTTGTGAAGAGAAAACTGGATGCTGTTGCAAGGGTTTTTTGCCTCCTGTTTCATCTGAACAACAACTCTGTGCAGTAGGCCACAAGTGTTTCATCTCCACAACAACCTGTGTTGCAGGTCTTAAATGTTTATTTTTGCACAACAGCCCTGTCTACCCTCCAAAGTAGCCATTTTTGTCTGAAGAACTGATCTTTATAATCTGAAGATGAGCTGTAATTCCAGGGGATCTCCAGGCCCCACCTGGAGGTTGGGTACCTCTGGGTTGAAAATATTCCTTGAGGTTTGAAAGTGGCACAAGCACCCAACCAGTCACACCCCAGCCTATTTCAGGTGAAGAAAACATTGCAGATAGGAGGTAAGGCTGCCAGATAGGAGCAGGTTCATGTTCTGGAATTCCACACTTCCTAAGTATGCTTGAAACTGACTGGGGTCAGGACTGTTGTTCACAGAGAGACCTCCTCTTAGGGTTGCCTGCTTCTGAGTGAGGCACAAAGCCTACCTACACCAAACCATGAGCTAGCATGCAACAGGCATTAGTACTAGTATTTTAAATAAGGTCTATGTGTGGTAGTGAGCATTGCAACTGGGATAGGTAAAAACACAAGGAAGGAGATGTGCATATGACTTGGAGTTTTTCTGTTTAACTACCTGACTAAGGTCTGATGAGGCCAATAGGAAACCACATGAACCAGTTACAGACAGCACAAGCTTTACCATAAATGGCAAAAAAGACAGGGGCAGTTCAAAACATTTTGCTGCCCTAAGGGTCAGCCAAAAAGGGTCAGTCATAAAACCAAGAGAGCCATATAATTTGCATGCCAGGACTTAACTGATGCATTTTGCAGCAGCTAAGAATACTCTGATACTGTCTGCACCATTTTTGTACACATGGAAAAGGTCTGTATTAGCAACCATATGTAATCCAGAGCAAACAATTGCATATATTTGGCAAAGAATATTTTTGAAATCTTTAACTTAAAAATCCATGGTCTTGGGGTCACCATGAATCACTAGTGATTTGATGGCACCCAATTATTAGTAGTATGAATTATTTCCCTTGTTTAAGACTTACATGCAGCTGGCTGACATTTGTTCTTCTCCCAGGCTGTTTGTACAAAGTGCCTTTCTCTCAAATACAGTTTAATTTTCACTTTCATTAACTTCAGTAGAAGTGCCAACTAAGCCTGCAGTATTGTACAATCTTGGCTTCTACAATGAATCACATTTCTGACTCCTACACTGACTGAACAGCAGTTTCAGCACTTTAAAAGGCACAGGGGAGAGTACATTTGTAGCCACTGTGCCATAGGCCTGATCAGAATTGGGCCTTCACATACATTTTAAAATAACAAATTTTTCTTCTAAAATGGCACTAGTAACCATGGGTTGGACCTCTGACCACTGACCCATCTAGCTTTTCCTGGGTTCTGCTGGCACATGGCTTAGCTGTTGTCCCAAGCAGTTCACTGACTGGCATTTGGATGGCACCATTAACTGAGCAACTCTTGCCAAGGATGCAAAATCCAGTCAGTATATGGTTAAATAATTGTCCTTTAATAGCTTGACAAGTTACATAGTGAGTTTTGCATGACCCAAGTGAACAAGCAGCACTATTTGTGAGGTTAAATATAATTTTACTCCCAGTTAGGTCTGCCTCCTTTGGAGATTTTCTTTTAAATCATTCAGGAACTGTAATTGCATTTTGTAAGTATATAATAAGTTGCTATGAGGCAGTGGTTAAGAAGTTCACTCAAGTGTGAAGTGACTCTTTCACTCTTTTCTTTATTAACAATACCTTCCTCAAATTCCTTTTTCTACACATGGTAAAAAATGCTCCATTGGAAAGAAAGGGCTGAAAACCGAATCAAATACACATTTGGAAAAACATAATATCTTGAGATATAAAAAGGCCTACTTTGAATTCCACTAAAGTCAATAACAAAACGTCAATGAACTAAAACCACGATCCTAACTCAGTAACAATAGCTAACCAGAAATGTCCTATTCACGAACGGTTTAAAGAAAAGCACTCTTTTAAAAAGAACTATTAATTTGAATCGTGTTTTGTAAAACTTTGCTTGCCGAATTGCTTTGGCTGAATTCATCTCATTATAATAACTTCATGAAGCTCTCTTTTATTGATAGTATACAGCAACACACAACTGAAAGAATATGGGCACATTTTAGCTAGGAATTTTAAAACTAAAAAATGCAAGATTTTAAAGTAACTGAAACTGATATTGACAACAATGTCTTATTTTACCGAATATTTCATGGAACAAAAAATTAAGTTTAGGGGGCATGACTAGGGGGCATGACTAGACATGACAGGGGACATGACTAAATACTATGGTTATAGGCCCGAATCCAGCTAGTTTTTTCAACTGGTACAAAATGTAGGCTAAAGTTATGCAGGGGTTAACAAAAACCATATGGGAAAGGTGCTGTAGATAAGGAAGGAAACAGCTGGCTGGTCGCATAATGTATATTCTAAATTTGTTGTATCAAACATCCCCATTGAACTAATGATACAACTGTCTCTTGGGAAAGTATTACTTTCCGGGGCCAATTTTGCATGGGTAGAAAAGGCCAAGAGGGCACTCATATAGAAGTGGGGCTAATCCCTGCTTCTACATGATGTCGCTGCCAGCCCAGCCCACTCCCAGGCCTGGTGTAGATCTGGCTCTCAGTTGCCCCATGTAAAGGGAACATAGAAAAATCCACATTCACTTTTTCAATGGGGCCAATGGGGTCTAGCCCACTGGAAGCCCATATGGATGAGAGGGCCAGGAGGGGACAAAAATGCCCCAGTTGGCTTCATGGTGCTTCACAGCACAGCAGGGAATATATATATTTTTTTTTGCAGGAAGGTGGGACTATGTTCTCATGCAATCACACCTTCCTGCAAGAAAAAAAAATGCTGTCCCCTGTATGGTAGAACCTTTCCACTGCAGCTGCATTCCCCGCAGGGATGCATTTCAGTGGCGGACCCAGTGTGCTGCTGAAATGTGTCTCCCATGGGCACACAAGAAATTGCAGAGCATGCTACTTTGCCGTAATGTATCAGCAGCAGCGCAGAGCAGTGCTACTGATGCGGCATCGGATTGGGTTACAGAAATCATAATTAGATTGGCAGAGAGGTAAAGGCAGGTTAATCGTGCTTTGCCAAAGAGACTTAAATCCCTTCTAAACCCACTGATTTCAATGGATTTATAAGATTGTCATTCAGTTTAGGATGGCACCACCAGTTGGTTGAACGTTGTCTCACCTTTTGCTTAGTAGTTTGGCTGGTGTGTGTGTGTGTTAGAAAATCTAGCCCTTTCCCATTCTAAATTTGAAATAATGTGATCCAACACTATTTATGAAGAGTTACAATATAAAGAGGTGTGAAAAGTGAAAGTAATTACTTTCTTTTGTAGTGTATATTGTTTGTTGTGTTTTTATTATTATTTGATTAAAATGTGCTTATATTGTTACATTTTTAAGTCAAAAATATATTGTGCATACAGTGCTATGATGTGTATAGGCTAGTTGCCCTAGATCAGGGGTCCTCAAACTTTTAAATCAGGGGGCCAGTTCACTGTCCCTCAGCCCGTTGGAGGGCCGGACTATAGTTAAAAAAAAAACAAAAACTGAACAATTTCCTATGTATACTGCACATATCTTATTTTGAAGTTAAAAAAAAAACGGGAACAAATACAATATTTAAAATGAAGAACAAGTAAAGTTAAATCAACAAACTTGCCAGTATTTTAATGGGAACTATGGGCCTGCTTTTGGCTAATGAGATGGTCAATGTCCGGTTCCATATTTGTCACTGCTAGTCGTAACAAGTGATGCAAGTGTGCATCAGTTAGTCTAGATCTGGTTGGAGATTTCAGACGTTTCATTCTGGAAAAAGTCTGTTCACAGACATAAGTGCTGCCAAAGATGGTTCCCATTTTGAGTGCATGGTTCCTGAGATTTAATGTGAGTTCAGCCATACAAGCACATGGCTGAACTCGCACTGCTCAGAGATCACAACAGTGTGAACCAGGGCTTACACAGCACACAGCATACAACATCATACACAACTGAATAGCAATCAGAATATAAATGCAGTTTGGTGTAGTGGTTAGGAGTGCGGACTTCTAATCTGACATGCCAGGTTCAATTCTGCACTCCCCCACATGCAACCAGCTGGGTGACCTTGGGCTCAACACAGCACTGATAAAGCTGTTCTGACCAAGCAGTGATATCAGGGCTCTCTCAGTCTCACTCACCTCACAGGGTGTCTGTTGTGGGGAGAGGAAAGGGAAGGCGACTGTAAGCCACTTTGAGCCTCCTTTGGGTAGAGAAAAGTGGCATATAAGAACGAGCTCTTCTTCTCCTTCAGTAATCTCAGGGCTCTCTCAGCCTCATTTCCCTCATAGGGTGTCTGTTGTGGGGTGAGGAAAGGGAAGGTGACTGTAAGCCACTTTGAGCCTCCTTTGGATAGAGAAAAGCAGCATAGAACTCTTCTTTTTCAGTAACTCTTCTTTTTCAGTAATCTCAGGGCTCTCTCAGCCTCCCCTCCCTCACAAGGTGTCTGTTGTGGGGAAGGGAAGGGGATTGTAAGCCGCTTCAGACTCCTTCAGGTAGAGAAAAGCGGCATATAAGAGCCAACTCTTCTTCTTCTTCTACTGTCAATTAAATTGGGTTTCCTACTCCTTCGCTGTCTGCAGAGCTGGATTAAGTTCCCATGCAATAACACTGAGCACTGACCATTTTCATTTCCTCTGAGCACTGACAATTTGCATTATCATTGTGATGCCACCCACCTAGAAACCACCCCAACCAACTAACCAACTTCAAAAAAAGGCTCTCCTAATGTTAAAAAGAATCTGAATTGTTTTAACGTGATAGGGGGAAGGCGGGTCTCTCTTCAGAGGAAGGCGGCAAAAAGAGCTTGGCAAAAAAGATCCAACAGGAAGGTGGTGGGGGGGTAAAGATTAAAATCCTTGCAAGAGCAGAGTTTTTCTAGGGCAGCTGCTGTGCGCTGCAGACCCTGCGCTGCCTTGCAAACCTCATTTTCCTGTTGCCACTCTAAGCTCAAGCCAACTAACCAACTTAAGAAAAAAGGCTCTTCTAACTTTAAAAAAGGGTCTCCTAACATAAAAAAAATCCTAGCTTGTTTTTAACCTCGATCAGGCAGCCGCTGGCTTTGCACAGGCACACTTGTTATCCCTCCAATCACGCCAGAGATTGAGAGGAAGAATGAAGAGACGGAGAAAAGGTGGGAAGTCAGAGAGTGCAGCTCAGATTTCACACATGCGCACTGCAGGGAGTCGGCTGCTAAGTGACAGGCAGCTGGAGGGAAAAATACCCGGCGGGCCGGATAAAAATCGTCTGCGGATTTGGCCCGCGGGCCGTAGTTTGAGGACCCCTGCCCTAGATCAACAATTGACCTTTCACAGCAGTGTCTCTGTGTGTGTGTGTGTTTGTGTGTGTGTGTATTAGGCCCTGGGTATCCCAGATCCTAGTTTGCCACTCTAACCTAGTGCCACCTTTCTGGGGTCACTGGACTGGCACAAGCGTTTCTATGCTGCTTCCAACCAGGCAATGATTGCCTTCTCTCCCCCCCCCCCCACCTGATGCCCTTCAAGAATAGTTTATACTTCCTTCTATTAGGTTTGTATTTAATGTTTTAATAGAAAGGGGGAGTATAAATCTTGTAATAAGTAAATACATTTGGACAGAAAGATGTTGTTACAGATGATAGCAGCCAATAAACCCTATGCGTAAATGGAGGGAGAGGGGAAGGAACTACTTTGGAAATTGGCCTCCATGGCATTATAACCAGCTGAGGTCTCTCCCCTCCCCTGTAGCTGGTAGCCAATGTAAGTGGAACATGGTGTGATGCCACTTCTAGATCTCATTGAAATCAGCATTCTGGCTAGAGAATTCCGAAGCAACTGCAGCTACTGAACACTCTTCAAGAGCAGGCTCTTATACTGCTTTCTTTGTTTTTCTATACTCCTCAAAACAGCCCTATAATAATCAACTATGTTAGAAATCCTAGTTTTATTGATTTTCTTTGTTATTATCTTAAAGTTTTAAAATGGTAGTTAATACCCTATGTTGTATTTTAACTAGGTATGTTAGCTGCCTAGAGATGCTGAGTGAGGGGCAGGATATAAATCAAATTAACAAGTATGACAAGAACAATAATATAAATAAGACTGAGAGCATGTGACTTGCATGCTTGCTTGTCAAAGTAGGAATTCACTTCCAGATTCCAGCCTGGTCCTCTAGAATCTACACTGCATCTCACTGGTTCTTATTTTATTTACTTGGTTTAAATATTTATATATATTGTATTTTAATGTTCTGAATGTTATCATATTTGCTGCCTTGGGGGCTCTGAGGTGGGTGGAGAGGCTCCATCTCAGTGTTTTAAATAAATAAATAACTATTGTCAAACACTCCTGATGATGAATTCTGTGGATTACCCTTGGCTGTTCCACAAAGTGAACTGGATAAGCATGTAGCTGATCGTGTAAAATGAATCATAGAATCATAGAATCATAGAGTTGGAAGGGGCCATACAGGCCATCTAGTCCAACCCCCTGCTCAACGCAGGATTAGCCCTAAGCATCCTAAAGCATCCAAGAAAAGTGTGTATCCAACCTTTGCTTGAAGACTGCCAGTGAGGGGGAGCTCACCACCTCCTTAGGCAGCCTATTCCACTGCTGAACTACTCTGACTGTGAAAAACTTTTTCCTGATATCTAGCCTATATCGTTGTACTTGAAGTTTAAACCCATTACTGCGTGTCCTTTCCTCTGCAGCCAGCAGAAACAGCATCCTGCCCTCCTCCAAGTGACAACCTTTCAAATACTTAAAGAGGGCTATCATGTCCCCTCTCAACCTCCTTTTCTCCAGGCTGAACATTCCCAAGTCCCTCAACCTATCTTCATAGGGCTTGGATCCTTGGCCCCAGATCATCTTCGTCACTCTCCTCTGTACCCTTTCAATTTTATCGATGTCCTTCTTGAAGTGAGGCCTCCAGAACTGCACACAGTACTCCAGGTGTGGTCTGACCAGTGCCGTATACAATGGGACTATGACATCTTGTGATTTTGATGTGATGCCTCTGTTGATACAGCCCAAAATGGCATTTGCCTTTTTTACCGCTGCATCACACTGCCTGCTCATGTTTAGTTAACAGTCCACAAGTACCCCAAGGTCTCGTTCACACACAGTGTTACCTAGAAGCGTATCCCCCATCCAGTAGGCATGCTTTTCATTTTTCTGACCCAGATGCAGAACTTTAAATTGCATCTTGTTCTCATTTGCCCATTTTTCCATTGTGTTCAGATCTCGTTGAACTCTGTCTCTATCTTCCGGAGTATTTGCCAGTCCTCCCAATTTGGTGTCATCTGCAAACTTGATGAGTAGTCCCTCCACCCCCTCATCTAGATCATTAATAAATATGTTAAAAAGTACCGGGCCGAGCACCGAACCCTGAGGTACCCCGCTACTCACCTCTCTCCAGTCTGATGAAACACCATTGACAACAACTCTTTGAGTGCGGTTCTCTAACCAATTCCCTATCCACCTAATGATCTGAAAATCCAGATTGCAGTCCTTCAATTTATCCATCAGAACATCATGGGGAACCTTGTCGAAAGCTTTACTAAAATCCAAGTAAATGACATCAACCAAATTTCCCCGATCCAGCAAACCTGTTACTTGGTCAAAAAAGGAAACTAGGTTGGTCTGGCAGGACCTGTTGGAGACAAATCCATGCTGACTTCCCTGGATCACCAAATTGTCCTCCAGATGTTTGCAGATCGCTCCCTTTAATATCTGCTCCATTATCTTCCCCACAACAGAGGTCAGACTCACTGGTCTGTAGTTTCCCGGGTCATCCTTCCTCCCTTTTTTGAAGATCAGAATAATGTTTGCTCTTTTCCAGTCCTCCGGGACATCTCCAGTCCTTAAAGAGGTTCCGAAGATGATGGACAAGGGCTGTGCAAGTTCTCTGGAAAGTTCTTTGAGTACTCGCGGGTGCATTTCATCTGGACCAGGGGATTTGAACTCATCCAGTGCAGCTAAATGCCTCTCGACAACCTCTCTATCCATGTTAACCTGCCACCCAGACACTATCCTTTGGCTACAGCCATCTCTAGATGTGCCTAAACACTTTGACCTGTGGGAAAAAACAGATGTAAAATAGGCACTAAGCCTTTCTGCTTTCTCTGCATCTTTCGTTAGAGTTTGTCCATCCGCACCCAACAGCGGGCCTATTGCCTCCTTTACTTTATGTTTGCTCCTCACGTAACTGAAAAATCTTTTCTTGTTACAATGGGCTTCCCTGGTAAGCATTCAAGGATAATTTCCAGCAGCTTTCCCAATATGCATGTGTTGTATGCCACAACCATGAACTGACATTATTTGGATAGAATTAGATTTCAGCCTAACAAATGAACATGGTGTCTTTCGGTATTAAATATAACCAAAGTTTCCTCTATTCATCCATGTATTTGAATCAACCATAGTTAAAATTGAGAAGGTATTAGAAGGTTGAAGCAATAAGGCTTTTCATCATTTTGTTGTGGAAAATGCAGCATCAAAGGTGAGTAATTTAATTGCCACACTTACTGAGTCCTTGGCCTCCCTTCTGATATTGCCAGCGACAGTGATAATTAATGCTAGCTCCATTGGAGTTCTGTGTGATATGAATGCAGGGAAGTGAATTGAGAAAGACTGGCTTGCTTTGCATTAGCGGACATCACTCAAGGCCATCATCTAAACAGAATTAAGATGAATTTGTGTTGGCTGCTGAGCTGTGAATGACCAAGAGGTTAAAAGAATAAATGAGCTGAAGGTTGTGTGGTCATGAGAGGTGATCCTAGGGTGAGAAACAAGAAACCCCGGAGACCTCTTCCAGCATTGCAACTGCCTATTGTCAGATGCTGTACAAATCATATTCTATTTCTCCTGTGATGTTTTCAGGCAGGCATTGTTATAGTTAACCATTACTGAACAAAGAGTGAAGTCTACAGATTGCAGCATAGTTAGTGAAGTAGTGAAATCAATAGAAGATATAGTTGGCTTTTGTCATAATCCATTCTTTAATAGTTCTATTGAAAAATGCTTTACTGCTTTTAACTTGTTTCTTGTCACAACCTTGAAATGAAGATTCTTTTTTATTTCCCTGTGTTGATGGAGAGCTAAGAAGCACTGGTCGGATCCCATGTATGACTGTACAATACAACAATCCTTGCACAAGCAGAAGTGCAAGGAGAGAGAGAGAGAGAGAGAGAGAGAGACAGAGACAGAGACAGAGACAGAGACAGAGACAGAGAGACAGAGAAGGAATCCTTCCTTTTAACCCTTGCTAAGTGAAAGCTATTACATCCCTGCTATGTTTTCCATATACATAATACAGAATGTAAGATCTTTCTTCTGATACACTTTCAAAACAAAATTAAATTAAAGCATGTGAATAATTTGTTGTATGTCTCTTTTCAATGCACAATATACAATTTCTTGTTGCACTGTCATATTATGGATTACTGCTAAGGATTGATTCAAATGAGTAGCCATGCTGGTTTAAACCTAACTGAGTAGTGGGCTCTGCAGCTCAGCTGTTAGATTTAAATGGCTGCCAGCTATATAATCCTTTGAGTTTGTTCCCCACCGCTTCAAAGGGTGGGAATCAAAGCCAGGAGGTTAAATGAAGTCCCTTCCTGAGAGATTCCCCCTGTTTTTCCTTGCCATGACCAGAAAAAGAGGGGATGTCCTAGGCAGGGACTTCCCTTGTTCCTTTACCTTGTGTGTAATGAGCAGTGGCCAGAAGAACGAAGGGAAGTCCCTTCCCAGGAGATCATTCCCCCCTGTTCCGCCCTATCTATGGTCTATGAATGCAGAGGTCCTAAATTTGCATCTCTCAGTTCTACATCTATTATCTTGACTGGATTATAAACTTGGACCCCTGTACTTTAATGGTATAATGTACCTTAATGGTATAATTTGTATTGTTCTTCTATAGAGTAATATTTACCATTTGTATTTGAAGTACTGTTTGCAGGACAATGGATTTTTGGAAATACAATAGGATTTGAGGTTCTTAATTGCTTCTTAGATTGTTTGGTTCTTGTTCTTAATATTTGCATCTTGTGTTCTACTTAGACAGGGTGCAATAATACTGTCATGTTTACAAGGGAAAGCAAATCCATTCTGACAATGCTGATAATTCTTAGTTTAAGTAGTCCACACAATGCTGTGTCCAAATTCCACATCCATTGGGAGGATCTAACCTTGCAGTGATTCTCAAGGCTAGTGTTGATATTCTTGTCAATAAAATATGGGTTTTCTAGTTATAAAATTCTGTAAAGAGACTTCCTTCCTCTATTACTCTGGGCAGATCAAAACCACTCTAGGGAGACCTATAAAAATAGAGTGTAAAGTTGTAAAGCTCTAATATACAGTCCCACACTAGCAACAAGAGGGGCAAGATGACCTAATAAAGCTTTCCTTTATATATTCTCTAGAATTCTTTCATTTGAAGTCCTGAACAGGTTTCAGCTACATCAGGTCTTGATATGCCCTTTGTTATTTTGGAAAGTTATCATACTTGTAGCACCTGGGTGGATCATGCTGTAATAACCCTAGGCTCTTCTGTAGTTTCTACAGAACATCAATATTTTAAAATACACATGGGGAATACAGTAAACTATCAGTATTTTGTTCCAGAAGGCAGTGTGATGGTCTTTTTCTTTTTGCTACTAATAGTTATTAGTTAAAAAAAAATGCTGACTCACTGCAAAGGAAATCTGTATCTCAATGAGTGATTAAAATATACTATAAACATTCACAAAATAAATCATTATTTTTGAGGGCGATCCCTGCAGACACAAAAATTATGTATCCTAGATTCATCAGAAGCACTTCCTGCTGCAATGAAATAGAGGAAAATGAAGACTGACTCTATTTTAGAGAAGAGATGGTTTGCTGAAGTGGCAAATGGACATCAGGAAATCTGTCAATAGGTGCCATGCTGGAGTAACCAAATAGATGGTAATGGGCTAAACAGAAACTAAGAAACTGTTGCTTCAATCTTATAATCTGTACTTTGAATATTAATAGAGTGCTTTTATAAATTATCATTCTAATTGCTTAATTTTCAAATACAAATGTAACTACAATATACTATTTAAGTGTTCTACGGGGTGATTTCTCATTTTTGCCAGAGAAAGGGAAAACTGCAGTAACTGTCTTGCACAATAAAGTTTGAGTCCGATGACACCTTTTAAGATCAACAAACTTTGTTCTGTTACTTCAGACCAACTCAGCTCAGTTGAATCTGTCTTGCAAGCCTAGATATCTCTCTAAGAATTCAGTTGCCAAAAATAGTTAGCAAGATGCCTCCTGAAACGGAAAACTTGGTTCAGGTGACGGAAATCTTCTTGTGTATATGCAGAATTTGCCAAAGCAGGTTTGTGTATTTGCCTAGTGTAACACTAATATGAATATGGTATTAATCAAAATACTTTAGCCTTTATTTATCCACGAGCCTGTATAATAGTGCAAGGTATCTTCTGCATGAAGATCCATGATAGATTGCTATCCTTGAGAAACCATTTCACTTACACTTTTACTCTGAGACACGTTAGCATTATTCTGTACTAAATTCACACATTAAAACTCCATAGTAACTAATGGCAGTTATACCGGTATCAAAGTTATACATATATCAAACTCACTGTGATTGGCAGATATATAAAATAGTACTTTTCTTTCTTCAAGTGCTATAATTAAAAAATAAATTATGATTGAAGCTAAAATTTAAATGTTGCGATATTGATTTTATTGTATGGATATGTTGTGAGCTGCCCTGAAAGTGTGACATAAATATGTGCAAATAAATTTAAAAATAAAATAATATCATTATATAATGCTTTTAAATGTGACAAATGAGAAGGTTTCACAGCATCAGCAATAGGATCCTCTATCAAGTTTCACAGAATCTGGACTACAATTAACCTGTGGAGATTTTTTTTTAAGCAATAGAAAGTGGCTTGGTATGGGGAAGATCAAAGGTTTCCAACAGTGAGAAGAAAATCATAGTGCAGGGCTATATGTGAGACATAATTTCAGTAATTGATTAGTTATTTCACCATCAAGCAGTGTTATTTCCTTAACTACAGGTGTTCTCTGGAAAAAATTAACTCTGATTCCATTAAATATTTGGGTTAACTGAGCATGGAAGGCAGAAGCTGTGTACATCATAGGAAAGTAACAAAACCAAAACCCAAAAGAAATGGATAAGCATTCTAAACAGTTTGGGAGAAATTTGACCTCCGGACACATTCACATTTTCTCTGGGCAAGAATATAAAAAGGACTCTGCTGAATCAAACCAACTAATGACTGTGGAGGGCATACCAGCCAAGACCTCCCAACACAGGGATTCAGAGGTTTACTCATGTAGGTCTGCATTTCAAATACTTTGATGGAATCTACTCTGAGCCTCATAGGAAAGGTGGGATAGAAAAATAATGACATAATTTATTTAAAAACTAGCAAGAAAGCCCATTGCAAGCAGGAATGCAATGGGCGCTAGGAACCAGGGGACACCGGGAGGTGCAGATCTCTCTCCCTCTCGCTGCATGTCTCTTGGTGTCCCTCACAGCAGGAGGCCTTGCAGGTAATGAGGGCTTATTCTTAGGAGGGAAGGAGGGCTGATATGCAGTTTGGGGCAGCGCTCTGTCTATCTCTCTCTCCCTCCATCGCAGCAGGGGCAGCTCACTCAGTGTCTCTCTCTGCCTCACTTGCAACAGGAGCGATAGGAGGGAATGAGGGCTTGTGTTCGGTCTGACAGGGTTCTGTGTGTCTCTCTCTTTCTCTGGTGTTTTGAGAGGAATGTGGCTAGCATCCAGGGAGGGAGGGCAGGAGTTGTAGGGGCAGGGCCAATTAGGGTGCAGCCAGCATTGCTGGCTGCATCCTGATTGGCCCTATTCCAACTTGAATCCCACCCCCTAGGCTGTTTCACAAATATATAGAGGAACCATGGAAAGTATATTGTGAAATTTCAAATGGTTCAAAATGTTTTGGCTGCCTGGATATTAGCAGATAACAGTCATGACAAAAAGTAGCACTTATCCTGACATATTTTCCTTTTTCTGTTTTTGTCTGAGCTCAGTTGAAATTTGTTTTTTTTTTTTTGTTTATATATTTAAATTATATTTAAATATTTAAACAAGAAACAAGAAATTAGAAGACTGAACATCGACATTTTAGGAATCAGTGAACTAAAATGGACAGGAATGGGTGAATTTAATTCAGATGACCATCAGGTATACTACTGTGGACAAGAATCTCGCAGAAGAAATGGAGTAGCCTTCATAATCAATAAGAGAGTAGGAAAAGCAGTCTTGGGATACAATCCCCAAAATGACAGAATGATCTCAGTTCGAATCCAAGGCAAACCATTCAACATCACAGTGATCCAGGTCTATGCCCCAACCACTGCTGCTGAAGAGGATGAAATTGATCAGTTCTATGAAGCCCTACAACACCTTATAGAAGCAACGCCAAAAAATGATGTGCTTATCATCATGGGGGATTGGAATGCTAAAGTAGGAAGCTAAAAGATAACTGGGATAACAGGCAAGTTTGGCCTTGGAGTACAAAATGAAGCAGGGCACAGGCTGGTAGAATTTTGTCAAGAGAATACAATGGTCATAGCAAACACTCTTTTCCAACAACCCAAGAGACGACTTTACACATGGACATCACCAGACGATCAACACAGAAATCAGATTGACTATGTGCTCTGCAGCCAAAGATGGAAAAGTTCTATACAGGCAATAAAAACAAGACCAGGAGCTGATTGTGGTTCAGATCATGAGCTTCTTGTTGCAAAATTTAGGCTTAAATTGAAGAAAGTAGGGAAAAGCACTAGGCCACTCAGGTATGAACTAAATCATATCCCCGACGAATATACAGTAGAGGTGACAAATAGATTTAAGGAATTAGATCTGATAGACAGAGTGCCTGAAGAACTATGGACGGAGGTTCGCGACATTGTACAAGAGGTAGCAACTAAAACCATCCCAAAGAAAAAGAAATGCAAGAAATCAAAATGGCTGTCTGAGGAAGCTTTACAAATAGCTAAGGAGAGAAGGGAAGTGAAAGGCAAGGGAGAAGGAGAAAGATACACCCAATTGAATGCAGAATTCCAGAGAAAAGCTAGAAGAGATAAGAATGCCTTCTTAAATGAACAGTGCAAACAAATAGAAGAAAACAATAGAATGGGGAGGACCAGAGATCTTTTCAAGAAAATTGGAGATATGAAGAGAACGTTTCATGCAAAGATGGGTATGATAAGGGACCAAAATGGTAGGGACCTCACAGAAGCAGAAGACATTAAGCAAAGGTGGCAAAATTATACAGAAGAACTATACAAGAGCGAGCTTAACATCCCTGATGACCACAATGGGGTAGTTACTGACCTGGAGCAAGACATCCTGGAATGTGAAGTCAAATGGGCCTTAGGAAGTCTGAGCAACAATAAAGCTAGTGGTGGTGACAGCATTCCAGTTGAACTATTCAAAATCTTAAAGGACGATGCAGTAAAAGTGCTACACTCAATATGCCAGCAAATTTGGAAAACTCAGCAATGGCCACAGGATTGGAAAAGGTCAGTTTACATTCCAATCCCAAAGAAGGGCAATGCCAAAGAATGTTCAAACTACCGCACCATTGCACTCATTTCTCATGCTAGCAAAGTTATGCTCAAAATCCTACAAGCTAGGCTCCAGCAATATGTGGACCGAGAACTTCCAGAAGTACAGGCAGGATTTCGAAGAGGCAGAGGAACTAGAGATCAAATTGCCAACATACGCTGGATCATGGAAAAAGCTAGGGAGTTCCAGAAGAACATCTACTTCTGCTTCATTTACTATGCTAAAGCCTTTGATTGTGTGGAGCACAACAAATTGTGGCAAGTTCTTAAAGAGATGGGAATACCAGAGCATCTTATTTGTCTCTTGAGAAATTTATATGCAGGTCAAGAAGCAACAGTGAGAACTGAACATGGAATCACGGATTGGTTCAAAATTGAGAAAGGAGTTCGGCAAGGCTGTATACTGTCGCCTTGCCTATTTAACTTGTATGCGGAGCACATCATGAGAAAGGCGGGATTAGAGGAGTAACAAATTGGGATCAAGATTGCAGGGAGAAATATCAACAACCTCAGATATGCAGATGATACCACTCTAATGGCAGAAAGTGAAGAGGAACTAAAGATCCTGTTGATGCGGGTGAAGGAGGAGAGTGCAAAAGTTGGCTTGAAACTCAACATCAAGAAAACAAAGATCATGGCAGCCGGCCCTCTCAATTCCTGGCAAATAGATGGGGAAGAAATGGAGATAGTGACAGATTTTATTTTCCTGGGCTCCAAGATCACTGCAGATGGGGACTGCAGCAAAGAAATTAAAAGATGCTTGCTCCTAGGGAGGAAAGCTATGGCAAATCTAGACAGCATCCTAAAAAGCAGAGACATCACCCTGCCAATAAAAGTGCGTTTAGTCAAGGCTATGGTATTCCCAGTTGCAATGTATGGCTGCGAAAGTTGGACCATAAGGAAGGCCGAGCGTCAAAGAATTGAGGCTTTTGAACTCTAGTGCTGGAGAAGACTCTTGCGAGTCCCTTGGACTGCAAGGCGAACAAACCGGTCAGTCCTAGAGGAGATCAGCCCTGACTGCTCTTTAGAAGGCCAGATCCTGAAGATGAAACTCAAATACTTTGGCCACCTCATGAGAAGGAAGGACTCCCTGGAGAAGAGCCTAATGCTGGGAGCGATTGAGGGCAAAAGAAGAAGGGGACGACAGAGAATGAGGTGGCTGGATGGAGTCACTGAAGCAGTAGGTGCAAACTTAAAAGGACTCCAGGGAATGGTAGAGGACAGGAAGGCCTGGAGGATCATTGTCCATAGGGTCGCGATGGGTCGGACACGACTTCGCACATAACAACAACAACATATTTAAATCCCTTGGTCTTTAAATCACGTTATATAATTGGCCTCCTTATTCTCAAAAACCAGATTGTACACATAGGTCACCAGGAGTCTCTTCCATGTTCACTGGCCTTCAGAGGTTTGCAGTGTCACCCTAAGCAGTGATACACCTTTCTAACTTCATTGAAGTCAATGGGCTCAGAATATTTCTGCACTATTAATCAGGTTTTCTCCCATGCCCACCATTTTGAGACATTTGGAAATGCCCCTTTCCTCATCACTGTCCTCCCTCCCCCTCCTTCCATTCTGAAAAAAATGCCTTTTTTAAAAAAAGGGAGGCGATGGCATTATACTATTTTTAAGTTTTTTAAATAAAGCAGTCATGCAACCTTAGACAGCAATGTTATCATTTCTAAAATATACATTCAGGACACTTGGAGGGTAAGGGGGAGGTTATCAAGGGCACAGAATTGTGGGATTAAGGGGAACAATGAAACAAAGGTGCAAGCAGGCACCATGTTGCAAAAGACCTTCTTTGGAAAGGACCAGTATGGTGCAGCTTTGTCACTATGCACTGAAAATGTCCTCTTAATATAATGGTTTTCTATTTGCAGTTTCAAAATGTGTCAGGAATGAATAATAACTGACTGGTTCATTCCATGCCAGACAATAACAAAAAACCCTACCTGTGACAGAACAGGCCCACTTGTTCTTTGCAAGCCCTATTCCACTTTGCCCCACCCCCTGTTCTTCCTGGTTGCCAGCTTCAGAAGAGCTGCAAAAGGGTATCTCTGGGTAATTGCCGTCACCACCTGCTCATTGCATAGGGCTTCCTGCTGCAAGGAACAGGACTTCCAATTGCCTCTTCCCATTCTGAAGCCTCCCTCTCTGTCTCTCACAACCAGCACATGAACACCACAGGGACAATTTGCTGCAGGGTAACCTCTCCCAGAAAAGTAGCTGCTTGTCAAGCTCCTTACCCTGCCGTCCTTCTTCCACCAGGGCTACCACAGCAGATTAAAAATTTACATAAGAAAAACAGAAGGTTTCTATAATACATAGTTTTATCTTTTGCTGTCTGTCTGGTGCTTAACAGGTCAGTCCTTCAGTATAGTTATCACTAAATACTGACTAAATAGCTCTAGTTGTACCAGTGTTTTTATTTTTACTATATTATTACTATTACTATTATTATTCTATATATAGGACTGCCCCTCTTGGCCCAGCCATCCTGCAGCAGTGTACAACAATTTACAACATGAATCAAAAACACAATGATCACTGACCATCCAATAACAGTTTGTGTTCCTTGCTCCTGACCTCATCTCATTGCTTGCCACATTATTCTACCATATGATTTAAAGGGGGGGGGTTATGTTTCTTGCAGCCCAGCCTCAACCAAATGTCTGGTGGAAGAGCTCCATTTTGCAACCCCTGAGGAACTGATTAAACTCTGACAGGGCCCATGTCTCTTCTAGGAGCTCATTCTACCAGATGGGGTTCAGGACTTGAAAGGATCTGGCCAAAGTTGAGGCCAGGCAGACTTCTCTTTGGCCAGGACCTGTTTGAACCAGCAGAGTGTAATGCTCCTTGGGGAACATATTTGGTGAGGTGGCCCCTCAGATATGCTGGGCCTGGACCACAAATATCCTTGAAGGTCAAGATCAGCACCTCTTTTATCCTGTTACTAGAAACAAAACCCATTTATAAAAATGGGTGATAGGATAGGCTTGGGGAGGTGGCGCGGCGGCGGTAGGGAGGGGTGGATGGAGGGCGGAGTGTGGGGACGGGCTGGGGCGGCTTCAGGCAGCGGGAGTCGAGCCGGCGGAGGAGCCATTCAGGGGAGTCGAGCGGAGGGGAACCGAGCATGTGCGGAAGTCAGCACATGCGTGGTCTGGCGGGTGCGGGTGGGAGGGGGTAGGGTGGGGGATGCGAGCCACGCATACGCGGATGGCTGCGCATGCATGGCTCACTCTGTAGCCGTCTTGGCAGCCTCGCGGGTGGCCGTCTTGGCAGCCTCACGGGTGGCGTGGGCTGGCTGCAGCGTCGGAGCCGGGAGAATGGGCCGGGGGAGAACGCCGCGGTCAGCAAGGCGGCAAGTAGGGGCGCATCGGATGTTGGGGAGAAAGGCTCGTGTGTGTGGGGATAGGGTTTAGTGTGGGAAGTGTGGCGCAGTTGGCACCGCTTGTTGGGGGTTGGGTGCTCGCGCAGGCGGCAACGGAGGAGGTGTGGGGCATCGGGATGGGGGGTGGTACGTGTGGGGGGTGTAGCGGCGGGCGGGGGCTTACCAGGGTTGTGCGGCGGTGGTGTGTTGTTCGGGGGAAGGGTGCATGGAACACATGGGATTCCTTCCCTGCTTCCTGTGCAAGTTGGGAGGGGGTGTGGCTGGAAAGAAGCAGGGCTGCCGCGTCGAAGACGCGGTGTCCCTGCTCCTTTCCCCGCATGGAGGCACAGGCCATGACGGCCAAGCAGGGAATGGTGAGGCGCGCGCCCAGGAGTGACAGTCGGAGGGGTGAATTAGGAGCTGCTTTGCAGCTCCTGATTCGCCCTTCCGAGTTTTTATCACGGACTGTGCCCGCCCTAACTCCTCCCAACTTGCCCTTAGGCTTTTATGTATAACTGCAGAGCGGTTTACAGATGTCAGCCAAGGCATTAGAGCACAGCTTTTAACACAGAAGATGCAAGCTTTAGCCAAGATGCAATGAAGTAAATTAACACCTGCAATCTAAAAAACACATTAATGTAAAATGATCTGATTTTGTGATTTCTTTTTTAGGTAGCAGAAATAAGAACAGTTCAAAGCTACATTTAAAAAGACAACAGAAAATAAGTAAATACTGAACAATAGCCATGTTGGTTCATCAGGCCACTGGCTGCAAGTAATGGTATCAATGCAGAAGCAACTGTTCTTACATTGTTATATTTTCTGTGTGTTTAGAAATGGACATAATAGACGATGCCAAGTATGCAGCTGCACAAAGACATTCCTGCTATTCGTAATTGCTACTTCATCTCACTATTTTTCAAAAAGGGAGCAAGTATTTTTATACTAGCAGCATGTGGCTTTCTGGCTCTCCCTGCAGGAAATTTTTGTTGGAAGGCTGGGCAATTTCTTTACATTAGGATACTACTGTTGTTGCTGTGTTGGCATGTCTTAGCAACCTTAACTGCCACAGCAGCATTTTCTCCCTTTTCTAGCTCGGCCTTCTGAAGATTTTGCTCTTGTAAATATCCTTTACTCTTAATTATATTAACAATGAAAAACTGCAAATAACTTCTTCATCTCGCTCATTTTTGTGGAGCAGCAATCCAATAGTGTTCATAAGTAATAAAGATTGAATTGAGTTGTAGTAAATGTCATTCATCCTTATCCTTATCACACATGCCTGATCAGAGATAAAGTTTAAACTTTTCAAACATATTGGTTGTAGTGGGGGAGATACACTGAAATTTAGAAATACTTAATTTTGGCTTGATCATATTGGTTATGATATATATATTGCACCACAACAATCATAGGCAAATCATGTTGCTTATAAAAACCAAAGAAACTTATAGAGCCATGACAACACTCTGATGTTCCTTCCAGGTTTGCGCCAGAGCAGATGGTGTGGTATTGCTGTGACATCTATTGTGTATATCTAATGCCTCCCAGTTGTTTCTAAAACCAACAAACTTGACTGGCAAGCCTAGGCACAGGAGTTCTTTTTGTTCGGGTAACTACTTATAACTGTAGGACAGCTTGGTAATGTAGAATACTTTAGCAAAAACAGGAGAAAAGTGTTACAATATGACACAGCATAAACATATTTATGCACCAGTGTTCACCCTCATGGCACACAGAGGTGTTCCCCATCTGGAGGGGTCCTCAGCCAAGGTACCCAATAGCTGAGCTCCTCTGCTCGGCATGAGTAAAGCAAAGAAGTTTGACTCAGAGCTTTGTGCCTACTTAACATTCAAACCCCACCAGGGGAGAGGTGGAGAACCAGTTTGGTGTAGTGCTTAGGAGTGTGGACTTCTAATCTGGCGTGCTGGGTTCGATTCTGCACTCCCCCACTTGCAGCCAGCTGGGTGACCTTGAGCTTGCCATGGCACTGATAAAACTGTTCTGACCAAGCAGTGATATCAAGGCTCTCTCACCTCACCCACTTCACAGGGAGTCTGTTGTGGAGAGAGGAAAGGGAAGGCAATTGTAAGCCGCTTTAAGCCTCCTTCGGATAGAGAAAAGCTGCATATAAGAACCAACTCTTCTTCACAATTAGGAGGGGTGATGGTGAATTTACTGTGATAGCGAAATTGACTAATCTGCTCAACCAGAGACCACCAGAAGATTTTGAAGATTGTTGGGAGGGACACCTAAAACTTCATAATTTTCTTCTTATTCTTCTCTTTGTAACTTTTTAAATAATGGAAAATAAAAAAGTGCATCCTCAGTTGAGGCACCCATTAGCTAAGCCCCTCTGCTGAGCATGAGCAGACAGATTTGGTAGCTTAGAGTAGCGATCCCCAACCTGTGGGCTGCGGACCACATGTGGTCCTTCGACTAATTGGAGGTGAACCCCAAAGGATACCTTCTCCCCCCCCCGGCCCTTTACTTCATCTCCCCCCGGCCCTTTACAACACACTTCGGGTGTCATTGTCCCCCATCACTCCCAGATGGGACTAACTCGTTGCAGAGAAACAAGCTCAGGGTTCCCATTGATTTGTCATTGTCATGAGTTAAAATTTCCATGAAAATAAAATATTCCTTATGTTCATTGTTGTGGCGTGTCTGTATCTTATTTTGAAGGGATGTTTACCAAACATTACCATAGCGATCAGAGAGTGTTAGGGCACTGGTTGAGAGTAGAGGTTTAAACTACTCCCCCTCCGGGCCTCAGTAAAAGGCGTTGAGTGGTCCTTGGTGATAAAAAGGTTGGGGACCACTGGATTAGAGAATTTCAGTTTGTGATCTACTTCCTGCCTCTCTCTCTCTCCCTCTCACTTCCTCTATTTCCCCCTTCCTGTCTTTCTGCATTTCTCCCTTCTTTTCTTTCTCCCTTCTATCCATCCCTTCACCCACCCCTTGCCCTCCTTTATCACTCCCATCCCTCCTTCCCTCTTCTACCTTCCTTTTGTTCCTTATTCCTGCCTATCCAATAGCGCCTGCTGTATTTTACCTACAGCGGGCTTAATTTCTAGTAATAACATAATTCAAGGAACCAATCCAACCAGCGACCGACAACTCTCCCAACCCCCCACTCCTACACCTCTGGGGGGTTTAAAGGAACCACCTATATCATAGTTCATAAAAAATAAGGAGGGGGAGTCCAGCTGTTATAGCCCTGGCCTCAACGAAAGACCTGGTGTAAAAGCTCTGCCTTACTGGCCCTGTGGAACTTCAAAAGTTCCATCAGGGCCCTCAGCTTTTCCGGGAGATCATTCCATCAGATTGGGGCCTGGACCAAAAAGGCTGTGGCCTGGGTTGTGGCCAGGTGAACTTCCCTTGGGCCAGGTACTACTAGTGAATTAGCTGCTGTAGAGCAAAGTGCCCTGCAGGGGGCATAAGCAGTCAAATGGTCCCTCGCTATGTGAGGGTCTAACTATGAATAGTCTTAAAGGTAAGTACTACCCTTTCCTCTCTCCACAACAGACACCCTGTGAGGTAGGTGAGTTTGAGAGAGCCCAGATATTACTGCTTGGTCAGAACAGTATAACAAAAATCTCATGGACCAACATAAGGTACAAAGTAAAGAAACTGTGGAGTTAATAATATAAAGTGTCTTAAGAGCATAATGAAATAAATAAAACAGTATTTCCAACTCTTTATTATAGGCACCACATTAATTGACTGTGTTCAGGTCAGTCTTCAAGGCTGTTTAGCTTGATGAAGGCTCAAGTTTACACAAGAAAACTTTCCCCCCCTTAAATTCCTAAATGAATCTAGAGTAACAAAGAAGTTATCAACCAACAAGCATCTCTAAATTAAAAGCCTGCAAAGAACAACTTATGAGGCTTTCGTCTCCAAGATAGAGATGGTAATGGAAGTGCTGGTACCATATTAACCTAATTGGTGCTAGCATGCAGTGATGTTAATACAAAAGATTTCCTCTTTTTCTTTTCTGTTCCAAATTGAGCCCAAGAGGACAGGGATAGACCTGCTATTGCAGTTCTTGTGAACTCCTGTTTGCATGCAATTCTGTCTGGGTTTCCAGATTGACAATTTCA
The DNA here is from genome assembly GCF_049243985.1 of Paroedura picta. Classification (NCBI taxonomy): domain Eukaryota; kingdom Metazoa; phylum Chordata; class Lepidosauria; order Squamata; family Gekkonidae; genus Paroedura; species Paroedura picta. The sequence continues at coordinate 38,823,136 of NC_135378.1, forward strand.
TTCCATGGCTCCTTCTGTGTTTTCCTTATCCTGTTTTAATTATCACTTAAGTAAGTGAACTGAATGTATGCTTATCAACTCTTCATTTCCCCTGTGGACCACACTATGGGGCATAGGATAGAATTTCCATTTTATCTCTGATGACTTAAATAAGGTACACGTGAAAAAAGGATGGGTTCCTTAATTTAGTGTAGAAAAATGTTGACATAGCACTGGCTCTAGGGGTTAGAGGAGAGGGGAAGAAGAAATTGTTTCTAGTTGCAAGTCCACTGGTAATTTTTGAAGATTCAGTCCAAAGCCACTGCAACACTTAACAATATCAAATATAGAATTAAGTGCACATACTTCAAAGATAACAAAACATATTGCAAAAAAAAAACCCTTTAAACATACACACATATAATTTCGGAGGGAAAAGTTTATACCTAGAATTTCTTCCATAGATGTCATTGTGAAATTGTTTATTCAGCTGTAATCATGTCATGCACATTATTTTCATTAATTGGTTCAGAATGAAGGAATATGAAGAAGAGTCATTTTTTATACCCCGCTCTTCTCTATCTTAAGGAGTCTCAATGCATTTTACAATAATATTCCTTCTTCCCACAAGAGGCACCTTATTAGGTAGGTCGAGAAGAGAGTGTTATATGTGTGTTTGGAATGGAAAATTGTAATGGCCTATGGCCACGTGCAATAAACTTTTGACTGACTGACTGACTGACTGACTGACTGACTGACTGACAGAATGTCACTGGCTCAAGAACACTCAGCAGGCTAGTGGAGGAGTGGGGAATCTAACCCAATTATCCAGATTCACCACTGTTAGTCACCATACCATGCTTACTCCACACCGACTATAGCTGCTAGGCTTGTGCTAGAGAGCAACATTTGAAATGGTGATGTTGCTTCTAGGAAGATGCAGAAATGATATCTCATCTAGTGCGATTCTCTAGCAGTTTCTCAAGTTACTATAGAAATTGGTGGAATTAATAGAGCACTGTGGTCACAATGACCAAAAGTGAGATAGCCACATCCATAATGTCATGCCCCCGATATTCTCCTGGGGTGAGAAGGGGCACTACCGGGTGAGAGCTGTTGGGCTAGGAGACAACAACAGTGTAGAATGTGGTAAGCCTAGTTTGGGTGACTGGTGTCATGGTGACACCATGATGCCATTTTTGGGGTGAATGTGTTCTCCACCCATCTCAGCCAAATTTTCCAGATGGATACCATGTTTAATATTATCAAAATCCCTAAAAAATCTGGGGAAATGGTTGCATCTGTCTCACAGTAATGATTAGCAATCATATCAACCATAGGGGTTTCTGTTCCAAATCTAAGTTTTAGATGACTGAGGAAATTCTCCCCATTTAACATTTAATTTAATTCAGAAATCCACATTAACAAAGTAACATGAGTTACATTATAGAAATATACATATCTATGTCAGAAGACAGACAAAAAAACAAAAACAAAATCTTATTGTTGCAACAAGAAAATATATGTATGTTTGTAGAAAAGTGAAATGATTTATCTGTTTTATCTGCTGTTTCCAAGATTTCAGTATAGTAAACCTTACTTACTATAATTGTCCATTTCTACAATGATGATCTATCTTTGGATCAGTGCTTCACAAGAAATCTCTGTGGATCCATGGTACATTCTACAGAACCTTATCTCATGACCCAGCAAAAACTTGACATTACCAAAGCAAGAAGGGATTAAGAGCATAGCTTTTTTAAAACCTGGAGTGCCATTAAAAGTAACATGTGGGATTAATTAGACGGTCCATCCAGAGATGGATTTATCCAATTCATCTCCATCATACAGTCTAAATGTATCTTTGTGAGTTTGTGAAACTTGGCTGTAGATAAACTGCTGTCAGTTTTATCATATAGAGAATGGTATTAAAATGTTACCTGTAAAGGATATCCTTCTGTGCTTTAAAAAAAAAATTCAATTTGACATTTACAATATCCTAATTATTTTGACTCCATAAACTCTTTTTTGGCTTAATATGAATATAAGAGCTACAATGAAATGAAAATGGTTGCAGATTTGTCACACCTTTTGTGAACCTAGGGTAGATTTGTACAATAACATTTTCATAGCCAAAGAATAACTGTTGAGATAGGGTTCTCAGGATAATGGATTACTAACAATGTTTTTTATTCTATTTTTGTTGCTCTGTATTGCTACCCTGAATTAGAGTATGTGTATGGAAATTTTAAAAAAAACCACACACATGCCTGTCTACGGTAAGAAAGAAAGAACTTGAACTGGGAGAGAGCAACATTGAATAGCATATTCTATTTTATCCATCCATCTACACATTCATAATGGACAGAATCTACTAGTAATTTGCCACCAGCAGAAAAGAGGGCAGTTTTTGCCAATTCTCCAATTTCAGTGCAGACATTTAATTCACCCCTCATGGGGTTGCTTTTCTTTACAATAATTTGTATTTACTTTACAGACATCTGCAGCCCCTTTAAAGACAGCACACAAAGACAAGTAACACAAAAGAAAGCACAACAAAATAAAACTATCCAATAGCTCACATCCAATATGGAGAAAAAATTCACTATATCATAGCCTTGCTCCAACCAGTAAAGAGAACACAAAACATGAACATACAGGAACAAAAAAACAAGTTTAAAAGGAAAAGAAAAGGAAGAGAGTGTGAGGGGCAGATTCCATCAAAATTGGCCACCATTCCACACAATTTCATTAGGCTCATTTTTAAAAGACAACATCCTCCAATATAACTATTCAATACCTCTGTCAAAATTTTCTGATAAGTCTCTCTATCCAATCAAAAACATTTTATCAAATGAGCTGCTTTCTGGAAATCACATTAAATAAATTATAAAACTATTCCAAATAACCTTCATGTGCTCATTGGGCAACATTTTGAACTGTTCCTTGAACTGCAGTGGGAGGGAGGTATCAGGAATGGAGACAGGCACAAACTGTAATAATGTGGTTCAGTTAGGTTCATGGCTCAGTCTTGAACTGAATCATGAACTGAATTGGACTTCATGGGTTTCTTGTCCTCACCAACCTCATTGAAAGAAAACACATGCCATAGCCCCTCTTGTCAGCTCTAAGAGCTCCTCAGAGGAAGATTTGGAGGTGTCTGTAGATGCAGTGAAGGCAATCCAGCCAGAAACAAGGAAGGAACTGGAGATGGAGAATGCTCAGCCGGAGGCAATTAATCAGGCTTTGGACATTGGCCGCTCTGATCCCCTTGCCCAAGCTCATAGGTGCGGACAGGAGAGGCATAGATCTGCTTGCCTGCAAAGCCAGCATTGCCTGCAAAGATGCAGATTCTGGATGATTTTGGAAGCAATTCCAGGTAAACTGCAAACAGAATTTAAGGCATGTAAAAGAAGAACATTACATGGGAGCAATGTGCATCAACCTGCAACAGCCTGACTCTACCTAGAATCATAGAATCATAGAGTTGGAAGGGACCTCATGGATCATCTAGTCCAATCTACTGCACTATGCAGGACACTCACAACCCTATTACTCACCCACTGTAACCTGCCACCCCCTTGAGCCTTCACAGAATCAGCCTCTCTGTCAGATGGCTATCCAGCCACTGCTTAAAAATGTCCATAGATGGAGAACCCACTACCTCCTGAGGAAGCCTGTTCCACTGAGAAACCGTTCTAACTATCAAGAACTTCTTTCTGATGTTTAGACAGAATTTCTTTTAAATTAATTTCATCCTATTAGTCCTGTGGGGCAAGAGAGAACAACTCTGTTCCATCCTCTTTATGGCACCCTTTTAAATACTTGAAGATGGTTATCAGATCCCCTCTCAGCCGCCTCCTCTCCAGGCTAAACAGACCAAGCTAACCCAACCTTCCTTCTTATGTCTTGTTCTCCAAAGCCCTCACCATATTTGTTGCCCTCCTCTGGACATGTTCCAGTTTGTCTACATCCCTCTTCAACTGGAATGCCCAAAACTGAACACAGTACGCCAAGAGAGCCCAAACCAGAGCAGAATAATGTGGTACCATCACTTCCCATGATCTGGACATGATACTCTGTTTGATACAGCCCACAATCTCATTTGTCCTTTTAGCCACCAAGTCACACTGCTGAGCCATGTTCAAAGTATGGTCTACTAAGACGCCTAGATCCTTTTCGCACTTAAATCTTCATCATTTGAATCTTCTGACAACAGCAGACTGGAATCCTGACTTGGACTCTCTGACTGGCATCTGGATTCTGTGACTTCTTGGCTTGCTTTTGGACACTCCTGGCTCTAGTAATCCCCTGGTGTTGATTTCTCAGCTTGCTTACGACTCTGGTAATATAGACAGCTTGCTTACGACTCTGGTAATATAGACACTCCTTTCAGTGGCTGCAGTAATTCCAGTTACAGTTCCATACTGCTTTCAGCACCTGGTCCAACTCAAGGTCTCTCCTCTGAACCGGCACTGATGCTGTTGCTGCAGCAAACCTGACCTGCCCAGCCAGCACACCACAGTTCTGTTAAGTGGGGCTTGCAGAAAGAACCAAAAAAGATGTCTTGCACAGTCCCTTTAAACTTTTAAGCAGCCCCCAAACAGATGCATGGTGCAGAAGTGCTCCCCACCACACACCTCTTTTGGGATGTCATCTGCAGTACTTTTTTTTATTAAAGGGAATGTAAAAGACAGCCCCAAAGAGCTACCCAGATGGAACATCTAGCCACTGCTCAGCTGTTTTTCGGGCACCCATCTGTAGCCTCTTTAAAGACAGCACACAAAAAAGACATTGCAAACATACAACTAATTAATGACACAGTGTTGAATTTGAACTCAGGATCCTCACTTTGAATTGTCTAGGTACCAAACCACTAGGAGGTTCTGTGCAACCACTTAAATGTATCAAGGTATGTAAAAGTGCTGTTATATTCTTGGACAGAAGACATTTCTTTCACTATATAGAGAGCAGTTAGCATCCCAGTGAACTGTGAGCTCAACTTTTAGACACATCAGTTCATGAATGCATTCAGAGTCTTTTTTGACAGGCAACATTAATAAATGCACCCATCTTGCCTTTCAGCCATCTAAAAAAGGAAAGTCTAATAATAATAATTAGTATTTATATATGACTTAATTACTAGAGGAAAAAAGCCCTGATCCACAACTTGCTCTAAATAGGAGAAAGAATATCTGGCATCAAGCAGAACACCTTGATCTTGATCCCCAAAGCCCCACACCAGCAGAAGTCAAGAAGAATTTGCTTTCAGACATATATTACTCCTGGCTTCTGTGTGTAAGTACTTCCCCTTTCTTTAATTAATCCCATCAAAAGAAATTTTGAGCAAGAACCCCATGCTGAGTTCTTCTGAGGATAAAATGCTGTACTTCTAAGGAGGACAAAAAACCTGTAGTATTCAAAATAAGACAGCCTTTAAAAAAGGCATTCATATGTAAATGCAATTATGCCCTTTCAGCTATGGTTACACTTGGGCCAATGAATTTATAGGTGTGATTAACTGTAGAGTTCTCCTTAAATTGGAGTCATAGGAGTAGCTCAGCAGCTATAACCCTTATTTCAGGGCAAATATGAACTGGAATAAACATATATTTGGATACGATAAACAAGAGTGATTTTCTTTCCCAGTGCCATAGTTAGGTAACATCTACAGTGATGTCTATGCTGCATCCAGTTCATGCATACATTTCTTCATGCCTCTGAGGTGCATTACTGAAGACACAATATGTTCACAGGAGATACTACCTACACCAAGTAATCCATACCCAGCAGCAAGACTGTTATAATTTCCAACCTCTAGATGGAGCCTTGAGGTTTTCTGGAATTACAGATGATCTTCAGACTACAGAAATCGTTTCCCTTAGAGGAAATGGCAGTTTTGGAGGTTGGAGTCTAGGCTGAAACTCCTCCTTCCTTAGGTTCCACCCCAAAGAATTCAGGAATTACCATCTCCAGAGTTGGGAGCCCTAAGTTCTATCCAAAGACATCAGGAGTGCCTTCCATTTTTTTTGGTTCTCCACCAGACCCTTTAAATGTAAAGCCTAAGCAGACAGTGACAAGAAAAGAAAAATGTTGTCAATGTGATATTCTTTACAAAAAGGAGTTGAATTCCCAGGGCTGGATATATTTGGGAAGAGCAACAAAGGATTCCAGAGGTATGCACAGAGCTCTATTTAGGGATAAAGTGGGTAAACTACAGCTTTGGGGTCGTCTCCAGAGTACTAGGAGGACTGCCAACCTTCAGGTAGGGTCTGGGAGTCTCCCAGAAATATAATTCACTTCTGGAGTATATAGATCAGTTCCCCTGGAGAAAATGACTGCTTTGTTTGGGGGGGGTGGATGACTCAATGGCTTCCAAACCCTGCTCTCCTTAGGTGGCACCTCTAAATCTAAAAACAAACAAACAAACCCAACAACAATCCAGAGTTGGCAATCCTAATTAGGCAGCAGACTCTACGGTATCACCTATTTGATATGCTCTCTCCCCTCCCCAGCCGCTGCCCTCCTCATCACTTCCTCCAAATTATCAGGAATTTTCAAAGCCAGATACCTTTTAATAGAAAAGATATTCAGTCCCATCCTAGTCCTGCCCACTCAGACGAAGACTGACTTTGCCACCAATTATTTTCACTATTTTCAGTGACCTTTCTGGGAGAAAAAATGGAATTATATAGATTCCAGGGTTGTCAGCTCCAGATTTTTAAATTCCTGGTGCTTTTAGGTGATGCACGGAGAATAAAGTTACCTTGCATAGTGGGATATGGGGAGCAGTCTTATGGATTGCTGGGGGGGGGGGCTGGTATCCCTGGTGGAATGACAGCAGTTCCTGTGCAACTCAGAAATGATGTCATCATGCACGGTAGTGAGGATGTAGAATTCACTCCAAACTATATTGTTTAACCATGGAGTTTGGGGTGAATGCTAAGGAGTCATCCGGCATGGTCACGTCTGAATTGTACAGCTGAGTTGCAGCTGGCAAAGGGAACTGGGAACGGGAGATTCCCAGCAGGAAAATAGTAAACCTAGTGGGATGGTGGAGTTTGGGGAGGAGAGGGAGCTCATTGATGCCCCAGAGCCTGCCCTCTAAAGTTGCCATTTCCTCCATGGGAACCAATCTCTGTAGTTTGGAGATCAACTCTTAATTCCAGAAGAAATCCGGGCTGTGTCTATAAAGTCATGATGGGTGCCTATAATGATATGCAGAATTTAGGTCATAGTAAAGGTATAAAATGTTGTTTTATTTTTACACATCCCATCCATTAAAAAACACCTAAAGTTATTCCAATCAGTGTAATTATTATTTAGATGAAAGAGGTGGTGGTGATAGGAGGTAAATCAGCTGACAGTAGAACTGAAGGAACAGCGTCTCAACAGACCTTTATTGTACCAATCATAAACGGAGAAAGTACTCCTTACTAAGATTGGATTAGGTCTATAATAATGCACATTGCCTTGGGGAGAAAATTAGTTTTGCAACACAATGTTTTAATTTCAGAGATCCACTGTAGGCCAATGAGAAAGGATAGCTGTGCAGCAGGAATTATATCTTAATATAGGTTGGAAAAGCGAAGAGTATCAAGGGAACTTTGCTAATATATTCTAAATTATGAAGGGCAAGTGGTCAGTGCCATTGTTTCATTCTGTCTCATAATAAAGAAGCAGAGAGAGAGGTACTTAATACATTTAAAAGCCAGTAAATTCAGATCCAATTCCCTAACCAAAAATGAATGTTAAACTGGAGTCAGATTTGCTCAGGCCACCAAGCTTGTTAGTTGTAAAAGAATCCCTACACTGCTAAATGTATAGCACTTCAAGTCTGAGGGTTGAATTCATAAAATAGCAGTAACAACAGTAAAGGCAGCTAAGTAAAGGGCTACTGCTTCTGCCTGAGGTGCTAAGAGCACATCAGATACAAAGGTTGAGTGGAGAGCCCTGGAAATCCCTTAACACTGCTAATACTTTGCCCTATTCTCCATACATTCTTGGTAAGAACTACGGTAAAAGGGAAAGGAGAATTAGTGAGCAATGATCCTTCATGCAGGAAATATTAATGCAGCAACCAATTTTATCTGGAAACGAGGCTGAATAATCAGCCCACTGGGATTAAACACTATAACTTTCCATTTTCTGAATGCTTACACATACACAGATTTCCACAAAGAGTATTTGATTATAAGTGTGGGTTGCCAGCTCTCCCTGGCAACCAATGGGAAATTGGGGAAGGGGGGTATGGTTCCCAGTGCCAGGCTGGGAAATTCCTGGAGATTTGGGGTGGAGTCTTGGGAGGACAGATACTTCAATTTGGGAATACTGCCATAGAATCTACTCTCCAAAGCATCCATGTTCTCCAGTTTAACAGATCCCTGTAGCCTGGAGATGAGTGGTAATTACAAGAGATTATCAGGCCCCACCTGGAGATTGGCATCCCTAATTACAACATGAACCACTGAACACTCAGGCATAAAATGGACATGTTACTGGCATCATAATCACAATGTTTTTTGTTTGTATATTTTCTCTATTTTCTCCTTCAGGGAGTAATCTTCCCTGGGTGATATGGTTAGAGTGTCAAACTAGATTCTAGGAGAACAAAGTTGACACTCCACTTTGCCATGGAAGTTTGTGGGTGTCCATTAGTAAGTCATACAGTTAGTTTAACCTACCTCATAGGTTAGTCGTGAGAATAAATTTGAGAAGGTTACAATGGTTAAATTTGAGAAGGTTAAATTTGAGTAGCTTACAATGTTGTAAGCTACTTTGAGTTCTCATGGAAGAAAAAAGTGGTGTATAAATGAAAATAAAGAAAGAGTGTGTAGGTTCAGCCGAGCAGAGCAGGCGAATGGGCCGCTTTGGGGGGGGTAGGTGGGGGCTGGGGCCTGCCTGCTGCTGCAGCCTGGCATTTAAGTCCCAAATGCATGCAGAGAGGGTTGCCACACTCCAGCCAGGTGAGTCGTTTTGAGGTTGGTTGGTGAGGGATGTTGTTTCATCTTTTAAATTCTGCATGGATTGGAAGACGGAGGGGGGGGGGGCTATCCTAGTCACAGACTCAGCCTGATGGAGCAGGCTGCTAGGTTGTTTCAGGAATTTGGGATGTTTGTGGAGCAGATTCTAGCTCCTGCCCACCAATGTGGCCTGGCATTTCAGTCCCAGTGGCAGGTGAAGCAGGTCATTATTTTTCAGTCAGGTGGAGGGGAGTTGATGGGGTGGGAGAGGTTCAGTTCAGTTCAGTTGAGAACACAGGTACAATCTTCATTGAGGAGATTAAAAGGACTAGTAAGAAGATCTAAACAAGCATATGAGCTCATTTTGGCAGAGGTGTCCTGCCACAACCTAAATTGAATATTAAACATCCCACAAATTAAGCCTTTATCATTTTGCAGATTATAATGACTATCACTGCTTCCATTCCATAAGCAACCCTGAAGCTGCATGCAGACAACAGGCTTAGTGAGTAAAGAGGCCGAAGGTTGACGTGCAACCACTTAGATAAGCATCAGCTTGACCCTACCTCCTGGCCCAGCCTTCACACAACATGCAGCCAGGCCAGCCATACCGCAGACCAGCAGGCATTCCCCTTTTTGGCCTTGGTCCCCCAGGCTCCACAACCTGGTAGCCTTGGGAAAGTTGTGGCCACATTTCCTTCAATTCCCTCATCATCATGAACAAGCCATATATTATGTTAACTAGGGTTTAAAGCCCACTGTGGGCCCAATACAATGGGCGCTAGTGGGCTGGTGACTGGGTGCAAGAGGGCCCCCCCCAGCCCGCCTCCTGCCTGAGTTCCTGGCTTCAGGGCGGGCAAAGGAGCAGGCCAACCATGTCTCCGATGTGGTGGGCCTGCTCCTTTGGCCACGCCAAAGCCTCTGCCCCCTGTGCCCCCTGCCCCCTGTGCCCCCGAGCAGAGCCAGCATGTCTGGGATGGGCCAAGGAGCCAATCGGGAGCCACGCGCTGCCCCGGACTGACATTCAGGGGCTCCCGATTGGCCTCTTCGAGTTTTTATCCAGGACTCGGTTTACAGATAGTTACTCCCCCCCCAACACAAAAAAATAAAATAAGTTCCATCCTTTTAAAACTGACATGTTTCTTGACCATAGACTCAGCAAGGAATGGGGAGAGAAAAGGTAATTATTTATGAGTTTACATGTTATTAAGGGGCACTATATAGTATTTAGGTGTATCCTATACATTGATTCTTTTAAAGTATTTAAAATTCATTTAATAGAACAATTTATTGGCAACTGATTTTATTCTCCACAAACATTTTGAAACCATAAAGAAAAATAATTAAGATGTTAAAATATACTGGTGCAGAAATAATTAGTGAAAATTGGTATCAGCAGGAGAGGATCAAATCCTTGTGATTCTACACTATGGAAGGATGTAGTTTCTCATCGTACACCATCAATAGTTTTGCATAAGTGTTTCATTTCAAAATGCACATGGATTGAATTTGAAGAGACACTCCTCCAAAGAGTAAATCTGAAAGTTGCTGTCCTTGTGTTCTTTGAAATAGATTAGATAAGTTCATATTTAAGCACTAGAATGGATCTCAGCAGCCCAGCAGACAGTTTCTTGTTAGTAATTGGGTGAAATCTACATTAAAAACCACCCAAACAGCTGTTTACTTGGCAGAATCAATTTTAACAGGGCTGCCTGTGGAAGTTTGTCAGTGCAGTCAGTTTAAATGCAATCTATGAGGGCAAAGAGCTAGCTAACTGGCTCATTGTACCATAACATTTAAGGTTCCGAGACATGAAGAAAATGTAAGCTGTCTCTTCAGAGCACCTGCATGGCATTAAGGGTGCACTACCTACAAGGAATTATTCCTTGCTGTTTCATACTTCATTGAGAATCTTCATGTGCGAATGCTTGCAAACATCCACAAAGATGGCACATAGCTAAAAATAGGGTCAACAAGTTCACAAGAAATAATTTATTTAATGAAAAGTTCCTCTTTGGGTACATGTAAGCTGATTGCACAATCATTCATTGAATGAATTTAGACTATTTTTTCTGTGCATGGGCAATGATTAGAGCATAGATAATTTTAAAGAACCATGCTGTGGCAATAGGAATGGTGATTAAATCCTTCTCTTTCTAATTTTGTAGGCATCTGCACAGTTCTAGGCAGGAATGTGGAGAAAACTCTCTGCTGCCAAACTTCATATCATCCACATTTGATCTGTCCTCTTACTGAAGATGCACTTTTTCTTTTAGCAATATTTTGGGAGGGGAGGGAAGGGAAGTGAAAGGTTAGAGAAATGGAGTGTCTACATGAACATAAGCAGAGAAACAATGCTGAAATGTAGCTTGGAAAAGTTGCTTAGCCAGTTGTACAAGTAGAATACTGTTTTTTATTCTCAGGTGGACATTGTGTTCTACATGTTGTTGTAAACTTGTATAACTCTTTTTCTTGAAATGCGGAAGTCCTACAGGAAAGGCAAGATCATGAACAGGTCATACAATCTGATTCTTCTACAGCAATCATATAATTGTATATGGACTATGACATCAAATATCATTTGAACCTAGGATCTCCCTGAGTTCAAGCATTATCTTGAATTGAAGAAGCATGCAATCTTATAATTTAGACATTACACTATCAAGTGTGAGAAGTGTGAACAGTCACACAAACCTAAGAATCCCATGCATATTGGTTCTGAAGAAAATTGTAAGTATCAGTTGAATATGCTTACAGAAACACTGAATGATATGCCCAACACAGTTTAGGATTTCTGAAGATGTATTTTAGGCTGTGATTGTGGAAACATCCAACCCAGGAGGGGGGGGGGTTGCTTCTGTGAAGACTAGATATTTATAAGGTCTGTATTCATAGCTCCATGCATAGACATTTTCACCGGTTTACTGATCAGATAGAAAGACTGTCCATTCATATTGTTGGCGCTTGCACAGCCTGCACAGAAGTAGTATCTGCACAAGACTGAAGTCTGCAGAGTTTGTTCTCAATTCATATTCTTAATGTCCAGCTCCACTGCAGAAGACAAGAACAAATCTTGGGCCACTGGAACTCATTGCTTTGCCCTGATGATTTAACACATATTTGTTGTTCCAGGCAGTTTGCTTAAGAAAAAAAAAAGCCCTGTCCCCAGGAGAAGGGAGAGGGAGGCAGGTGTGAGGGGGTGATGGAGGCGGAGATAGTGCTACTTCACCTCCACATCTTTCCTTAGCATGTCTTTGCTGGTTGCTCTCCTTTTGCTTGCACTACATGGCAACTAGTGCTTTAAAATGAAGGATGTAGCTGCCGGTTTGCTGCTGAGATGCTGGATGCTGACGACATCATGTAAAATGGCAAAAGGAAAAGGAAAATATGGTGTCAGCAAAAGGTAATCCTTTCACTATATTTTCCGGGTGTGGAATGGCCCTCAGAGTTCCTTTGTTGGCATAAAAATGGCAGAGCATGGACATTCTGTTCTTGAGTAGTAACTTGCATTCTCCTCTGATACAATATACATAAAGAAGGGGATACTTTGAATATAGCTGTTGGTGCAGATAACTGGATAGGCTTCAATAGCTTTCAAGTCTATGAAAGCAGAACATGGAGGATGTAGTACACAAAAGTTTCAGCTGGCCCTGGTTATGGTGACTAATGACAAAATAGAAGATGGGCCTTCCACTAAGGATGAAAAAGTCTCTAGAACAGGGGTGGTCAAACTGTGGCTCTCCAGATGTCCATGGACTACATTTCCTATGAGCTCCTGTCAGCACAGGCCCCACATGGACATCTGAAGAGCCACAGTTTAGCCACCTCTGTTGTCATCCCTAGGATATAAGGGATGAGTTGACACCTCTGTGTTCTTTATCCATAATATTTAGGGGTGCTAGTTCCAGATTGGGAAATAACTGGAAATTTTATAAGGGAACCATATAAGGGTGGGACGTTTGGGGTGGGAGGGGTATAATGCCATAGAGCTCAACTTCCACGATGGCCATTTTCTCCATGTAAACTTATGTCTGGATATCAGTTGTAATCATGGGAAATCTCCCACTACCAACTGAGCTTGGTAACCCTAATGTTTGAATAGTATACAGGATGCATGAAAAACTACAACAATAAGGTCTTCATATCTGCCAGCAGCCCATTGACCACTGCTGTACAATTTTATGTAAAGTTCATCCTTTCCAGAATAGGTCTGCATAGGACTGTATTTTGTTACGAATAATTAACTAATGGCATAGGGTTGTATTTCACATCAGGATTTTAAAAGCTAGGATAACTCCTAAGTATAATTGCTATTGTAGGTGGCAACAATGGGGGTTGGCAGCTCTAAAGCAGAGCTGCCTCATGGGCCTTTTTAAAAAGGCTCCAAGCAATCCATCCAATGGTATATATGCAAGAATGTATACACATCTAGGGAAATCCTTTTGAGAAGTGGGGGAGGAAGGGGCAGTCTTCTATTTCAGAGAGGAGACAAAATATGCAGGATAACATATCATTTTCCATCGTGGTAGAAAGGTTTTTTTGTTTTGTTTTTGCAATAGTTCCTGCTTTGGGAGAATGCCATCTGGTATCAAAAGCACAGACCTCTGGTGTGCAACAAAATAAAAAGGCAAACAAGAAAATAATGAAGAAAAATAAGAGGAAAAGTCATTTAGAGACCAGGAGGAAAAACAAAAACAACCCCCTAGTGAAATGATGTTATTTCCACACACCCTTGCAGCAGCTCATTCAATGCTTCTCTTTCAAAACTTTTTAAATACATAAAATAAATGCACAGGCCCAGGCAACTCTAAATTTAGTGTCAGGTCTGTGTGTGTGTGTGTGTGTGTGTGTGTCTGTGTGTATGTGTTTGTTCACAAATGGCAGCTATGAAGCAAGAAGGGCAAAAGTTAGATTCATTTAAGATTTATTCTACTCTACTCCAAGAGGTGAGAAAAAGGTGAAGACAAGGCAAGAAAAGGGAATGTTTACAGCAAACACATTCTCAGAAGGGTTAGAAAATATTACAGAGCATTTGCCTTTTTGTACAGGGAGTCTCCTGGGTGAACAGAATGGCCTATAGCTGGCTTAAACAAGAAAATAAATGATACTCGTCGCAGATTACAAGAGCTTTAGATATGGAAAATACACACACTGCTAACTCTTGCCATTCTGTTTCTTCAGATTCAGATAGCAGAAGAAATGTCTTTAAGCTTTTATTATCAGGACAACTTTATGTGGGGCATGTTTTAAATGGATATGTTTCTTCCACATTTTATTATTTAATTTATTTACAAAATTTACATTCTGGCTTTCTGCCCAGTCAAGGTCACAAAACGATTAAAAGCAGAACATTACAAAAATATCATAAATATACTTAAAATACTCTATATGTGTGTAAACAGACACATACGCCCATATATTAAAACATGGGGCATAAGATATATTACTTCCTTCTCATATTTAGAGAGCCACTATGGTGGAGTGGTTAAGAGCGATGGCTTCTAATCTGTCAAACTGGGTTTGATTCCCTGCTCCTCCACATGCAACCAGCTGGGGGACCTTAGGCTTGTTACAACTCTGATACTGCTGTTCTGAATGAGGAGTCCTGGCAGAGCTCTCTCAGCCGCACCTACCTCACAGGATGTCTGCTGTAGGGAGAGGAAGGGAAGGTGACTGTAATCAGCTTTGAGACTCCTTCGGGCAGTGAAAACTGGGACAATTCTTCTCCTTCTACTACTTAAGAAATTATACTATACTAGTCTTAAAGCCCATTTGTAAAAATGGGCCATTGAAGAACAGGGCAGGGAGGTGCGGAGGCTCTGGCGGTCACTCCCCCCCCGGCCGCAGCAAGCGGCATGACGGGGGGGAGGGAGGTCAGTGTGAGCTGCAGTGCAGCACTGGTCGGAATGGCGCAGGTGCAGGTCTCCGCACATGCATGTAGCGAGGGGACAGTTAGCGAGGGGACAGTCACCTCCGGGTGAGGACCTGGCCACGGCTGGAAGGAATGGGCCCGGCCGGCGTGGAAGCGGGCCACGGTGAGTAGGGGACCAGGTGAAGGGTGGGCGGGGTCGCAAAGGGACAGGTGGGGCGGCAAAGGGACGGGCGGGGCAACTGTCATAAGGGCGTGGCTGGGCAGGAGGGCTGCGGGCGTGCAGGCGAAGTGGTGGGGTGGGTGGGAAAGGTGACGGGTTGGCCGGCAATTTGTTGGGAGCAGGAAAGGATCAGGGCCGCTGCGTCAAAGACCCTGCTCCTTTTCCCAGCGAGAAGGGACTGAGGGCCGGAAAGGAGAGGCCGGGCGGAGGAGCTGTGCAAATTGGCTGCTTGGCCCTGGAGTGACCCTCCTGGAGCATGAATTGGCTGCTTGCCCTGGATTGGGCCCTCCAAATTTTTATCACGGACAGAACCTGCCCATTCTCCTCCCCTTTAGCCCTTACTGCTTTATTTTATCCGCTCTGCAGGAGCAGTTAAAGATTTCACCCCATATCTGGAGACTTATATCTGTTTACAAAATAAATGTAGCAGTCAGATGTGAATGGTAGATTCTCCTTAATTTTCATGGATATGGTGCCAGATTCAGACTGGACCCATATTATCCACAGGGTAAGACTTTGTATTGCTGTATTTTCACACCTCAGTTCGATTGTCTTATTGTTGATTTTCAGTTTTGTAAATAAACTTCAGTTTTGTAATTCAATTAATATTTATTGTAAAGGCTGTATTTTCTAAATAAATATATGCTGTTTTTGTGCTGTGTTTTCTAAACAAATCAGCAAATGGTTAGGTTATTTTCACTGATTAGCTTTCTGCCGTAGAGCCACACTCTTCATGCTGTTCCTAGGAGGTCACAATCCCACCCCACATTATTTCCTGACCACATTCAGCTGCAGATGGAAGAAGAGACATCGGAATTCATTTATTTGAGTATTGTTGCATTTGCCCTGTATCCATCTCATTGTCTTGTTAAATTACCATGTAGTTAGCAGTACAAGTGCCAATGGGGTTGCCATCATTCAGGTGGAATTCTTCCAGAATTATAAGTGATCTGCAGACTAAAGAGATGAGACTCCAGGTTCCCGGACAGAGGATAGCAAGAGGAGAGAGAAAATCAAGCTGCTCCCAGCTAACATGAGGAGACCCACAGGGAGCAGTCCTCTCTCCAATCTTATTTTGCATCTTTATGCACCCTCTTGCTCAGCTGGTGCAGAGGTTTGAGAAAGGATGTCATAAGTAAGCTGATGACACCCAGCTCTTTCTCCTGATGCATGACTACCCTGATTCTCACACAGAAGCATTAGCCAGATGTCTCAAAGCAGTGATGAGGTGGCTCAAGCAGCGTAATCTGAAGCTCAACCCTTCAAAGACAGAGGTCCTATGGCTGGGCAGGAAGGGTCCAAGCAAGGAAGCACATTTGTCCAACCTGTACAGTGGTACAGCTATCAGTGGCTCACTATTCCAGAAACCTGGGAATGATCCTCAATGCTTCCCTCTCTATGGAGGCTCAGGTCACAAGAGTAGTATGGGTAGCATTCTACTACCTGTACTAGGCCAAACTACTAGCACCATACTTGGCCCCAGAATACCTAGCTACAGTGATCCATGGGATGGTCATCTCTAGACTGGACTTCTACAACTCAATTCTACACAGGCCTACCCTTAGCCTCAATCCAGAAACTGTAGCTGGTCCAGAATGTAGAGGCCAGGGCCCTTACAGGAATATCATGGAGGTTCCACATCCGGCCTGTATTTCAACAACTGCACTAGCTCCCAGTTGAATTCCAGATCAGGCTTAAGGTTTTGGTAATCACCTTTAAGGTCATTCATGTGTGCCTGAGGGACCGCCTCACTATCTGTATCCCCCAAAGAGTCTACAATCTGCCACTTTCAACTGGCTGGTGATCCCTGGACCTAAAGAAGCATGTCTGACCTCAACCAGGGTCAGAGCCTCTCCTGTTCTGGCACCCTCCTGTTGGAATGAGTTCCCTGAAGTGATCAGGGCCCTGCCTGAGCTATGGCAGTTCTGCAGAGCCTGCAAAATGTCATGATTCCTAGCATGCCTTCATACTTCTGTGATAATAAAGCCTTGCATAATTTAATAAGATATTGGTGATTAAGTTACAAATAATTCAGAGAGAACACAAGGGGGGGGTAGGAAAAGAAATAACTGTATTTTTATATGAATTATTTAATTCTAACAAATATTGCTAGGCATACAGTTTGAATGTGATGCAGCAAAAACAATCTTAGATCATTCCCAGTTAATTTTGTTCAGAACTCTTCTCCTCAGCTGTTTTTAGACAAAGGATAGCAAGTTAATGATAAATCACTGGTTATTAATTATTAGTGATCATACTACTAGGGATATGGAATGGTTTAGTATACCACAATCTTGTTCGATCTCGGGGTGGTACTTGGATGAGACACCACCAAGGAAGACTCTGCAGAGGAAGGCAATGGCAAATCACCTCTGCTTAATCATTTGTCTTGAAAACCCCACAGGGCTGCCATAAGACAGCTGCATATTGATGGCACAATCATATTACTATCAGGTTTCAGTTTTACAGGAATAGGGCTACAACATCTACAGAAACGTCTTAGCTTCAGATATCTGTCAAACAGTTTTTTTTATTTCACAATTCATCTTATGAAGTTAGGGGTGGTATCCATGGATTCCCTTTCTCCATTTCATTCTTTCAACATCCTGGCAAGCCAGGTTAGTCAGAGAGAAAGAGTGAAAAATGTGGGGATTTGAATCCACCTCTCCCCACTCCTAGTCTGACATTCCAATCAATACACTACTCTAATTCTTTGATAGACGGCCAGAATCAGGTCTCATAAGACTGAGTCCAGACCATTCTAGCAATTTCTATACTTCCTTCTGCAGACCCCCCCACCCACCCCTTTCCATGTATGCCATTTTTCCTGCCTATGCTTCCAGGACAGCATTTCATCTAGATCAGTAGACTGCATTTGTAAGGAAGAAACAAGAATGTCCTATTCCACTGATAGAAAATTTAGATTGGATCCAATCCAGGATTTACTAATAGATTTATCTCTTATAGAAATAAAATGTTTGCAAAAGGTACAGCTGCCCTTATTGTGAACTCTACATTGATTTCAAGTCAGCACTTAAGTGCATCGTCTCTAGGTAAGATGGAAGTGTTGACATATTCTCACCTCCAGCAGTCAACAGTTTTCAACCCCCATATGATATGAGCTATCCAATAATGAGTCCCCTGAATGTCACTTTATTTAAACTCAAAGGGGGAGATTTGAGTCAGGACTGTGGCTCCAGGACAAGAGTTTTTAAGTCCTTATGATGTTTCTCTAAAAGAAATCAGCCCTGAGTTGCCATAGGAAAAACAGTTAAAATAATATACATACTTTTTTTCACTGCCTGAACTAACAGCAGCTGTATGTGTGTTAAGTTTCCATCAGAGAAATGATGTTGCAGAAAATAAACAAGTGGCTCCAGTTCAACCCTTTCCCTGTACTTCTAAAAGTGTCTCTAGCATGCCAGAATGAGGGGGAGAGGGCACAATGTTCTACAGCATCATGAACCTCACACAATGAACTGGTTTATTTAATCCCTAAATTTTTTTGACAGGTAGGATTTTATTGGGGTGTTTTTTAAACAAAGGACTATTGTAACCCCCCATGAGCCAGCCTTGGGAGTGGTGGGGAATAAATGTAATAATAATAATAATAATAATAATAATAATAATAATAATAATAATAATAATAATAATAATAATAATAATAATATTTGTGGTTCACAAACTGGGCTAAACATCTCCTCAATAATTTTAGTTGCTCTTTCTGCACTTCTTTCAAATGCTATAATATCTTTTTTGAGGTGCAGAGCTCAAAACTCTTCACAATATTCCAAAGCAGTCCACACAACAGATTTATACAGGGGCATTATGGTAGTGGCTGATTTGTTTTCAGTCCCCTTCCTAATAATCCCCAGCATAGATTTTGCCTTTTTTTATTGCAGTTGCATGCTGAGCTGATAGTTTCAAGGAGTTATCAACCACAACTCCAAGATCTTTCTCTGGGTCCACTACTGCCAGTTTAGACTACATCAATATATATTAATTAGGTTTTTTTTTTTGCTCCAATGTGCATTATTTTGCCCTTGCCCATGTTACACCTGATTTGCCACACTGATGTCCACTGGCCCAGCATTTACAGATCCCCCTGGAGAACTTTATAGTCCTCCCCAGATCTCATTGCCCTGAACAACTTAACATCATCTGCATACATAGCCACTTCACTACTTACTCCTGATTCCAAATCATTATTGAACAAGTTAAAAAGGACCACAACTAGTACCTAGTCCTGCAGTACCCTACTGCTTACCACCTTCCACTGTGAAAACTTGTCATTTTTCCTCACTCTTTCCCCATGTTAATTAACTAGTTTTTAATAAACAAGATGACTACAGTTGACCCGAGGAAGTCAGCTGAAATTCAGTAAAAAAGGAGGGCAAGTGGAGATAAGAGAGGGAGAGGGAAGGCATGGAGAGGATCCTGAAATAAGGAAGTGAAACCAGTAGTCCTTCTTCGAGGAAAACAGCTTTTAAGAAAGGGGGGGGGTATTCCTATTAAGTATTAACAAGGGAAAATTGGAATCTGTGTATATATATTCCTCCTTCAACAGACTCCAGCAATTTTGTATCAAATAAACTTGTGCCTATTTAAGGAATGACAGCCAAGTGATCTCAACAGTTACAAACACCTCTTGTTATAACAATCCATTGAATATAGTTATACCAAGTTTCCTTCATTCCTCTTGCCTTTTACCTGCAAAGGTTAAAACTGAAACCTCCCTGACAGTCTGATTTGACCATTTTCCCACAAGAGTGAAAGAAACAATTTATGCACTATGAACTCATATCAGCCACACATGTGACATACTCAGACATATACAAATGCAAGGTGCTTCAATTCCTCACCATTCTTGGCTGGGGCAGAATATACCTGTATGCATTATAACATCTGAAGAACAGACTTGGGGGGATAAGGAAAAAAATGGAGAGGGGAAAGACTGACAGAGAAGAAGAGCGAGAGAGAAAGATAGGTGGGGAAGACTGACAGAAGGGGAGGGGTTGAGAAATAGAAGGAAGATAAAGAAAGGTGAATGAAGGAACCAAAGGAGGAAAGAAGGCACCATCCTCACAAGTTTCTTGTGGGTCCGAGCTATAATCCATAAACTATAGTATGATTTTTATAGTGGTAAATTTAAGGATAACTTCGGCAGGCTAAAGACAATATAAAACATTTTAAACAAAATGTTAAAGCAAAAATTCAAAATTAAATGTATATATCATGTCATACATTTTCTAGGTGCCCCTATATTTACAGAGCCATCAATCAGTTCCTCATATTAAATCATCAACATTCCAGAAAAAGTAAGAGCCACCCCACCTTGACTCAATCAGTCTGGCCACCTACTTCCATGCTATGTTTAGACTATTGTAAAGCACTCTACATGGATTGACTGCTGAAATCAACTTGGGCTCTCTAGCTGGAAGAGAACATCACAGCCTCATTTGCTACCAGATATTAGACAGTGCAGGCATGCCACATGCTTTTTGTAGTCACTTCATATGGTTATCATGCTCGATTCAATGTAGTGTTAATAGCTTTGGATTTACCAACTGTACCTCCAGCTCAGGCACCAGACAGTGCATTGCCCAGTATGCTCTCGGAACCGCCTGGAGATCCAGCTATTGATCTCCTGGATGACGACCATCCAGCCTGGACCATTCATGTGCATTCTGGTCTGAGAAGGTCAGAAGGGTTATCACAGTGAACTGAAATGTTCAGAAGGGTATTTTTATGAAGGGATCAGAATCAGTCTTCATCTGCATGGAAAAACTATTTACGGTAGTACTTGAAGATCGATTTGTTAAGAAAAAACCATCTGTGGCTGATGTCGTTTGTCAGTAGAGGCCAAGTAGACAGAAGGGGGGGGGGGACCCTTAAGAGTTCTTTTCCTTCTGCTGCCTTTCATCCCCTATCCTGGCGAGTGTAAGTTGCAGCTCTGACTGGCTTTTTGTCCTCTTTTGGATAGCTAGTCTAAACCAAGTTACACTTTAAACAATATATCATAGATGCATTGTAAAAAGTTACATTTTATGTATAAGCTGTAACATTAAACTGCTCGTTGTGATATAATAGTGGACTGCCACAGTTATTTAAATTTTCCATTCCATAAAACCTGTAGGCTGTACTGCTAGTGCAGAATGTTGCTTGACATCTTTCCCCCTTCAACTATTTGATTGCACACAGCAAACGTCAATAAATATGATATGATTGCCATTCATTTCTTAACCATGTTTGAAATGCATGCAGAAAAAGGTTTTAGTAGTGATAATAATAATAATAATAGAGATTACCAGCTTATTTTTTCAGATCATGCCTAATAGTCTATGATATTTCCAGTCACAGTTCACCAGACTTAAATTTAAAACATAATACTGAAGTCAAGGTTCCTTCACATGTGATTAGGCTTTGGAAACAAACTTGGCCAAGTATGCATTGTGTTAAATATATGCAGATAAATCCTTGTGGGCAAGATGAAGCTGTTTTCAGAAAATTGAACTAGAACCAGCTCAAAGTAGAGATAATAAATTATGGTAGGGTACCTGCTTCTACGCTGTGCAAAATGCATCTCAGTAGTGGAAGATCACACTGCACTGCAAATTGTCTAATTCTGCCTGAAACTGAGGACAAACATAGAATATTTTACGCAGTGAAGCTTAACTTTCTCAAATTATGCCAACTAGCCAGGCAGTTCAATACCTCTCATTTATGTATGGATGGCACTGTTGCAAATTGTGGCAGAGTCATTTATTTTCAAGAGCAGTGTGAAAAAAATTAAAGAATATTTTGCATATCCTCTAAAACAGCCACAGACTATATAAAGTTTCATAACACACTAAAAAGCTTATTATCATATTTGCTAGGGCCTATCATTAGCAAAGGCTTTACCGTGTATTGCTTATCACCAAGAAAGTTCAGTGGAAGGAAGTAGGGAAGAATCATTTTATAAAACTGCAGTAATCTAGATCCACATTTACAGGTAGGTTTAGGTCATGAACAAAGATGTACAGTATATTTTCTACACAGGAATGTTGAAACTGATGAAGGTGAGGACAGATGCTCCAGCCAGGGGTACAGATCTCAGTTTCTGGGGATTGAGGCTGAACTGGGTACAGGCCTGCACTATATCTATATCATATTGTTTAAATATGAAGTAATCTATATTTCCAAAATACATATGTCATCGTTAATCGCATGGTTTATATATATATATATATATATATATATATATATATATAGTTTTTACTTCTAATTGTCTGTATCTCAGTCAAAGAAAAAAGACTGTGACCGATTATGCATGGACCAGAACATCCGTGCTGGTGGTGGCAGGGCATCGGGAAAAATCCCCGATTATGCATACCGCCACTGCCAGCCAGGGCCTGACCCAGCCCAGGCCTTTGGAAGACCCACGTTAATGGAACATGGGTTCTTCCGGAGTCCTGGGACTCCTGAGGGCACAGGTAAGGGCCAGCTCAACTGAGCCCCGTGCATAATCAGAGGAGCTGGGATTTTGGCCCGGCTCCTCCCCTGACCTATGGCATCCCTACAGGGATGCCTCTCATCCCTGCCAGCTCCACGGACCCAACAGGGGTGCCCCCACCCCCGCCAATGTGGGAGAACACCATCCTGCATTGGGGCCCCCTATCCGCAACCCCCCCAGTCGCTGCCGCAGGTTACCTGCGCTCCTGGCCCCACGTTGTGTGCGTGGGGTCATTGCGCCATGGCGGCCAGCATGTGCCTGGGATGCCCCGCCCCTCTGCATACTCAGGGGAGAGCAGGGCTTCTTACGCCGGTGCACTGGAACGGCGACAGCCTGGTGTGGCTGCCGCCGTGCATAATTGGTCTGTGAGAGGAAAGATGTCATGAAATCCACTGAGAAAATCAGAGTAAATATTACGTTTTTGTGTATGAATGAGGAGCTCGGTTTTTTATACCCCACTTTTCATTACCTGAAGGACTCCCAAAAGCAGCTTACAAACACCTTTCCCTTCTTCTCTCCATAACAGATACCTATGAGGTTGGTGGGACTGAGAGAACAGTTATAAAACAACTATGATTAGACCAAGGTCACCCAGTTGGCTGCTTGTAGAGGAATGAGGAATAAATCCCAGGTCCATTCCGCACATCTGCCAATGTTGCTGGATGATCGCGGCAGCCCAAATCACTACAATTTATAGTGGAACTTTGACGTTTCGCACAGTGCAAATTGTAGTGCAATATTCATGCACCCGTAGCGCTTTTTTGGTAACGCACATGTTTCCGGTTTTACAGGCACTGCAAACAAGGCGCTCTAAATTTGTAGTGCTTCTGCCCACCTCAGCCCGTCAATCAAAATGGAGAGTCAATCAAATGGATTGCCCTCGTGCCTCCAAAATGCTCCTTTACCTTTAAATTTTATTTTTTAAAAATCTAAAAACACACGTGGCAACAAAAAATTAATTGCTTCTTTGCTTCACACGGAACTGTATTTCATTTTAATTCCTCCCCCCCATGGCTTTTTACACAAGGCTAAACCAGGGGGGAAGGTATTCATTGGAGATGGAAAATAGCCTGCCGAGGGAGTTTTCACAGTTCCTCCATCCACACTAATTAATACAGCCTGTTGGCGGACATGCGTGTAATCGTTGACATGGGTTTTCAAGAAAAAAAATAACATACAATGCATGTTAGTGCAGGCAGGGCAACATTCGGGCTCATGGTAAGCAAGGGACTCTGTGACGCTTTGATGCTCACTTTGAAAGTTTAAAGTTTAAAACCTTCCATCAAACAAAAAGTGTGCTTGCTTGTTTGTTGCTTTCTAAGGTTTGTAGGGAAAAAAGGCATTCCTGTCTCCCAGAAACTTAGGGGCAATTCTCCCTAACGCTATATTTAGAATGCACATGTCTTTTGCTGATGTGTTGCAGGATGTTCTCAGGAGTCAAGTGCTTTTTAAAGGGGGTATCCACTTTTTACGATTCTCCCTGAAGCGTTATAAGAAAGCAAATGTTGTGGGAGTGTTGCTGGAGTAGAATCATAGAATCATAGAGTTGGAAGGGGCCATACAGGCCATCTAGTCCAACCCCCTGCTCAACGCAGGATCAGCCCTAAGCATCCTAAAGCATCCAAGAAAAGTGTGTATCCAACCTTTGCTTGAAGACTGCCAGTGAGGGGGAGTTCACCACCTCCTTAGGCAGCCTATTCCACTGACTGAACTACTCTGACTATGAATTTTTTTTCCTGATATCTAGCCTATATCGTTGTACTTGTAGTTTAAACCCATTACTGCTTGTCCTCTCCCCTGCAGCCAACAGAAACAGCTTCCTGCCCTCCTCCAAGTGACAACCTTTCAAATACTTAAAGAGAGCTATCATGTCCCCTCTCAACCTCCTTTTCTCCAGGCTGAACATTCCCAAGTCCCTCAACCTATCTTCATAGGGCTTGGTCCCTTGGCCCCAGATCATCTTCGTCACTCTCCTCTGAACCCTTTCAATTTTATCTACGTCCTTCTTGAAGTGAGGCCTCCAGAACTGCACACAGTACTCCAGGTGTGGTCTGACCAGTGCCGTATACAATGGGACTATGACATCTTGTGATTTTGATGTGATGCCTCTGTTGATACAGCCCAAAATGGCATTTGCCTTTTTTACCGCTGCATCACACTGCCTGCTCATGTTTAGTTTACAATCCACAAGTACGCCAAAGTCTCGTTCACACACAGTGTTACCTAGAAGCATATCCCCCATCCAGTAGGCATGCTTTTCATTTTTCTGACCCAGATGCAGAACTTTACACTTATCTTTATTAAATTGCATCTTGTTCTCATTTGCCCATTTTTCCATTGTGTTCAGATCTCGTTGAACTCTGTCTCTATCTTCCGGAGTATTTGCCAGTCCTCCCAATTTGGTGTCATCTGCAAACTTGATGAGTAGCCCCTCCACCCCCTCATCTAGATCATTAATAAATATGTTAAAAAGTACCGGGCCGAGCACCGAGCCCTGAGGTACCCCGCTACTCACCTCTCTCCAGTCTGATGAAACACCACTGACAACAACTCTTTGAGTGCGGTTCTCTAACCAATTCCCTATCCACCTAACTATCTGAAAATCCAGACTGCAGTCCTTCAACTTATCCATCAGAACATCATGGGGAACCTTGTCAAAAGCTTTACTAAAATCCAAGTAAATGACATCACTGAGCCCTGAGGTACCTCGCTACTCACCTCTCTCCAGTCTGATGAAACACCTGCTGAGTGTTGCGGTTTGTATACAATGTCATGTAGAACATTAAAAATATAGGGTTTACAAACTGTTAAAATACAGCTACATTTAAGTTGTGTGGAATAGACACCAGTTATCCAGATTAGAGGTCCACCATTCTTTAACCACTACACCATGTTGTAAATACACCCCCCAAAGTCACATAGTGTGCTTTATGGCTAAGAGGGAATTTGAACTTTGTTCTCCCCAATCTTAGACCAACACTCTAGCAATTATACTATTTGCATACGGGATTCTCAATATGAATCTTCAAATGTATCACAGAATCCACAGTAAGTACTGACTTCTCAAATACACTGATTTGATATTGTGGGAGCTTTTGTTTGATCAAGGTAGCATCCAAGATGGCAGAATCACCTCACTTTTTATATTTGGTAAATCATGTACAGAAACAAAAATACTTTTTTTTTTTAAAAAAAAGGGATATTCCCATATTTTCAATTTCTTTTTATCTAAATCTGCAAGTCTCAGAATGCCCAAAACACCTTTACCCCCATCATGAAAGCCACAGGCCTCTCTCCCACTTCCACATAGCTAAAAGCAGATATTTCTATGTCTTCCATTTCTTCTTCTCTTCCCCCCATAGCTAACGACATGTATTTACATGTCTTCCATTTCTTCTTCTCTAAAGCTGCAAGTTTCAGAATACTAAAATCACCTAAATTTCCAGTATATTGTGCATTTCAATGATCCAAAAACTGGAAGTTGGGACTTCAGGCAGAACTTCTAAAAATCTCAAGGAAAAAGGTGCCAGTAGGCCATATTGGAGATTGTAGGGAGGTCTACTGTAATGGGAGACTAGACACCCCTGTTTTGACAGGTGATAGTCAACAGTACCATGACATAACTTTGAATACTCAAATCAGGGTATGATTTACCTTGTACCATCCATGAGTATATTTAAAATAATATATAATTAAAAATAATAATTTTAAAATATGGAGGAAGAAGAGGCTGGCTAAAGTTTAAGGAATT
The DNA here is from genome assembly GCF_049243985.1 of Paroedura picta. Lineage (NCBI taxonomy): Eukaryota > Metazoa > Chordata > Lepidosauria > Squamata > Gekkonidae > Paroedura > Paroedura picta. Next base: position 38,849,416 of record NC_135378.1, read on the forward strand.
GTTTAAAGGTGGTAGGAATGAGCAGGACACTAACAAAGCAAGTACATAAATGTACCAGAAAACAGGTTCCCATTCTGAAATTTGACAAATTTATTTCCATTGATATTTCATACAACATTGCTGTTAATACACATTATTGTCATTATTAAATGTGGTCTTTCTTGCAAATAAAGCTCTGCCCCATGAGTGAATTTCATCAAAAATCTTTGCATGTTTATTTTTTAAAAACTAATTGAGTTGGAAGTATGAAGTCTTTTGTTTAGTAATACTTGCTGTTAAAAGTTATCACATTGCTCCAGTACAATTACCAACCCTAAATAATTATTTGGGCATGAATAAAGACTTCAAAAGAGCCTCTTGTGGTGCAGGGTGGTAAGGCAGCAGACATGCTGTCTGAAAGCTCTGTCCACGAGGCTGGGAATTCAATCCCAGCAGCCAGCTCAAGGTTGACTCAGCCTTCCGTCCTTCCGAGGTCGGTAAAATGAGTAACCAGCTTGCTGGGGAGTAAACCGTAATGACTGGGGAAGGCACTGGCAAACCACCCCGTATTGAGTCTGCCATGAAAACACTGGAGGGCATCACCCCAAGGGTCAGATATGACCCAGTGCTTGCACAGGGGACACCTTTACCTTTAAAGCCTTCAAATTCTATTCTATTCTACTGGAAATGCATAATCTTTAAACAGCCCGTGGCGCCACAGGCGCCACGGACTATATAATTCGTTAAGCCCCCTAGAGGTGGGCTTTGTCCGTGATGAGGAAGGGTCCGGGTTGGACCCTTCCTCACGACAGACAATCGGAGGGACCAATCGGCAGGCGCGAAGCGCCTGCCGATTGGTCCCTCCGATTCCCAGGCTGAGCAACTGCGAGCCGCGCGCAGCGCGGCTCGCAGTTGCTCCCGGTCTGACGCTGCGGGAGGCGCGAAGCGCCTCGCGCAGCGTCAGACCGCCGCCCGAGGGAACCCCCAGCAGTCGCGCGAAGCGCGGCTGCTGGGGATTCCCTCCTTGCCGGTCTGACGCTGCGGGAGGTGCGAAGCGCCTCGCGCAGCGTCAAACCGCCGCCCGAGGGAACCCCCAGCAGTCGCGCGAAGCGCGGCTGCTGGGGATTCCCTCCTTGCCGGTCTGACGCTGCGGGAGGCGCAAAGCGCCTCGCGCAGCGTCAGACCGCTGCCCGAGGCAACTCCCAGCAGTCGCGCGAAGCGCGGCTGCTGGGGATTCCCTCCTTGCCTGTCTGACGCTGCGGGAGGCGCGAAGCGCCTCGCGCAGCGTCAGACCGCCGCACGAGGCAACCCCCCTTTCAAAACCCCTTTTTATAAAGGGGCTTTGAAACTAGTAATACTATAACAGTGTAAAAAGCTATACCACGAAGAGTATTTGTGCGGCACTGAAGCCTGTGATGGAGAGCCTGGCTATGACCTGTACCTGGCAAAACGAGGAATTAAATACTTGCAGAAACTGCCGTCTATTTCATTATTCTAATACATATTAATGTTATTTGTGGTATTTATGGGTTGTTTTCTTTTTATGGGTCTTTGTATGTTGTGAGAGCTTTTGGCCATGACAAGAAATTTAACTGCTACTACTAAAAATTGCCCCCTTCAAGGATCGCTGCCTTGTTGTGGCAAGGGGGCTTGCGTAGTTCAGTGAAGCTATGAGCTATGCCGTGCAGGGCCACCCAAGACGGACAGGTCATAGCTGAGAGCTCTGACAAAAGGTGATCCACTGGAGAAGGCAATGGCAAACCACTCCAGTATCTTTGCCATGAAAACTCTATGGACAGTTCCAATAGGCATAACGATATGACGCTGGAAGATGAGCCGCTCAGGTCGGAAGGTGTCCAATATGCTACTGGGGATGAGCAGACGGCTAGTACGAGTAGCGCCAGAATGAATGAAGCGGCTGGGCCAAAGCCGAAAGGACGCTCAGTTGTGGAAGTAACTGGTGGCGAAAAGACAGTCCGATGCTGTAAAGATTTTTATTCCATAGGAACCTGGAACGTCAGATCCATGAATCAAGGCAAGCTGGACGTGGTTAAACAAGAAATGAGAAGACTGAACATCGACATTTTAGGAATCAGTGAACTAAAATGGACAGGAATGGGTGAATTTAATTCAGATGACCATCAGGTATACTACTGTGGACAAGAATCTCGCAGAAGAAATGGAGTAGCATTCATAATCAATAAGAGAGTAGGAAAAGCAGTCTTGGGATACAATCCCCAAAATGACAGAATGATCTCAGTTCGAATCCAAGGCAAACCATTCAACATCACAGTGATCCAGGTCTATGCCCCAACCACTGCTGCTGAAGAGGATGAAGTTGATCAGTTCTATGAAGCCCTACAACACCTTCTAGAAGCAACGCCCAAAAATGATGTGCTTATCATCATGGGGGATTGGAATGCTAAAGTAGGAAGCCAAAAGATAACCGGGATAACAGGCAAGTTTGGCCTTGGAGTACAAAATGAAGCAGGGCACAGGCTGGTAGAATTTTGTCAAGAGAATACAATGGTCATAGCAAACACTCTTTTCCAGCAACCCAAGAGACGACTCTACACATGGACATCACCAGACGGTCAACACAGAAATCAGATTGACTATGTGCTCTGCAGCCAAAGATGGAAAAGTTCTATCCAGTCAATAAAAACAAGACCAGGAGCTGATTGTGGTTCAGATCATGAGCTTCTTGTTGCAAAATTTAGGCTTAAATTGAAGAAAGTAGGGAAAAGCACTAGGCCACTCAGGTATGAACTAAATCATATCCCTGACGAATACACAGTGGAGGTGACAAATAGATTTAAGGAATTAGATCTGATAGACAGAGTGCCTGAAGAACTATGGACGGAGGTTCGCAACATTGTACAAGAGATAGCAACTAAAACCTTCCCAAAGAAAAAGAAATGCAAGAAATCAAAATGGCTGTCTGAGGAAGCTTTACAAATAGCTAAGGAGAGAAGGGAAGTGAAAGGCAAGGGAGAAAGAGAAAGATACACCCAATTGAATGCAGAATTCCAGAGAAAAGCTAGAAGAGATAAGAATGCCTTCTTAAATGAACAGTGCAAACAAATAGAAGAAAACAATAGAATGGGGAGGACCAGAGATCTTTTCAAGAAAATTGGAGATATGAAGAGAACGTTTCATGCAAAGATGGGTATGATAAGGGACCAAAATGGTAGGGACCTCACAGAAGCAGAAGAGATCAAACAAAGGTGGCAAAATTATACAGAAGAACTATACAAGAGCGAGCTTAACATCCCTGATGACCACAATGGGGTAGTTACTGACCTGGAGCCAGACATCCTGGAATGTGAAGTCAAATGGGCCTTAGGAAGTCTGAGCAACAATAAAGCTAGTGGTAGTGACAGCATTCCAGTTGAACTATTCAAAATCTTAAAGGACGATGCAGTAAAAGTGCTACACTCAATATGCCAGCAAATTTGGAAAACTCAACAATGGCCACAGGATTGGAAAAGGTCAGTTTACATTCCAATCCCAAAGAAGGGCAATGCCAAAGAATGTTCAAACTACCGCACCATCGCACTAATTTCTCATGCTAGCAAAGTTATGCTCAAAATCCTACAAGCTAGGCTCCAGCAATATGTGGACCGAGAACTTCCAGAAGTACAGGCAGGATTTCGAAGAGGCAGAGGAACTAGAGATCAAATTGCCAACATACGCTGGATCATGGAGAAAGCTAGGGAGTACCAGAAGAACGTCTACTTCTGCTTCATTGACTTTGCTAAAGCCTTTGATTGTGTGGAGCACAACAAATTGTGGCAAGTTCTTAAAGAGATGGGAATACCAGAGCATCTTATTTGTCTCTTGAGAAATTTATATGCAGGTCAAGAAGCAACAGTGAGAACTGAACATGGAATCACTGACTGGTTCAAAATTGAGAAAGGAGTTCGGCAAGGCTGTATACTGTCGCCTTGCCTATTTAACTTGTATGCAGAGCACATCATGAGAAATGCGGGATTAGAGGAGTCACAAATTGGGATCAAGATTGCAGGGAGAAATATCAACAACCTCAGATATGCAGATGATACCACTCTAATGGCAGAAAGTGAAGAGGAACTAAAGAGCCTGTTGATGCGGGTGAAGGAGGAGAGTGCCAAAGTTGGCTTGAAACTCAACATCAAGAAAACAAAGATCATGGCATCCGGCCCTCTCAATTCCTGGCAAATAGAAGGGGAAGAAATGGAGATAGTGACAGATTTTATTTTCCTGGGCTCCAAGATCACTGCAGATGGGGACTGCAGCAAAGAAATTAAAAGACGCTTGCTCCTGGGGAGGAAAGCTATGGCAAATCTAGACAGCATCCTAAAAAGCAGAGACATCACCCTGCCAACAAAAGTGCGTTTAGTCAAGGCTATGGTCTTCCCAGTTGCAATGTATGGCTGCGAAAGTTGGACCATAAGGAAGGCCGAGCGTCAAAGAATTGAGGCTTTTGAACTCTGGTGCTGGAGAAGACTCTTGCGAGTCCCTTGGACTGCAAGGCGAACAAACCGGTCAGTCCTAGAGGAGATCAGCCCTGACTGCTCTTTAGAAGGCCAGATCCTGAAGATGAAACTCAAATATTTTGGCCACCTCATGAGAAGGAAGGACTCCCTGGAGAAGAGCCTAATGCTGGGAGAGATCGAGGGCAAAAGAAGAAGGGGACGACAGAGAATGAGGTGGATGGATGGAGTCACTGAAGCAGTAGGTGCAAACTTAAATGGACTCCGGGGAATGGTAGAGGACAGGAAGGCCTGGAGGATCATTGTCCATGGGGTCGCGATGGGTCGGACACGACTTCGCACATAACAACAACAACTAAAAATTGATATGTACACCAGATGATATGATTGGAATTGTTTGATGTGAATAAAAGCTGTATAGCAAAGTTATTAAAAAAGCAGCTCACAGATTCTTCTGGAAATCAGAGTGAATGTACTGCTTTTTGATACAGCCCCCACTGAAAGGTTTACAGAAAACTGCTTTAGGATGCTTAGGGCTAATCCTGCGTTGAGCAGGGGGTTGGACTAGATGGCCTGTATGGCCCCTTCCAACTCTATGATTCTATGATTCTATGATTCTAACCCCCTACCTGGAGGCATAAAGTAACTATGGGATGGAATGACCTACATAATTAATGAAGTGGGTTGGCAAAGGCATAGCTCCACATGCATTCTGTCAGTGAACAGGACTTCCAATTTGTATCCTGGAGCAAGTTATTTTATTTTTATTTTTTTTAAGCACCAGTAAACTATATGGCTATGGAGATGGTATCATAGCAACTTCTCTGTCTTCTGCCATGAGTATATCACTACGGTCAGTTCTTGTTGCATACCTGTTCACATGACATGCAGTTTTGGAATTTATTCTATTTATCCATAATTTTCACACCATGGTGACATATAACAACCCTTCTATTAATTCATACTTTTTCTGGATGTAAAAAAAAAGTATTTGCTTTCTTCTTTATAAATTTGCTGAACAAATGCCTTCCATTAAATTCATTAATATCTACAGCTGGTGGCTCACAACTTATTAAATATTTGGTCTTCATTCATAACTCATGAACTTGACCCCTAAAACTCTTGGTTAGCTCAACTCTGGGCTTCTTCTGTTTGTAAAATGAAGGGAAATTCAGAACTGCAACTGCTTCTTACACCCTGGGACTTCTCCATTGTGTTCTGCAATTCTTCCATAGACTGGCTTATCTAGTTTTACTTTGGGGATGAAAAGTGCCTTTAAGTTATAGTCAATTTATAGAAGCTGTGTACAGTTTTCTGAGCAAGAGACAAACAGAGGTAGTTTGCCATTGCCTGGTTCTGCATAGCAACCTTGGACTTTGTTGATGGCCTCCCATCCAAGTACTAACCTTGCTAAGCTTCTAAGATCTGACAAAATTAAGCTAGCTTGGGCCATCAAGATCAGGACACTTTTACTGTACCTGCTTTCAAACTGCTTATTAAGAATGTGACTAACTGCACAACTAGTGCTTGAACAGGTTGTATCTGCTGTGCTTGTTCTACTTGTCACATTTCTCTCCCTTTAGTTAAGCATGAGCATCATGAAGAACTACTAAACTGATTTTTGTTCAGAGCTATGTGGAATGCACTATTGTATAGAATCTATCTGCATATTCTGGAATCAACCCTATTGAAGAATAATACTTTCAACTGTACCCCTAAAGCAGCCTGGGTTCAAGAGGCATGTTCTTTGGGTTACCTCTCTCATAAGCCTTAGGATGCCTAAGGATCAGCTGTTTAGTGGCTTTTTAAATACCTCTTCCCCCCAGACACTTCCCAAGCAATGGAGAACCACCAAACAGATATTTAATACCTCTTAAATGCCTCTTTTCCCCAGACCCATCCCAGCCAGCAGGGAGCTACTAATCTAACAAATCTAAACTCTTCCTCCTGGCACCACTTTCTCAGAGCCCTGATCTATGCCTGTCTAGTTGACCCTGTGAATAGAACCAGCAGCACTTCTGATAATGCTGCCTTTGAGTTTCCAGCCTTTAATTTTCTGCCTAGTAACCTAATTTTTTCTCCAGGACCACAATTTTCCAATGTCATTGGTGCCAACATGCACCATGAATGCAGACTCCTCCCCAGCACTATCTATCAACCTAACTAGGCAGAGCATATCTGTCCACTGCCCAAGAAAAGGATCACAAACTTCTTCCTCAAACTGGCAACCTCTGTCCTCAAGACACTCACTCTCCACAACAGTAGGAGTGAAGCTGTTCTAATAAGTTCTTGAGGAAATCTTCCCCTAATCACTGTCTCAATTTCTCCAGGTTGGCCACCCTAGCCTCAAAAGAATGAACCTGCTCTGTTCCCTGAAAGCCACAAGCTTAATGCAGCAAGCAACAAGCCATGATTTCTACTCAGTGAGTGGAATCACATATGTACCCACTGTTGGCTTTCCACTTTTGTAGCTCTTTGACTCTCACCCTTTACCTCATGCCAAACGTTTGTACCTCTGCCTAGTAGGAGCCTTACAGCCCCTGCCTTGCAACAGTAACAGCAAAGGCCTGCAATCAGTCCCAGGCATGCAGACATTGTTAAATGAGCAGTAGACCAAACAGACACCATGAAAACTCTGCACCCAGCTGCTCATACAAGCAACAAACATGAGGTGACCCAGGAGTGCATTACAAACCATACATTTAAGTGGATAACCATGTTGGTCTGAAGTAGCACAACAAAATTTGAGTCCAATGGCACCTTTAAGACCAACAAATATTTATTCAAGGTGTGAGCTTTTGTGTGCATGCAGACTTATTACTGATGGCCAAGGCATGGTACAAATTCTAAAATATGTGCAAATTCCCCCCATTAAATATCTGCTGCTGGAAGCATGAAAATTAAATTTCTGCAGTGGAAACATACAATATTCCCCTGTCCTCTGTTAGGAATTATGACAATGGTGTCCTGGCAGGAGTAAAAAAATATTCAGTGGCACATTGCCCTGGATGCACATAATTAAAAAAAAAAAGGGTGTGTGTGATTAGACAATGAACTGCGCCCCTTCCGGAGTTGAATACATAAGCCGAATGCAGAACTTGCATGCCGTAAGTTCGATTAGGCTTATGCCGAGTAGAAACCTGAGGCAAAAAACCTTACCGCAGAATGACTAATGCCAAATTGAAATTAAAAAAAAAGAATTCAACGCACTGAAATAATAAGGTTAGTCAGTACTGTGGAAATGGTCTCAGACAAAAGCATCACTCTCCAAAAGGCTAAAAGCATACTCCCCCTCAAACTGTCCTCTCAAACAGCAAACTCAGTTAATGCTCCCCAGTAATTCAGTAGTTTAAGAGAGGCAAAAACCACAACAGCACTCAACATCCCATCAGCTGTCCCTGGGCTCTGTCTTCCAGCCCAGCTGGCTCAGTTCTGACCGGGTCAGGGCTCCAAGGTGGTCATGTTCCTAACAGAATAAAATCAGAGTCCAGTTGCACCTTTAAGACCAACAAAGATTTATTCAAGGCGTGAGCTTTCGAGTGCAAGCACTCTTCATCAGACTATGAACTGAGCATCATAACAGTAGGAATATATAAGTAAAAGTTAAACCTGTTACATTAGTAATATATAAGCAAACTTTTGCATATATATTTCTACTGTTATGATGCTCAGTTCATAGTCTGACGAAAAGTGCTTGCACCCAAAAGCTCACACCTTGAATAAATCTTTGTTGGTCTTAAAGGTGTGACTGGACTCTGATTTTTATTGTGCTACTTCAGAGCAACACGGCTACTCATTTGAAAATGTTCCTAACAGGTCAGGGTGATCATTGGTTGCAACATTTTGCAGATTCTCTGTTTTAAGTGGCTTGTGGAAATTAATTTGATACTATGGTATTTTTGCTATACTGAGGCTGATAAAATGGGTTGCAAAATTTCTATTTATTTGTTTCTTTATATCTTACATTTAAAAATGGTATGGTGAAGAGCATTATTGTTTTATGCTTACTTTCAATTTACATTGTTTTGGTGAATTTTGATATGAATTGCCCTGAACTTAGGATCACTAGTATATTTATATTTAGATAATTATGAAAAGATATATATTGTATTGTGAACTCCCATTTTCCTAGGGATATTCAATCCCTTTCATGCTTTCTGTAGATGAAAAGAAATATGACCAGGTTACACAAGAGATCACAGTCTCTTTTGGAGTTTTTTTTTTAACATTCTGTATTGTATATCTTTTCACAACCAATAACAACATAAAAACTTAGCATTAATGTGAAAAATATTATGTGGTTGACACTTGCACTCCATAAAGTAATTGAGAAATAATATTGTTCAGGATTTCAATTAGAGGTGGTGAACATGCTTAGCTAAAGTAAAAAAGCAGCACAAACATCTGGCCATACTCTCAAAATGAAGTTAAGTATACCTTTATTTGACAGGAGAGGAGAGGTTTAGATCCAGATCAAGTTTAAGGCTACATTTTGGGTTTGGAGCAAATCATATTTGTTTTCCAAGCTCAGATTTTATGAGTGAAATTTCAGAAACAGCCTTGCACTGAAGAAAACTTGCAACTTTATTTGCTCATCTATAATCTATTTTAACTTGGAAACCCATTGGCTTAATTTTGGTAGGATGAAATTGAAAAATTAGATTCCCTTCCATTTTAAATCCCTGACAGAATGAAAATAATATAATAGGAATTGAAAGCAAAAATTTATGCTTCACATTCCACACTTAATGGAACACCAGTGGTCAAGACATCAGCACAATAAATGTTTGAAAGTAGAAGAGGAAAACAAGCTGACAGGACAATAAGAATATTATGTATAGCATTTCTCGAAATAAAATGAAAACATGATATGAAAGATTTCAGCTATTTTCCAGTGAACTTTTCATGGTGCTGAAAACCCTGTATCCAATGGAGTTCCTCAGAAACCCTGGCACATTTATAAAATTTCTGTATCATCCGAGGTTAAGGAAAATCACTTATTAATGTGTTATTTTGCTCACCTATTTGTTAATAGCTACTTTTGGTAGTTTAGGGTTTGTTATTTATATATAGTGAAATATTTTATATCTAGAGTCCTGCAAGCATTTTGCACATGTTGGATAATGAACTCTCAATGCACTTTAGAAATAGACTTTCCTATTCTGTCCAGGAAAATCCAGCTGCAAAAGTACATTATTCAATGTGTGTGGAATGGGCCTGGTTTATGAGCCAGAAACAAAATGACTGTGATCAGGTATCATACATTTTGGTTAGATCAACAGTTTTTTGTGTCATGAATTCTTCAATGTTAACTTCCTATGGAAGGGGCAGGGGAAAAGAGCAGCAAATCACAAACCATCCATCATTTGCTTGTGACATTTGAATTAGTGTTTATTTATTTAGAAAAGGTACATCCTGTTACTCTATAGACTTGTTGCTGGTGATGCCAGCTAAAACAATAGCACCAAGCAAGGATACAAAAATATGTGATTAAAAATAAGCCAGGCTATAAAAACAGCATGAAACAAACATTAAGCATCCTAAAATGATACTAACAAAAGAGTCCTCAGGCTAGAAGCAGACCATAAAAAGCTAAGATGAAGCTCTTCCGTTAAAAGCTTGGGTATAAAGAAATGGGCATTCTGGAGCTGAATACAAAGTCAGGATCCAGATAGCACAAAGGTAGAGGATATTCCAAAGGTAGTTACCATTGAAAAATCCTTGTTTCTGGTCATCAGCAACTTCACCTATGCAGGCAGGAAGTCAAAGAGCATGGCTTCAGAAGAGAAAATTAACTTGTAGGATGGAAAATATGGGAAAAGATGGTCCTTCCAGAACCTATTAAGTAATATTATATTATAAATTGCTGCAGTGAGCTCAGGAGAAACTATGCAAACTAACTATATAAAACATCAGCAACAAATACCTACATCTGTTTATCTTTGCGTTGAACACTTACATTACCTCAAGTTATATACAACCCACCAATGGGAAGTCCTGTTATCAGCAGAATAGGGCAGACTTAAAAAGGCTTTGACTGTTGCAAGACACCATGTTAAAGTGATGGTGATTTTCTTTTTCAGATTTTCTATGCAATGGGAGAAATAAGGGGTGTGAAATCTATGTGCATGTAGAACTTACACATCTTTTTCTTAGGAAATGTATGAATATATATACTGCAATCCTAGGCAGAGCTATTCCAGTCTAAACCCACTGAAATGAATGAGCTGGGATTGGAGTAACTGCCTAGGATCCCACTGAATTATAGTTAAAGCACAATGAGTTCATTGCACTTCTGGGGCTATTATAAATGTGCAGGGTTTCACAGAAGTCAATACACTGATCCTTTTAAATCAACATTTTTTTAAAAAATGGTCATGTTTATGCATGTGCTCTGATACTGCATTGGGTTTTTCTGCATATGATTATGCATTTGAAAGACTTAAATGGCAAAACATTAAGTAGGGGCACTTCCACCATTGTACTAGATGCTCTTTGGCAGGCCATAGTCAGCTCCAGTGTCACCTGACTGCCACTTTGGCACATGTTGCTGGCAGGATCTCATGAGAATTGTAGTTCATGAACATGGGGACATCCACAAGAAATTTCTGTGGGGTCACACAGCTTTTTGAAAACAACACAATCTGTCCCCCTCAGATGTATGTTGTTCCTCACAGAGAGTGGATTGAAACACCTCTGAGGGAATGAATAAATTAATTTCTGCTGGTGTAATGTTGCCATAGCAGAGTTGGGTCTGTATCAAACAAAGGGTGCCTCAAGCTCCAATTGCTAGATGTGGAACCAAGGGCTATCCTTTTACCCATTGGCATATGGTGGCACAGGTGAGTAAACCATAAACACACTAATGTTTATGCATGCAAAAACAAGTGTCTTTGGCATTGTCATAAAAGAAAAGTCATTGTAAGCAAGCTTTAAATATTATGCAATGAGAGGAGAGTGCCATGAAGAATCAAACATACTATGGTAAGTTGTCTATGGTGAAACCAGCACCACATGCAGAATAAAAAAAGATGTCTTTTTTTTTTAAGACTTCTTGCAAAGTTTTGTGCTGTGAATAACAACCCCTGGTGTCACAGTTTGTTGCAACTTCTGAAGCTGCCCCAAGAGATCAGAACCGATCTATGTGTTTTTTAACTTGAAATATAAAGTCAACTACATTAAAAAGATGCAGCTGGTAAAACAGAGGGAGGCATAAGATAAACACAATAAAGCCCCTAAAAGAATTTCTAGAACAAAAGTTTGTACAGGGTTTTTAAAAGCAAGGAATGAGAATCTCATACAGACCTCTGGAGGTAGATGAGTTCTAATTTAAGGCTGCTCTGCCAGGAAAGGCCCAGATTTTTCCCCAGTCAAAGCCAGAAAGAGCAACTGGTGTCTAAGCACTACAGTAGATTCTGCCTAATGTTACCCAAGGCATTCTAATGTCCCTAATATTTAGATGTTACAAATGGTGACCCACACCAAAATGTTATGTATAGTGTTATACTTTTTTTTTGTTTCAGTTATACTTGTTTTTTTTTTAATATTACAGTTTATGATTTGAAGAAATGCTGGAAATGGTTGAGTGGGAAAGAATCCCCTCCACACACATAGTACCTCCACTGATATTCTCCCCAGTTTTGGAGGTCAGAAGCTGACAGGAAACTATTTTTTTTAAATAGCTGAGCTAGGAGATGCAGAAGTTGGGGTAAGAAGAACCTTCTCTCCCACTTGCAATACTCTAGGTGTCAGTTTACCTGCCCTTTTTTCAGGGCTTTTTTGCACGCCATAAATTTAGCATCTGAAGACTTTATATTCCAGGTGCTCTGCATGACATCACCAACTTCCCGCATCCGGCCAGCAAACTACTTGCTATATCCACCATTTTAAAGTGTGAGCTGGTGAATCCCCAAAAGTGGATTCACCAACCTAAAAAACACTATCCCCTAGCAGACAACCAGCAGGCCACCAGCCACAGAAATGTATGGAGGTGAAGATGTGCTACCTCGACCTCCAATGTCCTGCCCTTGCACTTACCTCCCTCTCCCTTCTTACAGGAGACAGGAAGTGCTTTCTAAAATTGGAGAATAGCCTGGAGCAACGAATAGGCAGACAAGCATGCAGGGTATGCCAGAAATAAAAGTATTTTTTCCCAAAATACTTTTAACACAAAACATGCCTCTCTTAAAGTCCCCCCCTCAAAAAAAAATCAGGAATGAGATTAATATTTCAAAGTATCTAAAGACTTGTGATTCCATAAGTGGTGGCATTCAAAAAGCACTATGCAACTATGCATAGGTGTTTAATTGGAGTAGTATTAATTTAAAAAAATTAGTCGGTATTGCAGGACCTTTAAAACATGGAAAAAGGGGATTGGCTGCCTGGCTTGATTGACGGACAGAAGAGAGTCACATATAAAGTGTGTTGCTTTCTTCCACCATTTCCAGCAGCACTTCTGGAGGGTGAGAAGCGCAAAAAGGCAGCAGACTAGAGCGATACAGCATAAAGGTGAGGAGTGCCTGGGAGGTGCAATAATGTTTAGTGCTATGTCATTCAGCTTGGCGTAACGCTATTTTTACTGATGTGCGGAAATGCCCTCAATTTTCCCCTTGTTCCTAATTGGATAGAGTTCAGGAGGAGAACTAGTCCTAGATATGATAAGTAGGAAGAAAACCCATCCCCTCCCCAGCACTGCTTTCTCCACACTTAGAAGCCAGCAGGAAAGTTTTAAAGGAAAGTTGAGCCAACAACTATAGATATTGATGGACACAAACCTAATAATTCTGATTCAATTTGGGGTGGCCCCAGAACTGAGTCCAAATGAAACCAAGCCAGAGTTTCTCTGAATCAAACTAGCCAGTTATGACCCTGTGACCAGGAGAAAGGTCTGTGTGTGTGGGGGGGGGGATCACATGGGAAGGGTTAAATGGCTGACAGTCATTAGAGTTAGGGTTCCACCCACTTCAAAGTGGAGGGGAGAGTGGAATGGATGTGTTTAATAGCTTGCAGCCATTTCAGCCTAACAGCAGGGTGAATGCAGCAGGGTGAGTGGCTGCTAGCCATTTCACTGGTCCGTTTTGCTTTCCCCATTTGGAAACGGGAGGGGGGGGGAGTGAAACTAACTGATTAAATCATTAAATGATTTGCAGCCATTTAAATCTAATAGCTGGCAGGTGGATTTGAAGGAGTCTTCCCCAAGCATCATTTCAGTGGCTAACAATTGAGCCAATCTTGTGCTAAATTTTGGCTCATCAACCAGTTCAGGCCCATCCATAATTACAAAGCCTTGTTAGTGGGAAGTTAAGTTTCTTCTCACTTCAGCTTCTCCTGCCAGCTTCTAAACAGCCAGGCTGTGGACTGAATAGATGTCTGTGCAGGGGAGAGGATTCTACTTAGTAGTGGCTTCTTCAGTGCTGCTTTTTCTTTCCCTCTCCCCATCTGCCTCTGCTGCAGTGCTATATTTTAGGGCTTTTAGATCCTCACACATTTTTTTAGATGTTTAAGATTTTTCTGCAATCTTTGGAAGGCTCCTGAATGTGACTCAAAAAGTCTTTCTTCTCCCAATGTGGGCTTAATCAGTGGATTCCCAGATAGTGGGAACATTTGAGAATTAGATATATAGATATACAGATTTATAGTGTTAAATGCACTTCAGATATGACTGCAGTCATCCTTATATCTGTTCTATAAAGTAAGCCTACTCCCCCCCCCCACTGATATTACCACTGTGAGCCTATCTAAGGCCATAGACAAATTCATGCCAGAAGTGAAATAGGAACTAGAGATTTCATTGCTTACTATTTCTGTTGTTTGCCATTAGTCAGCATTATCTCGCTTAACAATTGGAAGCCAGATTCTAGCAATAATATTTTTATCAATTTTTTTCAAGATTATCTTTTTCCCTGCTTAATTATCAAATGATAATGGAGAACTTAAGTGGTGCTCAGATTGTATTTCCTTGAATCTTCTCTGAGACTGTGACAAAAACTGGTTGCAGACTATTTGTTAAAATGCTCTTTTCTGCAATTAGGGCTTTATCACAATGCTTAAGTACTAAAAGTGAATCTGTGTTTCAGTCAAGGACCTGATTCTCTGATTCTGTAAGAATAAGAGGAACAGGATATTCTTTGGTATTTTGCAAGACACTTTCCAGCCTTTGGAACGCCACAAAAATGAAAAGTAAATACTCCTGTACGTGACTGAGAAATTGTAGCAGTTTACATCATTACCTAAAGATCTTATTTATATAGACAACTCCAATATTGCCACTGCTGTTCTAAAACCAACTTATTTGCGTGATACAAAAGATGCAGAATATTACAGCAAATGAGGGAGGGAACACTGAAAGCATACAAGTGGGGTGAGCCAGGTACATGAAGAATTTTTGTGTATTCATTCATTAGTTTACCTTGATACTGGAATGAAATTTAAATAAATATATAATGAGAACTAGTAATGCATACCTACTTCACCATAATAAATTTAGCAAGACATATAATCTTTTAGCTTCACTTAAAATATTTGAATGGCCTTTCTGTTGTTTGAGTGGTAAGGTTTTTGCAAATTAGAAATCACTGTGTTCTTTGCTGTTGTCTTGTTGTTGTTGTTGTTGTTGTTTTGGAGGGGGAGAAACCATTTTAAAAATACTCCAGATTTTTCTACAAACCAGGAGATTTGTTGCAACTGTCAATAGCTGAATGTGGATTTTTGTGTAGATTTTTGTTTGTAGATTTTTTTTGTCTGCTCTGGAGCAATATTCAGAATTAGATACAAAATATTATAATGATCTGAATAAAATATTCTAACATTTATGTACTAAGCATGTCATTGTAGTAGCAGTAGTAAGTTTATTACAGAATTACACCAGAGCAATAAAAATAAAATACAAAATATGCCTGTTTATACCAAAGTAATACAGGAGAAGTAGAATACAATGAATGCCTGGTATGTCTTTCCCCATTATACAAAGGGAAAATATAAGCATGTAATATATAATAAGCAATATATCTAGTTTTATTTCAGGATATTATATCCAGTTTGAGGATATTTTTCTATTTAGCGAGAAAAATAAAGTGTTCTGGTGCAAAAGGAACAAAAAGAGAGGCTGAATGTACATATATCGGATATCAGATTCTGTCATTATTGCATTGCATCACTATCAGTAGATTCTGTCATTTCCATCCACAATTAGTCTTTCCATTAGAGCTTCAACTAGAATATACTGGGATGTGCATATTGCAATCAATTGGTAGCAGATCAGAGGGTTATTTTGGCTGTAATCTGCTAATGCGCATATACCCACCTACCGGTATAATGCTGATTAGCTTGTATAAATTCATTTTTTGTCTTTCACGCACAGACATTGTTTGAGAACACAAGGATTATCCCAGACATTCCAAAGCCTTTCTAGCAAGTATTACACTTACTTTGCACTCAA
The DNA here is from genome assembly GCF_049243985.1 of Paroedura picta. Classification (NCBI taxonomy): domain Eukaryota; kingdom Metazoa; phylum Chordata; class Lepidosauria; order Squamata; family Gekkonidae; genus Paroedura; species Paroedura picta. Next base: position 38,865,307 of record NC_135378.1, read on the forward strand.
TCTGCATTGACCATGTCAACCGTGACATAGTACAGCTCATAATTTAACACTAGCACTTTTAACACATACATTGTACTTCAGCTCTTCCAGCTTTTCAGATGAGAAAAGCCCTAGTCCAATTACATTACAAAAGGGAGTTATTTAACTCACTGAATTTCCCTAATGACTCTCGGGAGCAATGATCATATGGCACTTGAAAATACACCAAGTTCTCCTGGCAATTTTAGTTGCATTAATATCCTCTCTCACATGCTGTCCTGAACTCCTGTGTGGTCTTGCTGTGGGAAATTAAAAAGTTGCCATGTTCCACCCCAGAGGTTCATGTTTTTCAGTGGTAATAATGAAATTTATTTATTTATACAATAATCTTTCTAAGTGTAAAATAATCTACAAACAATGCAAGTGTCATTCCCCCCCCCCATTTCATAGTTAGGAAAAAGTAACTGAGAAATATACAAGTGATTTCCCAAAATGAAAAAAAATATAATTGATAGAAAAAAGTAAAAATATTATGCTATAGTTTACAAATTATTTCAAACACATATTAGCACCAAATACTAGTTATGAATATTGGTAAATTAAAAAAAATAAACTAGTTATGAATATTGGTAAATTAAAATATTTAATATTATTGTAAATTCTCTATTTCTATGAGAATTTGCTGGTTTTTAATTTTAATGCTGTTCTTGGTTACTAAGTGTGTCTGTATCTGGCTTGGAGCTGTATTATTAGTGAGTGAGTATTACTCACCATTACTCATCAAAAGGACAGACAGGTGGGGGAAGTAGCCGTGGAACAGCTCTCTGTAAACATGTTCCCTCCCAAGGATTAGTGACCCTTTGCATTCATAACAAGCCACTCTTCTTCCTGCAGACATGCTGAGTAACCTGGCCCAACTTGTTGCAGTGGCCAAGCAATCACAGGGTGAACTATGAGACATGGGACAAGATAATTCCAAAATCCCTCCCTGGGACTACCATAAGGGAAGCACCCAAGCATTGCATCTGGAGATCCTGAGGCAGATGGTGGTAGAGTGCTAAATGTTGGCTAAAGCTAGGCTGACCAACATGGCAGTGCTACTCATGATCTCCTATTGGACCCATTCCAATAGGAACGTGGCAGCCTCAGGAAACTGGCCGCTTCCTAGGCCCAGCTCTACTCTATCTGAATCCATTCCCATTGTACTTACTTATCTGGAGTCTCCATCTGCCCACTAGCATTGAAGCCAGCCACACAGGCACTTGGAGACTCCTGGGTATGCAGCCAGAAATCCCCTGCAGGCACCAAAATCCATGTGGCAGATGGCTGAACTCCTGTTTCTTCCCACACACAAACACCACAGTACTGAGCAAGACCGGGCCTCATACCTTTTTAAAATTTGGACAATTCCTGAGATAAAATGGCTGCAGTGTCCATAGGTTGTCCCAGCAATAACGTGCCACCTAGTTGTGTCCTCAGGAGCATACAGAGCTCATAAACCAGAGTTTTAACTGTAGGGTATGTTCATATTTTAACTTACAATAAGTTACATAGCCCTTATTTCCAGACCTGTTTAAGAATATACATTATCTGAGATTGCTGATAAGGAGAAGTTGATCACCATAAACATATTAATATAGCTAACCTCCATAGATTGTTTCTATTGGGTTTCATGGAGACTTTAAACAGTGTAGGGGACAAGATGGTAACTAGTGTGTAGTTGTAATCATAATTGGGTTTAGGAATGCAAGACAGGTTTCCTAACCATTTCCTTCAAAAGAAACTTCGTCTTCTCCTGATAAATTAATTAGCTCACCAGTAATCCATGTAGCCCAAAAGTGATTGTCCACATTCCATTAAAACTAGTCAACATTCTCAGCCCCAATAAATGGAACTGATCTAAGCAGTCAGAATTCAACTGTCTTCTCAACTCTGACTTGCAGGATTCATTGAATCCATATCAGAGTGGCTATACAAATAACAAGTTGTTCGCATAACTATCCTATGCAGTCTGATAAAGTATTTTATTTATTTTGGTTCATTTTCCATTTCTGAATTACAACACAGTTCAATTATGAATGAAAGTAAGTTGATTATGAAAATTATGAAAAAAGTAAGTTGAACTCTAATGAATCCTAACTTAGGCCCATTATGCATGGCCGCCGAAACGGCGATTTCGGGTCACATGGAAAACGCGGAGCGGGAAGACGCAAAGCACACCGGTTATGCATGGGATGGGGCATGATGGCGGCAAAACCCAGAGTAACTGATTATGCATGCGGCGATCCAGGCGCCGCTTCTGGTTGCGTTTAGCTAACGCGGCTTTTTCGGCGGCATGCACCGAAGCTGCGGCCGGTTGCAGCCGGCTCCGTGCGTTATCGGTGATTTTAGTCGCTGCCATTCGACCCCGAATGTGCGTTATTCCCCCCGTGCATAATGGGTCTAAGAGAAGAAACCAATAATCCATTTTAAGAAAGTATTTGAACATGTTCTATATACCACTAATGTGACACATATAAAACTAATGTGTCACATTAGCATGCCAATTGTGTATTTGTTGCAAGCTGTTTTGAAATTTACCTACGTGAGCAATTAACTTTTTACTGTCGTTTAATTCTGCATTTTTGCCTTTGAAGCAGTTGAGCTTGTCAAATTCCAGTTCTTCTAATCAATTTTATACTATGGTTGCAGAATCTAGTGCTATAGAATGTCTTTTAAACCGAGTTCACCACATACATTCCTTTTTCATTGATTATTTGAGAAGAATTCTCACTAGCTTTAGACAACAGCCAATGCAGACTCTTTAAAGATCATATCCTGTATATGCAGAGTCAGGGGAGAAAAACATCTGTCTTCTAACCAAGAGTAGAAATATATATTCAAGAAGTCATTGTAAGGCAAAGCACCTCTGATTCCTCTCAAGGATTAACATGAACAGTAATGGGCTTACTCTATCTTGCAGGTGTTGTTAATTGGTTCTCTCTGCCTACATAGGCCTTATTGTCTTAATGGTCAGAGTTGGAAGTTTGACAATTAGTTTCTCATGACAAGATGGGAGGGAGAAATCAGGAATTATGAGGTAACTTTCTCGAGAGGTCCAGCAAGAATGTGTCCTGGATGGGTTTCATTAGTGCCTGATGCTGCTTGACCCAAAAACTATAATTGAGCTAAGAGATTGGAACAAAGCTACCTTAGATTCTGATGAACTAAATGTCTGGATAATGCACTTCCAATGTGCTTTCTCAGCTGAATTTTCTTGTGCAGGACAGGGTATTCTACCTCTTAAGTGCATTGAAAGTGCATTATGATTACATGCATAATGTGCCCAGGATATGTTCATATTCCAATAAATATCAATATAGAGAATGTATAAGTCATGGCCTTTGACTCTTGAACTTATGTGCCATCTAACACAAATCTTTGAAACATGATAGATAGTTAAGCTAGTTTTTTTGTTTTCTCCTTTTTGATTTTAGTATGTTGTGTTGCCCGTAGAATAAACATTTGTTCAGAAAGATATTAAATAAAACTTCATATATTTTTAAAAGGTTTGGCTACTTGGGAACATTAGCCCTGGGAACCCATGGGGTTCAGCCTTGGACTCCTTTGACAGTCACTTATGTCAGAACCACAGGAGGTAGCACTTCCAAGCAGGGCCTGAAATGAGGTGGTATATGTTTCGAATCTTTAAGCATTTTTACTTCCTGACCCGCTGACCTGATGCCATGCATAGACTATTCCTGCCTGAGGCAGGAGTAATCTGCCCTGGGGGTTAGGTCTGGATCTACTGTCAGATGTCACATGGCCTCCTCTGACAGTATTATTTTGCATCCATTTCAGGAACAATAGTCATAGGATTCAAATTTATCTCTCTTACACAGCTAAGTGAGAAGTATTTAATAATTTAATTTTGTAGAATTATATGATAAAGCCCATTAGCACATGAATGAGCACAATAAGCACAATCTGAATTTCTTAATGTGAAGGATTACTTACTATTTACTGTAAACCATTAAGTCAGAGTGAGGTTTTGTGGTCGGCCTAGAAGATGAGAAACAAAGAAAAGGACCCGTTATTGTAAGAGAGTCGCACACACTAAATAAGCACCTATTCCATAATTTATAATGAGACAAACAAGCTACTAAAACACCATGGCACTTGTGAAACATGGGTCCTTTTTGTGCTTTCAACAAGTTCTTTTTTTATATAGCCAGTTTCACTTATGTGTTCCATGAATATGACATATAACAATTAATATGTTTGTTGAGAATCAATGGAATGAAATGAAGTTCCAAGCAACTATAAAGTACTTGAAAACAGAAAAGCATGAAATGAGAGGGGAGAAAAGAGAACCGGAATTCTTTATTTTCTTTTTGCACAAGTTTTTCAGCATATTTTTAAAAGATAGGAACTATAGCCTCCTGGCAATCACTAATGTATTGTTTGTATTCTGTGTCGAGATTATACACCAGAGTACTACACTGAAGTTGCCTATGCTATTTTGACACTGCAACCAGATGCTCCAATTTTGCTTGAATGACTCCGAGCCAGAATGCCTTACAGCGGCACTGAAAAGGGGGAGGGTTCCATGAACAATTAAAGCACTCTAGTGTCAAAAGGAGTGTTTCAAACACCTAGTTATGGTACTGGAATGGCTCATGTGGCCTTTCTATGACACTCGAGAAGTTAAGATTTAATGAAAGAGACAGGTAGTTCGCCTGACACAGGAGTTGCTCCTGTTTCACAGCTACTAAGTGAAATGTGGAAATGTAACTAACATGCAACATAAACCAGTTGCACTCTCATAGTTCTGTTGCCCCTACATACATAATGCATGAATTGATCTGTTTTTATAAAATGATCTGTGACTATAAAGTTGACAGTGATACATTTAGCACTGTTGGTCTATGAAACAACATTTGCTCTATGGAATGGCTTCTGTGGTGTATTCCTTTATTCAACTTTCATCTGAGAAAAATAATTACAATTAATATAAATAATATATAATTATTGATGTCAGGAAAGTTAAAACAAAATTGTTCTGATCTGAGATCATAAATAGATCCCAGATTAAATGTGACTTGTTTTTCTTGCTGTATTAAATTCACTACTTCTTCTTGTATATAGTACAAAACATCAATAAAAATGAATAAATAGCATCCATCCGTGAGTAGCTGGATTTTTTTGAAAGATAAGCACTATGTATGTATGTATGTATGTATGTATGTATGTATGTATGTATGTATGTATGTATGTAATTTGTAAGCCAGATGTTGCAAAGGCCCAAGACATATAACAATGAATAATATTTTTAAATGTTAATATTAAATTAATGAACACAAACAGTTAAAACCAATTAATTACTTTTCATTTCATTTGTTTACGAAAATTATATCCTGCCTTTCTGCCTTCACAAGGACCACCAAGTTGGCTAACAAATTCAAGCACAGACAATAAAATCACATTTTAAAAACTAACTAAAACAATTAATTAAAAACAGTTAAAACAGTAGAACAAGACATCCCTTTGTGCAAATGAAAGCAGCATGGTTCAAAGGTCTAAATGCCTACCCAGAATAACATTCTAATTTTATTCTTTTTATGATGAATTTATCTTGCCTTTACCCAGTCTTTATTTTATCAGACATGCAGACATTCTTATCAGATATGCATGGATGTTGAAACAAGAGGTTGGAAATGTCAAGGCATGGTGTGGGGAACACCAGGTTAATCCTCCCCAAAGTGATTCCTGTCCTGATAATGAGGTTATTAAAAGAGAATAAGTAGGGACCATAGTGACTTATTTATTCTGTGGCTTCTATACTGTTCCTTGGGGTAGTGAACAACACATTTGGTAATCAATCAATATAAAGCACATAAATATGAGAAGCATTCATAAAACATTAAAATCATCATCATAACCTATAAAATTGTGACCCTGCACCTCGACAACATGATGAAGGTTCCAAGCCTCCAATGGTGGAATATCCCCCACTGAGGGCCAATTGCTGCTCTTGCTCAAGATTTTGCACCCCCCTTCCCTTCAACCCTGATGTGAAGGAAGCCTCTAATAGTCACTTATAGAGGAAACGGATGTTTGTGAAATGATGTGAATGGATGTGATGCCTCAGAGTTCACTGTCTGTCTTGCTCTGTGTGTGTCACGCTGAGGGGCAGCCATCATGGCTGCTCTTCAAAGAACAATGCTAGGGTGTTTGTCACCATGTGCCTTTTGAAGGGGTGTGTATGAGGAGGGAGAGCTTTCCCCTTCAGCCTAACTGCCTGGAGGTGAGCTATACTTCTGGGGGATCCTCAGATCCCACCTGGAAGCTGGCATCACTAAACCTCAGTGGGGTACAATGCTAGCATGTCCCCCCTTCAAAGCAGTCATTTGCCTGGGGAGCTGATCTTTTTAGTCTGTAAATGAGCAATAATTCCAGAAGATCTCCATGCCCCACATGGAGGCTAGCTACCCCTGGAAATATCCCTTAAGGTTTGAAAGCGGGAAAGTGTATAATGCCTCCTCAGCCACCTAAACAGCCAACCACATAATGTTCCCTGGCCTATTTCAGGTCAAGTAAACATTGCAGAGATGAGGTAAGTTTGCCAGATTGGTGTAGGTTCATGTTCTGGTATTCCACACTTCCTCAGTGTGTTTGAACCTGACTTGGGTCAGGACTGTTGTGCACAGGCAGACTTCCTCTTATGGTCCCCAGTTCCCAAGCTCCATCTTGTAGGCCCTGCAGAACCCTCTGAGTTCCATCAGGGACCTGATTTCCCCAGGGAACTCATTCTACCAAGCATAAGCCAGGGCTGAAAAGACCCAAGTGAATTTCCCTGGGACCAGGGACCACCAACTAATTTGCTCTCTGAGACCAATTCCACATTGGTGGTGCTGCTCCAGGCCACTGCCAGTTTGTTGTGTAGGAGCAGCATGCTCCACTATTCGCTGTGTCCTCATGGGGAACTGTTTGCAGTGACCATCCCCCCCCAGATTTCTGCATCCCCACAATGCAGAAGGGGCAAAAAAGTTTCACTGCTTGAGTAGGGCAGGGGGTTATTTGCATGAAGGTGGGATTGTGTGATAACACAATTTCATCTTCGTGCATATTTTTTAAATATGCCATCAGGGCATTTTCTTTTCCCTATAGGACTCTATATGAGTGGGAGGCCTACACCTGGATCGGCCCTGCAGCAGATTGGGGAATGCGGAAATATCATTGTTCCATTGCTGCAGGGCAAGAGAGTGCCTATAGCATGCCAGGCCCAGGACAGCACCAACATCATATGAAAACAGGGATTAGCCCCACTGTTATATGAGTGCTGGCTCAGTCTTTTCCACCCATGCAGAATGGGTGTGATGAATGTATTGAGATAGACAAACAAGGCCCAGTCTGTGTAACACCTTCAAAGTTAAGACTGAAACCTTGAACATAATCTAGAATTCAATCGGGAACCAGAGCAACTGCTGGAGGGCCAGATGAATATTAGCCCTCCAAGGTGTTCAAGTGAGAACTGCTGCATTTTGGACCTACTGCAATTTCTAGAGCAGGGACTAGGGAAGGCCTGCATAGAGTTGCAATAATCAACTCTGGAGGAATTGTTGCATAGATCACAGTGCCCAGGTGCTCTAGGGCCAGATAGGGCTCAAGTAGTTTAGAATGGCAAAAATGAAAAAAAAAATGCTAGCTGAGCAACTCTTGTAATCTGAACCATCTGAGGGGGAGGCGCCTCATTCCCTTCCTCACTGTTTCCATTTCTGAAATGTCCCAATAACCTCTCCCCTTTTCACAGCCAGCCAACCTTTTCTACCTCACTAGCTTCATCTTTCTCAGCTTCCCTCTCTCTGAATGCTTTTCTCTGGGAATATCCTTCATGGTTCTGCTGCTATCATCAACAACTTCTGCAAAACTCATCCCTGAACATCTGCTGCCCAAGGAGCTCCTTCTCTGCTTCTGTATCAATGTAACAACAGCCATAATCGCAACACATCTCAGTGTGGCCAAGGCTGTAGCTCTAAATGCTATATTTGAATGCTACAGTGCTCAACTTTAGAATGTGAAAAAACTTTTAAAAAGGAAGATTGTGCAGTGCAAAAGGACAGGGGAAACTGTGGCACTATTGGAAGCACTGCAGACATTTTAAACATATTAAACAGTACATTACAGCAATTCAGAACTGCAATGAAGAGGTGAAAATGGACAAAAGCAGTTCAGCTCAAGAACGGCGTGACCAGACTATTTTAATAGGACACAAGTGGCCATGTATATAAAGGTAAATAAAATCCCTTAGTAGTCAGTTACTAAAACAGTTGTGTCTGAAATGAAGGCAAAAATCTGCTAGGTACCAAGATTTATTACAAAGACTGTCTGAAAGAGACCAAAGATTTTGTTCTCAGGGGCCAATGATTTTGTTCTCCTAAATTTTGTGGATTAGCGGCTGAAAGTCACAATTAATACAATTATGTCAACTTAAAATTGATTTAAAACACTTAGGGGCTTTTTGCACGCCTTCAAAATAGCACAATGGTTGTCAATTGAAAACGCTACTGATTTGCTGTTTTGCACAACGTCGTTGACAATCTGCCACACACCTGAAACCAATCTGCAAAAAGCGCTTCCTTGTAGCGCTTTCAGGGAAATCTCCAAAAGTGGATTCACCCTCCGGAAAGCGATACAGTCCTGCAACCAATCTGCAACACTAGCGAAAAAGACCTGTGCGTTAACATTGTTGCGGTTTCTACAAAGTCCCTCCCCCTGGCTCTCTCCTCTGATCTTCCGGCGAAGCGATCGCCATTTTTTTTTCTCCGAGCGAGCGGGGATAAACGCACCAGCGAGCCTCTTTCTGTTTAGAGGCTTCCCTGGCTTCAGTCCCTCCCCTTTAGTCACTAAGCACAAAACAGAGAAAAGCAGGTTTGCTGAAGTATTTTCCCTTTATTTTTTTACACATTCGTTCAGCCGAAAATCGGGCCCATGAGAGGGGGGGGGGGTTCACTCGGAGGAAGCGTGGCAACGATCAAACGACAGCTCAAACACACCAGGCAGCTGGATGGGTCTCTCCGTTGCAACGAATCTACCCAGATTCGTTGCTATGGGTCTGTTTTTTTTTTTTTTTAAACCTTTCTTAAAGGGAAAGGGGCTGTTTGGGAGCATGCTAACAGCTGCCCATTGGCTGCTTGACGGCCAGGGGCGGGATGAGCTTGGCAATAGCGCTTCCTTTCTAGCGATTTTTGCCGAGACCGGAAGCCTGTGGGAAACGCTACAAAACGCAACTAGATTCCACCACAAAGGCAGGTATGCATAACGACGAATTCCACTACTTTAAATGGCGATTTTTCATTCAGTGACCAATTTGCAACAAAGATCCCGGTGCGTAAAGCCCCTTAATAACAAGCATCACTACCTTATAAAAGCAAGAAAATTTTAACTACACCTGTTAGTCCTATGTACTCCACAAGAGAACTTGCAAGTATTTCCCAGTACTATCAAATTTATCTCAAAGATTGTAAAATATTCTTATTTAAATAATTGTTGCATGGATAAGTGTACTCTCATTATAAACAGGCATTATGATGAATTGGTAACTTGCATCTCAACTTGCCATAAGTAGTTAAGTGTAGTGGATAAGATCAGTGGCCTCTAATCTGGAGAACAGGGCTTGATTCCTCACTCCTCCATATGCAGCCAGCTGGGTGACATTGGGCCAGTCACAATTCCCTTAAAGGTCTCTCAGCCTCACCTATACCACAGGGAGAGGAAGGGCAGGTGATTGTAATCTGCCTTGAGACACTTTGGGTAGTAAAATGCGGGATACAAAAACAGCTCTTCTTCATATTTAGATAGGAATTTTGTAATATTTTTCAAATAATCTCCCCCATGTCCTGATTGGCTCAAGTGGAGACTTCTTTTTCCTTTGAGCACACTTCCTCCCCACTTGCCTCCTGAAAAACATAGTCAATTAGACTCTCCTCCCTCTCGTTACAAAGTTGTTTCAATTCTTAATAATAGGTATTACATAGATTTTCTTTAACTCAGTCTTTCATAATTCTGTGCTTGGACAGCTACAGACTTAGGTAAAAAGTTGTGGTGTTATTTAAGCAGCATTAGTTTAAACCAATGCAAACATACACAATTATTTGTGAATAAAATTTGATATATGTTCATAATATTCAAATTAACACCTCCTGAAGTAACACCTGGAAGTTATTTAGTTATTTAGAAAAGGTTATATCAGATCACACCATTTTCCTACTGACACAAAGTAATATAGTTCCTCAATATCCCAAAAAGTGTATCTAAATAGTCGCATAAAACAAGGCAAGAATTTAAAAGTGCTTCTAGATGAACAATAATCCAATTGATCAACAAAAAGTACTGTAATAATCTAATTTGAAAGCCAGCTGTTTGATTGTGAAGCTGGTAAGTCCCTGTGTATAGAACAGAATATTTCTGAGCAGTCCTGTTTTATATAACTTAGAAGATACATTGTGTTGTCTAAGCCAACAGAACTCTTTGGATAAAAAAATCTGACATTGTTTTTGTGGAGCTTAATAAAGGCTTCATAATAGAAGAAGAAGAAGAGTTGGTTCTTATATGCCACTTTTCTCTACCCAAACGAGTCTCAAAGTGGCTTACAATCACCTTCCCTTTCCTCTCCCCATGACAGACACCCTGTAAGGGAGGTGAGGCTGAGAGAGCTCTGAGTGAGCACAGTGTTTTGGAACAAGTAGAACATGAAACAAAAGGCCATTAGTAGCTGGGTTTAATTTTAGCTATACAGTAGTAAAGGCCATATATTTTTAAAAATAAAAACCTATTTCATGTTATATTTTCCAAACAATAATGTCATTGATATTTCATTATGTGCTGAAAACTTCAATTCTACTTTTAGTGAATATTTGATGACAAAATGACATTGACCAATTTGGACTGTTGGTGAGAACCTCAACAGAACAATGGAACCATTTGAGTTTTCCATGAAGTGAACTTTCCCCTATTGCTAAGTACATCTTGAAAGTATCCTGAATTCTGCACTTCAATTCACTGGCTGTCAGTTACTATGATAGGGAATGCTAGAACACAGCAACACCATATTTTGTATCATTAGAGGAAGAGAATAAAATGTGGAGTTGCTATTTTTAGTAGCAATTTCACATCCTCTAGTAAGAAAGCATGTTTAGGATCATAGTTGTGAACTATGACTTGTACAGCTGTGAACTGTAAGCATATTGACACATACATAATATCCAATAAATCCAATTTGCTTATTAATAAACAATATTCTGGTTGCAATTTTAGTTCATGATTTTTCAGTCAGTCTGAACAATATATATTCAACTAGTAAAAAAAGCCCATTGTATAAAGAAGACAATGGGCTCTAGCACAGTGGTCCCCAACCTGCGGGCCGCGGCTCCCTCTCCCCGCTGCCCCCCCGCAGTAAAAAACTTCCCAGGCCGCAAGTTTGCGGCCCGGGAAGCTTCTTACTGCGGGAGGCGGGGAGAGGGAATCAGGGCCGGGCCGCGCCCGCGCGGCCCGATCCGCGAGCGTGGCTCGCGGGTGCGGCCTGATCCGCGGGCGTGGCTCGCGGGCGCGGCCCGATCCGCGGGCGTGGCTCGCGGGCGCGGCCCGATCCGCGGGCGTGGCTCGCGGGCGCGGCCCGATCCGCGGGCGTGGCTCGCGGGCGCGGCCCGATGCGTGGCGCAGGCGAGGGACTGAAGCTACCTGTAAGAGGAGGCTGGCGGCGCCTCCGCAGCTCTTCACGGGTGCTCCTCGGCGGCTGCTGACGCGGCTCGTAGGGGCTTTTTGGCTGTTTTTTTTTTCTCTCCGTGGCTACTCAGAGGTTTCTTTTGTTCTGCAAGCAGGAGGGCAAGGAGGGCCCGGAAGGTGAGCTGTGCGCACGCGTTGGAGGAGGGGCGCTCCTCGGCGGCTTCTGTTGCGGCTCGTAGGGGCTTTTTGGCTGTTTTTTTTTCTCTCCGTGGCTACTCAGAGGTTTCTTTTCTTCTTCAGCCAGGAGGGCAGGGAGGCCCCGGAAGGTGAGCTGTGCACACGGGTCGGAGGAGGGGCGCTCCTCGGCGGCTTCTGTCGCAGCTCGTAGGGGCTTTTTGGCTGGTTTTCTTTTTTCTTTCAGTTGCTCTTCGTAGGTTTGTGTTGTAGGGAGCCCGTGGGCTCCCTTGCGGGCGGCAACAAAAAAGCAACTGCGAGCCGCGCTGCACGCGGCTCGCAGTTGCTCGGGGCTGGGAATCGGAGGGAGCAATCGGCAGGCGCTGCGCGCCTGCCGATTGCTCCCTCCGATTGTCTGTCCAGAGGAAGGGTCCAATCCGGACCCTTCCTCATCACGGACACATCCCGCCTCAGAACGCCTTACCGTTTTATTTAGTCCGTGGCGCCCATGGCGCCACGGGCGGTGTTAAGACTAGGAAACATCCTGTAGAAAACCTGTTAGGAATAAATACAGTATTTGCTGGCGTATACAACTACTTCCCCCCCCTGAAAAACATGCCTCCAAGTGGGGGGTCATCCTATATGCCAGGTGCACTTCAGTTGGGATAGACATAGCTGCCCATAGTGGCCTCCTGATGCCCACCCACCTCATTCTACATACCATCCAGTATCACGCGGTATCCAGCGTGGCCGCAGCAGGTCATCAGCGTGGCTGCGGCAAGCATCAGCAGCGAGATAGGGGTATCAGCCTTTTCGGTGTGACCAGCCTGTTCTACTCAGCGGGAAGCAGCGGTGCTCCGGCCCGGCCCTTGTTTACGCAGAGCTCGCACATGCGCGCTTGCGCACTAGTGCCAGTCACAGGGAGATGCAGGGGCAGGCCAGAGGTGCTATGGTCGCGCTGCAGCCATACAATGATGACAATGACAGGTACTGTAATGTAATGTAACAAACTCTATATTTTGAGTGGAATTGTTGGGGGGTCGTCTTATACACTGGCAAATACGGTGCTTTGAAAATGTCTTGATATGTCACCAACAATTTAAAAAAAACAGAAACCCTGCTATATCTAACCCTGTTGTATAATATTACATTTCCTATAAGTCATCTCACATAATGAGTTTTCACTGAAACATGGAACTTACTGTATGGGGGGGATTAAGTTTGCAGTCTAGAATTGGATTTTTTAAAATAGCATAATACTTCTCCATACATACTTGTGGTTCTTCATGAACATCTTAAGCCACTTCACTGTAACTATCTATTCCAAAGATGTTCTGAAGAGGCCTGTCACAAATCCAGTGGTCGATGAACACCAGATCTAAATCCTACTTCCACTAAAATTCAACAAAATTTTATTTTGTCACTGACTTCTATAACAACAGACTTGAGTTAATACTTTTATTAAAGTGATAGGATATGGAATGGAACCCCATGAGAGGAGCACCTGAAGACAGCACTATGTGTGCAAACTCAAGAAACTACTACAACCTATTACATATACCTAGGCTATTACAGATTTTCCAAGCAATAAACCTGTAAGCTTGGCATCAGGTTCTGTGCAAACTGGTTGTGATCTTGGTAATTTTTTAAGACTTGTCCTGTGCATTCTTTCATCTAAATGGATTGATCCCAAGCAATTCTTAAATGTGGTGTTTTGCAGAAGATCCATGTGGCTCAGCCACCATTCCAAAAACCCGGCTGAGACTTACCTCGGCCGAACATTGATGAAGTGGAGGGCTTGCTGGAAGAAGGAGGCAACTACCCAGTGGCCCTCTAGCGTGCGTGCTGCCGGAATGCAGCACGGACAGCGTCAAGGGCAAGGCGGGACCCATGGCGGCTATTTAAGTCGCCAAGTGCGTGGGTCTTGTCCTCTTCGCCAGGAACACCGCGGGAGCTGCTTCCCTCCCACCCACCCTATGTTGTATACAAAATTGTTAAGGTTTTTGGAGTGGATGTTTTGTTCAATAATTGTCACAGCTGCGGGTCTGCATGGGATGGAGCCTGTTGGCAGGGAGTCCGGTGTGCGATCGGACTCCTTGGGGTTCGGGGCCTCTCTACGAGGTGGCCTTTCTACGAGCGCGGCTTACCCAGCTGGGAGGCCAGGGGCTCGTTTGCCAGGTGGCCTGGGGACAGCCAAATGAGGTGGACGCCCATTGGCTCCCCCACATAGGTCACTTCCCTTAGTGGCGGACTTCAGTAGGCAAGGGGATCTGCTCTCCCGGCTGGGAATGGTGCGGGTCCCCAGGGCGCCTCTGGACTCCATGGGTTGTTGGTGCAGTCTGCTGACTGCTAGTTCAGGCTCCCTCTCCCATGCTGTGCCAACCCTCCCGTGGGGAGGTAATAAAGCTGTGGCCTTCTTCATCCCAGCATTGGTGTCGTGTCTTATTCCAGCACATAATGCCCTCCTGCAAGTCAATGTTAGATTTCTGGAGATTGCTAAAATGCCTCCCCCTCAAACTTTGGTCACTAAAGTATCAGAAAGAAAGAAAAAATGTTTTCAAAGCTTTAGGTTTCCCATCTCTCTCTTTACATCTCATGTCAATGTCATCCCATGCTAACCATCTCCCCCTTTATTTTATTTGCATGCAACACTGAATTTTTATTTTTATTTTTACGTTGCACTGGGGATGCTGCCATTTGCCTCCACTTAAATTTTCCTTTTAAATCAATACCAACAAGGAACTAAACCTTATGCAGGTTCTTTTAAATTTCCCCTTATCATTATATTTTTTTATTCAGTGATCCAAGACTAGTGATAGTCTCGTATCACTTGACTCATCCCATCTGTCCAAAATAAATTCTATTGAGAAAAAAATGAAGCTTTTACACTGATAAAAGGGGCAGGGGGGAAGATAGCAGAAGGTACAGATTTGGCAGAATTAACTCAATGTAAGAAAGTGACCTTTGAGAAACAGGAAAGGAGGGGAATCCAAAGGAATCTGTATGCTTTAAAATTCAGCTTGGACATGAAACAAGGGAAAATTGGCACAAAAGCACTCTCTGAGAACCTGGGGGAACAACAACCAGAAACTGAATTTAGCACTGAGGGAAGAAAATCAATGCAGAATGAAAAAGAAAACCCAACCGGCACAGTGAAAATGAGGGGAAACACCTATGAATAATAGGCCTACATCTAATTTCTCAGCTTCCTGAAAGCCATTTCCTAAGAGAGACCAAAATGGGAAAATAATAGAAAAGAATGCAAAATTTACCAGCTGCATTTCGCAATGCATTCCTTCAATCTGCAATGATATATAAACTTAGTTATTATTTAAAACAGCCAGCACAAAAGTATATATATATTTTAAATTATAAGCTGAAAATATGCACGTAGCATCAGGTCACATGATGCCTAAATTGAAGGAATGGACTCATTTATGTAAGAGATCAGAGTAAGTACGTCGTTTCTGGGTTATTGGCCTCTTAATCTTGTATATTAATTCAGGTAATGTACCACCACCACTATCTTCTATTTAATTATTTTTATTTATGTACCATTAAGCTCAGTTTTCATTACTTTTATTGTGGAATGGGGATGAGTCCATTGTATTGGTTCAGCACTGTCATCTCATTTGCAATCCTCAAAAGACTCTTTTTCTTCCTGGAGGAATCAAATGACATAATCTTTGGCATTCTTTAGAAACCTTTTTTAATTTCTTTAATTAGAAGGTGTGTTTTTTGCTTTTTTTTTTTTTTTTGGCAAGGACCTTCTCCTTGAACTCTTAACATTTTAATGCGCTTCTGCCTCACTAACCCGGCTGATTGTTTCGGAGTTTGTGCAGCACACATTCTTGATCAGCAAAGAAAGAGGCTTTCTTGAAGGTTTTTCATATTCCGCCCTAATCCCCTGGTAATTACAAAAGCTCTCTCTGCAACAATGGGCAAGTCTGAGAGGGATTTCTGTGGCTGTGCTTCTCACAGGGGGGAAAAACACATCTCCTTGAGCATTTCAGTTAAATTTTCTTCCCAGGAGTCTCAGACACAGAATACAAGCCTGCAAAATGCCAAAACAGAGACGCTCAAAGGTTATTGTAGAAGATATGGCTGTAACAAAACATTGTTTAAACAGGGGTGAGGAAGCTATGTCTCTAACAAAGGCATTCATTTAGACAGGGTTGAATCTCAATTATAAAAGCCTGGGTACAAAGATGACAGAACTTCAAAACATTGATTTAGCAGTGACAGCCATTTATCACCTTCCCTGATATTTTCCCCTTAAAAGATATTTTAGGTTTCTTTTGAAAGCATTGCTGTAATTATTTATCTACTCTGGTGTTACATGACACATGCACCTTGCTTCCTCTCCTCTCATTAGATGAGCCACAGACAATTGCCCTGTCAGGGGAATGACCTGGCTGTATGGTCTGAGAGATCCTATTTCAGGAAACCTGCTGGTACACTGTATATAAAAAGCCTGTATATTCCTCTTTATAAATAGAAAAGCCAAAGTTTGCCTTTCTAAGGGACAGAAAGGTCAGAAGATGTCACAGACTAGAATCAGAGGATGTTCATTTAAGTGGATTTTGTAGCCTCTCATTGCCATGCTAATACTTGTTTAAAAATACAGCATCTCCTTAGCTGTGGCCAAAACCCCTGTCTAAACTGATTTCTGGATCTCCGAAGATCTGACTGTGTGTGAAATCTATGTTATCTGAGCTTCTACATTGCCAGTTTTTTATTTGCAAGTACTATACATACTCTTGAGAAATACATTGTTCAGTATATATTCTATCGCATGTATCAGAATCAACATACATTCTCACTTGCACAAAAAGATATAAGGCATTCATAAACAACATAATCTTATATTTCAGCAGCAGGCTAAGCCAGCAGTCAAATTATACAAAATGAAATGAGGAAGGACTTATTTTAGGTATGAATAGTATTCAATGATAGGAAACATGGCATGCTATAGCTTGACTTTATCAGATCTCAGAAGCTAAGCAAAGTCAGCACTTGGATGGAAGACAACTCAGAAATATTTTACAAAGGCAGACAATGGCAAACCAATTGACTGGCAGGGTGGCATTAGGGCCAATAAGATGCAACTCATAATGGCAGTAAATAAGGCCACAGCTTTATTAATTCCCTCCCAAAGGAAGGTTGGCCTAACATGAAGTGGGAGCCCCCATACCCTCAGCTGTCCAACTGCTCATTATTGGAATCTAGGGTCACCTGGGACCCGTAACATTCACAGCCAGGAGAGCAGGCCCCTTGCCCCTGAATATCTTCCCAGAGAAGTGACCCAATAGGGGGCCCAACAGGCACCCACCTCATTTGGCTACCCCCTGGGTTGCTTGGCAGTGAGCCCCTGGCCTCCCAGCCAGGTCAACTGTGCTTGAATACCAGTCTCACAATGAGACCCCCATTTCAGGGAGACCAGTATGCAAATCAGCCTCCATGCCATTAGCTCCCTCTTGTGCCTTAAACAGCAGCTGTGCCATAACTTGCAACTTTTACATAACATGAACAACACCAGCCACCAACATCAATCAATTAACAATAAACATCTTAAATGCTAATAAAAAAGGGTGGAAGGGGGGGAAGATGCTCTAGTGGCACCTCAGAGAAGCCAGGCCCTGAAAACGAGCCACCTTTTATAGGTGCATGCAAGCCTGCCTCCACTGCATGCACACGCATTTGCTGGGTCTGACACTCCCTGCACTTCTCAGCCAGCCTCCTGCAGTGTCACATGGTGGCTCCAATAAGTCACCCATTCTTCTTCTCACTTGCCTTGAAAGCCCCTTGCTGGGTTTTGCCTTGTCAGTTGCAAGTTGATGACACTTATGCATATAGTATTGAATAAAAATCCTAACAAGAAACACGTAAAAATGAGTAACAATGGCCAAGAACCATTTCACACAGTACATAGTTTATTTCCCATCACTTTGATCATTGCTATTTGATAACTCATAGAATGTGTGAGCTGTCACTACTGAAAAACATTGCTTTTGAAATATATGTGGGCTAATCCTGCTGTTATTTTATAGCAAACTAGCTTCAAAGCCCGTTCCTAAGAACGGGCCCTGAAAGGGTCCCCTCCCCTGGCCCCTGGCCAGGCAGCTTAAGATGGCTTTGGGCCGTAGCTCACAGCCAAATCAAGTGGGGCCGGCAGGAGCTAGGCAGCTCAATAGCAGGGCTGAGACAGAGCTCCGTAGCAGGCATTCAGCAGGCCAGGAGGCCCTCGTCAGCAGGCCCAGCCTAGAAGGGCAAGAGGCCCTCGTTAGCAAGCCCTCTACCACGACTGTTTGCCCAGGGCCTCTCCCCTTACCTGCTGCTGGCTCCAGGCACTGAGGCATCTGAAAGCAAAGAGGGGATGGAGGGCGGGAGGCACAGGGACAGGGGCAATCAGGGCAAAGCTGGCTGCACCCGGATTGGCCCTATTCCAACTTGGACAGTCGGACACGTCCCACCCCTTAGGCTGTTTCAGAAATATATAGAGAAACAACAATGGATAAGGATGAAGTGCTACAGCTTAGGTTCATAAACCAAAGAAGTAGTACCAAGGGTATCAAGAGAAGTCAATCAGAGAAGTCAATATTTATACACCAGCTTTACCCCCAGATTATGTTAGAATAGGCAAGATCTGTATTGTGCATGGTTCAAAAGCATATATATTCAACAGGGTTACCAGAGGACATGTGTGGCTAGCATATTTAAGATGGGATCTTCTTGGTATTTTTCAAATAATCTGCCCCCCTAATTGGCTCAGTTGGAGACTTCCTGTTCCTCTGAGCACACTTCCTCCCTGTTTGCCTTCAAATGAAGAAAACAGTTAACAAACTATCTTTTCTCTCTTTTCACAAAGTTGTTTTTCTTCTAAATAAAGCTACTTATTCTCTAAACAGCTGGTGCTCAGTTCCTATATGCATTTAAACTTTGCCAACAGTTTCAAGAAGGACATTGCTTGTATCAAGGATCTGCATTGTAGCTTCTTCTACATGATTCAGTTCTTCTATTCCTTTTGTGGTATAGAACAAAGCTATGTAAACATAATGAATCTTGTTGCATTAGGTATGTGATGTCTCTTACACCCATAAAAGTCGAAATGTTCCAATCTTCACATGACAAACTTGAGCTAATCCTTGGGATGTAATCTTACAATCAGCTACTTACTACAAATTGATGGAACCTGTAAGGCATGAATGTGTGCATATTTAGCAGTAGAAAACTGGATATTCCTTAAAATTCAAAATGGAAATCTATAAATGACCACCTCTCACATCTTAGAGCCAGGTAGCCAGTTTTGATAAGCAAGCACCATATAGTAAAAAGAAATAAGATTCCACCAGTAATTAAATAATTTAGATAGTACAGAAACTAAAAAGCAGCAGTTTCAAGAATAAGATAATTTACCCTGCAGAGGCAATTTTACAGTAAAATCCTAAGTAGGGTTAGGTAAAGGTATCCCCTGTGCAAGCACCAAGTCATGTCTGACCCTTGGGGTGACATCCTCTAGCATTTTCTTGGCAGACTCAATACAGGGTAGTTTGCCAGTGCCTTCCCCAGTCATTACCATTTTCCCCCCCCAGCAAGCTGGGTACTCATTTTACTGACCTCGGAAGGATGGAAGCCTGAGTCAAGCTTGAGCCGGCTGCTGGGATTGAACTCCCAGCCTCATGGTCAGAGCTTCAGACAGCATGTTGAATGCCTTACTACCCTGTGCCACAGGAGGTTCATTGCCACAAGAGGCTCATAGGGTTACATCTTCTAAACCATTTACTTTAATGGGCTTTGAAGACTGTTACTTAATTTAAGATTGTTTTTGTGATGTGCTACTTTTCCTAATCACAGCAATTTTATGGCCTTCCAGCACAGTGGTGTCCAGAGTATGAACCATTTCATGTAGTCTTTCCCAGCAGAAAAATTTAGTTCTAATTTTAAGTAAAGTGAGATAACACTATTGGCTCTTAATGAGCCATTTGTTGCCTTGCGTGGAGCTGCAAATCAGATGCATGCAGCAAGGGCAATTGAGTTCTGCCTTGTCCTTTGCGGCTGGCTTTGATCCATTATTCCTTCCTGTTAATAGTCTGGCAGTAGATGGTCACCTTAGGAGTTGACAGGAAGCTTGAGAGCCTTTTCCAAATGGAACAAGAAGAGAGCCCGCTCCACAGTGTCTTGGGGAGCTCCAATGAGGCCTGGACTTTTGACTAGTGAGACCATAAATAGTTTGGGTAGGAATAGTGCAAGTTGCAACTGTCTAGGGCTAATGGTAAACCCTCAGAGCTATCTATGGTGGTGGCTGTTCCCAAGCCAGTCAGCCACTGGCTTGAGAGACCTGTTTGGCTGGGGAGGGAGCGGTGGTTGAGTAGCATGCTCATGTCAGCCCTTCAGTGCTGGAATAACATATGAATAACATATACTTCTCAGCACTGCTTTGAATGCAGGTAAGATAAACGAAGCCAGTGGTGATATTTGGAACAAGGCTTGCTCAAAATGCTGGTAGCTGTGATAGGCCAACTTGTTAGCATCAACAGGCAATCATTCAGCCATTAATAAACTAGTTTACCCTTATGCCGTTATGAGCCTCTTGTGGCGCACAGTGGTAAGGCAGCCGTCTGAAAGCTTTGCCCATGAGGCTGGGAGTTCAATCCCAGCAGCCGGCTCAAGGTTGACTCAGCCTTCCATCCTTCCGAGGTCGGTAAAATGAGTACCCAGCTTGCTGGGGGGTAAACGGTAATGACTGGGGAAGGCACTGGCAAACCACCCCGTATTGAGTCTGCCATGAAAACGCTGGAGGGCGTCACCCCAAGGGTCAGACATGACTCAGTGCTTGCACAGGGGATACCTTTACCTTTTACCTTTACTACCCTTATGCCAGTGTCTCATGTCCTCACATGGATGTAGTGGTACAATACTCCAGAAGATAGATGCAGCGGTAAAAAAGGCAAATGCCATTTTGAGCTGTATCAACAGGGGCATCACATCAAAATCACAAGATGTCATAGTCCCATTGTATACGGCAGTGGTCAGACCACACCTAGAGTACTGTGTGCAGTTCTGGAGGCCTCACTTCAAGAAGGATGCGGATAAAACTGAAAGGGTACAGAGGAGAGCAATGAGGATGATTTGGGGCCAAGGGACCAAGCCCTATGAAGATAGGTTGAGGGACTTGGGAATGTTCAGCCTGGAGAAAAGGTGGCTGAGAGAGGACATGATAGCCCTCTTTAAGTATTTGAAAGGTTGTCACTTAGAGGAGGGCAGGATGCTGTTTCTGTTGGCTGCAGAGGAAAGGGCGCGCAGTAATGGGTTTAAACTACAAGTACTACGTTGTAGGCTAGATATCAGGAAAACATTTTTCACAGTCAGAGTAGTTCAGCAGTGGAATAGGCTACCTAAGGAGGTGGTGAGCTCCCCCTCACTGGCAGTCTTCAAACAAAGGTTGGATACACACTTTTCTTGGATGCTTTAGGATGCTTAGGGCTGATCCTGATTTGAGCAGGGGGTTGGACTAGATGGCCTGTGTGGTCCCTTCCAACTCTATGTTTCTATGATTCTATGATTCTATGAATAAAACATTTTAGCTGTGCTTGCAACTTAGAGTTGTAGGATACAGTCAAAGACAAGGACCAAAAGATTGCTGAGCAACAATATATTCCTCTGTTGAACAACTCATTAATTTTTAGCAAAAATTAAATACTACGATAAATCCCAGATTTTCTCTGTGGGGGATTTATGTAAAAGAGGAGTCTGTTTGCAGCGCACAGACTTGTAACAAATACCAGGTTTTGCATCAAACAAATGTGCCAGAAATTTCAGATGACTATTTTCATTCATCTTTCCAAATATTAGAACACTATTATAACAGATTTCCTTGACAAAGTCTACTTGCATGGTTTTGTAGGGGGGAAAAATATTTATATGGATTCCAGTTCCTACCTGAACATGATCCTGAACACACGAAGTCATTTCCATTGAAATAAATAGTATCTATTTATAAATAACATTGGATTTTAAATTACTAGTACTTATTCTCAAAACTATTTAATGAAATTGTGTTTTAAGTTGTTGCTTTTTAAAGTTAATATTTGCACAGGAAAAAAAATCTAAACTAATGCAACCAGTTGACAAATATTGCAAATCTAAAGTAAAATGTACAATAAGTCACTTTTAACAAATCTAAACAGACGCTATAATTCTCAGAATCTCATCTGCAACAAATTGCTCTGCTAGTAGCCCTATAAGGCAGTGAGAAAATATACATATCATTTTAGTGTTCTCTTCTGAAGTGTATGTAGGTGGAAGGTTAGGACAGCACCAGGGAAATAAAACCCTTTTGGCTATTACCTTAAATCTGCCACTCATTTAAGTACTTTTGTCTATTTTGGGTCTATTTGATTAAAATTTGGCTCCTTTTCACACACTGAACCCCCTTGTGTCGGTCTTAAAACAGTTGCTATGCTGTCTTTTCTTCTTATAAATTCACTTTAACTATTCAGGGCATCTGCCTGTCTTTCCCCTCAATATTCAAACAGCATTCTAGAAAAGTCCATACTGTGCTCCTTGTAGAGTGCAGGAGGCATTTACCCACTCCCATATTTGGGGGGGGGATCAATGTAGTAAGGGGGCACGATTGTTCTGAGAGCCTCTGCAGCCCAGCCTATGAAAAACAAGAATGAAAGGTTGTGGGGGATATATGCTGGTTACCGAAGCAGGCAGTTTTAGTTCTAACAGATCATGGAAGGAAACCTATTTCACTTGCTTCACATAGTCGTGGGGAGATTAGGGTTCTTATAATCATGAAGTATGGTCTGAAAACTGATTTGTGTTATAACTAGAGTTCCAAATGTAACCGCCCTGAGCCCTCAGGGACAGCGGTATATAAATATAATAATAAATAGTGGAGGGGCCTACTGTACAGGCAAGGCTAACCAGCAAGGCCCCTGAGGAATAACGGAAGATGCTTTCCCAAGGAAGTGTTTTTATGGACATATGCAGCTGGAATCAGGTGAGCAGAGGGATGAGCAGTATCACCCAAACTTTAAATTATCTGTGCAGTACATTGGGGAAGGGAATGAGGCTTAACATACCTTTGTTTAAAACAGCTTGGACCTTTTGTGTGTGTGTGCAATGTCATGTGCCATGCCAGTGTTTCCCGGTTTTCTCCAGAGCTGGTTTCCTCCACTCCATCCATCCCCTTTGGTTCTCTCTGTATTTTTCCATTCAGGTGCTTTTCTGGCTAGTTCCTGTGAAATGTAAATGCTATCTCAATGGCCTTGCTCTAAGGTGTAAGCATTCTTGGTATGAGCAGCAACAAATTTGCTGGTCTTTGACCATATAATAAATTCTGTTCTGCTCATTGTAAGATTGGTTCCACCCTATAACAGAGGGTTGTAACTTTTTACAATTAGCCAAAGTATGTCAAAATGTCGAGCAAGAGCTCAAGAGAGCCAGAATAAGAAGACCCATCTGAAACTATACAACTAATAAGGATACACAAGATCACCCTGAACAATTGTTTTAGTGCTCTAGAAGAACACTGTAATGCATATCTAGGAAGCCCTTTGGTCTCATAGAAACCTTTGCCTGTGATTCCCTTCATGTAGTGGGTATTCGTACCTCTCTTTCCAATATCTTTAACTTGAAGATTTCATTTCCTTTTTTTTTCAAAGAACCATCTTCGGCTCTAGAGATATACCCTGAAGACCCTTGCCTTATGTTTGTATCAATTTTCTATCTTAAAAATTCAACAAGCCTTCCTTCAACTTCTGTGGTCTTATTCGTGGTGAAAGAAGAGGTCACTTTTCTTTAATTATACACAATTGTATTAAGAGCTATGAAATCATGATATGCACAACTACTTGCTACAGTTATATAACACACATAATTGCTTTCACCCAATGCCACTGATTGAAGACACACAGGATGCAGGTTAAATGGTGTACAAATTGTCAAATCTCTTCATTTCTCTTATAGTAACTGTGTTGCTCTTTCTAATTTGGTGTGCTCTGGTGAAGCAGGAATCTGAAACCTTAGGGGGGGGGGCAAAAGAAAACACACAAATGCTATTACAGTACACATTTCTAAGCAGCAGGAAGTCTCTACTAAGTGTCAGATTGATCAGGATTTTACTCTCTGTATAAACAACTGCTGTCAAGTGTACCATGGCAAAAGGTCAGGTATGCATCTATGCTGTGATTTTTTAAAACCAATTTAGACTTCCAGAAAAAACTAGATGGAGAAAAAATTGAGAACTTTAAATTTGAACCACAAAATGTACCTTGAAAAACAGAGCAGTGTTCACTTATAAATCATTTCAGGGGAAGCCGGTTTGCCAGAGAACATAAAATATGATAGGAGTGCCCGATAATGTCTGATAAAGCCTAAAAATGTATCATGGTCATGATGTATCAATAGTGTACATAAATCTGAATATAGAAATGCATGCATGCTTATTGTCTCTCACACACAGGTTTATAAATGAGAAATGTGGGTACACAATGAGTGTAAATCTGGTTAATGCAGATTCAATGTACAGGGTTGGATTCAGTGCAAGTAACAAGCAAGGACTAATAAAAGATTGCTGATCTTTCCAGTCTCTTCCCCCCATCCCCCACCACACTACAGGGGAGGTTCTCAGGACTCCTGGAATACATTTTCCTGAGATTGGAAATCGTGGCTTGAGATGATTGGTCACAGGATCTGACCACAGTTGTTCAGTCTGACTAACCATTATTTTTAGGGCAAAAAGGACCAGAACTCATCTTGTCTCATGCCTTATTTAAAACCACACCCATTAATATACAAGTTCCCCATATATCAGCCTATTCAAACTATATCTTAGCATGGCATATGCAGAGAGCAGGTGCACCACAAAAAATCATTATAGATAGACCAAAAACAATTGCAAGCCACATGCTGCATGGAAATGTTGTTGGCGGTTATAAAAAGGACTAACTGGATCAGAAACATATATAAGAGGAGCATGGAACTAATGATTCACCTGTCCAAAAGCTCAAAATCTTCCACGCTTTAATGAATAATCATGCCATCTAATTCATATTTGCAGTTACTGTAGCATTAAATGACCTTATTGGTGGATTCTCTTCAACAATACCATTTATAGCACATAGCATAATGTAATTATTCTCAGGATTGTAAATGACACTAATACATCTTAAGAACTTAGAAAATGAGCATGATACATTAAATTCATTATAATCTGCACAAATTAAGGTCATTTGAGTCCTAGATGTAATTTATACCAATACTTACCAACATGTGGAAAATATATGATTGAAAATTACACATTTAAATATTACTATGAAATTAAAGGCTTCCATATATTACTAAAAATGTAATATTACACTGGTTTGGCACAATGGAAACATACTTTTGAAGAAGAAGAGTTGTTTTTTATACTGTGCTTTTCACTTCCCAAAGGTGTCTCAAAGCAGCTTATAATCACCTTTCCTTCCAATCTGCACAAGACAAGTAAGAGGGGCTTAAAGAACTGTGAGAACAGTTCTAACAGGAATGTGATTAATCCAATGTCATCCATCCATGCTGGCTGCATGTGGAAGAGTGGGAAATCAAACCCAGCTCTTCAGATTAGAGGCTACTGCTCTTAACTACTAAATCACCTGAATGCTTGAAGTCAAGCTGGCAGGCAGGAGGCCAGTATTGGCGGAAGGAAGACACAACTCCACTTATTTTGGCTTAAAATTGGCCACAGCTTTTATTACACAAACACACCTCCCTTAGGAGGGTTGGCACAGCATGGGAAAGAGCCAATACTAAGCAGCCCACTGGCTGCCACCTGTAATCTACATTATAAAGGTATACGTCAAGATCCCCGTTGGGAATACGTTACTGTTTAATTTGGATTAGCTAAGAAGGGAGACAACCCATATAGGGGGCCAAAGGGTGCAAACTTCCTTGGCAATCCCTAGAGCTGTCTGGTCATAATGAGCCGTGATGGCTTACTCCACTGAGTAGTTGACTGCTCATTACCACCACCCCTTTAAAGGGGCCCCAACCCTTGTGGGGAGTCCGATTGCATACCGGCTCCCCAGAAAACCGGCTCAATACCATGCACAGACACCGCTGTGACAACAAGCAAACAACATATAAAGTAACACATAATAACAAGGGGAATGGGAAGGTGGGTCACTTGCCTGCTGACCAATTGAAGAGGCGGGAAAGCCCCAGGCAGCTTCTTAAACAGATGCCCCTGGCCACGCCTCCTATGCACCATGCGCACCACTGCTAGTAGTATGCCAGGCTGCCCTGCTGCCGGGCCAGAAAGCCACATCTGGTCCCGCCCAACCTCTGCCTGCCAAACCACAGCACAGGTAAGTCCTTGTCACCCATTAGTGGCTTTCCATTTAGTGCAAATCACAGGCAGATGTAACATTCGGACCACCATCAGTTAATACTGCTTGAGCACAAACTTTGGTTTGGACTTTTCCTCCAAACCTGGATTGTAAACCACAGTTTGAAGTTGATTTGTAATCCTGGTTTGTGCAAATGTCAGCTGTTCACATGGGCCTGCCATGGGACAGGCCCTACTGGCCTCCTCCCTTGGAAGAATCTGCATTCCTTTAGTCAGGGGTACATGAGGGCCTGATCCCCAGCACACCCTGTCTGGCGGCTGCATCATATGGAAGCAAGGATTAGCCTCGGTTCCATATGACCACTCTCTTAGCCTTTTCTGCCCATGCGGAATTAGTCTTATGAGACTCAATTTAAGCTGCTGAATGTTTTATGCTGTGCTTATGTTCTGGCTGGGTTTTCATTGCTGGGTTTATAACAATTAGCCATTTCTATGGTCTTCTCATTTCTTTATGCTTCATTTTGTAAGATGCCTTGAGCAGTTTCTCTGAAGAGACAGCACAGAAAGCTTCTAAGTAAGTAAACAAAATATAGTCGTAGTCACAAAGGCCTTTATGATTAGATTGCTACAATACATGGGGATTGCTTTTAAAGGTGTTCTCAAATTTCAGTTGATTTAATATATTCATACAGATTTAGCAATATTCATACAGATTTAGCAAATTCATTCAGTGGGAAGTAAAGTACTTACCAATACAATAATAGTAATAATAGTAATAGTAGTAGTATAGAATCATAGATCATAGAATAAGAGAGTTGGAAGGTACATCATGGGTCATCTAGTCCAACCCCCTGCACTATGCAGGACACTCACATCCCAATCACTCATCTACTGTAACCTGCCATCCCTTTGCCTTCACAGAATCAGCCTCTCTGTCAGATGGCTATCTAGCCTCTGTTTAAAAATGTCCAAAGATGGAGAACCCACCACCTCCCGAGGAAGCCTGATAAAAAAGAGATAAGGTTGGTCTGACATGATAGTAGTAGTAGCAGTAGCAGTAGTAGTAGTAGTAGTAGTAGTAGTAGTAGTAGTAAACTCATGTTCATTATATAAATCACAGATTTTTAAAGGAAATTTTGAATTGTAGGTATCCTAATTAGGCAATACAAATTCACCAAAACTATTAAATACAGAGGTTATAATAATAGAAGTCTTTGCCTGAGGCATGTCCCTTCCTAACTCCTATTAATATGAATGAAATTTAACCATGGCCCGCAGGGGGAATAAAGAATATATGCCTACTTGTTTATGGAACCTCTGAATATTTCATTTCAATAAACATATACTTTTAAATGTCTAGTTTATCAGAACAAAGACTTCAGTTTCTGTTTTAGAGTTACTGAGGCGCAAGATAAGACCAAGAAAGTTCACCCGGCCATGTATATTTTACTACAAACATGTCATTTTCGACATCTCTCAAAGCTGTATGTGAATATGAAAAGCAATCCTACTGAGGTATTGTTTGCCACTTCTCATTGACATATTCATGCAATGTAAAAATCAATCAAAAACCAAGGAAGCATTTTATGGGTGGGGAGGAGGGAGATCTGAACCCAAAAAGCCACCTTCATGATTTAATTCGTTTAAAAATATGCATACACTCTGGCTTTTTCCCTTTTCAAATCTCATCTTTTATATGAAAATCTGAATAACAGAACCAAATACAAACATTTTATTAGGAAAGGTTTAATCATTACTGGAACATTTCCCATATGGCAATGATAGATTTGAGCTTGTGAACTAATTCTTTATGAAGAAAAATTATAGGATGACATATCTACTCTGCTTTTCTAGCAAGAGGTAAAATATAAAAATGAGTATGCACTGAGCCAAATGTGCAATTCATGCCATGGGATATTTCAAGACATCTTTCTCTCTGCTGTTTAAGCTTTTCATGATGGGCCCTGATTCTAATGTCACATAAAATATTGTGCCATATGATGCGGAAATTCTATAGAACAGAAATTATGTTGAACTTAAGAGAACACTTTCAATTCCTAATTAATGTTAATTCTGACCTCCTTTATATCCATTCTTCTTCTTGCACATCTAAATGCACACAGTGACAAGGCAGCCACTTTGATCCATGTTATTACAAAGCATGTATCAATATGCAAACCTTGTGGGCAAGGTTGATCCTGTGCAGTGATTCCATAATGAACATCCTCCCTCCAAGCAAAGTTTTCACCAGGATTAGAAAGATTCACAGCTCCATGGCTATTAGCCATGGTGACTGAAGTGAATCCCAGTGCCTCTGAATCCCAGTGCCAGGAAGATCTTAGCCTTTATGTTCTGTTGTTGGCCCTCTAGTGCAGGGGTAGTCAACCTGTGGTCCTCCTGATGTCCATGGACTACAATTCCCATGAGTCACTGCCAGCAAATGCTGGCAGGGGCTCATAGGAATTGTAGTCCATGGACATCTGGAGATCCACAGGTTGACTACCCCTGCTCTAGAGGAACTAGTTAGTCACTCTGTGAGACTAGATGCTGGACTAGACAGAGCACTGGTCTGACCCAGCAGGGCTCTTCTTATGACCTTGTGATAGACCCACATGATCAGCCCTCATCTGCATGGTTGAAACTTTCACCCACCCACCCCAAAAAGTTATGGCATTGTGCCATAAGGAAGCAGTTCCTATATGAGGAGGAGTTGGTGTATGTGTGTGAAAATGCCATTTGATTTAGAATCAAAATCTACATTAAGGGGGGACTTTAAAGGTTTAGGAATATGTTAAAATAGTCCATATATTTTAAAAAAGTAATATATTATGATTCAGGAAGTTATAAATATTTCCTGTTGATTTTTGTCAATAGTTTTCGTTCACTGCTTATTAGATCATAGTGTGTTTCACAAAATCATTTATAAGTGAAGTATGCATACATGGCATAATGAATCAGGGATTTTTCCAGGCATAATTTTTCATCCTATTATGTTCTATGTCTAGATGATTTTAGCCCACTATGAATTTCAGTAAAGCAAACTTTAGAGATTACCATATCAAAGTTTATCAAACTTTACTTTCTTTAACATTTACTACTGTATCAGATCCAGCAATATTTTGGCAGCCTAAAATTACACTATTCTGACCTTGACATTAGTATTCAACAGCACTGATGGAAGAGTGACAGCTTCTCCATCCTAGTGGATGATTTTGCAAGCTTTTACCTTCATGACTATGGAGTTTCTGTCAAACGAGCTTCCAGCTGAATGATCACATTCTTTTGAATTATGAAGCGGCTGCAAACTGTGCTAATTGGGTCCATATTGATGTCACTCATAAGAATTAAGTAGCCTTAATAGTTTAAGAAGTTATATAAATATGTCTCATCCTAATATACTGTTATTGCTTGCTTGTATTTCATTTAGGGCCTCCAATTAAACAATTCAGAAAATATATATTGAATGTTTTAAATGTTGTTTGTTTATAGTGAAGAAAATGGAAAGAGAAGAACCTCAGCTATGTATCCAAAAACAGTACTTATTAAAAGCCAGTAGAAAAAGTTTACATTAAACAGTCAGTAAGTCACTGTACCAAATCAGTTGCCGCATACAGGTGATGGGTTGTTTCCAGCAAACTTTTTCCATTCAATCTTACTTCATTTCTTTTCTTCACTACATCCTCCATCTCACATAGAGTTTGCTCATGCAGGTCCCAGGATATGTGTCTAGACTATTTCTGCCCACTATGTATAGATCTAATGATGGCATGTGGCTCCCATCTGCAGATATCTAAAAATGCAGATTAGGGCTACATCAAAACTATACAGATTTTTCTGCAAATTTGGGGGACCCCCAGTTGTGCTAAGAAATCTGAAAGGTGGGGGAAACATGGATGTCTGGGTAACTTCTTCCTAAAAAAATAATAATAATAAGCACATATGCCCATAGTCATTCTTTCACCGATCTGCCACCGGTCTGGTTTAATTTTCTTATGCTACAAAATACTTCTTCACTACATAATCACATAGTGAGCATGATGACATCATAGCTTCCAAATGCCTATCAGAGGAAAGCCATGAGCAGCCAGTCACAGCTCAATTATTTCTACATCCAGTCTCAGTTGATATTCTCATTCTCTACGAATTCAAGCTGCCATAGATAGGACCATGAGATAGAGGTTAGGAAGTCTATCACCCATAATTCTTGGGTCCAGTCCAGTTGATAAGAATCCCCATCTTATGGAGCATTTACATTGACTATCGATTTTTCAAGGTTTTTGGTTTTAGTATCACTGTTATTTCTGTAAGCTGGTATAGGAGCCATTTTAACTGCAATATTTGATTTAAATTTCATAGATAAATTATGACCACAATGGGGAGGTATGGTCATTTTACTACATCCAGCAATATCACTTATTGTAGGAAACAAATTATTCCAGTATAGCTACTGTTTGGGGCTTTTAAGAGGTTGTTTTTTATTGTACCATACCTGAAGTATCATATGTTCTGCCACTACTGCCAAGACTGAGAAAGCTGCTTGTTTGGTGGGGGTAGTACAGGAAAACTATTCTTGGGAATATGGCTGTATAAGGGGGGTAATGGTGGTGGTGGTGGTGAATATTTCATTCCCTTTGGAGAATCCTGACAGATCATGGACAGAGCATAGTTAACAGAGTGGGTTTGTTCCTGTTATTGTTGTTAATATGCTTTCCAGGTCAGCTCAACCCAAAATTAAATTATCCACTTGCCCTCATTCTGCATGGCAGGAAAGAGCAGACATTTTGCTCTTGATAGCAGCTTCTCTTTTGAGTAGGCTCATGACTATTTGTAAACAGATGTGAAAAAGCACCAAAAAGTGTGTGTGTGTTAGGCAAAAATGTTAATAAAATGTATTTCCCTTGATTTATGCTCGGCTAAGAGCCTCTTGTGGCACAGAGTGGTAAGGCAGCCGCCTGAAAGCTTTGCCCATGAGGTTGGGAGTTCAATCCCAGCAGCCGGCTCAAGGCTGACTCAGCCTTCCATCCTTCCGAGGTCGGTAAAATGAGTACCCAGCTTGCTGGGGGGTAAACGGTAATGACTGGGGAAGGCACTGGCAAACCACCCCGTATTGAGTCTGCCATGAAAACGCTAAGAGGGCGTCACCCCAAGGGTCAGACATGACTCGGTGCTTGCACAGGGGATACCTTTACCTTTACTCAAAATAAAGTGTACAATATTCTGTATGTATTGAGATGATCGCCACCAATGCACTTACAAGTTAGGTTTCTTGTCTACGTAGTAGGTCGGAATTCAAAGCAATCTGATTGAATTGACATTTATGTTCTGGAGTTTCTGTTCTCTCCTTCCCACCTGATCCCTCATACAGCACACAGCCAGTACAGATAGTTTGGCAATTAGAAAAACATTCAATGAAGTACAAAAGACTGCATAAACACATAAGGGGAAAGTTGGAAATATCAGTGTACATGTGAAGGAACTTTGGTTGAGTTCCTCATACAGGAGAACAAACTGAAGGGAAGGGGAGGTCATACCTCATGTTGTTCTTGCACTCTAGTTTTGTGTAAAGAAAAGGTACAACCAACGCTAGCTCTATCCACTTGTTACAGTGAATATGCATACTGTCTGTACTCAGGTACAACCATCAGTTTGCAAGAAACAGCCAATGCATATCAATTTTTCCAAATGAAACCCTGGATCAATACCTTCATAAATGTGGGGTTTATACCATTCATTCACAGCTGTCCATAATCTGAGTATAACATGAAGTTAGTCAGTGCATATATAAAGAGAATGATTGTACACTGATTGTGTGTGCATTCACTACAGCTGTTGAACTTGGCATCTGTATACTGTGCACTATATCAACAGCTGCTGTGCTATGCCATGTTATTGGTCTTCCAGAGATATTGGTTGGCCACTGTGTGAGACAGAATGCTGCACTAGATGGACTATTGGTCTGATCCAGCAGGGCTCTTTTTTATATATAAATTTTCCCTTAACTTTCATAAAGAGACAAATTGACCCTTGTTCATCATTGATACTTCTAGTGTTTCCTAAATGTTTGTTTGCTCTTTGCTGCCTATAGGAAAGCCTTAAGACTGCAGAGGAGGCAGATGTTGGCCTTTCTTTCTGTCCCTGGCACCTCTGCAGGCTAACTGCCTATTAGTATATGTAAGCAAAACCTTTACTTCTTTCATTTGCTCAGTGTGGTTTTTCTATCACAAGCAGAACAAAGATAGCCTGATGCCAAACTTCTGTCCCGCTTTACATCATGTGCAAGCAAAGGAATCCTTTGTTCACAATCCAGCAGGCATATCTCCAGGAAATGAATTGCTAATATAATCACAAGACCCATGCTTATATGAATCAGGAAGCCCTCCCAAATCAAATGGAATGGTGAAAACTGGAAATGCTGGACACAGAAATGTTACTCAAGGACCAATTCTGCACAGACAGAAAAAGTTGGGAGGTCGATCATATGTCAGTGGAGCTAATCCCCACTTCCACATGACATCACCACCAGGGCGGGCCACTCCCAGGCCTGAAGTGCATTAGGCTGCTGTTGCCCCACTTTAAGGGAATACAGATGTTTTCCACATTTCCTTAGATGCTCTGGGGGCCCATGGGGCCTAGCCCAATGTAGGCCCATGTGGACACGGAAGAATGGAGAGGCCAAGAGGGGACAGAAAATGCCCCTCTGGGCTTTGCAGAGCTTTGTGCCACTGTGGGGTTGAATGGAGCATTCTTTTTGCAGAAAGATGGGATTGCGTTCTCACTCCCTGTGCGGTGGAACCATTCCACCCTGACTGCATCCATTATGATGCACAAATCGGGGGTAGGTCAGGTCCGCTGCCGAAATGTCTCCCATGGGGACACAGAAAGTGGCGGAGCATGCAGCTCTGCCACATTGCAATAGTGGCAGTCTGGAATGGTGTTGCTGTTGCAGAGTGGCTCAGATGATCCCGTCTGGAATAGGCTAATGGTTATAGTTAGATAATGCCTCTGTCCCGGCAGAGTAATCCTGTGTCTCATCACTGCCCTTCCTGTCTCTTACTGACAAAGAAAAAGGAATCAAACAGAATAACCTTCATATCAGAAGGTTCCCAAATTCTCAGAAATATTCATTTTTGAGTTCAGAGCAGTTACTACATTTATGAATAGACAGGTCCTGATCTTGACTGGTAAACTTTCAACCATGCTTCCCTAAGTATTCCGATGAACATATAATGGAAAAACCTATGTCTTTTGGTTTCTGTGGTTTGTTTTGCAGAATCCTTTTTTACCAACATTTAAAGCCCATCTCATCCTGAATACTTAGGGTACTTGGAGTAAAGAAGAATGCATTAACTAAAGCAAGATATCCCATTAAAATCCAATTAAAATAGGTAACATATGTTCTCATTTTCAGCAGGCTATCTTTCCAAACAGATATTGGCTAACCACCAGAGGACTAAAATTGTGACACATAAAAATCCATTACTGTTCACTCTGTAATCTTTTTGTATTGTGTCCAAAATTTAGGGATAAGTCAGTTAACCAAAATTTATGCTTTGAAATGAAGAGGCATCAACCCATGTAGTACATTTTTTCTGCATGTAGTGAGACTGTGGATATCACAAGGGGGGTTCAATGTAGTGACTTTAAAAAGTAAAATTTACACTGACTCTATAAAACACATCAAAAAGTTTATGTCACTCAGCCTCTTGACAGCTGCATATAGATTCTGTCTATAAAACTGTTAACTTTAGATTTAATATATCTTGTTTGATGCTAGGTAGGATCCAGCATTGAAGTATCACCACAAATAATTTAGCACAGTTGGTAGTTCATAGCTGAAAGGGGTAACAATATATATTTTTCACAACATAAAGAGAGGCCAAAGCCAATATTATCCCAACAAATTTTTGTCACCCAGACACAGGAAACAGGGCATGGCAACAGTTGTGAGAGTTAAAGGTTGAAGTGTGATCTATTTAGAACAAAGGGGTGTCTGCTCAGTCCTCATCATCTGGCTGTTGTAGGTTTTTAACCTATCAGGTTCACCCTGTGGTGATTGGTTCACCCTGTGGTGATTGGCTGAAGATCGGGGAGAAATGGGGACTATGACGCTGTCTTGTGTTGAAAATTTTTAAGGGGTTGATTGGTTTTATTGGGGTTTTACTGGGGTTTTTTACTGTTTATATGTAAGTCATCTCGTAAAGTAGCGGGATAGAAATCTAAATAATAAATGAATAAATAAATAAATAAAAAAGGATTTCTGTGTCTTCATTAGGATGGAATGGTTGGTAAAATAGCTACATCTCTTCTACAGTAAAAAATAATAAGTGAATGATTCTGGAAAATTTCAGAAAAAATGGCGGTGGGAGAAGGTTGTGCTAAATACCCATCTGGAAGGATAGGTGGCATGGTATAGACTGATCTCATCAGATCGCAGAAGCTAAGCAAGGTCAGTACTTAAACCAAGGGAAGCAGCACAGATTAAGGCAATGGCAACACACCTTTGCTTCTCACTTGCTTAGAAAGCCCCTTGCTGGAATGGCAAGCTGCTAGTACACATCTATAAAACCTTATTTATTTATTTGCTTGCCTGCTTGCAGATTTATATGCCACCCCTCCCAGTAAAAAGTCTTTGAGATGGTTTACACACAATAATTTCAGAAGCAAACAATATAATCAATTTATATAACATTTAGGATAATTAAAACCTATTAAAACTATTTAAAAATGCAGTTATCATTGTCACATCAGCAATAATAATAATACAGAGCCAAGCAGATATTAAGAGATTAGAGGAACCAGAGAAAAAGAAGAACAGAAGGGGTTGGGAAGGAGGCCCGAAAGTTGTATACGATGTTTATTGTCTAGCCAGCCTCAAACATAGGCCTGGTGGAAATCAGTCAGTCAGTCATCTAAAGCGGGGGTCATCAACCCCCGGTCTACGGCCCGCTACCAGGCCACGAAGGCCTCGGTAACGGGCCGCCACACCTGCCTCTGCCTCCCTGCAGCGAAAAGCACACCAGGCCGCGAGTGAAGCAGCCGCTTCGCTCACGGCCCAGCTAGCTTTTTGCTGCGAGGGGGGGAAGAGGCAGGCGCGGCCGCCGGCACACCGCCAGACACAAACGTGCATGTGCGGAGCTGCCACGCATGCACGTTAGCGCCCTCTGGTGGTGAAACCACACATGCACGGCAGCTCTGCACATGCACATTTTCACCGCCAGGGGGCACTGCTGCACATGCACGGCACATGGGCCGCCGGCTCTTCCCCACCCCCGGAGGCGGTCCTCAAACCTAAAAAGGTTGGGGACCGCTAATCTAAATCAGTGGTCCCCAACCTTTTTATCACCGGAGACCGGTCAACGCTTGACAATTTTACTGAGGCCCATGGGGGCAGTCTTTTGCTGAGGGACGTCGCTGCCGCCTGAGCAAAATTCAAGGGGATAATATCTCCATCTCCATCTCCATCCCCATCCATCCATCCATCCATCTAAGCTCTGAAAAGTAAGTAAGATATCCCTGGTGAATGGCAAATTTTCTCAAGGACTCTTCTGTATCGGTCTCATCCTGTTCATGAGCCATTTCTGGTTGTATGATCTTCGTTGCTAAACTGCACCTTGGGTCTCTGAGAGCCCAGCAATTGCCAGATTTTCCAGTTCTTGATCTCCACAGAATTAGTCACTATGATCTCCTCATCTTTATAGGAGTGCTCATCAGGCCCGACCCTGACAGTTCCTAAAGGGAACTTGTGTACAACCTTGACAACCAGTACAATGTGCTCCGAATAGATAACTGGCATTAGTTGGTGGACTATCATGTCCTATTTCTAATCTGTATTTTTAATACCTGTATGTAGAGGATACAGCACTTGAAATTTATGACTAAAGGCACAAAATATTTCTTGTTATATAGGCTTATATAAAAAAATTGAAAGATAATTGCAAGCCTGTCATATAAATCTTACTGGCTATATTCTACCTTAGTTTGGAAACAACAAACATAATTAATTCAGCAACTTCTCATTTTCTAATATTTACTTTAAGTGATTGGAAACAGTGAATTGCTAATCCCTAGTGGTGCTGATAGTTCTAAAGGTTAACTCTGCAAATTCACTTCAATTAGCAAGATCTTTGTACATCCTATTAGTTTCGCTTTTAGGGTACCATAACCCGTTCTGAGTTTCCCCCGTATTAATGCAATGAGTAGGCTTGATAACTAGATAACTTCTTGCCAGCCAGCCAGCCTTACCCCCCAGCCCTATGAGAGCCCTTGCCCCCAGCAATGTTGCCCATGCTCCTAGGTAACAGGGGGAGGCATAATCATATTTATTCTCCTTGGAACTGGAATCTGTGTCCAGTTACCATACACAGTACATTGGGCATGCTTTAACCAAGAGTTAGGGCATTTCTGCATGTGAGAAATGTAGTTGTACAGCCTCTGAGTGTAGGCTGCATATTCCAACCACTCCACATGATATAGCATACATCCAGAGGCTGGCCAGCAGTCTGCTCACAATTTCACCTTTTTTAACATGTGATTTTGGGAATCCAGAAAAGTGGATGCACTACTTTAAAATGTGCGAGCCCCCAGTGAACAACCAGCAGGCAACTAGCTGAAAGAAGGTATGGAATGTGAAATGTGCTCAGCTTTGTCCCACCCTCACTTCTGCCCTCCCCCCTCCATTTCCTGCTCACTGAGGGAGGCAGATTCCTCCCTGTCAGTTCAAAGACCATTAAGTCTCTCTTTAGTGGTTTTTAACTAAGAGCCTCCTTTCCTTCCTCCTCAGTGATCAGACCCTGTCCCTTCTTCTCCTTTCTTTTCTCTGCACTCTGCACTCCTCAGGAACAGGAGGGGGGAAAAACAGGATTACTGTGTTATGTACAGCAGTGGTCCCCAACCTTTTTATTACCAGGGACCACTCAACGCCTTTTACTGAGGCCCGGTGGGGGGTAGTTTACTCCTCTACTCTCAACCACTGCCCTAACGCTCTGTGATCACTATGGTAATGTTTAAACATCCCTTCAAAATAAGATACAGACACGCCACAACAATGAAGTGTGTTGTAAAGGGCTGGGGGGGGGGATGAAGTAAAGGGCCGAGGGGGGGAGTCCTTCGGGGCCCACCTCCAATTAGTCGAAGGACCACATGTGATCCGTGGCCCACAGGTTGGGGATTGCTAATGTACAGGATCTTAGATGAAAGCTGAAGACTGGGACCAGAGCAAGAGATAGAACCTCAAGGCAACAAACTTGCAGGCAATAAACTTTACTTTTTGATATGCTAGAACAGATATACTACATGTGAGTGGATTTTCGTGAGACCTTTGTCACTTCTGTATATCAGACACATTTCTGGTAACTTGGGATGGATATCTGACATAGTTATTTACCACACCAGCATCCTTGGTGGCATTTGTGTGGTAGTACTTATATGGGAAATGACCACTTCATTGATCCTTCCTACATGTTACTCAGCTATCCAGTTAGACTGAAAGGCTCTTCCTAAGTTATCTTTGGCAGCATGATTCCTTCAAACAGCACTGAGTTACAATAGGCAACCAAAGTCAAATGGGAAAACTGAAACCCCGTTTTGCACCACCAGCATAGCATCCTATGATCCACCCCACAAATGATTTGTCAATCAAGCTTGGAATAGATTTCGCCTATAACAATCATAGGGACTGGAAGATAACAGAACAAGCCAAAACTTTCCCAAATCTCTCTAGATGCAGAGTCACTGGCAGAAACTTCATGGTGCACAATATCCTTGGAAAGGTCAGAGGACAAACCAGTCTCTGAGTAGTAATGCCTCACAGTCAGAAAGCCAGATTCCTCATCAGCAGATCCTCCCCCCCCCCACACACACACAGACCATCCCTGCTGCCCAAGGCCCATGGCAATATAACCATAGTATGGAAGGACCTGACTTGAATTCCATGCTCATACCATTGAATGTCTACCTCATATATACTCTTAGCTCCTTTAGGATCTATGCCCTTGACACAACAAAAAGGCCGACAATAGTGTAAAAAGTGGCATGTGAAGTTGACTGGTTATGGGATAGAGCATGTTGTTATATCCAAACTATTATTTTAAGTTAATACATTTCAAATTACCTGTCTCATTTTACTGTGGAGGGCCCTCATAAGCAAAAATGTTGGTGCTGCAAAGTAAGATGAGTAGTGATTAAGACTAAGTGGATCTTGTTAATTCTGCAGCACTTTAGAATAATTGAACATGAATAAAATGGTAAAATTAAAACGAACTTCTTGTGGAAGCACATACAAAATCCACATTAACAGCATATTAAGTTCATCATGACTAACATTACTATAATTAATACAGAATGATAAACTAATGATTGGCTACTTATAGTTGTGTTATTGTTGTTTCTAATCTTGCTTCTAAAAAGTAAAATAAAAGAGATTGTCTGGGAAGACAATAGCTGGATTTTTTTTCTTCTTCCAAGTAGCTGATGAGATTGCTTCAGTGGCTGTGTATTTTAAAGAAATAAAAATTTACTTTGTTGCATTAAGGCTAAGTTTTCTGAGGCTAACCAAATGCTCTTAGAATCTCACACAGAATGATGTTAATCCCACCAATTCCTGTTATTGATGGCTGATATGTGACCATTCTGTTCTTTATTCTCCCATCTACAGGTGGTTATAGACCTTTTCTCTATGAATTGTCTGGTTAGCTTTAAATCAGGATATTGGAGAATGGGTTCACAATTGGGAAGCTTGGTTTTTTTTATTATTATTCAGCAAAGAGACAGGAATAGAATGAGATGCAAAATACAGAGATGTACAATGAATGTAATAATGTGCATTGCCCTTCTAAATTCACTTTATGTATTAAATCTTCTCAAATGTTATGGTCATGTCTAGTGGAGGCATATGGCCTGAGAAACTGGAGTATTACAGAAGCTGGAGTGTTTCAGAAGCTGGAGATTGCCAGTACTTGGGTAGTACAGACTCAACTAATCATATTAATATCTTTTGTAAAGAACTTCTTGCGGTTGTTTTGTGGTTCTGGCAGTAGTTTCAGATAAAGAAGCATCCCACAACTTTATATACCACAAAAGTCAACGATTCATATCTCACATTGTGGAATTGGATTTTGCTGTGTGATTCATTTCTTAGTTTATCGAGACCTCTGGCATGATGCTCTTTTGTAACCCTTGCTTTCTGCTTGTGGCACACAATAAAGCTAACCTCTTGGGGGTGCTGGTATGAAGAAACCTGCCTTGCTGGATATTACCTGCACATTCCTTCTAACCCTATCATGTTATGATACTATATTACAGTTGCAATTCTCAGGTGACAAAAAGTATAACTCCATCCTAATTAGAAAGCACATACACTCACACACCCTTATTCCATTTGTCTATATGTAAGATAATGCCAGTAATTCACATTGCTAAGTTTTATGAAGAAGTAGAATGAATGGCAGATATTATAGAAAAATAATCAGTATTTCTAAATCCCAACAAATTATTGGCTACTTGGAAGTACCATCCAACCAAGTTAAAACAAAAACAAAACAGTATGGACAGCATTGGTTTGGATGTTCTTAGCAACCTTTGAATGAAAGATGCAGAGAGCTAAAGATACTGAAGTTGTAAGAAATGTCAATATTAATCAGATTTTAGATATACACTCAGTTTTAGAATAAAAATACTCAAGTGATATTCACACATAGAAGTGTGTACTTCACAACTTCGAGATGGCATATCTTTCGATAGAGATCAGCTTGTTATTATGAAAGTGAACAATTTTACACGGCTTCCTTGTGATCCTCCAAGCCTATACACATTTACTTAGAAGTAAGAGTGCTCAGGAACTGCTAAAAAGATCACTTGGGTATTGCAGAATAGCTAATGATGGAGATTCACAGCTTCTTTGTGTGAGATTTTTCCTCATCTGACATATTTGGGTCAAGAGCACTGAGATCTAAAGTTCAAATACAGGTCAACACTGTTTGGTAAATCCAAGAGACTGACATAACCTATTCTATCACTTTAACCTCTAAGACTTCTGTCTTAGCATATAGTTATGGACTGTGTACGGTATGAAAAGACTATTTGACCCATGCTTTGAAAGCTGGACACTTCAGGTATGGAATGCTGACAAGTCTTTGGGCTTGTCTTCATTATGAGTTTTACACAGGTCAGTTCTGGAATTAAATTGATTTAACCTTTGAATGCCTGCAGAGCTACGACCGGAGGCATTTCTAGAAGTTGTGCCAAGTTGCACCACTTTGAAGCAGGCAAATATTCCCAGTTAAGTACAAAGGTACAGATATGCATTTTGGATCCCTACTTGGCTATTGTTGGGGTTGTGTCAGTGTTGCTGCCCCTCCCCAAGTTTATCACTTTTTATACTCCAAAAGAGCTATATTGAACAGAAGACA
Source organism: Paroedura picta (assembly GCF_049243985.1). Taxonomy (NCBI): domain Eukaryota; kingdom Metazoa; phylum Chordata; class Lepidosauria; order Squamata; family Gekkonidae; genus Paroedura; species Paroedura picta. Next base: position 38,905,903 of record NC_135378.1, read on the forward strand.
ATGAGAAGCCAGAAAATTAAGATGAAAAAAGTATGTGTGTGTGATTGACATGTAAATAGATCATTAATATACTATAATTTGGGGGGGGGGGGAGCAATGTTTCACCAACATAGTCTGTTTTCCTATTCAGGGCTCTTACTTGCCTTTCCCCACAATAATTCCAGTCACTCACTCATCTACTTGTGTATTTTTATTCACTCAAGTAGGCCACATTGCTCAATGTAAAGAACAGGGAAAAAAACATTTTGATGCAATTTTAATTCAGCATGCTCTTTTTAATCCATTCTCTGGTGACCCACTTTTTTGATCTTAGCATCCTGCTGCTCTCTCTCTCTCTCTCTCTCGCAACAAATACAGGTCTACATGTGCCTGATACCCTCTTTCTTTTCCCCATTTATAGATTACTCTGTTTTATCATTTCTTTCTCCCTTTCCCTGTGCTACATTAATCACATTTTTCAGCTTGATGTAGTGGTTAGAAGCGTCAACTTCTAATCTGGTGAGCCAGGTTTGATTCCATGCTCCTCCTCCACATGCAGCCAGCTGAGTGACCTTGGGCTCACCACAGCACTGATAAAGCTGTTCTGATTGAGCAGTAATATCAGGGCTCTCTCAGCCTCACCTACCCACAGGGTGTCTGTTGTGGGGAGAGGAACGGGAAGGTGATTGTAAGCCACTTTGAGACTCCTTCTGGTAGAAAAAAGAGGCACATAAGAACCAACTCTTCTTCTTCAAATATCCCTTCTTTTCATATCCACAGGTCTGCCTATATTAAGGGTGTACTGGTCATCAATCTCACTGGGAAAAAGAGGCTAATTAAGGGAACAGACCATAGGAAGTGGCCCTAACCTGGAAGGGAAGAACTGCCCATATAATCATAGAATCCTAGAGTTGGAAGGTACCTCCAGGGTCATCTAGTCCAACCCCTTTCAGAATGCAAGAAATTCACAACTACCTGCCCACCCATGGTGGTGGTTAGGTGCGAAGTCGTGTCTGATCCATCGCGACCCCATGGACAATGATCCTCCAGGCCTTCCTGTCCTCTACCATTCCTCAAAGTCCATTTGTTTGCACCAACTGCTTCAGTGACTCCATCCAGCCACCTCTGTCATTCCCTTCTTCTTTTGCCCTCAATCGCTCCCAGTATTAGGCTCTTCTCCAGGGAGTCCTTCCTTCTCATGAGGTGGCCAAAGTATTTGAGTTTCATCTTCAGGATCTGGCCTTCTAAGGAGCAGTCAGGTCTGATCTCCTCTAGGACTGACCGGTTTGTTCGCCTGGCAGTCCAAGAGACTCACAAGAGTCTTCTCCAGCACCAGAGTTTAAAAGCCTCAAAAGCCTCAATTCTTTGACGCTCTGCCCACCCATAGTGACCCCAATTCCATGTTCAGATTATACCCCCCCCAAAAAACCCAGAATCCTTCTGACCCCAAAGTGGCGATCAGCATTTCCATGGGCATGCAAGAAAGGGCCACAAGATTAGACAAGATTAGACACAATCCTTTCTGCCCACCAATCCACTTACAATCTGCCTAAGTTCACAGAATCAGCATTTCTGTAAGGTGGCTATCTAGCCTCTGCTTAAAAATTTCAAAGAAGGAGAACCCACCACCTCACGAAGAAGCCTGTTCTACTGAGGAACCGCTCTAACTGTCAGGAACTTCTTCTGGATGTTAAGCTGGAAATTCTTTTGAATTAATTTCATCCCATTTGTTCTGGTCCACCCCTCAAGTCAATATCTTACACCTCCCACTTTCCAAAACCACATCAGGACCTACTTTTTAGAAGATTTAATAGATTGCTCATGTTGTATCATACCATAACCCAGTCTTGCTCAACCTTTTTATCATTGAGAAACTCCCAAAACATTCTTCAGGCTTCAAGAAACCTCAGAAGTGGCATGTCCATGTAGAAAATGATTGGGAGACATAGCAGGTTATATGCCCACCTGGGGCTCCTCCCATTCCCACCCCCTCCTCATTGGCCATCTGCAGGGGGAGCAAGTTAACATGAGCAAATATGGTCATATCACCCAACAAATGTTTAACAAATTTATATATATATATATATATATATATATATATATATATATATATATATATATATATATATATATATATATATATATATATATATATATATATATATATATATATATATATATAAATAATTAGCTCCCACCATTTGGGAAACCCTTCCAGGGCCATCAAGAAACCCCATGGTTTCATGAAACCTTGGTTGAGAAAGCCTGCCCTAACCCTTTTCTTTAAGAACTCTGTCTTAATTACATTGGTATTTACCTAACTTTATTGCTCTTTTGTTTACCTTTACTGCAGAATGGAAGTGGGGCTTGAACCTCAGACGTCTATCATCCACTGTGTGAACTGTTCAAGAATCTAGCATAGAAAACCATGCCTGGATTATGATAAAGCTCCTCTTACTTCAATTCCTCTCTTCCTCCTCCCTTCCAGTAATTCTCTGCATAAAAATTATAATTTGTTTCTCTTTTGTTGCATCTGAGGAAGTGAGCTCTGAATAATAAAAGTTCCTGATGGAATAAAAACATTTAATTTTTAAGGTGCTACTGGGCTTCTGCAATTTAGGGAAGAGTCTGATTACCATAGATTCAGGAGCTAAATGCTTTCATCTTATACGAGCATGGGGTTGTGATTAAAGAGTAGCAGACTCTGGGTTTGATTCCCCTCTCCTCCACTTGCAGCCTTGAGCTAGTCACAATTCTCTTAGAGCTGTTGTCTCTCTTAGAACTCTCTCAGTCCCACCTACTTTACAGCATGTCTGTTGTGTAGAGAGGAAGAGAAAGGTGTTTATAAGCCACTTTGGGACTCCTTCAGATAATGCAAAGTGGGCTATAAATAACCAGTTCTTCTTCTAACAAAATTATATTTCCAAGCAGCTCCAATTACAGACTCAAGCTAGTTTAGCAGGCATTGGTGCAGTAGTGAAGGAGTGTGAGCAAAACTTTGAGGGCCATTCCGCACCAGGATCTATGTAGCAAATTGGTTGCGGAACGAAAAAACGCCATTTTAAATAGTGAAATTCGTCGTTATGCATACCTGCCTTTGTAGTGGAACCCAGTTGCCACAGGTTTCCGGTCTCGGCAAAAATCGCTAGCCAGAAAGTGATATTGCCGAGCTCGTCCTGTCCCTGGCCGTCAATCAAATGAGCAGCCAATGGACGGCCGTTATCATGCTCCCGAAAAGCCCCTTTCCATTTAATGAAGGTTTAAATCACACACACACACACACACACACACACACACACACACACACACACATTGCAATGAATCTGCGTTGATTTGTTGCAGTGGAGAGACCCATCTAGCTAGCAGGTGGTGTTTGAGCTGCCGTTTCATCGTTGCCACGCTCCCCCCGAGTGAACCCCCCCCCGCACGGGTGCGATATTTGGCCGAAAATACAGTGAAAAATAAAGGGAAAATAAACCAGCAAATGGGGCTGTGTGTTGCTTCGTGCTTGGTGACTTAAAACAGCTCTGGGGAGGGACTGCAGCCAGGGAAGCCTCGCTGGGTAAACGAAAGCTCGCCAGTGCGTTGATCTCCGCTCACTCCGAGAAAAAAAAATGGCAATTGCTTCGCCGGAAGATCAGAGGAGAGAGCCAGGGGGAGGGACTTTGCAGAAACCGCAACAATGGTAACGCACAGAACTTTCCCGCTATTGTTGCAGATTGGTTGCAAGAGTGTAGCGCTTTCCAGAGGGTAAATCCACTTTTGGGGATTTCCCTGAAAACGCTACAACGAAGCGCTTTTTGCGGATCGGTTTCAGGAGTGTTGCAGATTGTCAACAATGTTGTGCATAACTGCAAAACAGTAGCGATTTCAATTTGCAACCATTGTGCAATTTTGAACGAGTGCAGAAGGGCCCTGAGAGTTCAGAGGAGAGCAACAAAGATGATCCTGGGCCCAGGAACCAAGCCCTATGAGGACAGACTGAGGGACGTGGGAATGTTCAGCCTGGAGAAGAGGAGGTTAAGAGGGGACATGAAGGATTTTTTTCACAGTCAGAGGAGTTCAGCAGATGAACTGGATGTCTAAGGAGGTAGAGAGTTCCCCCTTACTGGTTTTCTTTAAGCAGTGGCTAGACAGATATCGTGGATGATTTAGGCTGCTCCTGCATTGAGCAGGGGGTTGGACTAGATGCCCTGTATGACCCCTTCAAACTCTATGATTCTATATCATGTCTCTTGTGGTGGATGAATACCTGTCGATAGTAGACAAGCCTTGGGACATGTGGTAGTGTTTGTATGTGAGGGGAGGTGCTCAGCCACACAATGACTCATCTCTGGAGATGGTAATACCTTATAGCAAGATCGTATAAAAAGGATTTAAAAAATCTACATGTTCCAAATTCTATATCCTCAGTCCCTGTTGATTTTCTTGCTATATAATATCCCTAAATCAGGAATTATCCCAGAGAACACATTTTTAGTCATTTGCAGCAATAATAAATATGTTACTTGTGGCATTTTAAAGATGAGCAAGTTTTTATTTAGCTTAATATTTTGTGATAGAGCAAATTTGTCTCCAAAACAACTGTCCCTAAACTGTTGTTTAAATTGATTAGATATAGGAATCATCTTTTAAAGTCATAATTCTGGTTACTGAACTGCAGACATTGAAGAGAGTCACCCAGTACATCAGGGACTGATTTCTTTATTGTGCAGTTGTTTCGTAAATTCATTCATCTTTTTAAAAGATGCCCTACTATGGCCAGACTTCATGGATATGCAGAAGAATCTTTTCCCAATGAAATGTTCTTCCACTCCAGCATCAAATCTTCACTGGTGATTCCCCTACAGGAACCCAGAACAGTGTTTCTGTACTTGGTTATTAATGCATAGACATATTTCTTTGAATGATTTCATTATTCAAGGGTGAAAAATATGGAAAAAAGGGTTCCTACATTTTAAGTGTAAAACCACACCTGCTCTAAATTACTGGAAAATCAGCCAGCCATCCTTTTGGGACACCGATGACATTATTTGGATGGTGGCTCATGGATGGAAACACTCCTTTTTTACTCCAGTGTTGTTGATCACTTGGTGGACCAGAACTTGAATATAGATTCTTTACTCCACTGAAGGGATGTGAATCTAACGTTAAATCATAATTATGGGACTGATTTCATACTTGGCAGTGCAAAAGGCCTATTCCAGTGGTAGTCATAAGAAAAGTGCTTGCTTTCAGCCACTTCATGGTGAATTGGCCTTTCTAAAAAAGTGTCTGTGCTGTTGGTCTACAACCAACCACAGCAAACCTTGATTGGAAAATCTGAAATCTGAAAACCAAATTCAGGACCCTAACAGTGGATGTACTTCATCTACAGAACACATTTTTAAGTGCAGAGATGCTGAGAAACTCTTTGTTCATTATCTTTCATACAACGTGAAAAGGTTAAAGCCAGCTCTTTCCCCCTGAAATAAAATTGTGGGTACAGCATGTCCATTATGCTACAATGCAGCTGTATGACTTAACTCTTTGCATGATCCTGGAAAGGAAGTACATGTAATGGATTTATCCTGTGTCAGCACTTTCACAGCAGTAAGTGAACTTCCTGCCAAACTTTGTTTAAACTAGTATAGAAATCAGAACGAAAACTGGCTCAGATAATTAAAGCTCATAAGCCAGTATGCATGCACTATTTTAGTAGATATCTTATTTGACGGGTTATATTTAGTTTTGCTTTAAAAGCATTGTAACCAGCTCAGAGCCCTGCCCTCCAAATAAATAAATTCATAAGGATTGATTACAATGAGCAATCAGTTTTGCAGCTGTGAGGGTAACATCAGTGACTCATTTGCAAAAATGATAGCATTACATCTACTTAATTTTAGATTGTTGTTAGTAATGCTGAAATTCACTGAGATCTGCCATTGGGAACAGTTTCAGTTCAGTCCCCAAATTAGTAAATTTGGTGATCCAAATGAAACATCTGGGTTAAAAGTAACAAATGTAACAATCCCAGGAGTTCTCAAATGTCAACATGACTTTTGGTGGTTGCATTTGAATTGATCTGTGAACAGGCTGACCTTGGGAGCCAGGATAAGAAAGCAGGCATTTTAGAAAGCGAAACACAGTCATTTACTGCATGAGCTGAGATTCATTGCTCCAGTAACAGTTAGCAATGAAACAATAGAAAGTCTACAATGATAATTATTGCTTTATCATCACACAGAGTCACTCTGAGCTTTGAATTATGAATGACTTGTATGATTTGGGGGAAAGAGCATATGAGATAGGGGGAATAGGAAAAATAGATGTAGCACTCACCATACGGAGTTGACTGTGCTGTTCTATTTGATCAAACAAGGAAAAGGTTTTTGCTTGGGCCTAAATATCTCTCATCTCTGGAGTAATTATAACAATATCACACCATTTGCCAGTTTGCGTTATTTGCCTGCATTTGGCATTTGTTGCTGACTGATCAGTGAATCTGTTTCCAAGGTGCTTTTCTTTAACAGATTTATTAAATATATATATATATATATATATATCAGGGCACTTTAACATCCTTCAAGAAACCACAATAAGCTCTTTATGAATGCTACATTCCTTGTTCATAACTAAAAAGAGGACAGCATACAAAGAATAACAAGGAAACCCTACATGCTATGAAAAGGATTAGGAATACCCTGTGTCAAAACAGACAAAGAAAAGCTGTTATTATGCTATAAAAATAATGGCTTTTCTGTCTCTTGGGCAAGGAGAAATAACTTTTCTGCCACATAATAAATTTATTAACCTTCCCGACCTCATCATTCCCACCTTAGCTGAGATACAGCATCAAAGACAAGAACATCTGTTTGACAGCAGCATTTTCAAATTCATTCAGCTTGTTAACAGGCACATTTTGCAGGGGACATTCTGAAAGTTACTGCATCAGCACCACCTCGTGGTCATTTTAAAGATTGCTACATCCAATTGTGTGACACTGTTAATTGGAGTTACTAAATGTTAACGGTTCAGAAAATGCTTAAAATATTATTAATGCATTAGAATGATTCTTGAAGAAGTTTATTGTTTGAACGTAGATCCACATTCCAACACTAAAATATACAGTCATAAAATGCTACAGATTGTACAATTTCTAATGAAGGGTATAGTTTTTGACTTTATCTGCCTACTCCTAATCAACCACAAATCTGAACTCTAATAACAGTGAAGAAGTAAACAGGGATTTCAGACCAGGAGAACAGCAACAGTAGCAGAGCACATTTCTATACCACATTTTTCATTAAGAAGCCTGAGAATGGCTTACTGTCACATTCCCTTCCCGTTTCCAAAATAGGCACCTTGTGAGATTAGGTGGGGCTGAGAATTGTCACTGGCCCATGGTCATTCAGCAGGCTTCAAATGCAGACATGTGGAATCTGCCACTCTTAATCACTGTGGCACCCTGGGACACTTACTGTCTGGTGTAATTATTCAACAACATCAAGGTTATTACTGTTCAGATTCAACTTGTGACATTAGAATCAGAAATCCAAATCCGGCCTTTGGAACATTTCTAGCCTTTGGAAGCTGAGGCCAACGTCCAACCTTTCCAATCAGATTTCCTGTACAAATTTGCATTAAACCTAAAAACTAATGTGTAGCACCTTAGACAAACATCAGTTTGAGGACTCCGAACTGGTCCCTGGATCGTGAACCAGTTCATGCCCATCCTTACTGGCAAATGTATATTACTATTTCAGCCACTGTCTATCATCAGGGAAAGGAGGATATATAAGCCTAAAGTGGCAAACACATAAAGATAGTGTGGATGGCATATTATTGTTCATCATGCTATACCATTGTATAGTTATAGTACTTTGAACATGCTTGGTTTTAATCCACACAATTCCAGAAAATATTTAAATAACTTACTTGCACTTTTCCCGACATCTAAATGCAAAAAAACCCCACAGTTTTGTATTTACACAATGATATACTATTGGACCATGGGGCTAAAATTCAGAGATGACATGGTGATTCCAAACTCCTCTTCTTTTTCTATCTGAGAATAAAGGTGACAGCCAGTTTCCCTTACAGAGAAACAAAAATTCTAATTAGCAGGTCAAATGCATCACCAATAGTGGTTTTTAATAGAGCACCCATTAAACTTCTTTTGGCTCCCTGCAACTACAGTTTAGGCAATAAAGAATATACTGCAACTGTTACATTGGGTCAGCAAACAACAGCTCAAGTGCTAACTCAGGAAAATGCATTTTGCTTTTTAGGTTTTATTCTGCTTAATTTTCCAAGCTTTATTCCACATGGATGGATTACATCTTTTCTAAAACATTTCCCTAAGCTCTTTAGGCTCTAAAACAAATCAAGTCATAAAACTACTGATCAGCTTCTTTGTTTAAAGTTAGCTTCAAATACTTATCAAGCATAAAAGAATTTGCAATAAAGAGTTTCCAGTAGGAAAATAACATTCCTTCCCCCCTAGAGCAGCATCATTTCAGAAGAATGTTTTGAGACAACAGAGCTACACTGCCATTGCGGGTTAGAAAGGGCAGCCCACAGTGTATTGGCAGCTTTCCTATCCTTTTGCTGAAACCTATCGTTAGAAGCCACATGGAAGCTTCCATCTAGAAGTACAATTAAAGTTAGCCTACTGCAACTCATCAGCAGGAAGGAATCCATCCTGTTTGTTTATTTGACAAATTTGTTTATTTGACAAATTTGTTTATTTGACAAATTTTCCATTAAAAATTGATGTTCTATAATATATCACACATATGCAAAAACAGGCACTAATCTTATGGATAGTACTAGTAATCAAGCCCGCTGCAGCTAAATGCAGCGGGCGCTATGGACTTACTATGCGTGGGGGCTCCCTCGGCAGCGTTCTTTCGGCGGCGGCGGTCTGATGGGGCGTTGGCTGCCCTGGGCGGCGTTCTTGCGGTGGCGGCGGGCTGACGCGGCGAGAGGCGCTTCGTGCCTCTCGCCGCGTCAGGCCGCCAGGCAGGGAGCCCCCGCTCGGGCGGCAGCCTGACGCAGCGAGAGGCACTTTGCGCCTCTCGCCGCGTCAGGCCGGGAGCAACTGCGAGCCGCGCTGTGCGCGGCTCGCAGTTGCTGGGGCTGGGAATTTGAAGGCTCCCTCGGCGGCGTTCTTCCGGCAGCGGCAGCAGTCTGATGGGGCGTTGGCTGCCCTGGGCGGTGTTCTTGTGGCGGCGTCAGGCTGACGCGGTGAGAGGCGCAAAGTGCCTCTCGCCGCGTCAGGCCGCCAGGCAGGGAGCCCCTGGCAGCCGCGCGGGCAGCGGCCTGACGCGGCGAGAGGCGCGAAGGTCCTTCCGATTGTCTGTCGTGAGGAAGGGTCCAATCCGGACCCTTCCTCATCACGGACAAATCCCACCTCGGCAGCCCTTAATGATTTATTTAGTCCATGGTGCCCGTGGTGCCACGGGCGGTTTAAAGATTGGTCATGAAATCGGATGACTATGGTTTCATCCTGAAAATCGTGAAGGCACAGAGAACTCTGCAATGAACCTAATTGCTCACAAATTCCCTGATATCACTAATCAGGATGTTTCCACATCAGGATGCCCCTGTGGTTACTGGTGCAATTGTGTATGAAATCTCACTTGCAACAGAGATTCCAGATGACAGATGTCCCTCGCTGTTAGCTGTGCATTCCCTTTCATTCCTGGTATGCATTGAAGGCCTTCCTCACTGCTGTGTTCTCATATCAGACATTCTCAACCAAATTTTCATGAAACCCTGGGGTTTCCCAAATGGGGGGGGGACTTATCGGGTGATATGATCATATATGGTCATGTTGACTCCTAAAATGACCAACGATAGGCCTAGAAGAGGTAGGAAGGGGAGGGGGCCCAGGTGAGTACACAGCTATGCTTTCCAAACTTATTCTGTACAATTGTGCCACTTCTGGGGTTTCTGAAAGCCTGAAGAATGTTTCAAGGATTTCTCAAAATAAGTTGAGGAGGGCTGTCTCATATGATTAACAGAAATCTCTGTCCATCCTGTTTTATGTATGCATGCATGTATAAACAATAAAATTATATATACAGTATATATTTTAAATTTTATATCGTTTATTCTCTGCTTAAGTGAATTACTAACTTTTGATTCTGTTGTTCACTGCTCCGAAATATCAAGTCCAAGAGAGGTGGTATACAAATTAAATTACATATTTATTTAAATTATATTTTTATATTATTTAATTTGTATAGTAACTTTCTTGGACTTTCCATCTTGGACCACTAGCAAAAGCACAAGGAGAGGAAGTTAATAGAAGGGAGGGGGAGTTTTTATTCTATGGTTTTGATATTCTGCTCAGACTCACATTTTCATTTGCTTCCAAGGTGTACCAAATTTTTCTTTTGAAGTAAAAGGTGCATTAAACAGCCTTGTTCTATAGGCTGATAATAGCAAGGGGTGTTCAACAGCATTGTCAACATGCAGCCCTGAAGCCTAAACATTATACTTGTCCTGGAGGGGATTTCCTGATCTGCAGTCTAAAATTCACAAAATAATACTAAGCTACTGGAATCAGAAACTTTGGAAGAAATGGTTAATCTTTAGATGCTGTGCTATACAATGTTAAAGCAAGCATAAGTCAAAAATCAGGTTCGGCTATCTTGTTACCCACACCATAACATTCTAGAACCATTATGTTTAGAAGATACAAACATCTTGATATGTGCCAATGTGAAAATGGCTATCAAATCTATAGTACATCCACATGTATTATACTTCTTAATACACTTTATCTCTGATTTCCTTATAGGCCTATTATGCACGGCCGCCAAAATGGCGATTTCGGGTCACATGCAAAACGCAGAGGGGGAAGACGTGAAGCAAACCGCTTACGCATGGGATGGGATGCAACGGTAGCAAAACCCAGAGTAACCGATTATGCACGCAGTGACCCCAGCACCACTTCTGGTTGCACCCTGGTCTCCCAGAAGCTCCTCATCCTTCCGCGTTTTGCTAACGCGGCTTTTTTGGCGGGATGCACCAAATCTGTGGCCGGTTGCAGACGGCGCTGTGCGTTATCAGTGATTTTAGGCAACGCCATTCCACCACGAATGTGGACCTTCCCCTCTGTGCATAATGGACAGACCTGCCTCCAATCAACTAGCCAGTGAGGGGACTTACCAGGCCTCATTGCAAGAATCACAAAGGAAGTGATGTCATCGCACCAGCAACGTCCAACTGACATTCTGGTAGAAGAAAGTTTTACCGCAGAGTTTTTTCCCAAATATCAGAGTGTTGACTGGATGTTGCTGGTGTAATGACATCATTTTCAGTGCAACACTAGCAAAGAGGTCTGGATATTTCTATTTCTCCAGGTAAGTTACCCCCATCCCCCTGGCCACCCCATTTCCTTCTAGCCAATTCCTCCATATTTCTTCCAGGTTTGTAATGACAACTCATCCATTTGTCAACAGATTTCTCTTGGGTCATTATCCAGATTAGGGGTGTTCAATTAAGGACCACCAGCTCCTTAAGGGATGAGGCAATGAGAGGAGGATTTTCTTTCTTGTGCTTAAAGATACCCTCAAGGCTAGGCGGTGACTCACAAGGTAGAACTAAGGAAAGTGTTAACAATGAGCCACCCACTTCTAGGTCCATAAATCAATAGGTTTAGAAAAACTCTTCTGAAGTGGTGAGTTGCAGCTACAACCTTAGAAGGATCACAGAGCTCTGCTAGGGGTGTGCATTCAGGTGATAAAAAACTTGATAAAAAAACAAATCAATAATGAGTCAGGATTTTTTAAAAAAATCAGCCAAACTGATCAGGATCTTAATTGCAAAAGGCTGAATTGTGTTGACTTTTGATTAAGGTTCCCAAATCTGCCTGAGAAACAGCAAATCACCAGAGAGGAGGAGTAGGACAGTTTTTTTCTAATACCCTACTTTTCACTACCTGAAGTGGTTTGCTATTGCCCTTCCTTCCTTTCCCCACAACAGACACCCTGTGAGGTAGGTCAGGCTGAGAGAGCTCAGAGAGAAACTGTTACGTGAGAACTGCTCTAACAGGACTGTAACTAGCCTAAGGTCACCCAGCTGGCTACATGTGGAAGACAGGAGAATCAAACCTGGCTTGCAAGATTTGAAGCTGCTGCTCTTAACCGCTACATCAAGCTGGCTCTCAAGAACAGCTCCTGAAGGACATCAGGGTCTGTCTGGAGTTAGCACAATTCTGTAGACCCTCTTAAGATGGAGCTCTTACACCAGGCTTTTGGTTAGGGCCAAAGTTAGTGCCTATCTACCTACCTATTTATGTTCCCACCCAACCATCTGTCCATCTATCTTTGTATTGATTCACTCCCTGATCAGCCTTAATTTTGGGAGAATTGCAACAATTATAATAGGCACTCTGTGGAAGTATTGCTGCTGTTTTATCCTGCCACTATTTATTTAAATTAATTTAATCTGTTTAAAATGTGTATATTATATAATTTTGTACACTACACTGAGTGTGTGTGAAAGAAAGAAAGAAAGAAAGAAAGAAAGAAAGAAAGAAAGAAAGAAAGAAAGAAAGAAAGAAAGAAAGAAAGAAAGAAAGAAATGGAAAGGCAAAGAGTCAACATTTCAATCTATGTTATGCATTTTAGTTGCATACTCAGGCCATGCATCTGGCATGCAGTTGTTTTATATAAAGACACTTTCCTGAGAGTCCACTAAAGGATCACTTTGTAAAGATCAATGCATGCTTGGTTAGACAGAAGATAAAATAAGGTAAATAATTCACATCACTCACAGTGTTCACAAACACTCCCTGTCATCACTTATCCAAATGACGTTTCCCATATTGCATAGCATATGTTGCTCAGTAATATGATAAATTATTAGCAAGTGCCTATGTGTTTGTTCGTGAATTAGTAATTTCCTTTTGGAATAAATAGCAGATTACATCACAGAAGAAAAATATATCAAAGCTGCAATGCATAGTTGAAGGATCAATATTTTTATCCACGAAATTAGCTGCTAGTAGTAAAGCCCATTGCATGCCGAAAGGCAATGGACACTAAGCAGAGACCTGGTGTGGATTTTTCCAGGATAATATCTCATACACAAACATGCATGTCATCACAAAGTGCTGATCTCCAGATTATAAAGATAAGCTCTGCAGGGGAAAATGGAGAGTGGACTGTGAGGCATTGCACTGTTTTGAGGCCCCACCTCCAAACTTCAAGGAATATTCCCAAGCCAGGGATAGCAAACCTCCTGGAGATCTCCTGGAATTAGACTCATTTGCAGCCTATAGAGATCAGCTCCCCAGGGAAAAATGGCTGCTTTGGAGGAGATGTTGTACCCCACTGTTTAGGGATGCCAGGCAACAGTCAACTGAAATGGGTCTCCCTGAAGAAAATGACTATTTGGTGAATGAACTTTGAGGCATTGCATCCCTTGCTGGGGAGCAATAAACTCCCTGGATCAGAGGTACTATCCTACCAGCAGCATGGCATCCTCTGCTCCCAGGTTCATCCCAGAGCACAGGTGAGTTCCTAGGGCTGCCAAAGGGTTAGTCAGAAGTGAAAAAGGTCTAGGTCCATTCCCTGCCTGCTCCGCCTTGCCAGTCAAACCACCCCAAGTTGGCAGTCACCCCCCCTTGCCCAGTGCCCAGGGGACTCACCCATGGCATGTCTCTGAAGATCTGCCTTTGGGTCATGGCCACTCAGGCTCCACAATGTGCCAGCAGGCCTCATGCTCAGGGTCTTTGGTCTCCTCTCTTTTCTTGGTGGGGAAAGTGATGCAGCAGCAATGACACCAGGGTTTGGCCGGGCTCCCCCTTGGGCTCCCCAAAGGGGAGTGTGGTGTGGCAGTCATGGCAGCACCCCAAATCAACCCAGCTGCCCACAGCCTGGGATGGGGGCGCTACTGTCACAGCTGGTCTCCTTCAGTGCTCCCTCCTGCAAAGGAGTTACCCACGAGGCTGGCCTTGAGGACTAAGATGCAGCCTTGTGTGGGCAGCCCTGCAAAGGCCAATCACCTAGGGAAAGCTGCATGGCACTTTTTCTGTGTGGGGGATATTTCACTAATAGGAAAAAGGCAGTCTGGTTTCATCAACGGAATCTGGGCAGATCCCTTGGACTGCCTTTTTCCTAATGGTAGAAAAACAAACCCACTCCAGTTTTAAGGAGTGTATCATTGGGGCCCCAAACTAGGTTTTATTAGATGGAAAGAAAGATCTGCCATTCAATTTTGCTGCTGAGGAACAAAATCACAGTGTTAAGCAAGGAATTGCTACACTGTATGAAAAGCTCACTTGTACCATGTGTACTTTTCAAACGTGTTCAAAAAGAGTGCAAACAACAAACATCTATAGCAGTGGTCCCCAACCCCCGGTCCATGGCCTGGCAGGCAGCGGGCCACGGCTCCCTCTTCCCGCCACCTGCAGCGAGAAGTTCACCAAGCTGTGAGCAAATTGGCCGTCGAAGCGGTCAATTAGCTTGCAGCCTGGCAAGCTTCTTGCTGCGTAAGGAGGGGGGAGAGGGAAGTGTGGCCGCCGGCATGCCAACGGCACAAACGTGCATGCATGGACCTGACATGCATGCACGTTTGCGCCAGGCGGGGCCACAAACATGCATGCACAGCCATTTTGTGCATGCACGCATGCAGAGAGCAGTCACACATGCATGTTTGCAGACCTGCCAGGAGCGCAAACATGCATGCATGGCAGGTCCACGCCTGCACAAAATGGCCACACGTGCACGTTTGCGGCCCCGCCAGGCACAAACGCACATGCACAGCATTTGCGCGGCCCCAGGGTCGCACTCTCCCCCCACCCCTTGGCAGCGGTCCGCAACCAAAAAAAGGTTGCAGAACGCTGATCTATAGTGTTCATTTCCAAGAGTGAAAAATCACACACTCGCAGATGTGGATGAGTTTCCTCAATACTGCATCAAGTCTTTGAGCTATAACAATTGTATATTTAAAGAAACACTTTTTCAGCTCAAACTACTGTGCATGTTAGGAAATAGTAAGTCAGCCAGATAGAATTGGTAGGAAAAAATTTCATCTGCAATTACAAGCAGGTAAAAAAATGCATTAAGAAGATGACTATATCTAAATGACTATTGTCTCACATTTATCTGCGATGCTGATAAGATCAATTAAGGTAGGTACCTTTATCTGCAATGCTGAAAAGATCAATTAAGGCAGGTACCTTGAAACTGGGGACAAAATACCATTATAGTGTTCCAATCCAACATTTGAGAAAATTATTCTGCAAATATGACTTAGCTAGACCTAAGCTTGTGTATGCATACACTGGGTATTTATCTGTAATATTGCTTTTTCAGTGAGGTAGAAATATCCATGAAAATAAGAAAGATGGTTTCATAGTATGCTAGTCAAAATAATGCTACTGGTCATCAATATGAGGTTCTCCTAAGCAAGTAATCTCCATCAATTGGATCCTTCTAAAGGTTTAAAAAAACAAACAAACCTAAAAATGGAACCATACACCAATATTGTTAGGCAGAGCTTATTTACTGTTTTTAGACTCAAGGAGAACTGGCAGTGGGTAGAAGACCGAATGCATTTTAACTTGCAGTCTGAAAGACTAGGCACAAAAATAAGAAATAAACCAAGGGAGAGAGGACTCCTTGAGGAGTGAATTATTTTGGCATCATTCTAGATAGTGAAATTCCACACCTAGAAAGACCTACAACCATTATCAACAGGTCATTTTAGCTAATTTCATTGGAAGTTTAAAAATTTTTATATTAAAAGTTGTAAAGTTTTATCTGCATTCTGGTCTGTGATAAATAAACTTGTACTTATTTTGGCATCAAATTTTACATGTTCTTTCATGACGAAAGGTTAAGTATAAACGACAAATGATTCTGCAAACATATTATGACTGATCTTCCAATCAAATCTTGATCTTTCCCATTCAGACTGATCTTTAGTTAAAAGCTCAGTCTATGAAAAAACAGTGAGAAGTCTGGACGAATGTATGTTGCATCTTGGGTTGTTTCCCAGTTCTCTTCCATGTTCTGTACAAATTGCAAGAATTGGACAGATTAAAAAAAAACACAATAGGTATGCACTTTTTTGGCAAGAGAAAAAGAAATTAAAAATAACTGCCAGCAACATCATTGTGTCACTTCTAGGAAAATCTAGGTGTGATGTCCCACCTCTCTAAGAATCACTGGAGGTTCTATGTCAAAACTATAGAGTTTCTGGCAATTCCTAGTGAGGGCTAATGAAACTTGTGGGGGAAGTGATGTCAGTTGATTACTATTGAAGCCTGGCATCACTTCAAGGAAACTAGAATGCTTTGTGGCCACCCACCAATGTTCCTGCCCCCAACCCAATCATCCACAGGGTGTCCAGTTGGGCTTAACAACCCTATTTTATCTGATCATTCAGTTCAAGGTGACAAAATTTAATCATTAATAAATCTAATTTAAAAAAAAAACTTGAGTAAAAGTGTTCTCTTGTATAGCCACCAACTGTCCCTGCAGGATTTAAAATCAAATGCTGAAGGTCTCCTGCTGGCGACCAGATCAGATCTGCAAGGTGCTGATGATAACAGCCACAGCAGCAGTCGAAATGGATGCCATTAACAGTGCAATGCTAAGCAGTTCCACCTTTCTAAGCCTGATGGCTACAGTGGATTTATAAGGATTTAACTCTTCTTAGGATAGCATTGCATATCATCAACCAACTTCACCAGCTGATCCTAGCTGTTGAATTATACTAATACAGAAAGATACTTACAGTGCAGTAGGAAGGCACTGCTCACAGAATTTTTAAAGTTTTATTACTTATCTCTTTCAATACTGTTTTTATTAGTTTCCGTGGTTTCTAATGGAAAACATTTTCACCTGTAAAGGTTTCATTTTCCATAGGAATTTGTTTTCAATAACTGTATCCAAGAGGTTGTCCAATTGTATTTTGATACATGGGGAAATTATTAGGTAATTAATATTTTTGCTTGGGCACAGGCATTTTAAAACAAATCTTGATTGCTCTGGCTGTACATCAGAATTCATCATCATGCTGGGTGTTCCTGTGCATGTGGTGGTGGGGGGGGGGGGCGGGTGGCAGGAGATGGTTCTGACCTTTTCTCACCAGCATTCATGAATGAAATGCCTTCAGGCAAGCAGATATAAAATGATGCTATAAACCATGTCATCTCTATGTTGCCTCATGATCTTCTTCAGCCCTGGCTGACCTCTGTTATAGGAGCTAAGCTCCATCAATCACAAGAGTAAAATGTGGAAGCAGGCTGAGTTTAGCTGCTTTTCCAAGCACTCTGGTTCTGTTTTTTAAAAGTCAATGACCTCCTAATTTATTTACATGTGTTCAGAAATTTCTGCCTTTTGTTTTTCTTCTTCCAAAGTTGATACCAGACAAAAGGGGGAGGGTGATATTTGTATTGAAGAAATGACTCTGCTGCTTATAAATTATGTCTTGTCAAGCTACAACCAACCCATGGCAACCATGAGATTTTCAAGGCAAGAGATTATGGATACTTGGAGATTTGAAGATTACTTGGAGATTTGAAGACAGAAGAATTTGGAGAGGTGAGAAACTCAACAGGAATATGATGCCACAGAGCTGCCCAGTGAAGCTGCCAGGTTCCTCTGGGGGAACTGATTTCAGCTGTAAATTACTGGAAAATTCCAGGTCACACCTGGAGGTTGACTACTCTACATGAAACTGAGATGGAAGATTTTAGAGATTGTGCAGAACATTTGTTAATGAGGGTAACTTGCAAATAACCTTGCCACACCACTACCTATAGATACACAGTCTGATTACAGAATCAGGCTACTTTTAGAGTAAGGTGACCAGATTTTAACATGGGTAAAGCGGGACACCATTGACCGGGGGTGGGTGGGTTCTTGATTAAAAATTTGGTATAAATGGAGCAACAAAAAGTTTCATAGAATGCAAAAATAGTATTGTAATATATATTTTTCAATTTCAACATAAGTACCATTTGCCAGGTACCCCCAGATGTCCTTCCAAAAGTGGGACAATCTGGTCACCTTATTTTAGAGTTAAAATTAGGTTTCAAGCACTGTATTACCATACCAAAATTTTTAGTAGTACTGATACCAACAAATATATAGAAGTCATTTCTTGATTTTAAGAGGTCTGTAAAACAAATGCAAGTTCCTATAAATAATGGTTTCTACATCAACAAATAGTGCTCCTTTTTTGCTTAATGGGAAAATTACTCATAAGTAAGTCCCTATACCCTAATCTGCTGGCAATAATCACAACTTAAATCAATTGTGAAAACATAAATGTCTTCCCACAGCAGAGTCCTATGATTTCAAACAGTGGCACAAGACATTAAAAACCCTACTGGTAGATGAAGCGCACACTTTAGCTATATAAACGTCAACACTGAAGTACAAAGGTGAAAGAGAGGACAGCACTGAAAAGGCATCAAGATTTCCTTCAAGAAATATGCTAGGAATCCAGAGGTGAAAAGCACAAAGAACTCAATTATCTCTGGGAGCTAACTGATCTGCTTTCCCTTACTTGACATCCAGAATTAATGACCTTAATTTTGAGCTTCAAAATGGGAAAGGACCAAGACAGAAATGTCTGGATCCTTAAGTGTCTTCAAAATGAACTTCCGCCAGCAGATAATCCAACCCTAGAAATATTCTTTTCATTACTTTTATAACTCTTGAAAAAAAATCTTTTGACAAAATAAGCAGTGACAGGCAGTTCTATAGAACAACTTGGAAAGGTTTTCTGAACTCAGCCATGTCGACACAAGGCATTCATTGCATTAGTCTTCATCGCACATCAATATGTGGAACACATCCCTTTCCCTCATGTTCCATAGAGATATCCATCATACTGTGCAAATTCCTGCCTTGAATCTAGCCTCCTGTAACTAGTGTTGTAGAATGTATGGTGCTAATTTGAGAGTAGAACATAGCCAAAATGTTGGGCCCCAAAAGACAACTGCAAGTTGGGAGTCTGCTAAAGGTGGAACTAATCAAGATGTTGATTTTATGTCCCAAAATCGAATCATGCAACTCAAACTTATTCTGAAATTTCACCTGACATATAATTTGACTACAAATTATTTTGCAAGACAACAAAATTGCCCTTAGACTGCAAGTTTTTTAAAGTTTGGAAGGAACACTAAAATATTTCCCCCAACATTTATATTTATTGGTTTTTCTCAGTTTAATAATTTTCTTGATTTCATACCACATGTCACAAATAGAGCAGTGTTGATTTGCATAGCCTAGACACATCAGTCTCGATGTGACCTATTTTCTAAACTGAGCCCAAATCCAGTTTATTGTCCAATCATTGGAAGTCAAAGGCAAAATTCTCTATAATGCATGGTGAACAGGATTCTGGTATAACAAAGCCTATTACTAGGGCAGCCAAAGTGTAAGATGATAGCTCTTCTTCTACTCCATCCCTGAGCAAAAGGAGATGCTGTTATATACCTAATTTAAAGGAATAGGTATACATTTTACACCCAGTTTAAAGGGATGTCCCTAACAAGGAACAACTATATCTATAACAAGGTGAGGCACTTCTCAGCCTTGGAACAAACAGTTTGGTGTAGTGGTTAAGAGTGCAGGCTTCTAATCTGGCAAGTCGGGTTTGATTCCCCACTCCTCCTCCACATGCAATCAGCTGGGTGACCTTGGGCTTACCATAGCACTGATAAAGCTGTTCTGACCGAGCAGTAATATCAGGGCTCTCTCAGCCTCACCTACCTCACAGGGTGTCTGTTGTGGGGGGAGGAAAGGGAAGGTGATTGTAAGCCGCTTTGAGCCTCCTTCGGGTAGAGAAAAGCGGCATATAAGAACCAACTCTTCTTCATTGTCCAGATTCTCCAAGTGAAAATAGAAACCAAATTTATGGACTGGAATAATACAAATATTTAAGTTGGAGACCAAGCAAACTTAAGTGGTCAAAGCAATATGAAGCCCTGAATAATACCCAGGACTAGACCTGCTCCGGTCAAGGAGAAGGGTAGCAGAAGGTCATAGAGTTTGAGTGAGGTAGTAGAACAGGGAATGTATTATAAATGAATGGATAGACAATGATTTAGTTCCCAAGGCTGGTTTCTGAGCATTGAGGCAACACATAATCTAAAGTATTCTATGAGGGAAGAAAGTAATTATCTTCTGTGTGTCCATGACTGCTTTCCAGCTCACTATACATGAATTGTACTGCAGAGATAAAATGAGAGACAAAAAATTAGAGCTGCTAAGCCAACATCTTTACTTTACAAGGGCTGGTATGGCCTGAGAGGGAAATGTTTTGCTGACCTATGAAGATGCAGAAATGATGGCATCCTCCATGTGATGAATTAGGAATCCCTCAAGTTTGTTGGTAAATATTATATTGGTTCCTAGAATATCACGTGTGTGTGTGTGAGAGAGATGTTACTTACTTCACACAGAAGTGACGTAAAAGTGTCAGTGATCCTGTTCCCCTTCCCATTTTCTGTCTGCTGATGACTGGCCTACGGGTGGTCAAAGAAACGTAGAGGCATATGTTTCTTTGTCCTCATCAGGCACTTGGGAGCCCTAGTAGAATTTTGCTACAACACTTGACTGATTGAGGTCGATTCCACACCAGTGCTGCTGCTCCAGGCTGTTGGTGGTGCGTTGAGACAAAGCTGTATGCTCTGCCACTTCTGTGCCACATTTCAACAGGGCACACATTTCAGCAAATAACTGGTCTGTCGCTTCTGTGTCCCCATGGGGGACACAGCCATGGCAGAACAGTTCCACTACATGAGAGTTGGGGCTGGCGGGTCCGCTGTTTTCCTGCAGAACAAAAAACAAACACCCCATTTGGCCTCACACCATGGTGAAGAAAACTGCAATTAAATGGGGCATTTTCAGCCCCCCCCCCCCCCAGGCCTCTGTAGGATGGAGAGGAATGAGGCCTGGAAGACTTAGCTCTTCTCTGTCCATATGGTCCCAGCTTTGAAGAAGAGAACATGAATTCTTCCAAAGTTCCCGTTGCATGGGGCAAAGGGGAGTCCGAACCATGGTAGGCCCAGAAGGGGGCTGGCCTGGTGGCAGCTTCATGTGGAAGTGGGGATTAGCCCTGCTTCCATGTGAGCTCCCTCCTGGCCTTTTCTGCCTGTGCAGGATCAGCCTGAAGGGATTGAAAAGGATAGGTCTCCAGAGGCAAAGAATATACTTTGAGAACAGTATTGGTATAATCAGAGAGATGTGGCTTTGGGAGTGCAATTCCAATAGATTTAGCTACAATACTGGTGTAGCTGAATCATAGAATCATATTCCACTGCTGAACTACTCTAACTGTGAATTTTCCCCCCCGATATTTAGCCTATATCATTGAAGTTTAAACCCATTACTACGTGTCATTTCCTCTGCAGCCAATGGGAACAGCATCCTGCTCTCCTCCAAATGACAACCTTTCAAATACTTAAAGAGGGCTATCATGTTTCCTCTCAACCTCCTTTTCTCCAGGCTGAACATTCCCAAGTCCCTCAATCTATCTTCATAGGCCTTGGTCCCTTGGCCACAGATAATCCTCATTACTCTCCTCTGTACCCTTTCAATTTTATCTACGTCCTTCTTGAAATGAGGCCGCCAGAACTGCACACAGTACTCCAGGGCCTATTCTGCACACTTTCAATGCTCTTTAGAAGTTGATTTTCCTGTTCTGCACAGGGCAATCCAGCTGCCAAAGCACATTGAAAGTACATTATCCTATGTGTTCAGAATGGGCCCAGGTGTGGTCTGACCAGTGCCGTATCCAATGGGACTATGACATCTTGTGATTTTGATGTGATGCCCCTGTTGATACAGCCCAAAATGGCATTTGCCTTTTTTTACTGCTGCATCACACTGCCTGCTCATGTTTAGTTTACAATCCACAAGTACCCCAAGGTCTCGTTCACACACAGTGTTATCTAGAAGCGTATCCCCCATCCAGTAGGTATGCTTTTCATTTTTCTGATCCAGATGTAGAACTTTACACTTATCTTTGCATCTTGTTCTCATTTGCCCATTTTTCCATTGTGTTCAGATCTCATTGAACTCTGTCTCTATCTTCTGGAGTATTTGCCAGTCCTCCCAATTTGGTGTCATCTGTAAACTTGATGAGTAGTCCCTCCACCCCCTCATCTAGATCATTAATATTTATGTAAGAAAGTACCAGAAGCTATGTATGAGGAATGAAAATTTGGGTACAATTCTTCCTTTATTAAAATGCTAGTATATCAGGTAGGATTGTATGCTTTGGTATGGTTTGGCCACCTTAGTGATCACCGAAGCCCAAGGCAGCCTGTGTGCGGCCACTGGCTGGTGCACTGCCACCGCCGCCCTTCCTTTCTGCCCCACAACTCTGGCCTCCTACGTGCCGCTTTGGGCTTTGGTGATTGCCGAGGTGGCTGAACCGTGTTGAAGTGTACAACCCTAATAACAGGCACACTAAGTCCTTAAGCAGGAGTAAATGCTCACCAGCCGACATATTTCAGCAACATTTGCTGTTCCACTTTTCTTACCACTTTGTCTAGTTCCTACTTCTCTCAACCTTGTGTCATTATTTATCCTCCTAATGCCACCCAGTTCCTTAATACCATGTCTGGCATTTCCCCCCATACTTCCCTTCTTCTACACTGTTTTGTCTGATTCTTGTAGTTCAGGTTACATAGGCTTGATTTTTTGGAATTATAAAAATTGTACAATCACTGGTATGAATAAATTGTCCAATAAGTAATCAAATAGCTCATTGTGCATTCATGAAGAAAAAGTGAAACAGCAAAAAATAACTTGCAAGAGATTGTAAACCCACACAGAGTACAGAAATAAATAAAATAGCCTCGTCCTGACGCATTACAGTAAATCTGATCAAGATCTTGCATGATTAACTAGATATGCTAGTCAGGATCTTGACAGAATTGGACATTGCCCAAAGACAAGGAGTCTTATGTTGCTGATTGGAATATTCACAGGAGCAACAGGAAAAGTTTCCCACATATTTAAATCAGACTCACTTTCCTCCCCAGACACATACTTACCTGGCCAAATAGGGTTGCTAACCTCCAAGTGGTGGTTTGAGATCTCCATTTAACAGAAACCAATTCACCTGAAAAAATGGCTGCATTGGAAGGTGTTCTTGATGACATTCCACCCCATTGAAGTCCCTCTCCTCTCCAGACCCTGCTGCCCTCAGACTCCACCCCCAAATCTCCAGGTATTTCCCAACCAATACCTGGCAACCCTTACACCATAGTCCCATTAAACTGTGTGGTATTTACTTCCAAGCAAACACATTAATGTTGCAATCATCTGTACTTTTATTTGGGAATGTCCTATTGAACTCAGTAGTCAAAAGCATGTATTAGAACAAATGGATACATTTGCAGCTTAACCTCTTGTACAAACTAAACTACTCTATCCCACTCCTAGGACACATTTCCTATACTTGTAGTATATGCAACTATATCAGCTGTAGTGTTCCAACTTTTGTCTATATATACCAGTGTCCAGAGATATGACAGCATTCTGCTATATCTCCATTATGCAACTCCCCCTCCAGATTCACCCCCTCAAAAAAACAATAAAACCAAAATATTTTATAGTTCTCACTTCATCTTGTTAA
The DNA here is from genome assembly GCF_049243985.1 of Paroedura picta. Classification (NCBI taxonomy): domain Eukaryota; kingdom Metazoa; phylum Chordata; class Lepidosauria; order Squamata; family Gekkonidae; genus Paroedura; species Paroedura picta. The sequence continues at coordinate 38,929,489 of NC_135378.1, forward strand.
TATGGACAGTTTGAGAGAAGAAAACATAAAATATCAAAAGGTGAAAGAACAAGTTGGAAAAATGGTATGACAGTTCAAGATTGGCAGCACTTGTACGTTCTACAACTGCCATCTTGTGCCAGGGAAATTAACACACAAAGCCCCTGACTGTTCTGTTTGCAGCTTATAACATATAGGAAACAATCTATTTATTTTCTGTAATGTGGAAATGAGAAGTACACAATGCAGTGAAAGTATTAATTTGAAGTGCGGAGTAGCAATGGTAACCATATTTCCTCAGTAAGCATGATCCCTACCGGAACTTACTAAAGAATGATACCAAAAATTTAATCACCATTAGGACAAACTGTAACAGGCTAGTCTGCAATACCCCATGCTGTTAGCAGGTGTTGATCCTGCTGGGAAAAGGTTAAGTGGATTCTGTTGACTCTCAGAAGCAAGTAGATTATTTTTTGTCCCCAGAATGTAAGGGAAGGAGGTTTGGTGTAAGGAACAACAAAGCTTTATGGAGAGCATTGCTGAGGTGGGATAGCCACAGCCAAAGCCTCAGAAGGTTTTGAACAGCAGGCACTGCTGAGTTATAGCTACTGTCTGCATTAAATAATGAGGATAAAGTTATGAGATTGTACCATAAAGTCTGAACACTGCAGTGTGGGGATTTGCTTTAGAGCAAAGGTTGTAAAAGGCCAACACCTCACTCCATTTTAAACTAGAGTATCTGTGAATGGAAATCACTACTGACAAACTACTGACAAACTGAATTGCCCACTGTGTAAGAAGACGCACAGAAACAAAGTTAGCTCTAGATAATGGATAGATATTTACTCGCCGGTTTACAAGGTAGGTAGCAACAGCCATAAAATTTAATTAAAAAATTCCTTGGATTTTTCCCCCTGTAAATGAGCCTTTACATTTCAAATTTTATGCTAGGTAGAATTCTGTGGCAATACAGTTACATTTTTTAAAAAGGCTGTGAGAAAAAACAAATATAAAATGTATCTGAGGCTGATTCTGCATGGGTGGAAAAGGCTGAGACGGCAGCCATATGGAGGCTGGGCAAATCCCTGCTTCCATATGACATTGCCATCAGGCCCCAGAAGCCCCAGGCTAAGGGAATGTGGAAGTTTCTGCATTCCCTCAGCGGTGGCCAATGGGCTTTTCAGGCCCGGTTCCTTCCTGTCCTATGATGATCTACAGGGGGCAAGCATGTTCTCTTTAAGTTTGGGTTAAAATATCAGCACATGCACAAATTGTGTGCATCATGTAGCACGAGGCCATTGAAGGGTCAGGAAACCTTCTATTCTATATTCTGTATGTGTTGATGGGAAAGAGGTGAGCAGGAATGGTTGAAGACTATGCCAAACGAACTATATCCACATGAGAATGATTTATGCACTATATTGGCCCTATATTGGCATATTCTATTATTTCCATAAAGGAAGGGAGGATCTTCAATCAGTGCAGGGAAACCAAGGTGATGTAAGTCATTCCATGTTATATAAGAAACAATGCAAATATGTCCATGAAAGATAATGCGGACAATCAGCTATCAGTGAAAAAATGTTCTTTAAAATGCTATAATAGTATTTAATGTGAAATACATCCCCCTCCCCTAAAAAACGAATTCAATGCAAAGCTCAAGGGAAACTAAATAATGAATATAAACAAAAATCTTCATTGAAAAGGACCCTCTGTAAACATAATTTTCTTCAGATGTTACATGAAGAGGCGGGGAGAAGGAATATGCTTTAATTTCAGACTGAGGGACAATGTTTCTAATGATAGCCAGTACTTGAAATTAGATGGGATTATGTGCAGTTGCTTCAGCTATGCTAAAATGGATGATCTGATGTTTTTCGCTCATCCTCCAGAAGGGCCTCTCATTGCCTCCTCCCAGAGTTCTGAGTGAAATTACTATGACATAAAAGCACTTTTCACCATACAGATTAGTCTTTTCAAGTTTTACCCACATAGAAATACTATCTGAATTAACTCTACAGTAGCTTTCAGCCCACATTTACCAGCCCCACTTTTCTAAAGAAAGCATTATTATTTATTAAAACTGAGGGATATCTCCCTCCACATCTATTTATTTTTGCAACTAAGCAAAGCTGGTTTTCTTGGGAAACAGTTAAGATCAAATGTTTGGATTTATACATCCAGTCTGTTATATTATTCACTGTTAACTCAGAGACAAAAACTTCATTGTAGAAGTAACTGAGTTTTATACATCATCAAAGGATGTCTTGAAAATGAATTGCACAGCCCCAATATATTGTCCCTTACTTCTGAAAATACAAGAAAACAATCCATAGTGCCCAGTTATCAAATTTTGAGATCCAGTGGTTTCTGTTCATATCTGATCTAAATAGGATTTTCACAACCAGTATAAAAAGTGACCTTTTTGTATTTGACTATAAGCATTTCCTTTTTATATTCTAATTTTAGACATATTTGTTTCCAAATAATTTGAAATTTCCTTCCAAGTAAGTGGATTTAGGAATACTGCTACAAATTCCCAGTGGTATAATGCTTGCAATGATCATAAATAATCACTGTGGAGCTACAGTGCTGTTTGGATGGCCACAGCCCATAAAACATGAGGAAACATTGTCTGGAACACAGTCTAATATTAATTCATTGCATCTCTAGTGCTGTGGGAAGAAGATGAATCCTCTTCATTAAAAATGAACAACTAGAAAGGCAATCCTAATGATCAAGTGACAAAACTTTCTGGGACGGCTTGGTTATGGCAGTGATTATGACCATTAAATTACAGTGATCAGGCACTAACGTTTGATAAGAGGAAACAAGAAATTCGCTAATATACAGTGTGCCAACAGGAGCAGGTACACTAGCAGACTTGTTTTCCTGGGGAGACAATTTTATTGTTGTCTAGGTTCCCCTGCCTGCCAGAGTTTTCAGCACCTTCTACCATCATAAGAGTTTGGAGGGCTCCATACCAGCCTCAGATAATGAAGGGTAGGTGGGTTCAGTCACCCTTAGTGAGGATCTTTCTGACCAGGTCACTCTCCACATCTTAGTAGTAGTTGCAATCTTAGTATAGTAGTAATAAAAAGAGATGGACATAGCAAACACATCTTAGCAGCATTGCTAGCTTCCCAGCCACCTAAATAGAGCCCTCTTTTATAGTCCCACTCATATAGACCCCTGTCTCCTTCCAATTCTCTAACAAGTTCCACGTGCCCATGAAAACAGGCTATTGAGGCTACATTCTGTATGGGGAGAACCTCAGGAAGATTGTATTTTTGATTAAGAAGAACTGCCCCTATCTAGAATACCTTCCAGCTTGTACTTGATTCGACCTTCATTATAATAGGATGGGGTTGCATAGTTGGAACTGAAAACTGCATAGTCAAGTCCCATCTAGCATCACACTCCATAAACAAACAATCCTTTTGAAATGTCCACACTGTCCATAATGGAAGCAAGGACTGAAGTCAGGAGTGAACTCTCCCCACCCACCCCCACTGAGGAATGTGTCAACTCTGTTGCTGGTGTTGGTGCTCCTGGTCTATCTTGGAGTATTTTCACTAAGTGGTGGGGGTCTGGCCCAGCTTCCCCAGTTCACATTTGGCAATCTTATAGGAACAGACTATTCTGCTGCCCATCAGTTCCAGGATGGCCGTTGAAGTTGTCTTGCATAAGGGCACACCCCTCTGCTGTGATGAAGTTCTCCCACAACTCCACAGACTCCTTGAACCCTGCTGACTTAGAACATGATATTCAATGGCATATATGTAGTGAGGGAATCTGTAACAGTTGTTCAATATAATCCCATCTATGATACAATGTTCTTCAGCAGTGGTTGATTGTAGCCACAATCTTTTAACCATGCTGTTAAAGCAAGTGGTAGACATCAAGGTTGGTATGCCAAAATTCAGAATCTCTTTCAATTGTTTTCTAGTGTAATCTCATATCTGTCTAGGATTGCAACTATCAATTTGTTCTAATCTGAAGCCTCTGCTAATGCAGTACAGATGCAAGATGAAAGACCATTGGTCTCGAGGCCATTGAGCTGCTTCTGTGAACTCTCAAAAGTTTCAAGAAAATCCTTTATTTTATCATCTGGTTCAAAGTTTGGTTCAGTGGAGTCATATCCTTCTCCTGACTCTTCCTGGATTTCTGGGCCTGATGGGGCCTCTGCCTCCTGGCCCCGGGGTCATCTCATGGCTTCTTTTGTTTGCCTGAATTCTGGCATCATATAGGCTTGAGCCTCACACTCCTGCTCATTGGCCAAACTGGATCAGATCCATAGTGGCACCTCTTGATTTGGACATTCTCAAGGCTTCTTCCAGTGGGGGGGGGGGGTCTTGCACTAGATTACTCTCAGGAGTCTGTTTTGGGGGAAAAGTCAACTATGGAGGATGAAGCAAGGATATCCCCATCTCCCAACCTGTGGTTGTTAGAAAGCGGGGCAGGTATTATTCT